>NC_090676.1:8698696-9343044 GCF_013368605.1 Nyctibius grandis
GTTTGTTCCTATGGCTTACAGAAGGATTCACATACAAGACTGCATCTGCAGTATTCTGGCCAGCTCTAGAAGAACTTGCTCTGAACTCAATCTGAACTATTTTTCATAACCTGTGTAGTCCACTGTTTGGAATATTATTTGAAGTCTCTGCATTTCTCAATGTCTGTTGTGCTCCCTGAAGCATTATGCAGCCGGCAAGAAGAGTTTCTAGGGAGGTGCTGAAATGAAATGTACAGACCACGAGGAAGAAATTACAAGAGTTGACACAAAGATAGGATTTTACAAATAAAGGTCATTTAATTTATAACTTGTCTTCAAAAGTCAAAAACATGACAGAGTAATTGCTTGGAAGCTTCTAACTACTCCTTAAACATTTTATCAGAATTGCATGGAAGTGCACTTAGAATAGTAGCAGAAATCTGGATTCCGGTCAATGGGTACCACCAAACTGTTCTAGCCAGAACTCAGAAATGCCCATCCAACCACTAACACACTGCAATCTCTTTGCAGGTCAAGCATTAAAAACAACCAACCCCAAACACAGTACTTTTTCCACAGTACCATGAGATTCTCCCCTGCCCCAAGACTCAGCTTCCCGTCACCAAGCAGAACCTTAAAGATGAGCCTGTAATTGCCCATACCAAGTTGGGGAAAACATACTAAAACCAAGCTCAACTTAAATATGTTAGAGGTCTGTCTGGACACAGAGTTTAATCAAGAGGTTTTAGCTGGGGTGTGTTTCATTGTTTTAAGGGTAAGGCTATGCTGCAGTCTGCAGAGTGCAATGGTATTAAGTTTACTGGTCAAATAAATTAATTAGTACTCAATTCTGTGGTGGTGCAGGTCCACTGCTCCAATTAAACACGCTTAAATTAGACTAGACATCTCAACACTACTGTGATTTACAAGTTTGGTCAGGTGTCTTAGATCGTTAGATCTCAGCATCTGGACTGTGCAGGTAACGAATATATTAAACTAAAAAGTGAAAGAGTAGACTTGAATATAGAGTATCCATTTGCCACGTACTGGAACTGTCATCCTGCTTTCTGGGTTATATTTCACTTTTTTTTTTTTGGAAAGCTATACCTGCATACTTCCCATACAATATTATATGGAAAACAATCTAAGTACAGCTTCAGCTACTTCAGCAGCATCTACAAGAAGAACAGGAATTCGAAATACCTGTTAAAATCTGTAATGCAGGAAGGTAGTGCTATGCAAGTGCTATGAACTACTGATAAGTTTTGCTACCAGCTTGCCTTGAGAGATGGGAAAACTAGGAATAGATATGAAAATTTTAGTTTAAATAGAAAGCAGAAGTATTGAAAAAAACCTTCTGAATTCCCCTATCAACATAAGGCTTAAAATCACTAGAAAACCAGTTTCAAAAACACCAATTTAATCATAAAGCCCGCAAACATCATCAGTATTTGCTAAGATAGTTTAAAAATGATGCATTTTAACTAGGACCAACATTAAAGTTTATTTTCTAGGCTATAAATTATGGTCAAAGTATGGAAGAAAGTAATAATCATGCATAGAACTAAAATATTTTGAACTAGTTGCTTACACAGGTGCAAAGATTTGCTAAGACAGTTTGTAGTTTGAAGACTCATACTGAAGACATGTTTTCCATATAGTTGAGAGGCTGAGTGTAAGAATTTAAACACTGGGAAACATGAAATCACAGGCATCATAGGTCACTTTAAATGAGAGCTGGTCTGACAACTACAGTTAGCACCTAGAGGTCTCACTAAAGGAAAACAGAGCTACAAATACACCTCTCATACTATCAGTTAAGATATGTAAATGAAATTGGGAAGATATATTTATTAACTAGTTCAGGCCATTCCATTTGGAATGGTTTTGGTTTTAGACAGTCAAATGAACACAACTGCAAAAGAAACTAAGAAATAGGCATAGGTAAACAGATTTGTCTCCTCCATGTTGACCTACAATTAAGCTTTGTGTGAGGCAAGTAAGAAAATTAGGCTGACAGGGTTGAATGGCACAGACCATATAAACAAAAGACTGAGTGGTACAGAAATATCAAACCAGGATTTGAAACAGAGCTAGGGATTAAAAAGTCTTCTGTATTTCTGGATGCCTGAGTTCGTCTTGGGATGTACAGGGAGAAGTGCAAGGATGCTGGGCATTTCCCCCCTCATGGAAGCTTGGTTTTACAGTTAATCTTCTAGTTGGTTCATTTATCCCGCAAAGAACGCATCAAAACCTGTGCCATCATATCATCTTCATCAGCATCATAATCCTATGAACAAAGGGTACAGAAATTCTTTTACTGCAACAGCCATGCTGGTTGATACAACACCAAATAAGAACAGGAAAAAGCTGTCTCTTCCTTTGACTTGCCAATAATCCAATTTCTCTCTGTCACGGTTTAACCCCAGCCGGCAACTAATTACCACAGAGCCGCTTGCTCACTCCCCCTCAGTGGGATGGAGGAGAGAATCAGAAGCGTAAAATTGAGAAAACTCGTGGGTTGAGATAAAAATAGCTTAATAATTGAAGAAAAATAATACTAGAATATACAAACAAGTGATGCACAGGGCAAATGCACCTGCTGACCAATGCCCAGCGATCTCTGAGGAGAGAAATCCCAAAAACACAATCCTGGAAAACAGAGAGAGTGCTTCCTGGCCAACCCTCATCTATATACCGAGCATGTCCTTGCATGAGATGGAATATCCCGTTGGCCAATTTGGATCTGTTGCTCAGGCTATGCTCCCTCCCAGCTGCTCGTGCACCTGCACACTAGCAAAGCATGGGAAGTTGAAATAGTCCTTGATTTCTTAGCAACAACTAAAAACATCAGTGTATTATCAACATTCTTCTCATACCAAAACCCATACTGAATCCAAAACATAGCGCTATTCTAGCTACTAAGAAGAAAGGTATCTCTATCCCAGCCAAAACCAGGACACTCTCATACCATCTGCATGGATGAGGTTTCACAGTAGTGGCTATGTGGAAAAGCTGGGTTTTAAGAGTCATCAGGCTGTATTCCAAGGGAGAGGAAACACATACCACAAAAGTATCATATGAAAAGCGATGTCGTCTTTGAAGGTGCTCCATGAAGTTAGCACTCCTGTAATTTGGATCTCCCCATGGCATTGAGGCACAAATTGGGCAAACCTTCAAGAAAAAAAACCCCAAAAAGCCAATTAAGCCCCAATGGTTAAGTGCTTTAACATTTGCAGTAGGAAGGGCAGGACAGAGACAGCATGGAAGATCGAAGTTTGAGGTCTGTGACAATCACTATTCTATATGCAAAGTGATGTCAATTAGTTTGCTGGGACATTTAATACAAAAGCCTCAGATAGCCCTGAATAATTTTAATTCAAGTCTTAGACCTCTGAACTAGAATGGCTTGCTCTCCTCTCTACATTCTGAAAATCAGAATTGACTACAGCTGTTTGCTTTAGAAGATTTCAGCCTTTATTTCCCAGTAACAGAAAAGTTCCTTGATCTCCTTTGCAAAGATCACTTCTCTCCAAGGGAAAAAAGGAACTTCTTTTCTAAATAACTTGGAATTCCGAAGAACTTTCCAGAAAAATGCAAGTTTCAAATTCAGTTTCATGTTTTGCAATTCCTTTTATATGAGAGGGAGTATCAGCAGATAAAGACTACTAGAATGATATGCTATTTTTTGCAAGCATTCTTCCTAATAGTTTATAATATCTTCTTGCTGAAAACAGCAGAGGGGAAAATTAAATGCCTGGCATTTTTCTGAAATGATATCTTATTAATTTTATGTTTGTTACTGTGCCTAATTAACTTTGAATGTCTGCCATTTTTCAAATATGAGAGGAAGAGGTGACCTAGCTGCAAGGGGAACAGAGACTAGTCACCTCCAGAGAATGTATCGAAAACCAACATTACGATTATGTAAAAGTTAAATGCACAAACAGCATACCCACATTTGACTTTAACGGGAGTAATTATAAATACGTACTTAACTTCAAGAGTAAGTCTCTAATTCATTGTTTCAAAGGGATTTAACATTAGACTTCATTGCAATTCTTGCACCAAGACTTTTTCTTACCACTTGTTTTGCATCCATGCTGTGCAATGTTTTGCAGTGTTCAACTAGTCCTTCTTGATCAAAGTTTTTCTCGCTGCAATATGGACAAGGAAAAGTAAAGCGATTCGGAAAGTTCCTGGTTGGGGGGAGAAAAAGAGGTTATTTATTATTGTAAGAAAGTTAAAAGCAAAAGCTTTAGGATTCAATACTCAAAAGTTGTCTTACTAGCTCTTAAGAATACAAATAATTTAAAGCAATAGTCTTATTCTATGCAATTAAGACAGGCTGATTTTAAGAATCAGCTTTTTAATTCCCAGCAATAGCTTAAGGAACTCTTAGTATCATCCGTATTTACACGGAATGAGAGCTCTTCTAAAAATGTTATAAATGCCATTTATCATCTTGGGTTTGTTTTTTTTTTTTTTTTTTAAATGCACAGGGTACCAACCAGTATACTACAATGCAGATGAGTGCACTGCAATCAATACCAATTTCCCTTCATTATCAGTTACGACAATCAAGAGACAGAAAGACAAAGGTTTTATTTTAAAAATAGCTACATTTACAAGAGTACCCTGATCTTTAAGACGTCTAGTGCATAGACCAGGCAGAAAGCAGAATAGCTTGCCTGTGCACAGATACAGGATTAAGGCTTAGTTTTTAACAATGTGAAAGGATTAAAACAATTAATACTCAAATTGAGCAAATAGGTAAAAGTCTGCTTTGACTCCAAAATTCTACAGTTTGCATGAAACCCCATAATGCAGTTAATTTTTTTAAAGATAAAAGGACTCTTCTCAGAAGAATCAAAATTGAGATTTCCTAACAATTAATCAGGAACAGCCCTGTTTTTGTGGCAAAAAAGAAAGTATTTCCAGAGAAGAGCTAATTACCTGGTGTTGTGAAGTGGTTCTTTAGTTACAGCTTTCACACCTTCCATTATATAATTCTGGTACTTTGAACAAGAAGCTGCATGGCTACGCATCTTTGAGAGATACATCTGTGCAGGCAACAATTGCATAGCAAGGTTAATATAAACTATTTGCAGTTACTCCTACACTTTCAAGCAGAAGGAGTAAACATCCAAAACAAAGGAGCTTTCTGCAGACAGTGTTAAAGCAGGAAAACCCAAACACTTCAGCTGGTGAGGCAGAAAGCTTCGAGATTATATAGATTAGTTAACCTGTAACTTTGCTGCCTGTAATATTTTACAAATACAACACTGTTCAGGACAACTCACTTTTCTTAACCTGTACTATAGTCTAAAAAAAATATGCTTCATATAAAGCCAGTTTACCTGGTCACTGAGGAGAAGAGACAGTGTATGGAAAATAACGGGGCTTATAGTACAGATTTGGTGTAGATTGATTGCTAATTGCTCAATCTCATTAATGAAAATTCAAATTTACAATAAGGAAATCTGTAATTCAAGGCACTACAGTTTTCTATCAGTTGGAAGTAAGAGAGAATGAAGATACTACCCAGAAACAAAAAGTGAAACTAACTCAACTGTTACCCTCACCGGAGTGTGTCTAATTACCCATTTCTTGTTGTTTTGCCATCTGCTAAGATATTTTCCTATACATTCAATTAACGCTAAGAAGCCCAATTTTACAAAGAGAAAGGAAATGACAGGAAGGATGCCATACAGATATTCAACACGCAAGACGCTAACAAACAGTAAGTCTATGGAATACACCACTCACATAAGACAACTTTGACTCATAACCATTTCAAAGAAAACAAATAAATTTCACTATCTAAAACCCACATCTACTGTTTCATTACAACATTCCTCCCACAGAGACATGCTCACAGAAGCAACTTCAGAAGCAATATTTTACTGTAATTTTAAAATCAGTATCTTTCACTTGAAATTCACTTCCTGAAGAGGTAACAATAAATAACTGTGGAAAGAACGTCAACATTTGGGTGCTGCCTATATAAAGTATCTTCAGCACTTATCAGAACAGACATTTTGACCTGATTCTGCAGAAAGCTGAAAAGCAAGCACTTTATTTCCCTCTAAGCAGTACGGCCAAACAGGCCCATCTCATGCACTTAATTTCCAAATACTTTCATACTTTTTTATTGCAGCCATTGCAAGTGGTTTCTGTCATTTCAATTTGCTTTTCCAAATCCAGAGCTCGGCTACCAGGTGACAGGGTGCTGCGGCACACACCACAAACCGGCTTTTTTGGCTTAAGACATTCCTGCAGGCACGGAGTGCAAAAGCTAGGGAGGGAGAAAAACAGTACGCGGTGAGAACAGCCCTCCGGAACACGCAGCGTAAACATCCAGAGCCCTTCCATGGCTTCTGCCCTAAGTGATAACGGAGGCTCAAGAAATGGTATCTAATAAAGCAGCAGCCTGCTGACATCTGTGCATGAAGGGAGGAGTACAATTCTAGTTCGTTATGCTCAGGGTTACTGACTCTTGGACAGTGCTCTGCTCCCTCGGTTTCCATAACTTTCAGGAGGGAAAGTAATCGAAAGTGAAAGAATATTGGCTTTTTTCCCTTTTTTTTTCCCCTTTCATGGAAGCCCCAGGCCACCCACGAGACGCTGCTGAAGAGCGGAGCTGCCTGCCGAGCCCCCCCGTCCCCAGGCAGCGCTGCCTGACCCCATCACCCCCATCGCGACCCAGCCCCCGCCGCGCAGCCGGCGGCCTTACCCGTCCCGGCCCGCCCAGGGCCACCCCGCTCCCGAGGGAGCGAAAGGGGAAGGCTTAGGGCAACCGAACCGCGGCTCCCTCCAAGGCCTCACAGCCCCCAGCCCGCGGGCCCAGCGCCAGCTCCCTCCCGCCGAGGGCGGAGAGGGCCCCGAACCGCCACCGCCGCCGCAGCCCCCCACACCGCGCCGCCCCGCCGGCAGCCACTCACACGTGTCCGCAGGGGACGCGCACCGGGCTCTCGTACACCTCCAGGCACACAGGGCAGGTGAAGCGCGACAGCGGGTCGTGTCGCCGCTCCGGGGAGCGGGAGGAGCCGCCGCCCGCCACCGCCATCTTCCCACCGCCGCGCCCCGCCCCGCCGGCATCCGGGTGAGGGCGTGGCCGCTGCGCAGGCGCAGCACCGCCCCCGCGCCGAGACAACGCCCACGGGGGCGTGGTCACACCCGGCGGGCGTGGTCACGCCTAATAGGCGTGTGCAATGGGGGCGTGGCCCGAATCTGCTCCGCCCCCGCGGCGCCGGTGCCGGCCCTCGGCGGGGAGAGCGGGCAGCGCTCCTGCACCGCGTGGGGGGAACGACCGAGTTGAACAGCAGCCCAGCGGCAGACAGCGGCACGGGGGCGGGTGCCCGCCGCGGGCTGCCGGGTGAGCCCGGCCCGTGTGACACCGTGAGCCGTGCGGGGGCGGAGGCACCGCGGAGCTCCGGGACGCGCGGGTGCGGCTCCTTCCTTTGGCGTACGGCAAAAGCCTGATTCTGGCTCTGGAATAACCACGGGCCGCCGGAGTGAAGGGCAGCGCAGCTCCTCTGCGGTTCCCCAGCCGCGCCAATACAAAACCGTTCATACAAGAACCACGATTCGATAACCGATCGCTGTCACGGTCAGCGCACAGACACACCCCGCAGAAATTAAACAGCCGCTTCGCCTCCCGGTTGCGCCCCCCCCCAGCCCCGGGACAGGCCCGCGGGCCGGGCGGGAGGCCTGCCCGCCCTGTGCCCTCACCCCGGGCCCACCCTGACGGCCGTGGCCTGCGCCTCCGGCCCGACCGGCCTCTGCCTCTCCCTCAGCCCCGCGTCCCCCCGCAGCACAGCGGGCCCCGGCCCGGAGCGGCCCCGCGGCCCGGCGGGCCTTGAGGAGGTCGCCCGGCCCCGCTGACGTCACGCGGCGGAAGTGCTCCCAGCGGCAGGCGGCGGTACTCCGCCCCCCGCCATCCACTTCCGGGGCGCCGCTGTCAGCCGCCCCCTCCTGCTGGCCGCCGGCAGCCCCCGGGCCGGTGCCGGGAGGCCGAGCCGTGAGGGCGGGCGTGCCCCGCCGCTGGCAGCCGGCGGCCCTTCCAGGGGGGTGGCCTCGACTGTGACGTCGCGGGAGCGTGTGAGGGGCCGAGGGGTCCGCAGTCCGCATCCGGGTCACCGGGCGCTTCCGGCGGAGCGGCGGCGGGTCCTGGCGGCAGGCGCGGAGCGGTGAGGGCCGGGCCTGCGGGGCGGGGGGCTCTGTCCGCCCGGGCTGTAGGCCCTGGGCGCAGCGCGGGTGGCTGAGGGGAGGGGCCGACGGGTTTGTGGGCGGCGGGCGCTGCGCCCCGTTACCGGCGAGAGGCAGGAGGAAGCCCTGTGGGGCCGGCCCCGGGGCTCGGCGGCCAGCAAGTGCCGCTCACGGCGGAGGGGCGAAGGCGGTGTCCCGGGGCCGTGCCCGCGGCTCCTCGCACCGGCCGGGCTGAGCGTCTGTGCAACAAGTGTCTCCGTGAGAACCGAGGAGCGAAACGGCTTCGAGCGAGTGTTAATTTGTGTGTTGTTCCCTCCTTCCCCCGTGTTTCATGGTCTGGAACTCCTCAGCGGTGCGGTGTGCCCTTGTGCTATTAAATAGCCTTTGTTTTCGGCTTAGTTTTCTGTTCAGGTGTCGGGTGAGAGCCTGGCGTTCCTGGGCGCCTTAGCGTGGCGTAGGAGAAGGTTGTACCTGTCCCGTGTTTATCCCCTATTGCTGTAAAGGTTTTTGCGTGATCGTGTCCTGGCGAGCAGGCCAGGGTAGGTAGGGGGGCTGGTTCCCTCGGCTGAGGTTTGACCCAGGAGATGGATGGAAACGTCGTATTGTCTCATCAGCAGAAACTGGACTCGGATCAGAACTTATTATTCACGCATCTCTGAAACCTAGAGGTTTTCAGTGAATAATTTGCAGCAAAACGGCCTTGTCACCTTCTCCGTTCCATCAGCCACTGTGTTTCTTAAAACTATATTTATCTGTGCCTGCTCACACAGTGAGGTTTTTATCGAGCCCTGTAACCATGGTTGTTAGCAGTTCGGAGCCTGCCTGGCGCTGGTGGGCTGCCGGGGACGGGGATGTTTTGCTTCTGGGAGCTCTGCACGCAGAGGAGCAGCTCTGCGGAGGCTTGTTGGTGTGTTTGGTTTCTCGTGTTTTGCCTTTCAGCTCGGTGAACTCTGGCTTGTGTACAAACCGCAAGTCAGAATCGGAGCTGGCAGTGGCTTTGGGTGTCACAGTCTGCAGGGCCTTGATGAAGGACTTTAATTTGGGGACTTCCCTAATGCTGACATCTTGTACATGTAACCAAGCGCTTTTGTTTAGTCGTTATTAACAGTGGAGGTGGAAGAACTGTAATACTTAATCCAGCTCCTTGTCAGCACAGGATCCTTCCTTGTCCTGGGCGTGTGTTACTGATGTGCCAGACAGAGATCTTTCTCTGAAATTCTCTCGTGGAGCTCCTCGTGCTGAGGAACAGGCGTTCTGTTGGCTTTGTCCACAGACTTCATCTTGCACGACTTAAGGAGGAAAGATCTGGGGAGAGAGAAGGGTTTACTCCTGTCCCTTATGCTCAGATGTTAATTTAGAGCTCCCCGTTTCCTGCGATTCACAGCTTGTCTCTTGACATCAGTGCAATTTCTGAGTGTGGAAAGACCGAGAGCAGTGTGCCTTTGAGCAGAAATTGAACTGCTAGTTAACTTTTCCCACACGATGTTGTCGTTAAGTGCAGCCTTTCGTCAAGTAAATTAACTGCTAGGCTGCGGGTTTTGTTTGTTTGTTTTCCTGACCTCTTGGTTGTTGGTTTGTGTTTCCCCCCCCATCTATTTTGTGTTCTGGCTCCTTTCATTCAGTTAATTTTGCTCTTAACAGTGATTTTCATTTTAACAGGAGTGTGTGGGGGCATTGATCGGTATTCTAGAAGCTGCAATTAATATTGGGTGGAAAGTCTTTTCTCAAGTGCTGTTTCAGACTGACTATAACCGAAACAGTGCATTGATTTCCCCTGCCTCCCCTCCCTTTGGTTCACAGCTGGGAAGTCTGTAAGGGCTGGATTGCATTTTCATTTAAAAAACGAAGCCTGCGGTCTGCTTTTGGATCACAAGTTCTTCAGGCAGTTGAGATGGAGTCCGTTGGCCCATTAATTACCTTCCTTTTGATAAAGTAGCATTAGGAAGTTGCTTTTGTCACAAGCTTTTTTCTGTGTAGTATGTGAGCTCAGTGAGATGAAAATGTAAATCAGTATATACCTAAAAGCAACTATCCCTGCGAGCAAAAATGTACATGATGTAAAAACAGAAGGATTTTGCTCTGTTCTAATAAAGCAGTGAAAAATGTCAGGTGTAGCTTGTTGCTGAAAAGATGAGAATCATCTTTGCAGCTGCCAGCATTCAGCTGAAACTTTGGCTGTCCTTTGCAGTGTTCAGGGGAGTCTGGTCTCTGTGGGATGGCTGCAGAGTTCTCCCAGCAGAGTGATGGCCTGGGTGTGCCATCAGGTGGAATGTGAGTGGCAGTCAAAAGCTGAGAAAATGTTAGAAATAGAAAGGCAAGGTTAATTAATCTGCTCAGTTTATGGGCAGTCCTGTGCCCCTAGGGACAAAAAAAAAGTAGCTGCTTTCCCAAGTTGAGCAAAATGAAACTTCTTTGTGGGGTTTTTAAATCTTCATAGCACTGTGCAGGGCAAAACCAAAACAAAACAGTGACTGATTAAAATAATGTTTGTCTAAGTAGTTTGAATTGAAAGGGCAAAATAAAATGCAGAGAAGAGACCCTTAAAACCTGGTACTTCTCCTTTCATTTTTTTGCTGTGGGTTACTTTTGCCTTGGTTCCCGAAGCCAAGGAACCCTCAGTATGGGCTTGAGCCTACACCAGCTTTATCGTATCAGACTCTCAGTGCCTTGCTTGATGTAGGTTTGTTGTGCTGTTTTAGGCGGATAACTGGAAGAGGAATAGAGAATGACAGTGAAAAGCAGGACAACGGCATTTCTGTAGACTCCTGCGCTTTTTCAGAAACCTAAAGAGGGTGTTCTGGGAGCTGCTGCTCTGTGAACCATTTTATAGAACCCTGTGAAGCAGTTAGATGCTGTGGACATCTGGGATTTATGCAACTGTGATGACTTGTCTTTGTTTTCAATTTTTATTCCAGAAGAGTTGCCATTACTGAAGATTTTTAATGCCAGATAATCGACCGACTGACGAATAACCATGAAAGAGACAAGGTAGCTGCCCAAGTGTGTGATAAAAACTGATTTCAATGGATACAAAATATAAAGACGATTTATTTAGGAAGTATGTACAGTTCCATGAATGCAAACTGAATGCCTCTGACAACAAGCAGCGTCCTATTAATGATGAGTATTTGCGGGTGGCAGCGGCAGCCTTCCTTTGCCTTCCCAAAGTTGATCCCTTTTATAGATTCCGGTTGATAAAGTTTTACGAGATGGCTGAAAACTCACTGAGATCTGTGAAATCCTCAAGTTTACATTCTCTCCAGAATGCATTCAGCATGCTCGAGACAGTTGGAATTAATCTCTTTCTCTACCCCTGGAAAAAGGAGTTCAAAAATATTAAGGTAAGACATTTTATGTGTGGCCATAGTGAGAACATGATTTGTTATTCTTTCTTTTAACACATTTCATGCATTTCCTTTAAATACTCCTTTTTCCCCGCCTGTTAGCATAATGTATATATTTGTCTATATGCAGTTGGTAAACAGAAGCCGTAGGAAAGTTTCCATTTAAAATAAGTGAAGTTTGTGCTGGTGAGAGTATCCTGAGAGCAGAAGTACAAGTACTATCCGCATTTATATTGTAACCGTAAAATAAGAGGAAGAGCTTATTTAAGGTTTTTGTTAAGCTGACCCTGCTACAGTGTCTTAATTTCTACTTGGAGATGCTTTCACTAGTGTGAGTGGTCAAGTTGTGTTTAACCTCAGTCGAAGTTTGATTTTAGTCTTGCTACAGCTATTAATGGAGCACAAGTACTAACAACCAATGCATGGTTTCACGTGGATGCTTTGCTGAGGTTCCCACAAGTTATATGATAATGGTAAATGAACTTATCTGAAAGAATTGTTTCCAGAATATCTTTTATCTGCTTATCAGTTCTCAAATCATAAAGTTTTTATTTTAATGTACTTTCAAATTATTTACCTATGCGAGGGTCGTGGAGGGAAAAGTAGAAACTTGTATATTGCTCAGCTTGGGTGCTGGAAGTCAGATAGTGAGTTCTCTGCTCTTGATTTTTCTATTCTGTCTTTTACCTGTTCTTTTATGCTTATTTAAATCTGCTGCAGCATTTCAGTAATGAATGCTGCAGGTGACTTACAAGAGCAGTTTTGAGACTTGAAAGCTGGATAAAAACACTGCTGGTGTAGGTGTCTGAAGTCATTTGCAGGTTGTGTTGCACTAGTGATGGGTATTTTGGTTTGTTTTTCTTAAAAAGACACCATTTCACTATTTAGCAGAGAATTTGAACATTATCAGACCATTTGAGAGTTCTCTGTTTCCCCAAGGGGAAACTTCCTTTCTTCAAGATCTCTCTATAAATCTTCATCATTGTGCTTAAGTTCTGGCCTTTGAAATGTTGGCTGATCCACTGAGGATATCACTTGATGCACTGCTGATATTGGCTGTGGTTGTGCACTGTGGATCCAGAACCTGTTCTGTACAAAGATGTGATAGGCAGGCTACTCTTGCCTGCAATCCAAACCAGTTTGAACTGGGTTAAGAACATACCTCTGGTATGCCAGATGCTAAGGATATTTCAACTTGCACAAACTCGTATCTCTGTTTTTGGGGCTTCTTTAGTGGAAGTTCTTGACCTAATATAAAATTAAATAAAACAAACATTTGAAATTGCGTAGTAACGCTACACAAAAAAGTGCACACCTCAAGTATATTTAAAGCTGAATTGAAGAGGGCTTCGGTACTCCCACAGTAATTCCTGTTATCTCTAGCTAGCCCCTGTCCAGGAGCAGTACATGAAATATCTGCTTTTTTACCTTTCATGGTACACTTGCTTGTAAATGCAAGCATGTCTGCTACGCATAAAAGTTAATGTCAGTGTATAGCATAGTGATTTAAATCAACAGGGAGGACATTATGCTAATCAGAATTTCAATTTGAATGAAAACTCTCCTACTTTGAATTTGCCTCATGCAGAATTTCCATCTTCTGAACAGGAGGGATGCAGAAATGGAGTTCATCTTGCCATGGGAGTTGCATGTGTTCACTGTCATTATTATTCTATTTAATTTTACAGTATCTGTCACTGAATTATCTGAACATCTAGTCCACCACTGAATTTGTAACCTAGTTTTCCTTTTATTTCCCCCCCACTCCCCTTAGACCTACACTGGACCCTTTGTTTATTATGTAAAGTCTGCTCTAACTGAAGATGATGTAAGGCAGATTTTGAACTACATGGGCTATGTCCAAGAACTGGGAACAATGTATAAGCTCAAAGAGCAGGTTGATGCCATTCAAGTGAAAATGGTTTCATTTGAACTCTTTTTGGCCAAAGTGGAATGTGAGCAGCTTCTTGAAATTCACTTGCAAGTGAAGGATAAAGGTTATTCAGAGATTGATGTCATAAATGAACGAAAAAATAGCAATGAAGATGTTAGAGGCTGCTCAGAAGCCATGAAACGGCGTGCAGAATGCAAAGAAAACTTAAGTGCTTCCATGGCACGAATGGTACTCCAGAAATCGGCGAGTGAGCGGGCCTCTAAAGATTATTTTAAGCCAAAGGTGAGCAAGCCTTCTAAATCAGTGGACACATACGACAATTATTGGGAAAGTAAGAAACCACCTTTGATGAGCTCACTGAGTCTCAGGAAAGAACCAATTTTAGTTGATGCAGAAGATGACATTAAAGATGAAATTATCCGTCCGTCACCCTCTCTTCTGACAATGTCAAGCTCCCCACACGGGTGTTCAGATGAATTCTTGCCAACTTCATCTCATCACAATGGCATGCTAAGAACAAATGCCGCTTACAACTCCTATTTTTCTGCTCAAGAGGACTTAGATTTATATACTGATCCTGATTCTAGAAGTATGTTAAATTTTAAAAGACAAGAAGCTGTTAAGCCTGATGTATGGCTGTTGAGAAGTGATGCCAACCCTGTTTACCACAAACGCACCCACCTAGCCAAAGAGACAGCTTCCCTCAAGTGCCAAAACTGTGGCGTACCTTGTGGCACTTCTGTTTGCCAAAAGTGTGACAATCTGTTCAGCTCCAGGCAGGAATACCCAGCAGTGAAACAGAGCACCTATTCAATCAAACAGCTTCCAACTGATGGCTTGTCTCCTGCGTCTGCTTTAAGGGAGAAATCTCAGTACACATCACAGACTCAGAGTCAAGAGAGAGCTGCTCAATTCAGTTCCAAATCCAAACCTTCAGGCACCTCGCGCTGCGGCTTTTGTAACCGATCTGGAGCTGCAAACACTTGCACGTTTTGCTCCAAAGTCTCATGTGACAGTTGCCTCAATGCTTACTATTACGATCCCTGCTGTAGAAAAAGCGAGCTTCACAGATTCATGCCTAACAATCAGTTAAACTATAAATCGTCCCAGCTGTCCCATGTAGTTTATAGATAGACTTGATTAGTCTGTTTTGGAGCGGAAGGAAAAGGGGAGGGGAAAGGGCTATCCTGACTAATGTACTGACTCCACTGATACAAAAATACACCGACCTCTTACAAAAATGGCATGTCCAAATATTTGGAACCATAGTTCAGTGATCAGGTGCCAGTTCTTGATTTTTGTGGCTTCACAGATGCTGCAGATACATTAGATTTCATGCTGCTATAATTTAGGTAACTCCTAAATGATCATTACTTTTCAATTTACATGGGGGAGAAGAGCACATTTTTCTTTAAAACTTGGCAGCTGTTGCGTTTTAGAAAAGTGACATCGCACTTTTCTATTACATTGCAGTCATCTCCTTGCCCAGATAAAACCATGCAAGGCTTGAAAAGAAAATCTAAAAATTAAGATTCTCGTTTTCTATGAGTGATGGAGCTACTGACGGTTTTTGATAAAAGTATGGCTTTAAAATGTACAAGAAATACATGGCTTGTTTTGCCAACAAGGACTATTTTTTGAAGTGTGTCTGCATTTCTTGATCTCCAAAATGCAAACACCACAGCATCTCTTCCTTTCGTCTTTATCTTTCTTCCTTCTCCCCTTATGTCCCGGTTGTTTATCCCAAGCTTATGTAATCTGAATCTGGACAACACATGCGTTATTTTCTGGTGTTGCCAATATCATCCTACTGGTTTTTACTGTACGGTATTTTAAAAAAGGTGAACATGTATTCATGTCACTTAAGTTATGCCCAGAGTGTTGTCCTTCCAGATGAGTACTAATTTTCTTTACTTTCTGTTGCACATGTTTTAAGTACTGTTCTTTGTACTGTAAATAGGTAATTTGGAAACAGTTTATTTTTAATAAATATTTAATATGTTGAGTTGTTAAAAGTGGTAAAATCATTATAACTATGAAGTCTCTCTGGGTTATTTGTTCAGATGACATTTTGTTTTTCCTTGTACTGTATTTCATAGCTTGTTATAGTCACTGTGGCAGACTGATGTTCTTGGCTCTGATCAATTTTTGGTTTTTAATCTGACATTTTTTTCCCTCTGATAAGGCTACCACTTGTCTAAGTGTAGTCTTGTCTAGGAATTGCAGGATTTTGGTTCTCAACGCATGCTTTTCCTTTGTGGTTCTGGAAATTCTAAGTAGAAATGTTACACTTGCTTCCAAATTCACTACGAAGTCTGTAGTGTAGTCCAGCAAGTAAAGCACTGGCCTGGTTAAAAATCAGAGCTCGTTTGTGCGTCCTGTTAAAGTAAACCCATCAGTTACGGATGTTAATCAGATAATATTATTTATCTGTATTACTGTAGCACATAGGAACCCTAGCCGAGAACCAGGATTCTGTTGTGCTGGGCTCTGTACAGTTTGACCCCCAAACAACACCTGATTATGAGTAGGCTTTAGTTTTTTATTAAAAGGAAACCCACAAGAATCCTTCTAACTTCCTTGTTCCAACTAGCTAGTTAGAACAGAGTATCAGGCAACCTAATTTGATGTGCAGAATTAAATGTGTTTAAAATATCTGTAAAGAACTCTAGCTGAAATGTAATCTATTGTAGTCCACTTTGCACTAAAATTATTCACTTAGGGTTTTTTTAAACACTGTTAGAGTCTAGGCTTCTAACTTAGATGTCCATTGATCCCTGTGTGACAGAAACATGCATGAATGATCGTTTGTCTTACATTTTTTGGGTGGGGGGAGGGCTTGAGGTAGGTAAGGGGGAAACTATATAGGCTAATGTTGTAAAATAGCTAAAATAATTTTTGCCATAAATGGGTGTCAGAAGTATTATGGAAATAAGGTGAAACCCGAGTCTTACAGAGGGCTGAGAACAGTAAGTTGCTGTACAGTTTGCACTAAGAAACAAAGTGAATGGTGTGTGTTTAGCAATCAGGGAAATTTCTGAATCAAGCGACTGCAACTGAACGTAATGTTACAGGCAAGTGTTGCCTTGCTGACCCTGAAGGTTGGGGTGAATATTGTTTAGGTGAATGGTTTTAAGGTTTTCAAGATCTTGTATGGTTTTTTATAAATATATATATATATAAATATGACACAAATGTAGATACATTATGTATATAGTGAAGAATTTAAAAACAATTTTACTATTAAAATACAGTCTAAGGGTGGTTTTCATTTTGGTGGTTATTTTGTTTTTGTTCACCTTCTGAAGTGTCATGCCTGTTTGGCTGCTATACAGTGTTATCTCCTAGTTCACTAGTTCAGTTTCTATATGGCTACTCACACTACAGTGAATAACTAAAACTGTGATGCCACGTAATTTTTACGGTGAACATAGCAGGGACTATACTTGC
This sequence comes from Nyctibius grandis, assembly GCF_013368605.1. NCBI lineage: Eukaryota > Metazoa > Chordata > Aves > Nyctibiiformes > Nyctibiidae > Nyctibius > Nyctibius grandis. The sequence goes on from NC_090676.1 coordinate 8,715,575, forward strand.
TTTGAAAAAGTCCTGTGTATATATGTCATGGAATACTGTAGTACAAAACTGTGTTGAATTGAAGTGATACCATGCTCTATTTTTGTGTATCTTACTGTATGAGGTTGCTGTGATTGATACAGTAAAATATATGCTAATTTAAAATGCAGGTGTTTTGCATCTGATTTGTTTAAATTATGTTTTGAAGGAATTTAAAAATAAAGAGGCCTTTAAGAAAAGGCTTAACTCTTTTCTTAAAGTTGAGTGCATGTAGCTGTCTGTTTCACAACTGTTTTGCATGCGGAAATGAGTTGGTGCACAAAGGTAATCTTGGGGGCAAAACGGGCAAGAGCGTGTGTATCGTGAGCCTCAGCTTTATGAAATGGGATGTACTGCCTGCAGAATGCAGGGCTTTTTAAAAAACATTTATTTTCAAGTCTGAGCAGCATGACTCAGTTTGTTCCATAAGAGCATGTAAGCCAATATGTCAGCAGTCTGCAGCAGACAGACTAACGTGGGGTAGAGTGCAGGCTTCGTGTGCGATGGGAAGCTAACCTACACTGATTTCCAGCCTCGACTCTCGATGTCATATGCACTTTTTCTGACTAGCTTCCTGATGTGAGCTGCATCTTGCAGAGGATGTGGGATACTATTGGTGTGCTTTTTGGCGCTTGAGTTCGGCCTTCTGTCTCCTTTTTCATCCTGCTAGCTCTGGAGCAGGATAACTTCTCAAGTTCCAAACTAGATAAATTTTTTCGTTTGTTTTTTTTGTGTTAAAGCATGTCAGGTGAATGCTTAAAGGCCTGAAGTGCCATTTCTACAAGTCCTCTCATGATCTGTCGAGGTTACTGGAAGTATCAGAAATGATTATAAAAGTCAGGCTCAAGGTAACTAAAATATTCTTGCAGGAAATCTTATCTTACACCGCTATGCTTCTTGTGCTGCTGTATTTCTGGTGCATATAAAACAAGACTTCATGCTGTCTTACTGTCTGATGTTTCTGACTACAGACCTATATGTGTGTCCACTGTGTCTTTTGCTCTCCACAGAAGTTTAAATGTTTAATACACTGTCAAGTAGTTCAGATTTGATGGTTTGATCTGACAGCTCCTTATATTTACTTTTTCTGGAAGACAGCTGTGGATTACAAGCTTTTAGTACATGTTGCTAATTATGCTGTAGAATCTTTTTAGGGGAAAAGATTCACCTTTCTAGTATTTGTTTAAAAACAGGAGCTAATCTGAGCGTGGTGAATTGATACGTTGCCAGAGTAACTGGGAGAAAAGCAGGAGGTGACTGGAAGTTAAGGTAACATGTTGATGTACCTGTTTCAGCTCTGATTTAGTTACTTCTCTGAAATCAGTGGGAGTTAATTATGCCTTTTAGCATGGCCATTACTGTGGTATCTAAGCAGCAACTAGTTGGGCTACAAATGTTCCTGAGTGTTATTTGTGAAGAATGTTCCATGCTTCCTTCTGAAAATCATGGGATGTGGTCGTGTTTGTCTAAAGATTAAGTACGTGAATACCTTAGAGCTCTTGTATGAAATTAAGTAAAATTGGACATTGCAGTTACCTTTAATTTTTTCCTACAGTTGATCATATTCCCCTAGAAAATATTTCCTGTAACTTGTCTTGCAAGTCTGAAAATGTAAGGGCAGGGAATCAGTAATTAAGTAGCTTTCTGGTTTTGTACTCCTACACCCCTGCCGTGAAAAACAAACTCCGAGGGCAACCTTTGGCGTTGAGCCACCATATGAAAATGAACAGACTAGTGCATCAGATCTTCTTAGTGCCTAGAGGAAGGCAAAAGGTTAAAGTATGTGCTATGGCAGCAGCTCTTTTAACTCTAAAATCCTGCAGACATGCCACATAATTGAAGCTCTTCCATCTGAGGAGAGGTGTAGGAGAGCCAGAGAGCAGCTGCTTTGTTTGACAGGCTTGCTGTACAGATTTCAGTGTGCTAATGCGTGGAAAGCGAGGCTGTTCCTTACAGCATTGAAAGCTCTCTGCATTTAAAATATCTTAGCATATTTTATGCTGTGTAGTGGGTCCTTGGTTCAGACCGGAATCTAGAGCCCTGCGACAAGGTAACCCGTGTAGCGCTGGAGGCAGACGGTGTGCTGATGGGCAGCTACTGCAGCCAGACTCTGTGCCCAAGTCAGGAAAGGCAGTTGCAATACCAGGCTGTCCATGTAGAGCTGTGGGGATGATTGACCCGTAACCAGGAATTCATGGCACATCGCAGTGCCCAAAGTGGAGCAATCCTTATAATTCCTTATCTTTCCCCTCCTGCACTGCTTTTGCCACTTTCACAGTGTGAGACAGGCTGTGGGAGCTCTGGCATTGCTGGGAGTTGTTGCTTTTTTGGGAACAGCTGCTTTGCTGCCATGACCTCTTCAAAGGAAAGGATCTCATCTCCTCAGGCGTCCCTGCAAGCAGGGGAGATACTGCCTTGCTCAGGGACAGTGGGGTGCTGCCAGTTGGTCTCTGCCGTGTTGTAAGGCAGAGTTGCTCCAAGCTTTTTCAAATGCAGGCAAAACGCTTCCCCCATCTGGGCCATGCTGCCACTGATGCCTTCCCGGAGAGCTGGGTTTGCTGTTTCCTTACCCTGAGGAACAGCAGGGTTAGAGGCTATGGTTACTGCTGGTCCACCACTACTATCAGCTGCCCCTACTCGTGATTCTCTCTCAGCTGGCAGCAGTGGGTCTGGCTTTCCACTGTGGTAGCAGAGGCAAAGGGGCTATGGAAATCTTCCTGACACCCAGCAGCATCCTATATTGCCTGTGCTTAAAGCCAGGCATGGACTTCCACTGAACTTGGAAAGGCTTTGTGCAGAAAAGAGGTGGGCAGGTGGAAATGTTCCAGATAAAAATGAAACAACCTGCTCTGATTTTTTTTTTTTTTTCTCCTTAGCATCAAGAAGAAATTTTTCTTCCAGCATTCAGGATCTGGAAGGCACTGAAGTCATATTGCAGGGACCTTCAGATGAGGTTAGAGATTGTTTTAATTACTGATATTTCTTATTGGTGGGATCCTTTCTTAGTGCTGCAGATCCTGAGTGTAAGTGGTGGTGGTCCTGGTACTTCTGTTCAGGCTGAGCTCTCTCATAGCAGTCCCTGCTTTGAGATGAGGATGTGAAATACCTTCTGACTTGGGTAATACCACCCGTTTGTTTTTCCTTTCTTACACTGGGCTTTTAGTTAATTCTGCATTGTGCAGTTCACTGCGTTGAAGACAACGTCAAAGCTCCAAGTAGTCTTAAGTAGTGCAGGATCAGAGCTGCAGTGTGTGGCTGACAACTTGCATGTGGCAGCTGCTTTTGCTGTTGTGGGTGTGGGGTTGTCATGCTTCCTGCTTTAGAAATCATTCTCATGATAGTCATACTGTGCTGAGATTTTTCATCATCAACCTGCTTTAAAAAAAGAAAAAGAAAAATCAACCCCACAACTGCTCATCAGCTCCTTAGTGAAAAATGTTGCTTTCCCCCAGAGTAAGTAAAATCTGTTTTGTAGCTTTGTGTGCAATATGCTGTAATTTAACTGCCTTACCTGAAATTTTCACAGACCAGCTTTCTAAAGCATGGCCAGTACTGGTGAACTGTCTTCACCTAAGCAGCGATCTCTGCACGTCTCTCCATCATTGCACACGTGTAAACTCTGCTCTGCACTTTACCTTCCAGTTAGGCAAGACTGAGCTTCTGTAGTGACCCAGTTGTGGATTCTTGCCAGTGGCATGTGTAAACCCCAAACCCTAATAAATGAACTGTTAATCAAAATAGATTCCACCAACCAGGAAGTCTAAAAAGAACAGCCTGTTTGCATGTCTTAATGCACTTATGCTAACTAATATATTCATGGTGAACCTTTCCACAAGGCAGCTCTGTGATGGAGAGGAGAGGTCTCTTCCTCTCCTGTGTGGTCTGCTGTGGGTGTCCCTTGCACCACCGGGAGCGGTGGGTGTGCGTGTGGTCCCACAGCAGGGCCACAGAAGCGGCTAGAAGCTCACTGACTAATAACAAGAATCTGTGTGGTCCCTTACAGGGTACAGAGGAACCCTGTTAGATACTCACGTTAGCACAGGGTTGGAGCATCTCCTGAAGAGCTGAGTCCTGGCATGAAGATTTCCTCTGTGTTCCTGGGTGGAGTGTGGCTGGGTGGGAATGCTGAATGCAACCCCTGGAAATAGCTGCGTAACTGTTGCTCGGCAGTTCCTGATACTAGAAGCCAGCAGCCACCTGACAGCACTGTGCCGGCTTGGTTGGAGCGTGTAGGTGGGGCTGTCTGACTCTGAAGTGGTGGGGTTTTTGTTTGGCTAGGTTTTTTGGTCATATTCTCCATTACAGCCAAGCATGCAGTGCCGCCTGTCGTTACTGACATGGGGAGGGTTGTGTTGTGACCCCAAAGGGATGGTGCGGGGAATCGGCACAGTGCCACTGACGGCTCTCTCCATGGCTGGCACCACCAGTGCTTGGGTGTGCCCAAGGAGGAGGGTGGCTGTACGGCTTTACTGGCCGCAGCTAGCGCGGGTTGACTCGGTGGCAGAAGCAGAAGGGGACAAGGATGCCATCTGCCACATCACCTGTTCAAAACCTGTTTCCTCAGGCTGCCTTGCTGGGGTTAGCCTAAACCTTTCTGTCCAGAGGGGTCAGCTCAGCACCGCTGTGAACCGCCTCCCCAGGAGCTCAGTTTACCTTGGAAAGAGCTGGTTGAGGTGGCTCATGATCGGTCCTGGGATGTGCACTGAGGGGAGAATGCCATCTCCATCCCTCTTTGCTTTATGCTTGGTTCCTGGCTCTGAAAATGCAAACCTGTTCTAGCATCTTTTCACAGAGTATTAAATGAGAAGATGTATTATAGCTGTAACAAGCCTGTTTTATAAGCTGGCTTTGGGCCACCTTGGCAGAAATCAGTGGGCTGTATACATATGCTCTGCCTCTCCTTTATAGGGGAGAGTGGGGAGAGGGGCTTTATTCCCCACACTGTGCCTCTCACTCTGGGAGAAGTAAAGCCCCTCTTGGGGCAGCTATTGTTACATCTTTTGCTATGATTAAATTCTATTATTCTCCAGACCTTAATGACAGAAGTTTCTCGGAGGGGTATTGCAAATGCCAGGAAGGGGAATGAGCATGCTTATGCATGTTCTACTCTGCTTTGCTGCAAAGTCATGTGAAATAGCTATAGATGGCACTCTGGTCTTGGTTACTGCTTGTGCCTGCCTGTTTTCGTGCAGAGAGGACAGAGCACAGTGAGACTCTGTCTTGGGAGAGTAAGATCAATTTGGCCACCTTCTAAGAGAAGATTTATGTGTAGCTTCTGCAGTGAACACGGTGTGGGCAAGGCTATAGTAAAGGGTACGAAGGGTAGAAATTAAGTTTAAGAAACAAGATGAAGCTTAGGGGCAGAACAGCATCCTGTTATAAGAATACTGTTTCCTTCTATACAGATTTTTATAGACAGTACTTCCGTGTAGATGATCTGGCATTTTGGGTCTTGTGTTGATACAGATTTAAGGAAGCTTTGTACCTCATTTAAGGGGATGTTTTACTCATTGTCTGCCAAGGCTTTCCATGCTCAGGGGTTTGGCTGTCCCAGTGCTGCTCCTGGGCAGAACTGGGGAGGTGTTAGCTGACCAGAGGATGCCGTTAGGCTCTGTCTCCCACTCCTAGGTCTCTAGTGGAGAGTTTCAGCCTGAGAGCGCAAAACCTCTTCATGTAAATCTCTATTAGAAATAAGATTTAGAATGAGTGAGTACTTGAGGGCCGAAGGGGGTGTTTGCTCTGCATGTGGCCCTTCTCCTTCTGGGGAGGGTCGTACGTCTTTGAAGTTCGTTCAAACTTGAAAGGTGCTTTACGTGCACAGTCAGCCTCGGGAATCCCTTTCTTTCCCTTTCTTACTCCTGCATTTCGATATTCAGGTAGAGAAGCACTGATTCATTTGAAATGCATTCTCTACTGCAGAGATCACTGCCAGGCTCTGTGACATGTCTGCCATGTCTAGGTTTCCAAAACTGCTGTTCGCTTGGACTCTTTTAGTGACTTCTGCCTGTTCCAGGAATTAAAGTCTGATTCACTTTCCATTGCGACTCGTAAAGTCTTGGACTATTTAGAGGCATATCAAAAATTAAAAGAATCTCTTCTGGCAGCATCGAAGCCTGTGGTGTTTGAATCTTTGATATGAAGATTTTTTCATGCTTGGAGAATAGTTCATTTAAATGCTGTGAAACAGAGCGTGTCAGCTGTGCTGCTGTGTATACTGCGGTGAGCATCATGTGCTGCTTAATAAAATGATGCTCATGTCCAAGAACTTCCTTTTGTAATGAAAGAGGGAAGGTGCAGTATTCAGATACTACTAACTCACACCTAAAACTTTAGGCACAGGATTGTCTTCAGTGTAATTGTACTACCTGCAGCTGGAGTTGAATTCTTTCTTTGTGGTTCACTGCTTACTGCTTAAAGTACAGCCTGTTAAATGTTGCAATGGTCTAGATATCTTTGGAGCATGGTGTCTGTCTGGTCTTGCTCTGCAGGGAATTTGCTAAGCAGAAGCGGGGCCGAGACACAAAGACGTGGTGTGCAGCCATCGTTCTACTTGGGTTTAGCTGTAATACAATGTAAAGCTGAGGAAGAAAACCTGTTTTCCATAAAGTCATTCTTGAGATGTGTTAAAACACTGTGAGATCTATAAACATGATTTGGGGGGAAGACAGATGAGAGATCCTGCACAGCTGCAGCAGTGCAAAACGTACAAGACTTTGCCACCAAGAACTCGACCTGCTAGGAATGATCAAAACCAACTGTTCCTTGTTGTAGTACAAGCCTACGGTATAATTACCGTGTTTTGCGTCTTGGCTGTTCCTGAGATTGTAGTCTTGGGGCAGCTTGTAGGCATCTTTAGGTACTTCTCGGTGTGTGATTTAAAAATCATCTTTTTCCTTTCATTGTATTTCCTGCTTCTTTTCAACGGGCTCAAAGCCTGTTGGCAAAATTACTTTTACTGAGCTCAAGTGGGATGCTCACATGTCTTGGGAGTGAATGTAGTTTTGACACCGATTTGATTCTGCTCTTTCTGCCTGCAGCTTATCACTCAAGCCCTCCGATGAAGGACTTCGTTTCCTCAGTCAAATATTTTCCATATGACTAGATAATAGCTAGAGGCAGTGATTTTTCTGTCAGTGCTCGGCACTGTGGATCTTCTGTTCAGAAATCGTATAGCCATCTGAAAAGTAGTCTTAAAACCAAGCACTGCATTTGTTCGGAGTGACAGGATAAAATGAAGTGATGGGATATTTTTATTTCCATGGCACTTAAAATTTGTCTTTTTTTCCCCAGGAAAGCTTGAAGTCACAGAGAGGTTCATTCGTTGTCAGCAAACACCTTCCCTGTCAAACTGAAAGTCATGTCCCAGTTTCTCCATTTGTGCTCCCTGGAACATGGTGCTTGTGAAAAGCACCAGCTCAGCTGCTGGGGATGTCCAGATTTCACCCACCTCCTCGATGGGCTGTAGCTGTAAAGTTTTTTCCCTGATGCACTAACGTCATGACACCCGGCAGCTTTGCCCCAGAAGCAGCTTTGTGAAGGGGAGCCTGATTTCCAGTTCTGTTCGGTCAACGGCTCTCCCATCGCCAGCAAACAAAGAGGTTTTTAAGTGGGTTTGTGATTAGGGAAAATTGCCTGCTAGAAACCTGATTGAGACGCCCAACTAGCTTATGCACCAGTTGCCAAGGCACTATCTTTTAATCATGACTGACACAGTTTTATATTGAAAACAAAGCCTGGCACCATAATCTTTGTGCTGGTGTTATGCTAGTGGAGGACGACTGGTTACAATGCGGTTACACCTGATCTGTGCAACAGGGAGAGGAACTGAGGGTACAGAATTAATACTAGATAAAACCACAGGCGTGAAAGACTCATTAAAAACTATCAAGCCACAGAGTAAAGAAAGAAATGACACCAATGCCAAAGAGCAGTAAGAGTAGGAAGATAAGGAGAGAAAGTTATTGGCCTCACAGTCCATCGGAGAGAAGGAGAAAAAACTGGCTTAAAAATTGAGCCCGATAATGAAGTGGTATCTAATGACTCTACATACAAAAATGACTAGAGTTCCTAATGCAGAAAATTCTAATGGGAAAAAGTGAGGTAGTAGCAAAGGAAGTTGACAGATTTCAGAGAGAATATTAATTAGGAACAATTCAAAAGTCCAGCGAAAGATCTATTTAAATTGATGCATTTCTAATGGAAATTAATCTGCCACGTGTTTTCCTAAAATAAAATAACTTGGTAAGATACTAAGTCTGCACGTGTTCAAAGTAGACTTTGAACATTAGAAAAAAATAAAGCAAAAATCAAAGGAGTTCACTCCAGAGTGTGAAATGGCCGGTCTATACTGCTGCCTGGTGTAGGGCTGGGTGGCTTCGTCTGTGCCCAAGGGCTCGGCTTGCAGCCCTTCCCAGCAGTGCTGCTCTCAGGGCTAGGAAACTCATAGAGCTCTTGCTAGGAGGGGCTGATGTGAGTTCTTCTGTCTTTCCATGATGTTTAGAGCAACAAGATACCGATTCTTTTGTAGCTTGTTAAGGTGGGAGTTAGCACAAGCTGTATGCCAAGGAGCATGGTACCTTGCAGTGCTTTTGTCAAACTGGTAGCTAACGTTCAGTTCTCGTGGGAGGAGCAGGTAGGGCTGGGAAGAACAGGTGGATGTGGCTTTCAGAGAAGAGGGGAGATGATGTTTGGGGCATCTCTGTGTGATCTGTGGCTGGGAAGGAGGGCAACTGAACAGTAACCAGTTTTCTGGTTATGTGTTTGCCTCTTTCCTTGATTTCATGTTACAACCCTCTGTCAGCCGCTATATATTGTTCCTTTGGTGTTGCTTAGGGCTGTGTTTGATTTATGCCAGTTGAGAATCTAGTCCATAATTGCTAAGGATGAAGCCTTACTCACCACTACAGAGGTTATATTTCTTGTTGGGTCATTTCACACATGTGGGGACTTTTACAAAGCCACAGCACATAGATGTCCGTGCACTTCCATTTGCTTGTGTTGGGATGTACTGGATTTGTCACGTGGCCACATGGTGTTTGCAAACTGAAGCATGATGTACAGCATCCTTGTGCAACTGAGACCCATGCTCCCTTGGTGACCTCTGGAAGAGATAAAGTGGAGAAAATCAGCCTTTGCAGTTGTTAATAAAGCAGAGCACCTTGTGGAATAGTTTAGTGAAGTGATAGACCTAAGAGGATTTTCGAGTACTAAATTTTTCCTTTCTTGGACCAAAACCAAATTCTTGGCACCAATGCACCTTGGTGCCAGCAGGATTCTGCTCCTGTATGTGTGTGTGTGTTGAAGGCCATGAGGCATGCACTGCTCTGCCAGTGCTGGGTGCACTGGTTCTGCTTTGCAATGCAAATGTGAGACACGGTGAATGTTAATGTGTCTGTCTGCATTTTAGAGAAAATTAGACTTACAGGCCTAATGCATTCAATGTATCACAGGAGTCTAAAAGTGTGCCAATCTTTTCAGTTTTGTTGGGAAAAGCAGGCAGGTACGTGGCATAAAGGAGACACCGCAGTCGAAGGACACAAGGGATGGCTGACACAGTAAGTGCTCTTTGATCTCAGCACATCTGTTCCCTTTGAGATAACTTCATGAAACGCACAGACCCTTCGCACCATCCACACAGCTCAGCCCTTATTGTTGCTATGAAATGGCCATGAGCTGGAAAGAGTTTTCTCTGTACTGATGTTTAAAGGCAACTGTCACTTATTCCTCATTATAACCGGGATAACTACAGTCTCTGTGGATGGTTCTTAGCTGGTCTGGGTGCTTCCTACTTATATTTGGAGTTTATGCCTTTTGCTTTCCAGGCTGTTACCTGATCCTAGGAAAATAACCCCATGAGGCACATGCTAACCCTTGACTCCCCACATCAGAGCCTGTTCCAGGACCTTCAGCTTGTGGCTCCACAGATGTTTGCCCCTCTCTCCTCTGCTTTGGTCTTTTCGCTAAAGTTTGACTGCTGAGAAACTATGTCAAGGGGTGAGATGAGCCCTTCCTGGCAGGAGAAGGTGGAGAGGGAGCACCCTGGTTACTGTGCTGGCTGTTTCCTCCTGGCAGTGCTGACATTGGTGGGATCCAGCCTCTGGAGTGCTCCCAGGGATGCTTTGCACTGTCCTGTCTGGGGCTGTGGAGCTGAACGGGGCTGGTTTAGAGAGAGCCTGGGAGAGGATGTTGAAAGTTAAGGGTTAAACTCTGACCAGCTGGACTTTAAGTAGCAGGCAGCATTCAAAGCACAGCGGACAAGTGGGATGTGAGAAGCCAGAATATGCAGGCACTGGGAATTGTGGGTGGCATTGAAAAGCCAAATACAAGAACAGAAACATGTATTTTAATATATATTTCCATTACAGTCACAAGCACAAATTGTGAGGGGAGAAGTGCATCTCAAGAGCAACATATGTATTATCTCATGCCTCCATCTAAGTATACAAGCATGGGATTAATGTCTATTTATCATAAAGCTGAGAGTTTGGTGTACAGATGGTAAGAAGTTGGGCAACAGCATGTGTAGCTTGTAGCATAGATCGGTCTTAAATGAATGCCATCACCTAGCGTTGTTTCTCACAAAATGTTACCCTTCAGATCCATCCCTAACCCACTTGCAAAGATGCTGAGCTGCCTCTTCAGCACAGGCGTACTCAGGAAATTATTGGCCAGCGACTCTGACCTCAGTCAGGCTGGGTAAGAATCTAGTGACGATAAAACGAGATGAGAACACAAAGCAGCAGGAGAAATATGAGTTGATAAAAATCAGCCAGCATGGCTAAATCTTGTCAGACAAATGTAGTGGGGTTTCTCCCCCCGCTTTTAAGGTGATGATGCAGTGAGCAGAGTCGCACACAGGAAGTGATGGACCCAGACATCTGTAAGACACTTGACACGGCGAGGCACAACAGGCTGATGGGTAGGATTAGTAGGTACAAAATGTGCCTGGGAGATAGCAAAGGAGAAAGTGTGACTGGCATGCTGAAAACCTCGCATGCAGATTTCAGAGCCATGCACAGACAAGTGATAAGCAGGATCTCATACCAGACTCTGTGCAAAATAAATACTATTAATGCTGTTTGCAGGTGGGGAAACAGAGGCCTGGTGAGATGACATCATCCACCAAAAGGGAGAGCAACAAAACTGGAAGTAAAGCTTTTCAGCTTCACTTCATTGGTATTATATACTGTGACTGTTTTGGTACATCCCTGCTCTAGTCAAATAATCGTGGGGTACTGAGAGAGGGCATGGGGCTCTATAGAGAACCACAGCAGGCTTCACATCGCCTACCTTCAGGCAATTTTGCTTCAGAGTTTTCTTCTGTGCCTATTTATGGTGATTTTCTTTGTGTTTATGAATCTGACCAAGCCTATTTTGAAACAGAACTTATCTTTTAATCTGCTGTTGGGGTCAAAGGTTAGGAGCATGCTTTTAGGGAGATACTTTGACCTTGTTGATTATCTTTTAGCTCTGTCTTTTCTAAAGCTTAGGACAGACACTGCTTTATGAACGCAATTGTAAACAGTGTTTTTATTCTCTGCTCTCCATTTGCTCTCTAAAATTAAATGCTCTTGTGGTCTGAGTGGAAACCAAGAGTGGTAGTATGCAACACTTCAGCTGCAGCTGGCTGGCTTGGAGACCTCTCAACTGGTCTTCACAAATTGTCTGCCAAGCGGGGATGACAATGCTGCGCTAAGATGCCCTGCGCACGCGTGGCAATGGAGCTGGGAAGTGACTTACAAAGTATCTGCTGTGTTTAGTCCCTTTGAGCCTCTCTGTAAGGGGCATGAAACGGCCACTTCAGCAGAATCCAAAGCCCTCTCTTCAGTTCCACGCGTTTTATTTAGTGGATCAGTTCTGTTTTTTCCATTGTATTTAAAATTAATCTACTTGTAGAACCCTGTTTTTAGCTGAAATAATCCCCAAGTTGTCCTTCATGGGCTCTATTCCTTCACAAATGATCCTTTTTAACTCATCACTGCTTATTTTTTTAGACCTTTCTGTATAAAACACTTGATAGTTCTGTGAGATATTGGCCTATCACTTACCGAAGGCTATAAATTTCTTTCAAAATCTTTTTGTTGATTGTCTTGAATTAATTTTGCCTGGCAGCTGCCAATATTCCTTTAAAATTTCCCATGACAGACTTAACTAAAATGTCACTGTGCTGGTAGCTTTGAGGTTTCATATTCCCGGGCCAGTCATGGACTGCAGGCAAGTCATGTCAGTGTTATCCACCCTGTTGAGTGCTTACCAGTAAATGGGTTTAAGAGTAGGGTTTTCACAAGAGGTTAAACACCACCTCTGTCAGTGAAAGGTTTTGTCTCTAATGTAAGGAAGCACGAGTGAGGATTTGTACTGACCTAACTCTTCATCTCAGTTATGGCTACCAAATCTTCATATCAGCCCAAACCTTCATATCACCCCAAGAGCTGGAAAAGGTGCATCGTCAGCGTTGCGCAATGGAGGTGACAAGGCAGAGTTTCAGTCGCTTGACTGAAGTTACAGAACAGTTCAGTAGCAGAGCTTGGAGCTGTTCCTCTGGATGTGTGCAGCGAGGTCTGTAGCTTGCCATGCAATGGGCAGGACAATACAAAGGCTGGAAGAAGGCAGCTGGGAGAAATGTCTTTGTCCAGGAAAATGAGTTCTCAACACAGGCTGAGGAATGCTGGAAAAAGCGTTTTTTATCCAATAGTTCTGCGGAGGTGATAAATGTTAGTGGGAACCTGATGGTGTGCAGCCTCTAATTCTGGGAATTATGAGGGAAATCAATGTCAAGACAATGTTTTCTGTGTTTGTATATGTTCAGAAATGGAGGTTCCACCTTGGCTTTGGCTGGTGGGCAGTGTTCCCACCATCTAAACACTGTGGACTTCTGTGCCTTGAAAAACGAAGAACTTTTTTACTGTCCTTTGAGATGGGATGTTTTAAGGATGCAATTTGTCTGGAGAGTGGAAGAGACATCCAGGAGCACGGACCTTCAGTGGTCTAAGCCAGCTGTCTCACAGTGGAGAGGTCATTAGCCCACTGCCAGGCACATTTTCTTTGTGTGATCAATACAGGCATTTACTTTGGTTGCACTGCAGGAACAGTATGTGAGTAGGTAAATAATTGTTTAGAATGGCTTCTTTAGCCTCACATGGCCTTTTTTGCTCATACAAAGTGTCAATGAAGGAGCAAGTCCTCCTAAGGGTTGCTGTTTCCTTCAGCTCACACCTGAAGCTTCTCCGTTAGCTCAAACAGGTTTGGGCTGCAGTTGTGCTCATGGCCATGCACAGAGAATATCAAACAAGGGCAGAAGCGAATGCCTAGCAAGGCTGTCGTGCAAGAGTCACCCTTTTGTTCTGATACTGCGCAGCGTTGTGCTCTATGCGTGATGGGCAGAGCAGGTAAGTGTGCCCATCTGCATGTCGAGGCCTTTCTGCCCGACACGTGGCTGTTTGGTTGCTGCCCCTCGTGCTCAAAATAGAGCTGTCTCTTAGGGAACCTCCCTTCCTCCAGCTGCCAGCGCTGGCCTGCACGGTGGAGATAATGTTTGCATCTGGAGTGGAGCCTTTTGCTGCCTGCAGATATCCTCGGTATCGGACACAGCTGTTAGGACAGTTCTCTGAGTCATTAATCCAGGTGAGTATTGAGATAGTTTCCTCCCAATTGTCTCTTCACTGCCTTGTCCCATGAATACATCCACGGACTAATTTTTCATTCGACTGAAGGACGAGGGTCCTTTGAGCTCCCTGACAACGCAGGACACGGCAGCATTTGGCTTGGGCAGCGCAGCGCAGCTGGCTGACTCGTGTTCCTCGTGACCGCCCCGTCCTGGCAGTAAGACCCTTTCACGAGGCTGTGCTATTTCTAGCCTGTCTCAGATTTGTGACTGTGTCCCCTTTCACACAGGAGTTTGAATTTCCATCTCCTGCTGACGTGCTGTAGTGGCTTGCCTGGGCTGCCTGCTCCTGCACACGTTTGCTCTGTCTCCTTGCTCTGTCTCCCCGAGCCTCCCGCTTCACAGGTCAGTGACTGTGGGGCACAATAGCTCTAATTCCAGCTCTCCATCCCATTACACTGCTGCTCACCTGCTTGGGAGATGATGGAAAGGACTCGTGTCTGAAACACTGTGAAGGGCAAGGCCACCCCCAGAGTCTCCATCTTCCCTGGACAACACAAAGTGATTATTCAAGCCTCTCTCTCGTGAATAGTTTTGATATCGTGTTCCTTGAGCACAATATCCTCAGAGCTGTTTTGCTGCTTGAGCCCTGGATCCCTCCTCCCTGTCACTTTATTTTTGCCTCTCCTGACTTGATTATTGATGAGAGCAATTTGCAGTACGTGCCACTTTATTTGGCAGGGACAAACTAGGTGTGCAAGAGAGAAAAGTATTCCCATCCTCTTTGTAGGAGGTTGAGCAATGTGCTTCCAGATCTCTGCACACATGTACTGTCATTGATTCATGTTTCTGTGGACGACTCTGTCATTTGCATGCAAACGACTGTGGTTCTTCCAGGCTTCGCTACGCCTCGGGCTGCAGCTGGGCTTCATGTTCATGCTATGGAACATGTTCCCAATCTGTATCTGTCACTGCTACTTAATGAAAAAGCTAAACATCGCTTCTCTTGCAGGCTCCTCTAATAGTTAAATTTTAATTTGCGTGTTGCTGACTGATTTTCTGTTTAGGCTATGATAAATAAAAATTAAACATTCAGAACACATCCCTAGCTAGTAATTTTGCAAATTTAAACTATGCCTCACAACATCCCTGCAGTCCACTTTCTCCTGAGAGGGAAACTGAGGCAACCAGAGGTGACCAAGGAAACTGAGAGTCTTAATGCTGGAATGCTGAAGGGGAATGATATTTTCATGTACTGCTCAATACCCGAGATTCCAACATTCCTGGATGTTAGTAAGTGTTATACTTAATTGTTGTCTCTTTACAGTTTTGTTATAGAAGTTCCTGTCCCTTTTTAAAATTGAAATGTGTGATAAGAAGAGTTGTCTGGGTTTGAGTTGAAGGTGTAGGCTGCAGCTCTCATTGCCTGTAAAGGTCACTCATGTAAGTAGGAATAGCTATTTGTAAGCAACATTATCTGCAAGCAGTACAGGTTTGATGGACATTTTGCCTGAATAACTACCTGTGTTCATACTGTATTCAGTACTTCCATTGCCAGAGACCTTTAAAAAGGGTATAACCATGTCTGGTTTCATAAAAAGGAGAAGAAACGCTATGGCCTAAGAATGAGGACAGAAATGACATCACTTATTACTTAAATGACATTACTAATCACTAACAGGTCACTTACAACATTCCTTAGACCCTGGAAGTCCATGGATTTCAGGATAACCTCAGTCTCATGATTGACTGCAATGATGTAGAGTCCGTCCTGCCTCTTAGTCCGTCAGTGCTTTTAACAGTGACTGAAGTGCTCGTGGAGGATACTGGATAACCTCATCTAATTTTAAAGTAAAACATTTGTACCACCAAAGCACTGAAATCCGACAAATTCACAAATGACCTCCCAGCTGTAGTGCTGTGAAAATCCTAAATGGAAATCTGAACCCCATCACCCCTTCACTTTAAAACAAAATCGATAAATACATGGAAAGAACCAACAGCAGTTTGGGAACGTAGGAGGTCTGTGCGATAAAACTGGCACTTGCTGCCTTGGCAATGGATCAGTGACAAGGAAAAGCCTAATAGCACTTTTATATAGCTGAAGCAGCTTGTGGATGCATGTAGCATGTCCACAGGGCTTTCTGTTCAAAAGGCAGAAGCCAAAATCTCAGCCTCTGTCATTAAAGCACCATCATGGACTGGAAGAGCTGCTTCATTCACTCTTTGAGCAGCACAGCCCATAAGGGAGCTCCCTCAAACCTGTCACCAGTGCCAACATGACCATCTTGCCATGGGACGCAGGCTGGGAGAAGGGGTTGGCCTCTGAACGGCAGATGTTCACGGTCACCAGCAGCATCGACCCGCAGAGCTGTCTGGGGCCTCCTGAGCCTGGGCTGAATCGCAGGCTGAGGTGGGAGAATTGCTACGAGTTGCTCACTGAGAAGTGAAGGGTGAGGCCCCAGGGGTGCTTAGTGGGGATGTAACTCAGGTCCGGTTGAAGGCATCACCCCTGCGTGACAGTGACTCTGTTTTCCTTTGTGTACACAGCCTTTGATAGAGGAAGAGCAAGATATGAATAAGAGTATGAAAATTTGAGTTTTAGGGAGAAGGTGCACAGTTCATGCTGTCTTCTTAGGGACCCTGGTTTAGTTAGACCTTTCTGTGGTCATGACAGGTGGTCTGGACTTTTGTGTTGTTGAGGAAATTAATGGCTAATTAAAAATTCTTTAGTTAGATTAGTACCAGATGTTTCACCAGCACTGTTACAAACGTCTGTCCAGCTGCCTTAACAAAATCCAGTTTGATAATGCAGAGTCCTACAGGTCTTCAGTTTGAGAAAATATACTTGATGAAGGTTTCATTTTTGGATCAAGTTGATGTAAATATTTAAATATTTCTCAGATTAATAGGACTTTACAATAACTCCAGAAACACTCTTCTACTTCACGAATGCAAGTAGTGTCTTTCTGTACACAGCAGCAGCCTCTGAAGATGGATGACACCTCTCAGAACTGTCAGTTACATGTTTATACTGTGTTTGACAGATAATTTTTTCATGGTGATTTACTCTTCCTCATAATTAGATGTAGCAATTAGAATATCTTGCATATTACGCAGGAATTTTCTTCTAATGATGCTGTAGCTGGATGGTCTCTCAGACACCTGTTCCACAGCAGAGCGAGCATGGGAATTAACTCTCCACCACACCAATCTGTTTGTTTCTTCTTTTTTTTTCCCCCTTTGAAACATTTTAGTCTCCTGGTATTGGGAATTTCCACTGTTTTCCCAGGATATTCCCTATCCCCAGTTGCTGTTTCTCATCTTTATCTAAGTTGCTTCCTCACAGATCTGGACAGCTGGCTTTTGCTGGGCAGCAGCATCCCTCCTCCTTGGTCTCTGAAAACAGATGCTCTGCCATGTCCCTTTGGTACCCCAAGGAATGCTTTTTCATTTCACTGTCAGTAAAAAAAAATGGCCAGAGATGGAAGAAACGTAGAGAGAACTGAGCACCTGGCAACACTGGCAGCACTGCCCGCGGCTGTGTATCCTCTTGTCCTTGGCCTCTTAAAAACAGCTTTCCCTGCTCGCCATCGCAGAGCACGTGCTGCAGTCAGGAGGAGAGCTCCCGGCCAGGGATTGCCGCTGGGACAGCACTCGGCGTCGGGGTTGATACGCAGAAGAGAGGCACGGCTGTGTGTCTGTTTTCCATGTGCAGTTATTGCACAAGTAAATGAACTGTAAACACACATCTCCGTAACGAATGCTTGTGTGTCAAAACGCCTGGTTTGCATGGGAAAGGTTGTAGTATCTGCACATACAAATTAGGTGCACAGTTATGTCGTTTAAATGACTGACTGCACTGGTACACTTACGAACTCTTGCAGTCGGTGGCTTCCAGCACAGAGGCAGAGCCACAGGGAAGGAAATCCAAATGCAACCAGACTAGTGGTTCCCAAAGTCTCATCTTCTTATCTCCAACACCATCAGAGTTGGCTGCCGGCATTTTAATGAGGGGCTCCCAGGAAAGGGTCCCGTATCTGGTGGCGAGCTGGTGGTTTCTAAAAGGCAGAGGGATATGAGTTTCAGGTTACTTCCCACCACCTGGACTTCAGAAATGCTGAGCTGAGGCTGGGTGAGGACACAGCACTGCAAAGCACCTCTGACAGGGAGCAGCTGGGCTGCACTGTCCCTTCTTCACCTGGTGCAAAAGTGATACCTGCCTCCTCGCTGGGCAGCTGGGGAGCAGGGGAGCCGGCCCCGCGGGGGAGAGCAGCGTGTGAGGAAGCAGAGACCTGCCCTGGAAGGCTGAGCGAGCAGCAGGGAATATAATGTTTCATTGGGGCAGCTGCAAAACAAGGCAACTTTCGTAGATTTTTGTCACTGCGTGTAGAGCTGGTTGAAAGCTTGAGGAGGTGAGAGGTGTTGTTCTTTGGCTATAACATGACTTACTGGGTTCCTATGGACAGGAGGATGTAGCATGTGTGCATGTGCGTTTTCGTCCCCTACCAGCTTCCCTTGGCTGAAGGAGAACCCAGATACCTGTTTTGAAGGCCATAGTAATTTGATTTCATTTGTTTGTTTTAATTTTCAAGTTCTTTGTAAGAAAAAGAGCCCATAAGCTTCATTTCAAAGGTGGAATCTGGAAGACTTGCTGCTGGGTCTGGAGGCTGGTGTTGTTAAAGGGGAGGTCCTGCCAGCTGCTGCAATGTCCTCCTGGCTCACCGGTCAGCAGGGGAGTTCCCATGTCCCTGTACTCACTGCTGTTCCCCTCAGTTTTCTGCAATTATGCTGTAAATTCTGCATTCATATGCTTAAAACCCTAAATGTTTAATTACATGAAAAGGCTTGTTTGATTTGATTAGCACAGACTTATAAAAGCATCAGGAGAAAGTATCTTCCAGCAGGGAAGGTGTTCTTGGCAGGAGAACAGGATTAAACAGGCATTTAGAGAGTTAAACCCTGGTCTCTTTTGGAGGAATAGCTGGAACCTTAGACCAACAGGATCTTCTGTACAAAGCTGCCGCAGCTGGTGCAAATGGGCTTCAATGGTCTGGGAGCAAAACTCAGTACTTACAGTCTCAAGATTGAACTGGAGTAGGTCTCTTCAGGAGGTGACCAAAGAGGAATCAAGAACTTCTGGTCAGCCTTTGCCTGCGGCCCACGGGGCAGAGAGGGAGAGACAGAAAAATGAAACAGGGTCACAGTCCCAACGGTGTGATTAATGTTGGTGTTGGAAGGGGAACATGGCTCTCAGAGTCCCCTGCCTAATGATGGGCTGTACGTGCTTGGCAGGTCTCTGCCGCTGTAGACTCTCCTGGCTGGCAGCCAGAAACACTCGTTCTGGGACAGGTGACATTGTGGAGGTTTGACATACCTCTTCTGTTGTCTTTGTAATGCTGCCAGCGTCCTGTGGTCATTTTCTGTCGATTGGGCTCTTGTTCCTTTGGGGTGCTGGTGGCTCAAATATTCTTTCTTTCTTTCTTTCTAGATTTTTTTTTTTTGGGGTGGGGGGAGAGGGAGGAAGAAGAAGGGAGAGCTTAGAAAACAAAAACAGATGCTTGAGATAACAAAGGCTATATCAAAATCTCTAGGATTCACAGCAAAGAATTATGCTTCAGGTCAATTGTGATTTCTAGAAACCAACCTGTGGGTTAAATCCCAGATCAAAAGTACTCCTTTAAAGTCTTGCTCTGTGCCTCGACCATTGACATAAAAAAGCAGTGTTGAAAGAGTGTGGTAGGTCTGGGTTTAAGCACGACTTAGGCTTTAAGAAAAAAAGCTGTTCCATGAACAACTGACCTCACGAAGTCTAGTTTCCTGCAGGTTTGGTCTTCTGTCTCGTCACCTCTGTAACCCCTGGCTCCTCCATCTCTCTCGACAAATCTCTTGCAGACAAGAAGGGAGGCAGCAAGCAGGGGTCTGTGGGTGCTGCTTGATCAGCTGCCTGCCCCACGGTATCTCCACTGAGCTTTCTCACCTTCTTAGCAAGCTCCTTTGGGTCTTTCCCCACTGCATAGACCAAGTGAGAACTAAATTATCTCAAAGACTTCAGTCCCTCTTCCAAATCTGGATGAGAATGGCTGATGAATGAAGTGCTATTGGGGAGGAGTGGTGTTGTTGAAGGAAGACAGACTGAGATGGAGGTCTGTTTCCCAAGGGAATTATGCTAAAAAAAATAACGCAATTGTGCAAACGTGCCCACAAAGTTTAGTAGCTATTTGCAGTCCCTGTGTACAGCGCGGTGTGGAGTCGGAAGTGCTGCTGCTCCTCTGTGAGCTTGTGACTCTGCTGAGGACTGTCTGTGTCCCTTGGCATGTCACTGAATGTCGTGCCTCAGGCCCATCCCAGGTGAGAGGGAGAAAATGGGGCACGTTCTCTGAGGGATGTGGGGCTCTGGGGGTTAACTCTGGCCATGTGGAGGGGACTGCACAACGGGGCCTCAAACTTGGCTGAGGCCTTTGTGTTTCTGGAGCACAAACAACAACTAACTTTCAGTTTATAATAATCTCAGGATGTATCTATTTACATAGCTGTTTAGTCCATAAATGTTTCTCATGAAGGCTCTTTCCAAAGCACGTAGGGTACGTAAGGCTATTGCTGTGCTATTGCTATCCATTTCTCCAGCTTCGGGGTTCCTTTCTGAAGCAAATTTAAGCACCCGAATCCAAGCTGACCAGCAGCCCTGACAATAGTGGGAGCTCTAAAAATGAGCGCTAGGATTTTTGATATTGTTCCCGTTTCTTACTGGCAGCCAAGGGAAAGCTCTTGGTGTGGAGAGAATTAACAAAACGTCTGGTTAAGTGATGGTGGTGACTCGTGTTTTGCCAAGCAGAGACAGGTCAAATGATTTGGGTGGGAAACAAAACCCGGCTCCGATTGGCAACAGGCTCCGCACAGCGATCCCCACCTCCTTGTCTCCTCCGTCACTCCAAGCATGTCCTCGGAGCACCTCACAGCACAGCATGGTGTCCTGCTGGGTGGCCAGCCAGATCTTCGGGGAGAGGTGAGTGAATTGCCAGCCTGCCTCCCTTGAGGGGGGATGAGAGGAGGTGGCCGAGGGGAGAGGGAAAAGTGAGCCTGGGGGTGCTGAGGCCACGGGGTGCTGCTTTAAACTGCGCTCTCCGTGCCTCAGTTTCTCTTGCTATGAAACTAGCATCTCCGAGGGCAGTTAGTGGGGGCGTGCGGCTGGGGAGGAGGGTGCAGGGGCAGGCGGGTGCCCGGGCTGAGCTGGGGCTGAGCCCGGTGCGGGCAGGGCAGGGCTCGCCCCGGTGCGGGCAGGGCCCGGGCAGGGCGCGGCGGGAGCGGAGCTGTCCGCGGCCGGCGGTGCTGAAACGCGGTGGCAGCCGCCGCGCTCCCGCGGGCGCGGAACCTGCGCGCACCACTCGCTCCTCCTCCCGCCGCCCCGCGGAGCTGCCGCGGGAGCCCCGGCAAGTTTCTGGCGGCGGAGAGCGGACCGGGCTGCGCCGGGGGCTCCTCCGGGAAAGGTAAGGGGGGCCCGGCCGCGGGGGAGGTGCTGCCCCCGGCATCCCCGGCAGGGACACGGTGCCCCCGGGCATCCCCGGCTCTGCGTGTGGGAGGACACGGTCCCCGCGGGTGTCCCGAGGTGCAGGAGGGCAGGGAGCCCAGCCCCGCTGGCTGTGTCCCCGGGGCTGTGGGAGACACACTCCCCCGGGGGGCGATGGGGCACAGCACCGGGGCAGTGCGTGTCCCCGGGGTGGGCACGGGGGACCAGCCGTGCCAGCCCTGGGTGCTCTGGGCATTGGTGCGTGTGTGTGAGTGACACATCTCACTGAGAGCTTTAGGGTGCGTGTGTGCATGGGGTGGCACCCCCTCTCAAAGGGGCTTGCAAGAGCCCCGGGTGGCTAACGGGGGGGAGGCAGAAAGCAGACTTTTTCTGTCTGTAAGCGATTGGGATGGGCAGCCCTGGCACTGGAAAACTCTGTAATCTACAGTGATTTTGGGTAGGCGACCGAGGGCTGCCATTCCTTGCAGTACGATCTGCCCTTCAGGTACTGAGCAGTCACTCCGCGATGCTCTTTTGCTCTTGTATGACTTTTTAAGGCTTGCTTTATTTGCTAGGCAGGCAGCAGTGTCTAAGCTTCCCCTGTGCTGGGAATTGCAGAAATCGATTCCTCCTATTTACTATTGAAAGAAACTGGAGGTCAGCGGAGTTTTCCAGGCTCATCAGGTTTCCTTCTCCTCTCCAAGAAAGGCTCTGGCTTTGTGGCATGTTGGCTGGAGAAAAGCAACTGTCCCAGTCTGGGGAGGAAAAGGGAAAAACCAACCATCACACAGAATAGAACATAGGGTTTTCCAGGTAGACAGTGCATGTGATCAGACCAGTCCAGCCATGCCAGTGACCTCCCAGGTGCCAGATATGGACATGGGATGTAGGTTTAGGTTTGATTCTTCCCATGAACACAAGAATAGGGTCCGGGATGCAGAATACGAGGGTTTCCTGGTAATGTACCTGTGGCAGCAGCTGCTTGGAAAACTTCATCTCATTTTGAAGTCTGATTAAATTGAGGGGAAAGGAGCTTTCACAGCCTGTCTCTTCTCAGAACAGTCTGAGCAATGGAGCTTAAATCAAATTCAACAGCAGCTTTGTATGCCCAAAGACTACGTGGTCAAGCAGTTTGATTTTAAAGGGCTGCGTTGTGCTGGCTGGCTAGCCCCTGATGGGACATTCTTGTCTGAAGTCCCTCCCAGAGGAGTTACAGATTTAGTCTTGATGGAGCATAGTCATGTTTTTGAAATGCTTTTGAGTTGGAAGAAAACTCCAGCAGCTGTTTCTGTCAGAAATGAGTGTGACCGTGTTCAGTACCTGCACCAATGCTTCTGCAGCTTGTGACTCTCCACTACATATGACAGAAGAGGAGGTGGCTTGTGCAAGCTTCCCCCTCCGCCACACGCTCACCTGAGGGAGCAGCTCAGAGCAAGCAGAACCAGAACAGGTTTGTGAATTGGCAGGGAAGCAGGTTACTCACCATCTTGTTTTCCACAAGGGTAAAGACCATGTAAGCACCTCCTGGGCCCAGGTGTGAAGAGGTCCCAGCATCCCCCTTACAGAGGAGCTCAGACAAGTGCTCCACCTTCTAGTTCATCTAGGGGGAAAGACTTCACAAGCCCCAGTGAATGCAGCAGGGGAAAGTCTGAGATTTTTGCAGTAGTTTCTGTGCTGATCCTAGCCTCACTTGCTGCACATAGCTATGGTAAGTTTCCAGGATCTAGTTTGTGATTTACTTTCAGATACAAAAATGATAGCTCTCCACATTCCTATAAGACTGATTTGTTCTCCGTGTGTCAGTGACATCAGCATGTCCATCAGTGCAAGAGATGCATTTTTATCATTTTCTGTATTACAATGAGAGATGTGTGCTTTACAAATAGCTCAAGCACGACCATAAAAATAAGGCCTATCCCAAGTAATGTCAGAAATAGAAGTTCCTCTCCCCTGGATTATTGTTACTTTTTGCCAGCTTGATCTCACAGGACACTTGTAGCTCTCCTGACGTATTGCAGGATGGAGACCTGCCAGGGATCTGAAGGAAATGAGTCCTGCAAGCTTTGCCAGTTCCCTCCTTCCTTTGCTGCGTGTGTGCATGCATGCTGAGGAGCGGGAACAATTCCTCCCAGACTGTTTATGCTGGACCATGCCCTGTCTCGTCACCCGTGCAGCTGTGTGACCACAGTCCCTCCTTTTTCCCAGGCTCCATGTTCTTAATGCACGTATGCTCTGCTGAAGTATCTCGGAGAGGTGGTGTGTGTGTGTGCTGTGTTCAGCATGTTTGCTTCAAAGGGCTCTTGAGGAAGAATGAAATATGGCCTAGGGGGGAACTATGCATTATGAGAATTTCAGGAATGATTTGTTCAGCTCTAAATAAAGGTTGGTTCCAATTAGGTTAATGAAGGACATCATTCTCATGGCTAGAGTCACTCGGTCTGGTACAGGGAGGTATAAATCACCTGTCCTTGTACCATGGACAGTCTTTACCCTCCAAAGAGCACAGGAGAGTAAAGGAGATTATTTTCACTGTGCTGTGAAGCATTCAGCATCCAGGGTGCTCTGTGGAGGAGATGAACCCAGCAGCCCCCTTTCACCACCAGTGCTTTGTCCTCCTGCCCACCCATAGTACAAGGGGGGCTGCCAGTGTCCAGCACCTCGACGTTCTCCTCTCCTGCTGGATTCACTCTCCCCTGCCCCAACTTTGCTCCCAGGGTGAGTGACTCCCAGTCCCATTCCCAGGTGTCACTCTGCAGCCTGGGACATCACTCCAGCACTCTGAGCCCTTGGCTGGGTCTCAACACTGAAGGTACTTGTATGGACAAGTGGTGCAACTCAGTGCCCCAGACAGAGCTAGCCTGATGGTGTGTGCAGTTATCCCAAAGGCACAGGCTCATATCTTAGGGCATGCATCCAAAATGTGCCTCTGGGAGATCTGTCCGTTTTTTATCTGTTTGTGGTTAAGGGGAAAGAGAGAGTCGCTTTCTCAAGGAATTCTGAAGAGAAACTTAGAAGCTGATGAATATGTAGCAAAACCTCCTCCCTCCTTCCCTTTCCACATCCACAGTGTCGTACTGTGGGTCTAATAACTTCGTGGTTTTCTAATAAATTTAACCTTAGCATCAATTAAAATGCTTTGACATACTAGGAAGGGAGAGGTGGGCTTCTAAGGACATTCATCATAGAAAGCACATTGAGATTGGATTTTCGTTAGCTGTGAAATTAAATACTCTGAAGCAGCTTTTTCACCCTGACAATTATGAATATGCATCAGAGTGATGTTCTCACCCTGCCCTGTCTGCTCCTGCATGTGCTGGTGAGGAGGAAAGCCCATTTCTTCACAAACCTTTTAGAAGGTGGCCTGAAAAAGGGAGAAGTTGGACTCCAACCTTTTCTGCTTCCTTGTGGGCGAGAAATATAATCTGATAACTTTTCTGCGTTGTCCTGTCAGTACCTTGGATCTTACCTAAAGCCTTAGATCTCCTAGTTGTCTGTCTTGCAGCCAGCAAACTTTAGTCTTCCACTAATGCCCAGATTTGCCATTGCTGCTTTTTCTTAAGATAAAATTACTCACAAGGTTTTAAACAAAACCTGAACACAAACCCCATTTATTTTGCTGTTCTTTATGAGTCACTGTGTAATATGGTGAGGATTTGAGGCTAGGGACAAGATTTGCACAGAGCAGGCGAAGAAAGGTTGGGAAATGTTTTGCTTTTTCCTGCTAGGGATTTCCAGCACTTGTGTCCAACAAGTTGGGATTGTCAGTGAAAATCTTGAGGGAGAACCTCAATCTCCACTGGACAGTCAATAAAGAGACAATAAATTTCTCTGAAGTGAAAGATTGCAGCAGGAAGCTCTTTTGTACTAGGGAACCCAAATAGAAGTGGTTAGACCTTCAGGCTGTGCGTGTTTGCCTTCACGATGTCCATACAATGCCACAGACCAGAATTTCCAGACCCAGGCAGGAGGATGGGGCATTTCAAACCAGTACAGTATCACTTTCTCATCACCAGAAGCCAATAAATGAGTTGGGGAAGGAGGCAAGTGTGCCACACAGCTTCCTCAGAGCCTCAGTCAGTTTAGCAGGATGATATAAATGGAACTTAATTTAAAATCACATTTGTATCAAGCTGTCAAACCAGTAACCTGGGCAAAACATGTCTCAAGGATGTGGGAGCCTGCCAGCAGCACAAGGCCTTTGGCCATGTCTACTAGAGCGAGTGAGCCAAAACCTGCCTTGCTGTTGCTCCTTCTGTCTTCAGTGCATGACACCTCTTCCTGTGTAGTGCCCACTTGCTGGGACTCTTTTGCACAGACCATTTCTCTTGCTTTCCACCACTTCTGTTCATAAGGGGAGCAGGAACCATCCAGAGAGGCCAGAAGTTCAACAGCGTGAGTTGAGAACCATGGATGACCATTGCAGCTCCCATTAACTAAATGAACCAGCATCCTGCCTGGCCTGCAGAGGCAACTCCGTCATACTCATGGTATGTAGGCACCGACCATAAAAGTATTTGATCACTTAACATGAGATGCTTGAGATAGGCTCACTGAAAAGTAGCAAGTGGGACTATGTGAGCTGTAAACATCCCATAGGTTGTGTGCCCACCTAACCCAAGAAAGCCATGAAGTAGGCCAGAGGAACCATGGTCCATCGGTATTTGGCTGTATGGGCCAGTAACACTGGCCCATAACAATGAAGAACTATTGGCAGGATCTCTTGGCAGTTTAACACAAATTAGTGTCTTGAAATACATTTACACTCAAAGTTAATTTACTCATGACTTCAAGTAATCAGCTCCATCTCTCTGAATGCAGCCTTGGGTGTGAGGTGGACCTTTTAGCCCAGGTACAGATAAAAAGGGCGGTTGTTCTGTTCATGAACTCCATGTCAGCAAAACCCGGGGGAAGGAAAGGCTCCGTCCCCACGGCTCTCAGCCCGTGCCATAGCTCCCGAGCCGCCTCACGGCTGTTGGAGCTCAGGTAGGGATCTGTGCTGGGGCTGTTATTGTTATCCACCTCCTCCCCACAGGGCCAGATCCGTCCCCTGTTCCAGCTCGCAGCATGGCCCTATGAAGACCAGGCTGTGGGGCAGGAATAAGCAGCCCGTTGCTACTTGTGAGAGTCAAACCATGCCGTGGCTGGCCCCAGCTGCCTTCCCCTCCCCAGCCCTGCTCCCTGTGCTCGGTTCTCCCGCAGCGTGCAGGTAGGGACCTTGGGGAAGGAGGCAGGAGTACTGCATGCATTGAACATCCCAGCAAGCGAGCTAACAGCTATTGAAAGATATAATTAAACCATTATTTTCTCTCACCCCCTCTCTTTTTTTTCTTCACCTGAGCAAAATATTTTTCCATTTATTTGTTATCAGTGAAGGGAGTGAATATACTGAAACACGTCTGCTGTTCCGCTCTACTACCCCCTATTAACTTCTTAAGCACTTGGGAACCTTTGGCTCAGCTGCACGAAATAACAGAGAAACTAATTAGGTCGATAAAACTCAGTGATTGAGTCAGGCACCCCGAGAAAGGGAATGACTTTTTACTACTATTTTATTTTTTTTTGTTAATACGTGTGTTCACCATCAAGTTCTTCACCGCCTGCACTGCTGGCAGCACGGACCAGATTCAGTAACAGTAGGAGAAGGAAGGTCCCAGGCAGGAGCAGTGATGATTGGGGTGACAATTCCTTTCTGTCCCCAGCTGTGGGGTCTCCTGGTCTGGGGTTTGATGAACAGCTTGTTGCAAGTCCCCTTGTCTGCATGGGCCCTTCTCAGCACACACAGTGCA
Organism: Nyctibius grandis; assembly: GCF_013368605.1. Taxonomy (NCBI): domain Eukaryota; kingdom Metazoa; phylum Chordata; class Aves; order Nyctibiiformes; family Nyctibiidae; genus Nyctibius; species Nyctibius grandis. Next base: position 8,742,489 of record NC_090676.1, read on the forward strand.
CATCTCACCGGAGAGGCAATTAATGTGCCGCCGGGATGGCACATGAGCAGGTCTTGGCCGCATCACAAGGAGAGTTTGGGCCAAGACTCTCTGCTGATGCAGACTCAGGGACAGGCAGAGGCAGGTGAAGGACGAGGCAAGCTGGAGGAGGCAGGGGACTCTGCAGAACACGAAGCCTCCAGCTCCGAGCAGCCGGTCCCCGTGTCCAAACACGCAGCGCCTGCCGCAGTCAGCACACGGCTGAGACTTGCAAAGAAAATGTAGATCCCAAGGCTAATGCTAATCAGTAAAATCTGTAATCGAAGAAAAGGCGATCAAGTGAGATTCCCAGCCTGATCCTGTTATCGGCCGTGCCCACCCGCTTGGGTCGGTGCTGCCCGCAGCGTTAATGAAGCCACCCCCCGCAGCCATAGGGCTGGGGGGTTGCACGCTGCTGGCTTGGTCGTAGCCCCGTGCCAGGAGCGTGTTGCAGGGCTGTCCTCCCTGGGAACCAGGGAAGCTGAGCGCTCCTTCGTTAGCCAAAATTCACTCTCACTTGTACTTGTGTCTTGCTTTGCAGATGGGAAATGCATCCAACACCTCGGTGTTCATCTCCACCTTATCGGAGAGAGAAGACCTGATTTTTGGCACGCTCTATTTAATCTTTGGTAAGGAAAGACAGCCTGTTATACCTCTCTCCTGCTGCGGGCAGCCCAGGTGCCTGCCAGGGACATTCAGGCCCTTGGCAGTCACTGGTGCTTCCAGCAGTGTTATTAGCAGAATAATCAAACTGGCCCTTCCTACATTAGCCCTCCCGACATAACTCAAAAGGATGATCTGGCCAGAGCTCGGTGACTGCATTCCCCTCTCAGGGGAACTGCCAGTACCAGTTATGTTTTTAGATGTTTGGATAGAACAACCTTTGAGGGATGTGCAGTAACTCCTCCTGCTGCCACCTGATGTGAGATGGACAGGGACTCTGTTAGCATTGCCAGCCTCATGACTGTTGAAGGTGAGTTGGACCTCCAGCTGGCCCTTGCTTTCAGCAGAAGATGCTGGTGAATGTCCTGTGATTTGGAGTTAGTGGCACCACAAAGACAGCGGGAAAACTGAGGGGCTGGGACGTGCTCTGAGATGGCCTAGTCCTGGTTGGTGTGGGCCAGAAGTGAATGATGGGCAGAGAAAAACCTTCCAGCTTCCTGAGCCCTGAGCACGTTGTCTCCCAAATGCTAGAAGAGTTTTTCATGCCTGCGAGGATGGGGAACCCAAGGGATGCTCATGCCACTGGGACTGCCAGCAGTCCTACGGGCACCTACAGCTCCTAGGAGTTAGTAAAGCTAATCAAGTGTGCTTAGTACAGATGTGAGACCAGCTCTGTGGGAAAAACGCCTCGTGAGGCTGGGAACACGGAGAAACATCTCAGTACTCTACCCTCCAGCGACTCCAAAGCCTTCAAAGCCCCGGATTTGGCCAGGTCTTGTGTGGGAACCCTGTTCCTGAGAGGAACTTTAGTGTTGGCCATTCAGCAGCTTTGGAAGCTGGTTCTTACCATGATATTTAATTTACAGCCTAATCCATTAGGGAGAAACTCTTGTGCTACCCAACCTGCCCCAAGAGCAGCGAAGATTCCCCTTCTGAGGACACTGAAACCTCTTTTCAATGAAAGCACAATTACATAATTAAAAAAAAAAAAAGAGAGAAAGCCCTTGTTATAAAATTTTAATCACCACTGTTTAAATACACTAATAGCAAACAAAGAGCCTTCTTTTGTTTAGTCTGGATTTTCCTTGATCTTCATAAGGCCTTTCTTCTTGTTTATCTTGTTACGGTGATATTGGACAACACAGACTCACAGGAGTGACGTTGCCAGGAAGAAATTAAAAAGGCGAAGGGGCCCAGCTCCTTGGCCTCACATCAGAAGAGCAATCGCACAAAGCTCCCGTTATTTATCTAGCTGGAAGGAAGTTCCCGCTTTGCTCCTTCCAGCTGGAAGGAGTGAGTCTGGCCAGATTCTGCACCCGGAGCCCGTTGCAGTCTCATCCCATTGCTGCCCTCCTACCAAACGCCTCTGTAGGATCTCAGGAAGGGCAAGGGATCAAATTCAATGTAAAGCAGCTCCAGATGTGCTCACAGAGCTCTGCAGGTCCCGTGGGCTCCCCTGCTCAGCCCGCTCTGGAGGGGAAAGCCTGGAGCCCTTTCCACCCTCTGTAGACGTCTCCAGTGTTTGCTTCCAAACATCTCAAGATGATGCTGGCTCCTTTCCCGGCTCTGTTACACTGTTCCTCTGCCTTCTCCGCAGGCATCGTGTCCTTCTCTGGGAACTCGCTGCTCCTGCTGGTAGCCTATCGGAAGAGGTCCATGCTGAAACCTGCCGAGTTCTTCATCGTCAACCTGGCCATCAGTGACCTGAGCATGACGGTGACGCTCTTCCCCTTGGCCACCTCCTCCTTCTTTGCACACAGGTACCTTGTGGAAGCAGCTCTGCACTGGTCAGTGGCCCCGGGTGCAGTTTGCAAACCCTGTATTGAAATGGGGAGATCCCTGACAGGGGGTGTGGAGGGGCCCAAGGGGTCAGTGTGGTGGCACTGGGGCACTGTGTAACCTCACAGACATCCATCCTAAGCAGGGTGCTTTGCTGTTCCCTGGCCCTCCCGTTTATCACATAGACCTGCTGTAAAAGGGGTTTGGTGGTGGGTTTCCGAGCTGGCACCCACGTGGTGTGGGCACTGCAGTGCTCTGTGCCGACATGGATCAGGGCAGCTCCTGCACCCGTGGCTCCATCTGTGCTCATCACTGGGATGCTTGTCACAGGGGCCACATCATGCCCATGTCTTGGGCAATCAGGTGCTGGTATCCGTGCAGCCCGTTGCAGCCACGCCACGCGTGGCCAGCTTTGCTTCTGGTGTGGAACTGGCACCTGAGGCCCCACCACCAGGAGAGCAGCTGGGGAACACCCAGCCTGCCTCCAGAGCAGGGGCCACGGGGACAAGTCCCATCCACGCGGGGGCTGTGAGCCCGCCACTGCAGGCAGAGGGGCAGGGCTGGTGTACCCGCAGCTTTCCCTTGCAGGTGGCTGTTCAACCAGGCAGTGTGCACTCTCTACGCCTTCTGCGGGGTCTTGTTCGGGCTGTGCAGCCTCTCCAGCCTGACGGTGCTCAGCACAGTTTGCTGCCTGAAGGTCTGTTACCCGGCATATGGTAGGTGCTGGGATGCATTACCTGATCTGCTCTTACACCCCTCTCTGTTCACATAACCCTTTTTTTTTTCCGCACTTTATACTGAGCTCTTAGAAGATCAGGGAGTTTTAGATTTGATGGGAGATGGGACAAAGAGGAAAAAACTCGCCTCGCCCAGTGCTTCAGTCTGGCAGAGAGGAAAACATCCTTCAAATGACAGTGTCTGGGATGGCTCTGAGCAGTCCCGGAGCCAGCCCTCCCTGCCCAGTGCTCAGGCTGCTGCAGCCAGGCAGCCTCCCTCCCTCCCAAGCTGAGCGAGGCTGCGCTGCTGATCCTGCCGCTTGCTGCATGGGTTGGGGCAAACCCTTATGTTTCTCGTGGCTCCTTGCTCTGGCCGCCTGCCCAAGGGGATGAGAGGATGCCCGGGCGTCCCGGGGCCATGGGGTGAGCATTGGCATGGCTCTGCCCGCTCCATGGCAGAGCCATGGCAGCTCCTGCCCTGCCCAGGTGGCCCCAGCCGTGTCCCAGGACAGCTGGCCTCATCCCCAGCGCTGGAGGTGTGGGCAGCTCGGGGTCACAGCCCCTCTCTGCTCCCCCTTGCCCGTGGGAAGCCAACCTCATCCCCATCCCTCTGCCGCAGGCAACAAGTTCTCCCCGTGCCACGCCGGCGTGCTGCTGCTGTGCGTCTGGGCGTACGCCCTGATGTTTGCCACGGCCCCCCTGGCCGAGTGGGGCAGCTATGGCCCCGAGCCCTACGGGACAGCCTGCTGCATCGCCTGGAACGCCTCGAGCAGGGAGGCCACGTTCTACATCCTCGCCCTCTTCATCTTCTGCTACCTTCTCCCCTGCCTCCTCATCCTCATCTCCTACTCGCTGATCCTCTGGACGGTGCGGGTGTCCCGGAGGGCCGTCAGGCAGCACACGTCCCCCCGGCGCAGAGCCCACAGCGTGCACAGCCTGGTCGTGAAGGTAGGGGGGTGCTCGGGGTGTCCCCTGCCCCACCGCCCCGTGTGCAGGTGAATGCAGCAGGACCCCTCTGCCAGCCAGCCGTGTCTGCCGCTCCCGACGGGCTCTGCGGGTCCTGGTATCAGTGTGGGTAATAGCACATTTCTCCTTGCTTAAAGCCATCAGGTGGAGGAGTTTTCATTTTCAATTACATTGGAAAAGATCATAAACGGAGCTTGCCTGAGTCATTGTTCCCCAGACTACACGCTAATACTGTAATTTACCAGGGATATGTCAAAAAAAAAAAAGTAGATACCCTTTAAAATAAAAAACACGAAGGAGAACAGCTTGCAAGCCTGGCCTTGAAGGAAGCGTTTGTGTCTGCGTAGAGGAGGGGGGTCTGAGCATGGCCTATTCCCAGAGCCCCTCGCTCGGTCCCACACACGTTGCTGGAGGGATTTGGGCGCTGCTGAAAGGCTGTTGGAGCCCGGTGCTGGCCTGGTCCCAGCCGGGTTGCTGGGTGCCGCGGCGGGCTGAGGCTGTTCCCGGTTTCCCGGGTGGGACGGGCGTGAGTCGCCTGAAGCGGGTGCAGGTTTGTGTGCCCGCACGGGGACGTGCGGAGTGGCTGCCCCGATGTCTGACGCCCCGATGCTGCAGTGCGACGGGTCCAGAAGGCTGAGCACCCTTCCCTGGGGACGGGACCGACTGTGTGGGGTCCTGTTGCACAGAGCAGTGTTGTCAGCCTCTCAGTTTGGGGGGGGTCAGCATCCCACCTGTGCCGCAGGAGGCTCACGGCGCTGCCGTCTCCATCTCCTTCTCTTCCAGCTGAGCATTGCTGTGTGCCTGGGGTTTCTGGCTGCCTGGACCCCTTACGCCATCGTTGCCCTGTGGGCAGTCCTCGGTGATGCCAGCCAGGTGCCGGCGCTGGCCTTCGTGCTCTCGGCTGTCTTTGCCAAGTCCTCAACGCTCTACAACCCCCTGGTGTACCTGCTCTTCAAGCCCAACTTCCAGAAGTTCCTCTCCAAAGACGCGGTGCTCCTCCAGGCCATCCGCACCCTCCTCTGCTGCAGCTGCCCCAGTGCTGTGCTCCAGCCCTTCCCGTCCCCGGGCTTTGGTGACCACCCCGGGGCTTGCAGAAACTGCGATGACACTTTTGAGTGTTTCAGTAACTACCCCAAGTGCTACACGCTCCCCCAGGCGCCCAGCAGCTCGCCCCGGCGCGCTCCCCTCGCCGTCCTGGCCGACGGAGCTGCTTGCCAGCCAGGGCTGAAGAGGACGGTGCAGGTGATGGTGCTGGTCACACGGAAAAGGTCAGGCCTGGGCGCTGCGAACGTGGCAGAGGCAGCCCTGCCGTCGGGTGTCATGAAGGACCTTCTCTGAGCCCAGCTGTGTCCTACCAGCGCCCTGGAAGACAAACCCAAGCGCAACTTTTCTCTTACCTACGTATCTGATGGGTTCCCAGCGTGTTCTGCAGATGAAGTGACATGAAAACTGAAGACCAACCTTGCCTCCCCCTCTGGTTTGGCTCTTGCAACTCTGAGCCTGACTTTTGCACTTGCAAAAAAAAAAGAAAAAATAGACCCCAGTGCCTGAAATCTGCCCAGGGTGCAAGTCCAGGGTGCAGCTTTTCCTGCGCCTTGCTCTCTGGGCCCTTGGCCTTTGTTTTTCCATCCTGGTGCTCTGATGACCAAGTAGGAACTCGGTTGTCACAAGAAACTGTGCCTGGCAGGGAGGGCTGGGGGCCAGGAAGCCCTGAGAGGCATCCTCCTTCCAGCATTTCCCACAGCCCCCGCTGACCATGTCCTTTCCCATCGGGGAGCGGGACCACGCCGCTCAGCTACCTCACTTGGGATTACGAAGCATCTTTATATACCTCTCCAGAGACTGCTCTCTGCGCAGGCTGGGTTACCCCACTCCCTCGATTTGAATGCAAACCCAGCCCCATCCTAGAGATCGAAATGGGAGCTTGTCTTTAGAGTAAGGATTTGGGGTTAAAATAATCCCGGTGCGAGTAATAGCAGTCCCAGGTTGTGCTCTGCGGGCAGGGGATGGCGAATCCATGGCCAGGCACCATCCCGGAGCCAGGGCTGTGGCTGGAGGGTGTCTCCTGGCAGCTGGGACAACGGGGCATCATCTGGAACAAAAAGGACCAAGAGGCTGTGACGGGGCCCGATGCAAAGCCATCAACAGAGAAGTTCGTGGCAGGCGCGGGGCCTGCAGCCCCCTCTCTCCTGCTGGCGGCCCTGTGGTGAGGCTCACCCGGAGCTGGGCTCGGGGGTCCCCGTCCCATCCCCAGCACCGAGCCGCTTGTGTGCCCTGCCTCGGGCACAGCGGGAGCTGGTTTTGCTTTGCAGGGGCTGGCTAACACAGCCAGGGTGCTGGGAGAGGGTGGTTATGCCTCCAAAAAATTAAAAGCTGCACCCAAAGTGATGAGAAGAGTCAGTAGCAGCGGTGGGAAAGGTGCTGCCCTGTGGCACCCAGCCGGCCGGTTACTCTTGGGAGCGCTTTACGTTGTCACTGGTCAAGGAACAAAACCCTGCCACAACCCATCGCCGGAGCTGCGGCATTAAATCACGGACGTGCTACATGGGAAGAGGGAACCGTTTTGTGCCCCGGGTGCTGGGGAACCATCACTGGCTCTGCCTGCCTGTGCGCTGACCCCCAGCTCTCCCTCCGCTCTCCAGATGCAGGTGTCACTGGTTTTAGCCGTCGATCCCAGAACCGGGAGGTATCGCTGCCTTTTCTCAGCACAGACACAGCAGCCCCCACTCTTCCGAGGACACAGAGCACTTCACAGCAGACCCGCTGGCTGCAGGGGTGTGCGGAAACACGGGGGGCAGGCGGGGTCCCCGGGGGAGCAGACCGCCGGTCATTTAAGCTACAAAATTGGTACTGCTGAACCCAGGCGTTAAAAGCATCAAGGTTTTTGGCCTCAATGTTGTGGCCCAGCTCCAGCGGAGGTGGCACCGGGGCCAGTGCGAGCTCTGAGTGGGGAAAGCGCAGACGCACCCAGCGAAGCAGCGAAGGGTGCTGGGGTGCGGGCAGTCCTGCCCTGCTTTCCCTGTGTGCCATCGTTAGCGGCTCCTGCAGCACAGCTCTGATGAGCGCCCGACAGCACGGCAGCCGTGGTACTTGCTTTTGCCCCTCGGTCATTTCCATGTAGCCGCTTTACCTCGCAGTTTCCCCGTGACAGGAGAGGGTCACCGATACCTCTGGGGTGCACTCGCATCCTCCCCGGGATGGTTTTGCCCCTGTGTGATACCTGCAGGTGCAGACGGTTGGGGCAGGGCAGGGTTTATGCACAAGAGCCAAGGAATAACTGAAAGGCCACGCAGGGAGCGACGCTCCTGCCTTTGCTTCCTACTCCTGCTATGCAAAAAACCAGCCTAAAGATGTGCAATATATTAGCAAAACCCAAATCAATTTAATTAACTCCCTGCACTGTGGCCAGGCCAAGCAGCAGGTCCACGGTCGCTCCCCTGGCACGACCCCAGGCTGCCATAACCCAGGTGACTCCTACCTGCAGGGCTGGACCCCTCCCCGGGGCACAGCTGGGGCTGATGCAATCAGTGTCCCCAGCTGGGAACAGGGCCACCAGCTGCCACCGATTACCTGAGGACAAGAGCCTCCCCCTCCCTGCCAGGGCAGCTCCTGTGGTGGCTGCTGGTGGGGTGAGCCTGGGGCTGTGAGGAGGAGGATGGTGGCTTTGCCCCTCAGGGCTGAGGTAGGGTCTGTGTGAGCGGCTGGGGTCGAGCAGGGTTTGGGAGGTGGTTGCTGGTGTTGGGAACTCATTTCTTTGGCTTTTGGTGCTGCTGTAGGACAGTCCCCAGCTCTGAGCTGGAGGCTGCAGTGCTGTGCTGCTGCTTGGTCAGTGCCTGGTCCTGGTGCAGGGAACCAGCCAGGGCTGCCTTGGTTTGGGCTGGGTGCACGGTCCCGTGTGTGGTGGTCGCTGTGTTTCCCACTCGGTGCTGTTAGGCTGAATAGTCTGACTGCAGTTTTAGTAGCCCCAAGAATCAAGCAGCTCAGAGGGGGCTTTGCAAGGGGTGTTTGACTAGTGGGGAAACTGAGGCACAAAGCAGGCATGTGAGCTGGCAGTGGTGAGGGGGCAAAGCGGGTTTGCTGTCCTCCTGAGTAGTGGAGTGAAGCCTGGGCAGAGGCTCTGCAGGGTGTCCTGTCGCCTCTCCCATGGCATGGTGGTGCCAGCAGGCACCTCCTGGGCGAGGTGGCCACCTGGACTGTCCCCTCCTGGTGCAGGGATCACCTCCTCCTGGCACAGCCTGCAGGGAGGGAAGGGGGGTCTGCTCCCCGCAGTCCCCACTGTGTCATGGGTCCTTGGGGACCTTGCCTGGCTGTGCACTAACTGGTGGGATGAGAGCCACTGCTGAAACACCTTTCTCTTGTTTGCTGTGAGTGGCTCTGTTGCATCCTTAACCAGGCAGGGCTGCGGGGCTTGTGGAAATGCCTGCCCTGTGCCAGCAGCCCCGGGGTAGCTTGGGGAGTTTCGGTGACTCCCCTTGCTCCTGGGCCAATGCTGTGGCCACATCACTGGCACAGAAATGGGGACCCGGGGCTGGGCTCAGCCCTGCCTGGCAGTGGGAGCTGCTGGGTGCCATTGCTGTTCCCCACTGTGGGTGATGGATTTTGCCATCAGCAGCCAAGGCACCTTGTCGTGTGCTAACACAGGGCTGCAGGATGGGCTGAAAGTGGGAAAAAATCACTTCTGGGAGGCTCTGAGCTGCCAAAAGCTGTGCTCTGGGCTCCCCCTGCCTCTCCTTTGCACGGCTCCTTGGTTGTCGGGAGAAACAGCCACTGGGTTTGTAGCTTGGCAGAACTTTGGGGCCTCTGTGATGAGCAACACCTGCCTTGTACTTCCTGGAGGTTCCATATTTGAGACAGCAGAAAAAAATCAAGTTTACACTTCCACAAATTTGCAGATGACACCAAGTTAGGCTGGGGCTGCTAGTACTTGTGGAAAGAGGATTAGAGTTTAAAATTGGTCTGATAAAATAGGAAATCTAAACTAACTGCAAGGCAAGTCAATATGGATATAGGTAACTTTTCTTTTCTAAACATACTACTTTAAGCAAAGAAATCCAAACTGTGAAGTGGTTGTCACAGAAAAGTTAATGCATTGATAAATGAATACGAAAATTGGTCACTGAAATAATGGTAAAAACGTCCTCTATTTGTTCCAAAGTAAGGAAGTTAGTGCGTATTGTGAGAGAGAACAAAGCTGGTTTAATTCCAAGTTTTGACAAATGTAACATTTTCTTAAGCTTTAGAATGATTGCTTTTAAATTAAACAATACAAATTTTCTGCGATTTAATTGCTTCGAAATGATTTCATTAGCTCTGGCTGTATCAGTTAATTGCTTCAATTTAATGTGTAAAATGATCCCAGCAAAGGCTCTCGGGAGCTGCGGGTGCTCCCACCGACCGCCAGGAGAGGGCAGGAACCGATCGCTTTACCTCGATGGGAGCTCCCCAAGGGCTGATCTGCTTGTCCAGACCTCTCTCTGTTTCACTGGAAGAACAATAGAAATTAGAGGCTATTTTGTACTTCAGCACGACTGTGGCCTAACACTGAGCCCAGTGTAATAGTGTCTAGATCAATGTGCACCTTCCAGTGACAAGAGAAGCTCCCAGAGTCCTTCCAGCCAGCTCCTGGGCTTAAAATGCTCAAGTTGAGAAACAGAATAAGATGGCCAGGTAACTAAAATAGAATTAAGTCTACTGTTGTCTAGAACGGTGAAGAAAAAGTCTGATTTTTACACAGATCCTCTCCTAAGGATGGAGCAAGCACCGACCGCTTTCTGGTCCACACCAGAAGCTGAGCTCATGCCCCATTCAGGCTCCCACCAGCGTGTGTTGCAGCTCTGAGAGTAGCAGAGAAGTTCATTGAGCTAACACGGAGGGGGGAAAAAGGGGAGAAGGGAGGCCTATATCAAGATGTGTTGTTTTGAAAAAAACTGCTCAGACAACACAGGTTTAGGGTTCTAAATACATTCTTGAACTTTTATTCCTCCCAGCAGGTAAGCAGTTGATTAAAAACCTTAGTAGCAAAACCAGAGCAAAAACCAAGTCTCACACTTTGAGAAACAAACACGCGCACTTGCATGTCAGGCCGATGTGCAGAGCTACAATTCACATTTCAACAGTGAATATGCAAATGACTAATGAGGAATTTGGGTTGGCAGTGAGAGCAAACTGCTGCGTGTGTAACCACAGCAAACGTGCAACAAACACTGCGTGCCTGTTTAGGTGTATGCAACTTTGAGCAAAGGGACCAGGCCATGTAGAAAAAGTGAAATGATACTGCGGATTTTTTTGAAACTGTGAGCAGAAGAGAAAAATCATATTAACAAACAGGACAGCTTAATGAAAGCTGTTGGCACTTCCCCACGGAGGCTGCTTCAGCGATGTGCAGTATTAACCTTTCTGTACCTGGATTAGATTTTGTAAACTCTTCTTCCTTATGTACACATCTAGTTCGGCAAGCAAATGATAAGGAAAATGCTTTTATTTCCTCTAGAACTCAAAAATTCCACTAGTGAATTCTGGAGTGTTAGGGACACTTCCTGAATTAGGCAAAAAAAAAAAAAAAGCTGCTTTGAAGCCAAAGTGCCAGCAAGGAGCAACTGTCAACTACAGAAACCCAACTGCAACTGGCTTTAGCCAAAGAAAAAAAACACATTAAAACTAGAATTTCAAATGCAGTTCTGTACTGTGTCATAGAACCCCCCGCTCCCCCAAACCATGCTATAATCAGTACTGTGGATTAGATACCCCAGCATAAAAAAAAAAAAATCCCATAAAATAGAAATAAAGAATTTCTTAAATGACAAAACCACTGGTTTTCAGAGGTGCTTCCTTTTATGTGCAACATCTGCTTTTTGTGAAGGTATGCATCTTCTCTGGATTCATAATGTGCAAATCCCATAAATTATTTATTCCAGTCAGATTCCCTTACTAGTGCTGAAACAAATTCACAGTATAAACTGTCAAGACTCTCCATGCTCTGAATGAATATATATATATATTAAAAAAAAAAAAGTAAAGTGCAATTCATTCTGTTTTGCAAAGTCATACAATGGCTCTGTACTTCAGCATATGTTTACAGCAGATTTTGTAACAGGAAGAAGACTCCCCCATTAAACAATGTCATCACTTCAAGGCAGATGTTTCTTCTTTTCAGTAGGCTGCATGAAATTTGCTGTGCTGTAAAATCTGAACGAAAGGTTCTTCATACAGTCCAGTGTCTGTCACTTTGGGGTTTCCATCACTGACTAGTAGTATCAAGCACAGTAGATCTGTGGTTTTATACCTAAACATGTAGCACAAGATATGCCTGAAATCAGAAAGGTCATTCTTAGCTTTCCAGCTTTTGTGCAGTCAGACTCTTGATACTTAAATCCTTTTTCTAATGCTCTGATGATAAACTCATTGCACTCCTGCCCCGGTCTGCTATAGCAGCTCTTGCTCATCATCTTCAGATCCTGAGGGTCCTTGTCGTACCTCTTCATACCATTTGTTTGTGAGGGTTTTCATCTGTATGCGCCCGTGATGCAAGTCCTAAGGCAAAAGCAAACCACAACAGTTTGTTACTGGCTACACCACTACTTGTGTGTTAGAGCAAAAGAGAAAGACTAGTTTAATGTACTTCTTAGGAAATCATCCACTCGTGGGCTCTAAGCATGCAAAGCAATTCCATTTCCTAAGAGAAAATATTTATCAAGTGCTCAATCAGTCATTATTTCCACGGACGATATTTTTGATGACATGTATTTTTACCTGTGTTTTCTAGACAGTTCTGCTCTGTGGGTTTCAACAATCCTAATGCTGCCTGGATGGCCTGGCTTTGAATCCCCCCCCCTCTATGTGTTCCCAGGGACAGTGGGAAGCTTGTGGCCTGCTTTGGTGTTTCACATACTTATGTTTCTAGCCTTTGGTTGCAATCTGGATGGCTGCCTGTGCTTTTGGCTACCAACTACAAATCAGATGCTTACTCTGGTTTCTCGATTCCTTTTTGGTTTTGCAAAAAATGCCTTTAGGTTTTGTGGGAAAGTGATGAAAGCATTCTTTTGAAAAGAAAGGTACAAAACAAGAGGAAAAATAGTACGTTTGTGCAGAGTAGGAAAATGGAATGTGCAGACTTCACACAAAATGATCAACTCCACAGCAAAAATGCTTAATTCTATGGCAAACTGGAAAAACAGTGAATTATATAGCCAAGGAGCCTCAGGTTTCTGAGGCGTGGAGTGAAAATGGCATAGTATTTACACCTCTCGGAGCCACTCAGTGTTAAGTTACACATTCAGTCAGGTGTCATTTTGCATTTACAGCTTCAAAGTCTTGGTCTCCCAGGGAGGAAGTCTTAAAAGTGAAGGCTGCAGTTCTGGTGCATATTTCCAAGATAAAAACTGCACTCTGCAGAAAAATCACAACTTCAGAATTCACAGGACCATATACAGTAAAAGGCAGCAACTTTGTGTGATAGCACTTTAAAAACTCTGCATGAGTGGCAGCAGCTTTTTCTAGCAACAGTAGGAACTAGTAACTCCTGATACTCTTCATGGTACTCTGCAAGATAGATTAGTTTAATTGTGGTAGCCCTGAGAGATGCTCATTTAACCCAATCTGCAATTTTACAGTGCAGCTTTTCATTACAGCTGCTCTACATATGCAATATATTAGATGGCTCACTGCTCCTAATGTTAGAAGTTTCATGACTATACTATGAGCCTTGAATGGTACAGAGTGAAATGACAACCAACTGTACTACAGTTTATTTTCTTCAAGAAAAGAAGAAAGACTTACTTCTTGTGTGAGTCTTCTGGTGAAGAAAGGATTCAAATACTTGGCATCAAGCCACATAAACCCTTTGAGGTCCTGGCGTTTTATGTAGTGGGCTTCATACTCCTCCTCTGTGAGCTCTGATAAATGTTCAGATTCTATGGTATTTCCCTAGAAAGATCACAAATATTGGAATAACCTGAGAAATGTGGCAGTCATCCCTTCAGCTTGCTTCAGCCCCCTGCTCTGTGCTCTCCCTTCTCACAACCAATTCCCATGCTGGAACAATATGTAAATTATCCAGCCTACCAGGGCTTATGGCTGTATGAATCTGTCTAGCTGTTGATTCACAGAGCCACTTAGCTTCCCTTTTCGTGCTGAAAGGTAAAAAAACCTCAAATGTTCCCTATTTTGTATTGTTACTATTGCTGAGAACAGATTTCTAGTGTGCAGGTTTTCTCTTGTGAGCTGGACAATGATTTTATCCAGCAAGCAACACTAATGTCATTGTCTCGCTGAAAACAAGCCCTGTATCAGAGCCCACCCTATCCCTGTGCTTTTCCTATACACACTTCCCTGTGTGGACAGAGTAAGGTAATTCTGAAGACTGCAAGCTTTTTGAAACCTCATGCCAAGAAGAGCTGCTCTTCAGACCCTACAGAACAATACCCTGCATGTGTTGTTCGATGGTTTGGGGAAAAACAGGCAAATGCTCTGGGATACTTCATGTACTCCAGCCTTTTGCACATGAGGTTTCAGACTGGCTGTTAGTTTTCTTCAGTACTCTTGCTTAGCCAGAAATTGCTTTAAAATAAAACCCAGTCAGAGGGGTGCTGTTGTCACCACCTTCCCATGGCCTTTGCTTTGACTTTTTCAAAATAATTCCCATCTGCCTTTTATGATTAATTCATGACTCACGCTGTACTAGCTACTTTCTCTCTGTATATGACTCAATCCTGTATCATCTGCTTCATGCTTTTGCAGGGGTTACTTTAATTTGTATGGATCAATTTATAATTAGATTGAGTTAAGAGGCTATTTCCCCTCCCTTTGTCCAGTTACTTTGTGTAAACACTAACCAAGCTCTGTCTTTGGGATATTTTAAAATTATATTGCTTGGCTTTTTCCTACAACACTTCCATTGCTTTCATTTTACTTTTTAGTAAAAAAATGATTTTTTTACATTGGAAAATGGAAAAATTAAAAAAATCAGTGATCTCCTAAATAAAAAAACCCAAACAAACCATCTTCTCTGTCTTGCTGAGATTAATGTCCTTCTTGTTCCTCTTGCGTGCTTTGGAGTCCTCAATGTCAATCAGTCTGATGAGGGGCATGGTTCCTCCTCCCAGCAGCAAAATCGTGAACAGTACTATAATGATTGTTGTTGTCCCAATGAGCTGCCGCTTCTCTATTGGTTCCAAGCCCAAATGGAGGCTGAGGGCATAGGGAATTGCACCACGTAAACCTTAGCGGAGAGAACAGTAAATCAACGAAAAGTGCATCAACACCTACATTGGTCCTCAGCACCCGAATAACTCAACAGGAATTTTCCATCTTTAAGAGATTTTTATGATTCTATACCACGTCCTTTTATCTATCATTTGATTACCACCCTAAAATGAATCTGAGCTCTTCAGATACTGTTTTTCAAATTGTGAAGTTGCTAGACCTGGATAGAAAAGTAGACTCTCTGCAGAAAAGCATTAGTGGGGAGTGCCACTGCATGGCCCTCTAGCACAAAGGGGAAAGAGAATGTATCTATTGCACTTGGGTTTGAGAACAGTGCAAATGTTCAGTTGAGTTTTGCTCCACAGATGGAAAACCAGTTCCTCCCAGTGTAGCCCACCCAATGAAAAAGATAAAACATAATTTTCCAGTGCTCTGTACTTCGAGCTTTAACTTACCGCTAAACCACATGATAAACATCATTTTGGGGGTGATTTTATGATCACGGAAAAAATTGAGTAGGTAGGAAAGTGGGAAAATATTCACTGCTCTACCGAACAGAACAAGTACCTGAAAAACAAAAATCAAAGCAAAAGACCATTTGATGTGTTACATTTGTGCAGGTTCCAGGTGCATCTGGTTTGTACAGGGTAAGGTGAACACGCTCTTTTCACTCATGAGTCTCGTGAGTAGGTGTGCTGCTAAACTAACACAAATCTCTCAGCATAGGTCAATGTGGAATTCAACTTTTTAAACATTTTGTCTGCTTAACTGAAACTAAACCAGGCTTGTCACTGACAGAGACCAGACACCACTCTACTTAAATAAATGAAACCCAAGAGGCATTCCAGGGAGACCAAGAATTACTTTGGGTAAAAGTTCCCCTCAGTTCAGTGAGTTCTGCTCCTTTAATCATTCTCTTGGCCCAGTAGCTAAGAGGCAATAAGATATTTCTATTGTCTCCCCACGGACCAGTTCCTCAGAGAAAAAGGCCAGAAGCCAAACAAATAGCATGTAATCTGGTCCCTCAACACTTCTCTGGGTATGGTTATAAAATATACCACGCACTGAAGCAACATTGAGGGGGGGAAGTACTATTGATTTAATGGCAGACAATGCAGTGAAAACTTTAACTCAGAAAAGCAAAGGTTTTCACAATGGCATTGCTTTTAAGCTCCACCACAAACAGACCTTGATAAGATAAACATCCTAGAATTAGTCAGCAGGATCCTTCAAGGGCTGTGCTGTTTTCCTTTATGAATCACCCCTAAATTATTCAATTTGCATTATGCCTGAGGGCAATGCAGAAGGAAGTGTCACACCTTAGATATATATTAGATAAGGAAGTAGGGTGTAATGCAGTGAGAGCAGTTCCCCATGCTGATGTCACTATCTGTAAATTGTAGATAACAATTTTTCCCTTGAACCAGGGACTAAAATGTGCTAGTAAACGTTGCTGTGCGCAACTGGAAATGGATTCACATTTCCCTCCTTTGACTCTGCAAAAGAGAACTTACTTTTCATGTCTATATTAATTATAGTAACAATAGATGTAGGTAACGCCCATGTGACACATAATTCAAAGTACCACTACATAAAGCTACACTGAAATACAGAATGAAAGAAAAACAATTAAAAATGGAGTCAGAGATTGAATACACATGGGAGAAGGTTTGAGTAAGGACTTCCTCTGAAGAAGGTGAGCTCAGAGTGAAGAAGTGATGAATGGACTAAATTGGTTTATGTAAACAAACGGCAACAATATACGAGAGAGAAAGACTCAAAAGCTGTAATCCTGGAGAGATGAAATGGAGTGGAGTTTGATACTAGTTTACACTGTAGCTTCTATGAACTGCCCATTCGCACAAATCATTCATATGAAGCTAAAGATACGTAAAAACTCAAGACTGTTTTCTGGTAAAATAACTTCTGGCATAAAGTGGCATGTATAATAATCTCAACATCTTTTGAGATTTATTTTAATAAATCTAATAGGGTCAAAACAAGCAAGGTTCTTTTCCTTGTTTTTAATAATCTTATACAGAAGGGCTTCAAAGTAACAGTAAACTGGAATTCCTTAAAGAAAACTGATGTATTTGTACACCAAAGTGCTGAGAACAAGAATAATTTCATTCTATTAGTAAGAGTTAACTTTGTGCAATATCTAAAAATATAAAAGTATTTTCATAAAAACTTATAAACTATTTTAGAACAGTTGTTACGTTTTAACTGTAACATGTTTCCCCCCTCCCCAATACCAAAACTGCATCTAAACAAGTATGGAAGAAAGTAAATACCTACTATGCACCAGATGACAAAGGACATTTCAAACTTGTGAGGAAAACTAAAAATTGACAGGCCAAGAAATGCAAAAACACACGTTTCTGAAAAAGAGAAATCACATCTTAATAAACAATTCCATAAAACCTTTTCTACTCCTATTACAAGTTACTACATATGGTACATAAAATAGTATTTCCTGACTTGTGAATGCACAAAATAAGCACAAATGTCATTATGCAAAAAGACAGATTCTTCCACTCTCGCTGTCAGTGGACAGCACCTTAGCCTGTGTATGTAGGCTTTTTTCAGCTGTAAATTACTAATGAGTATCAACAAAGGTAGCAAAACCTTGTTCTAAAGACTGAGGAATTTTTTACTTGAGGAATATAGGACAAGCTGCAGAACACAAGCTACAGGAGCAACTACTAAGGACTTCATAGCTTTACATCAGGTTCTATATAAAACTGAAATGTCAGTTTGCAATCTCATATATTGCAAATTGAACACTATTATAAAGTGTTCATTAAATTCTTATAAACAGCAGCAGTTCATTACTTTCTTTGTAATAAAATACTGCACTGTATGATCTAACAACCCTTGTATATTCTAATAACCTCTAGAAGTGATATTTACAAATCTGAACTAGTACCATCACTGCACGACGACTACAGTAATCCAAACATTTTATTTCCACAGCACCAACCCATTACCATCAGAGAGTCAAGATGTTTCATCAGTTCACTGCTGTCCTAGCAAGGTAGGTCCATTATCATAAAGGCAGTTAAAAACAGGATGGTTTTGGACAGACAGTAGCAATACCTGAGTTACTGCAGGATAAGACATTGTTTGGTCACGCAGTGGGTACCGGCTACTTACATTTGCATGTTCAAAACCTGCTGCAAACGTGTATGAAATTCCACAGTATCTTAAATAACTCCTTTACAGTGACTTCAATGAATATGTGCTTTTTTAGCATTTGTAAGAGATTAAGACCAAATCCTGATGAGCTACTGGTACTCAGGTAATGAGTGGTTTAAGTTTAGCTTGCAGCAAGGCCACTCCCTGACCATATTCCAAATGCATGTTCCAATCCAATACGGAACATATTCAAGCCGTCCCCTAAAAAACAGGGATATATTTGTAATACAGAAGCACGTAATTTCTTCAAAAGTTTGGCTTGTAAAAGGGAATGGAAAGGCTACAGGATTCTGAGCTGCTTGTATCACTACTTCCAAAAACAACTTCTCAATTTGTGAAGCTATTAGTTTTGCAAGTAGCTTTTTATGTCCAAAAACATTTTAAAAAATACTGCTAAAAATTCATCTCCTAAAACTAAAAATAGACCAGAGGAATACAGGCCTCAGAGATCTCTATTCAGTTATCAATCTTGCGGCAAACCTTAGCAGGAGCCTGCAGGATAGGAGAGATTTACTGTATGTTTTATCCAGTATGGCAGGAAAGGTGACTTTTGACTGCCTTCCAGCCTTCACTATTAGGAATTCTCTTAAAGACATGCACCACTGACATACAAAAGGCTAGAAGGAAATTCACACCTCTGCTGCTCCCATCAGAATCACCATTTCAGGCACATAAAATTTTAAACTATTAATATTAGATATTTATAGTAGGTAGCACCTACCACACATGAAAGCAACAGTTCTCAGTGTCTGCTGCATTAAAATCTGTGTAACCGGGGACAAGTTATGGTGTGTGTAGTGAGACATCACGATGCCAGAGAAGAGGATTGCCATGATACCTGTAGATAAAAATGTGGCAGTCAACAGAAGAAGAATAGCTTGTACTCTGCAAATATTTGTGTTTATAGCCTTTACTAACGCAAAAGCTTATGAAGCAATAAGTGGGGTTTCTATTACTATTGTTATCCACCAGTCTCATTCCACTGATCATCTTAAATACTAGGAGGTCCAGCACAGGTCACTTGCAAGCTAGAATAAATCCCTGTTATGTCACGTTTTCCCATACAAGTGGGGGAAGTAAAAAGCCAATTCTTGACTGTTTTTCCTGCTTTTCACACTCCTAACAGGTAAAGAGGTGAGATCAAATGAAGAATAAAAACAATTTGAGAATAGTGGGGCTATCTGTCTTTGTACTTGATTCTACAGAATGATGGAAGAAGTTCACCTGTTAGTCTCTTGTCATGGCCTTCAGCAAAACTTCTACCAGTATTCAGAGATATACACACACATAGTGGTCTCAGCTGATTTCCCCACTAGCACTGAAGGCCAGGCAGAAAAACAGCTACAGGGTAGTAGGCTGGACATTATCCAAGTTAGCTGACGTAGCTGAGATCTACAGCGTGCAGCTGAAATTTTAGTTCTGTGCTAGGCAGAGGTAACTGGGGAGAATACTAGTATTTATGTTGGCTAACTAATGCTTATGAAAACTGCAATTCCCTTTTCTATGCTTTTATAACAAGTAGAGAATAAGTGTTTATTTAAAGTAAGTCAAAGTTAAAAGTAAGGGCACAGGTTAAATGAGAAAACACATAAAAAACCAAGGGCCCTCTTAGACACAAATAACACCTACTCCCTAAATTTATCAAAGAAACTTGCACATACTAATTTTGCTACTCACCTGAGAGTGAGATACCTTCTGCAAGTCCATAAGGAAGGTAAGCAAAGATAATCATCATCCCAAACTCTAGGGAGGGTGTCTTCCTTAAATCAATGTGCTTTAGCACGTACACATGAAAACGTTATGGAAAAGTAAATTTAAAAAAATTCAAATAGAAACTTAAATGTTTCATTCCAATACAAAACAATGATTATGCTTAATGTACTTACCTACTGAACAGCTAATAAAGTCTACACATTGGCCTTTGACTCAAGTATGGAAAGATTACTACTAATTTCTTACAAGCAGTGTTTCTTATAGAAGCTACTGCTGGTAGAAGTCTATCAGAATGGACAGACCTAACGACAGAAAAGATCTGTTACTGATGTACCTGTACAGTACTAGTAACAACATGCCAGATTGTCTGTTGGGATCTAGAAGGGCCACTTCCCTACACATTCCGTCTTTGAAATCTCTGCTCCAAAACTATTGCAGAAAATCCAAGAGAATCATTAAATAGTAAGGGTTTTTCTAAAAATAGGGGAGAGCTATGAAACAGCAAATTAAAATAGCTATCGCTTGTTTCAACAAAAATAATGTCCTTTTGATAAGATATTTTAAACTTACTTTACATTTGTAGTCATAAACATGAACATTTGTCAAGGGCCGCAAGTTCTGCTTTGCACCTCGTGCACAGTTCTGCAGCACAGCTGCCAAGTACAAGTACATTTTGCCTCAGACATTATGTGCCACACTAAGCATGCAAGCAATCTCCTCTGTTCAGTCACTAGAATTCTAGTTACTTTCAGATGAATATGACAGATTTGCAGTAATATCAACAGTGAGGGACACTCCTTGAATCACGTCCTTGCCTTAACGCTTAAAATACTCCACCTACCATCTTTGTTAAAATTCGGAGGATTAGATGCCTGTGATGTGGAAGTTCACATTCTTCCTGGGTCATGAACCAGCAACAACCTTCAACTGTATTTACCTGCTGTCAACTAATAAGAGATGTCCTTTGATGCACTGAAATTTTGCATGCTTAGGGTAAATCCAATACTTTGAGGCACAAATAACTGTAATAGGGCAAATAAGCTGTTCTTCTCTTTGTCTTAATAGAAAGAAGTGTTGAACATGTCTCCCTCTTTTGTTGTGATGTATGGAATAATCTAAAAGTTCATGGAATCAGGCTAATGAACCAAGAGAGGAAAGAGGTCTGTATTTAATCAAACACACTGCTTTTATTACTTACAAACAAAGTGCTTAACAGTATGTCCCAGATGACATGAATAACTGCTGTACCAGCCTAGCACAAAAGATTACCTACAGTGAAGTCAGTGTTAACATTAAACAAGCTCTGAAAAGTAACAAAGGCATCTGACTTACAACAAACATCGTTCTTTATCTCAGCAGAGAAGCTTCTGGGTTGATTAGCAACCAGTTCATGGTAGTGGAAGAGGCAAAAGTAACTCAATGTAAATTCAAGTAGAACAGTATGTGCATTCAGCTGCCTCAATACGATACGTAGGGGCAAATGAGCCAGTCTGACTCAAAAGCCCTTGGGAAAGCAGCTTTTTTTTTCCTTTTAAATTAACTCTTTTATATATGTAAAAAAGGAGCCATATGCTTGTAAAAATGGATCAGTATTGAAATAGAATGAATATATTTTGAATTTACGAAACAATTACCATATTTTATAACACTCCAATGCACGTAATATAAGCTACTACACAGCATTTCAGACCTTAATTATGTTCATAAAAATTTGATGTAATATTTTAATACACACCCATGCACACTAACATAAAACCAAAATGAGCATGAGAAAATCCTCAGCCAACAAAATAATGTCTAATAAGAAATATCCCCTAAGAAACACTGGAGAAGACGGGAAATAAAAATACTATTAGAATGTTGTTCACCAATTTATACATGTGTACCACCAAAATTAAAAAAGGATATTAATGCAGAAATAAGACCAGTAAGTGTGCCAAGCGCTGCAGAGCCAAAGAACATCTTAAGAAAGTAGCCCAGTGCCTGTAGAAAGGTTTGCCATCCACTTACATCTGACATATTTTCTCTTGTCAAACCTTCTGCTGTGCTAGATGTAATTAAAAAATAAATAAAAAGAAGCAGTTATAAATTCTAAGCCTGGATCCAAAAATACCAAACATCTTTTGAGAACAACAACAACAAAGACTTCCATTTCTTTGTTGCTACCACTCTTAAAAGGCTTTTACTGTGATAGATATAACGAGGAATGTCAAAAGATGTTAAATCAAGTCTTAGTGTAATCCCCAAAGGGAAACCTAATTCTGCTAAAAATCTGGAAATCCAGCAGTGTTCTTCTGAAGAATCCCCAGAATGGCGTAAATAGGCTATGATAATGCCCAGTATTACAAAACAATTTTCAAACTTTGAAAAGGAAAAGAAAACACACTTAGCAGGGATAAAAACTCAGGGCATGAAAAAGAAAAGAGATGGATCATGTGATCCTCAGAGAAGAACAAAGGAACAGGAAGACCTCTCATCAAATATTTAGGTGTGGATGAGAGACAAGGCCACTTAAGAAACACAAGGAAACTCTTGGGAGGAAAGGGGAGAAATATCTTTGAATTTCAGGAATGTGTTTCATAGATTTCCACGCAAAGAAGACATGGATTCTAACTAGTGTTCCTTTTGACTGCTGTTAGCCTTCATGGTCTTCCATAAAAAAAACCACAACTGTATTAAAAGCAATTAGTTCACTGAAAAATGATTCTAACTTCACCACCTTCTTAGTGTATCTATTTTTATACGTTCATAGTCACATCTATTGACTTCAGCAATAACATGAAGACATAGCTGTATTTTTTTTAGATCTTTCAGCCCCAGAGAATTATCATGGGCAAAGGATAAGGATATTGGATGTTCTTCTCCCTGTAATAGCCCCAACATAAATATACAACTATTGCATGGATGTTGATGTATCCCACCCTCAGCTAAGTGTGACTCTGGGATAAGCCAGTGACACAGGAGACACAGCTGTGTATTTGGCAAAGTAAATATTTTTGTGCAAGCCTGAAAGGACACATGTTGGTTTTCTGTTGTCAGGACCCTCAGATGGAAAGAGAGCTGGTGAACATATGGACTTAGAAAGCAATCAATTATCTGGGGTCAATGAGATGGGCACTGAGGCAGTGGTAATAAGGCATCCATTTACTGTCTTCTGCCAATGCAGTTTATGTTATGGATTGCTTTTAACAAAGGATCATACAAAATTCAGCTTTACACCAGAAATACATGATTTGTTCCAAATGGAGATGGAAGAATTACTGTATATCTGAATAACTAATTAACAGAAAATAATGTGGTTGCTGTTTCCATAAACAGGTGTAGTTCAAACGCACTTACTTGGTCAAGACAATAGAGACTGCATCATTGAGAATGCTTTCTCCAAAAACCAACATGTTAAGAACAGGATCCACATTGAGGGCATTGAAAATGGCAATCGTAGCCACAGGGTCAACTGCAGATATTAAAGAGCCGAATGCAAAACTGGGAGAACACAAAACAAAAAAGAAAACTAGATGAAAGAAAAATATGTACCTAGTAAACTTATATGAACAACTAGTAACAAAGACGTTATGTGTTATAGTTTCTACACAGAGAAAAGTTATGCTCTCTTCCCATTCATAAGAACTTGGAAGTGACAAAAGGGAAGGTTTTTTTTTTCATTTACTGATACACCAAAGAGAAAAGCTGTTGTCCAGCTGAAAGAGATGTTGGAGAAACACCTATCTCCCAGCTCTCAACAACAGTATCAATATCTTATTCCAACTAAACAAGAAAAAATCAGAGGAATGGGAAACCAAACAACTTTACAGACACAGCCCAAACAATACACGCATAGCATTACCTGTTCAGGAATACTAGAGAGGAACATTTAAAGGAAACTGCTAAAACTTCATTACTTTGGAATCCAAATATAGACAATAAGGAGGCAATGAGACTGCTCAGCTGTGTAAAGTCAAACACTGGAACCAAGTAAGGAAGATTTTTTTGCTGTTCAAGCATGTATAACCTGTTACATTTCTTGCTTGCCACCCAACTTATTTATGGATTTTAACAGAAAACTGCTGTATTGGCTACACAATAAACAAATAAACAAAAATCCCAAATAAACCAGGAACTACCTTTATTTAATGGTAGGGTGGTGTACTCCTAAAAAACTCATTAGATCCTTTGCAAAGTTGTTGAAAAAATCTGCATTATTGATCCTGAAAAACTCATTCTATCTTATAAGAGAAGATTTAGACAAGGAAGTTATGCCCTTATCATATATATTAATAATACCAACTAATCAAAGTTTACATATTTTAACTTTAAAGGTTGGTTAAAAAAATCCAGCATCTTTCCTGTCTAGAAAACTCACGGAGCACAGAATACTATTTGGAAATATGGATGTAATAAATAGGGTTTACAAGCGTGTGATCTATTTATTAGTTTCATAGACCATGTCGAATCTAAGCCATCTAAACATTAACCAGAAGAGCTGGCCAACTACAGTGCATTTCCTACATACAGTTATCTTGAAGAATGCTGCATTTCATATACTACACCATTTCCCCAAGAGCTTACCTGTCTGTCATGTTGAGTTTATAAATTACATCAGCCTGAAAGAATAGGTAAAACATAAAAAAAAATCACAATCAACTGTGTTTTTCTGCTGTTTTTAAAAATGAAACTATTAATCAAATTCTAAGTTCGTTATCACGAAAAAAAATCACAGTAGTGATGTTACCCAGTCTAACACTGCCCTCCAACAGTGATCTACTGCTACAATTCTGGTCACCCAAAATCAGGGAAGACCAGATGAAACTGGAACAGATACAGGTGAGCAGAGTAACTAAGGCATTCAAAGGAATGGAAATCTGAGAGGCAAAGAAGAAAGTATGGATTGTTTGGCCTACCAGAATGAAGTCTGAGAGAAAATATAATTGCCTATGTCTATATGTAATCAATGAGGAAACACCAAAGCAGAGAAGTGAAAAAAATTCTTGACAGAAGAACAAATGAGTTTAATACTGGAAATTAGAAGATGGCTGTAGAGAATACAGGTTTTGGAACAGCCTTTCAATAGGAAGGTTAAGTAAGTAAAAAAAAAAGTAAAACTCAAGTCTTAATTGCTTTTAACATGAAGCATGCTGTATCTGTGGAAGGGATTATGTAACATTGCCTCTGTGATAGCAGAAAACTGGACTTCGTGACCCAGGAATTCACTTTCACCATATCTGCTGCTCTCGAAAAATGGACTTTTAAAGGGCGAGCCGGATAAACTTAAGTGCTTCAAAGCAGTTATTCTTACCTGGCCCAGGAAATAAATTCCTCCACCTACAATGAAAGCTGATATTGCAGTGCCAAATACAGAAAACAGAGTGATGGAACCGATATTCTGAAAAAAATTACCCTGGAACACAATAATAAAGTAACTAAATTAGTGAAAATGATCTGAGGGAAAATTCATGTTTGGGTTTGCATCTAAATTAGGTTCTGACTCATAACTGGGCTTCTGATAATAAAACTTCGTTAGTTTGGTTCCAGGTACCCCAGGGCATACACCCATACCATCTGCCTAAAGAGCCTGCTCTCTTGAGGACAAGAGCAAATCCCTCTGATGCCCAGGACAGGACGTCAGTCTGGTACCCTAACAGCAAACCAATCCTCAGACAAACAGCTGGATATTCACCAGTGCTTTGACACATTTCCCACCTGACAGAACTGCAAATTAATCCATCTACAGTAGACAGGGCACGCGAAAAAGGCTTGTAAATTTCCCAGTTGCTAGTCCATTTCTTAGGCTATGATTTTGTATGAAAAAATCTTCAGTGTTGGTACCAATTAACGCTATTACTATCGCCCACTGCTCACTCTCTCTCCTGCAGCACAGCTCAAGCAGAAAGGCAGCACACAGGGAGGGCCAGAATCACTTCAGCCAGGACTAGTGCTGTGAGAAATGTCCACAGAAACAGACTCCCAGGCAAAGGGTGAAAACCCTTGTAAACATTTTCCTCTGCTTTAGCTACGGAGTGACCCCACCCTTCCCACTTCTGATCCTACTCCTTCCCACTTTGCCTCCTTCACATGAAGCCCTTGTACAGCTCTGATAAGGTAAGAAACCTCTCCAACCAAGGAAAACAACCTCTGCGCAGTACCTAACAACTTGGCCAATATTCAGTTAACAGTTACAAGATACATTCCCTGTATTAAATTTTGCATTCTCAATTCCCTGATGATTAATACAATGGAATTTAATGTAATTATTCTAAACTTCATGAAGATAACTAAAAGCAGAACGTGTTCCAAACAAAAACTCAACATATAAAACGAGTGCCTGGCAGGGGCTAACCTTGTGCAATGAATATCCAGATTCAAATATAATAGGTGGAAGCAAAAGCAGAAAAAACATATTTGGACGAAACATTTCTTCTTCCTGCAAAACAAAAATTAAGTATAATTTCAAGGATATCATAATTATTGAAATAACATAAAATCTTCCAAAAAGGAAATTATTAAAAAAAAAAAGTTGGAAAATGAAAATGGCATTAATCTTTCTCCCTTCTTATCACAGAAGACTGAAGAATAGTAAACTACTCCCAGGCTGTTACTTCTATTGGATTTTTTTAATCCAGTGACAGAAATCTAGGCGTTACTTATTTTAAATTACTGTCTCCAAATAAGCTGCACAGAAAACAGTTTATGGCAAAGGAAAAGTCTTTCTGTGTCCACAAAAAGTATTCCCATTTTATCTCACAGTCTCAAAATCTGTAAGGACTGTCAAGGAACGATGACCTTCGCTACTGGTTTCAATATAATCTAGGTTAACTGTGACCAAGTGCGGTTTCACTAGAAAAGTCATCACCTGACAAGAAGAAATCAGATCAAGTGAACAGGCTCACGATATATACCACTGTTAAAGAGTCTGAGGCTCGATTCTTCTTGGCAAATGTAATTTATGCCCGTAATTTAATGGTACTATTCTGATGGTTCTTTTTTACCATCACAGTGATATAAATGAAATCTACCATGAAGAAGTACGGAGCTGTATCCCCAAACCGGCACCCTGTTTTTTTTCTGCTAGCAGACTAAGCAGAGAGGGCAAATTAATGACAGCTGAATGTGCCTCTCTCTCTTTATCCTCCAGGCTCCCTCCTGGTCCCCACAGTTCTGAATTCAACAGAACTTGTCACCTTTGTAAGCCACAATTAATTTGTTTAAATCCAGGTTAAACAGCTGATTGACTGTTCTGATAAAACACCAGCTTTCAAAACACAAGTACTCATCTCTTTAAAGTCTCATTCCTGTCTGTACCAGCGATAATCACCTTAAAGGATTTGAGGGACTTAGAAAATAAAACTCATCCCTTATACTGAAATGCTCTGTCCATTATTCTGCACGCACAATTCCATGTGTCTATGGCTAACGCTACCTGGTTTCTGTCAATACAGTAACTCACTAGAACAACAAAAACCCCACATACCTGATTAATTACACAGCTTAAAAGCCCCTGAAAGCAGAGCTGGATAAGGAGGTGAGAAATAATGAAAAGGAAGGACTGCATTTGTGCTGCACTGAAGCAGAAACCAGGAAAGTAAAACACAAGGACTGTAATTATCAGCCATGCTAGCCATCAAGAATCATCAGCAAGCACAAGGTCCACTGAAGACTTAGTGAGGCAGGACCAGGACCTCAAACTGGCTGTATTATTATTAAAAAAACCCTGAACTTTGGCATCAAGTATAATGCACATAAGTTTCGGGAAATTACATCTAAAGAAACTAATATTACAAACAATCTTATTTTAAACATTTAAGGATTGGACTAGATGATCTTTCGAGGTCCCTTCCAATCCCTAACATTCTGTGATTCTGTAATTGTTCTACAATTAAAAATAAATTGCTTCAAATATACCTTCCAGTTGGCCAGCTTTTGAGCCTCTATGATTTTTATAAAAGCTCCCATAAGGATACCTAGGAGAGAACAAGATAACATTCTGAAATATTCATAAAACACATCACTGCTTCCATTAACTGTTTATTGACTCTCAGTCAACAAAGTTGACACAAAGTTTCACAAAGTTAAAACAAGGGAAAACATAAATCAGCAAGTGTTTCATTCCTCAATACACAAAAACACAACGTGGTTTTGGGTCAGATATATGACAGTTTCCAATACGTTACATAATTACACAGCTTCCCTACATGAAAGATTGTCACTTGGGATATCCAAATACTGAACATGCATATTGAGAGTGCTGTGTTTATTGGTTCATAAAGGTAACAGGTTTAACTACTCAAAAACACTTCTCATCTAAGCTGCATTCAAACAGAATTCCACCATTCTTGCTAAAGAATCAGGAAGTTATGAGTTAAATATCTGTGTGATAGCACAAAACCTTCATGTCACTTCAATGCTATTTGCAGTGTTAACACAGCTTAAGGGAAATCAATCTTCTCCACAGAAGTGAATTTTGTCTCTATGAAATCATAGCACTTACTGGCAATGAAGTAGGCAACAAACTCCGATCAGGGTGGAGACACTGTCAGAACTGTTTCCCAAATGAATTACACATCTTTTAAGTCATGTAGAAATAGTAATTTGAGTATAAAAGAATTTTATCAAGGGTGCTGCAAACTCAATGGTTAAAGGTTATTGTGCTCTTTCCTCCTATACATCTTCAAATAGGTAAGACACAAAACTCCAAACTAACAAGATTTCTTCTGGAAGGCATGAAGATAATTCATGAACTGTCATTAATTGCTTTCAAGGAGTTATGAGGAATTTGTCTTTAGTCAGATTCCAGATCTGTGTTTCTGCATAGTTGTGTTTTATTATTTACAGAATGGAGGCTTCACAGTCAAACACTGGGATGCAGAAGTGAAATACACTGAATGAAAGGTAAAAAGTGGCTGAGAAGCTTAAAGTATGCTTTCCTGTAACTCATGTGTTTTCATTCTCTCATGCCGTAGCTATCAAAAGAGTCTTACAAATAGCATCACATGGATTACTCCTGATGGATGTGTCATGCGCATAAAGCCATGAGGCTTAAGCCTTCTTTCATA
Organism: Nyctibius grandis; assembly: GCF_013368605.1. Classification (NCBI taxonomy): domain Eukaryota; kingdom Metazoa; phylum Chordata; class Aves; order Nyctibiiformes; family Nyctibiidae; genus Nyctibius; species Nyctibius grandis. The sequence goes on from NC_090676.1 coordinate 8,770,789, forward strand.
GAAAAGTATGTGAAGGCATTGGTCCCAGAGGATAGAAATAATTGTTACATGAAATGGTTTATATGGAAAGGAAGAGCAAAACATTAATGAAGGAACATCAAAGGTCTGCTGTTCTTTGAAAGAGGATAGAATGCAGATACAGCCACTCACATGCCATATAGACACATGTCTCGGTACTAACAGTCAGGCTTTCCATTCTGGGACAGAAGCTGTGTCAGAAGCCAAGGATTAGAAAATTTCTTATTTTTGCAGAGCAGCAACATTGTCTTCAACTGGTACAGGCAGTGCTTGTATCACTTAACGAGAAGTTTAGGTGAGGAAAAACCAAACCACAAGAACCAGAGCCCACACATCTGAAGACACAGACTTCAGGAAGTGTACTTCCTGAACAAACTTCCAGTATTTTATGAACTCGTATTGAGAGCCCTCACATAAAACTATGTTTAGAGGGGATTTAAAAGAAAAGAGAATCCCTTAACTCACTTCTGCTGAAGTGGAAGGGCTCCAGCACGACTTTGAAATTGGACCCCTGTAAGTAGGCCAGCCATGGCCTGTGGGCTACAAGCTGGACATCCCTTTCCTATGAGCTCAAGAGGCTTAAGTAAAAGGCTGGTCTCAGTCTCTTTTTTAGAGGAAGAGCTAATCACAAGCTGACCCTAACAACAGTGTCGCGGACAGACAAGGTCCTTTCATGATATCAAAAGTTAAATGAACAACAATATAAATGTAAGGCAACAGCAGAGGTTAAGGGAAAAGGATGAACCTGAATCATACAACTTACACCTTTATACAGCACAAGTTATTTCTAGCCGCATATTACACACAACAGTATTACTAAACTAAGATTATGCTAAGCAAAGTCATGAAAGAGAGCTGCGCAAAATAATGCATCACCAAGAGGGTTTAATAGCAGCAGAATCAAACTTTGATGCTGGTTTTTAAAACCTGTCCCACACATCTTTACAAACTACTCTTCTTTTATTATTACATTAATTAATGCAGTTTTTGTTCAGCTGGTTCCATCTATTAAATCAGGTAGATCAGTTTTGTCAAGGGGCTAATTGCAAAGCTAAGTCTGTAAGAGTTAATCTGTAAGAGTTAATCTAAGCCTCATTCTTCTGAAAACGTTATAGGAATTTTCTTATTACAACCAACCTCTATTTTTCCTGAGAACACATTAAAACTCAGTAACAAATCAAAGAGAAAAACTTTTACTGGCAACTATTTTTACCAACAGAATTCCAGTAGCTTTTAAGGACCAACATAAAAATCTAGCCTTAGAGAATGCACTCCTGCCTTGTCCACCAGGAGAGTAACATGACCTAGAAACTGTAAAACAGAAGCTTCTGAGCAGCTTACAAAATGGGAGGAAAACCAGCCGTGAAAATCATATTTATCTTCTCTGCAGCCATCTTTATTAGCCTTCAATAACTGCCTGAGAACATTTGCTTAATTTACCAGTCAAAATAGGACACACCTCACTTCTGGCACTGCTAGCAAAACTGGATACTTGAAACTCAAGCTGTGCTCTTGCAGCTGTGCAGATCATTACCAGTAACAGAGGTTCACTGACCAGCAATTAGCTGGCAATTCCAATGATTATACAGATGCCGTGTCCTGTCAACAGAGCTGACAGAAGTTTAAATATGACTGAGTCAATAAACTAAATAAATAAGGCTTAAGTGAGACAGGACATCTGCTAGCTGGGTTGCTACTGCGTATAACGCTCTCTTGACTTAGTGGAATTGCATTTGCTGGCATCACCTCGTCTGGTTTGGGAGATAGACTACAGCTACGCTGTGGTTCACATCGAGAACCAAACTGTGCAAGTTTCCTATATACCCTCTATGTGAAAATACAAGAGATGCAATGCTGCTCCTTCTCACCCATCTTGAGTAGCAGTGACAGCCCCAGCCCAAAAACTTAACAGTTTCTTGAACAAGCTTTTGTTGGGACTCACAGGAGCACAGAACATACCAGCACAGCTAAAATCCTTGTCCAGCTGCTGAGATGCCAAGAACAGGAAACAGAAAGAAAAGAATGTCTGTGCCTCTGCTGCTCTCTGCAAAGCTCAGCAGGAGCAGTGACACCTCAGCTCAGCGCTGCCCAGTAGCTGGCTTGGGGCAGAATATAAGGAATGATAGTAAAGAAAATCCAAAACTCTGCTAGCAAGAGCAATCAATATACTGCTGCATTTTAAATTGGGGATTATGCTTAAATTTAGATTAGCTATTTAATAACACTGGTAACTAACCTGATTAGACACCTTTCACCTGGATTTTTGCGTACAAAGAGGAAGGATACCAAAGGGATAGTAACGTCCTTTTGGAACCTTTCAAGACACCGGAAGATATACAACACAAGACATCTCACCCATCCACAGCAATAATGTAAGAAGCGAAGGGAAGAGAAGTGTGTCAGCAGTGAATCAAACACTGCATGGTTTCTGTGGGAATGACAAAGTAAGTCAGGATGATCTGCAGCAGCTCTGATCTTTCTGTGTCATACTATGGTGGGCAGAAGCATAAATGCACAAAAGTCTGGTGGGTGCTGCTCCTACAAAGACGAGATGTGGTGCAATACCCAGGAAATCCGTAACAGCACTATGACAGATTTCTTACAGGTCTTCTTGTTCTTCAGCTGTACAGAAATATTGAAACTCAAATAGGGCCTTTTAAGTGAATATCTCTTTCTTTAAGCTTCAGTACCTTCTACTATGCTAGTAATGCAATGTGGTCTGCATCAAATAGAGTTATCAAAAAATTCAGGGAATCACATCTGCATGAAAATATGTTTTCCTTTCTGCTAAGTAACAGCTCTAAGATTTCTCAATCTAGCACCCAAGGTGCAAGAAGATCCCTGTCTTCCAGAAAACATAAGGTACTGACAAGCACCAGAAAGCTCACCTCCTCTCATTGAGAAACTGTGTGAAAATGCAGTTAAGAAATGAGAGAGAAGAATGTACCAGCAAAGCCCAGGAGAAAGTAAAATCTACCTGCTCAACAAGTACTACACTCCTCCACGCTACGTTAGGATTATAGCTAAGCACCTTTCTCTTTTTGTTGTATTTTTAGAATGGATGTCAGTGAAAGTGTCACTAATAACAGAAGCAAAACTATCACAGATTCTTGTAAACAAGTTACACAGACAGCTGAAAAACTATTGCTAGGATTGGTTAGACCAGGTTCTTTAAACATTATGTTAGACAGTATGTAGAGAAAATAATAAATGTATTTGGCCTGATTTCCTCCTTATTTATACATTTATAAATCAGAAGCAACAACATACAAATAAATGAAATTACCCTAACGTAAAATTACAGGCTTAGGAATACTCCAAATTTAATTCAAATTAAGTAAGCACTTGACCTTCATTAAGGGTGGCATTGTTATAGCTCAAGTCATAGGAAGAGCTCTTATCATGGTACTACAGGGATAGTTCAGTATCTGGCAGTCCAGGCAAGTTTTCAGGATACAATTACAGTCCCCAGCTAGATTAAAATCACATATCCGGACATAATTCAAACGAAACTAATACAAACACATGTACCACTTCAAAGGGAAGGCCAGAGTCTCACTGCCAAGGAGTGCTGCAGTACCTTGTCCTACAGTACAGACCCAAAAATAGAAGAAGCTCCCAAAGTACTTGGGTAGTGACATCCCTATAGTGCCTATATATGTCATTTTACTGGGCCAGTCTCTACACATATGCTCATTTCTTGATTTATTCCATGAATTTAATTCTATGAATTGGTTGTTTTCTTCACTGCATACAGCTTGCTGCACATTTCTAGTGATGGTTAACACATAACAGAGCATTACTTCAAGTATATTAACACAAATTCAATATAAAAATATCCTTACTCACCTAAAGAAACAACAGCCACACTCTCTGGTAAAAAATGAAGTCGGTATCTTATCAGTAAATGCACCAATATGATGCAGATAGCTGTGAAGGAAAAAAAAATGTAGATTTAGAAGTGTTAGAAGAGAATAAAATACACTTTTAAGTAATATTTCTAAAATATATGCAGCAAACTTCTCCTAATGATTTAGTAGAAATCCACTAATGTAAGTAACCAAATTTTAGTTCAAACCTAATTCTCACTGAAGTACATAAATGCATCTACAAATGACAGAAAATAACTAAGGCAAATTTTAGGACTTAAAATTATCTTGTAAAAATACTAGCATTAGTACTTTTAGAGCCTGAATCAGCTTACAAGAAAACCTTCTCTGAGCATTTGCGTGTCCCCTTAAGGAAGAGCACAGTAAAAGCATATAACATAACAGAAGGGAATTCATGGATCACATGAACATGGCAGAACAGAGGTATGACTTTCAAAGTGGTGTTTGAACAGATAAACAAGCCATAGAAATCTGGGGTCAGAGACTAACTCATGATACTTCAGGCACTTTAAATTTGGGGCTTGGCTTTGACACAACACAGCTCAGAACGGATCTGCTTCTGGGTCTATTCCAGTTTAGAACATTTTAAAGGCCATTTTACAGCTCACGACATCCAGATTAGACATTGGAAGGGGCTGCCCACGGAGGTGGTGGAGTCACCATCTCTGGATGTGTTTAAGACAAAACTGGACATGGCACTTAGTGCCATGGTCTAGTTGACAGGGTGGTGTCAGGGCAATGGCTGGACTCGATGATCCCAGAGGCCTCTTCCAACCTGATCGATTCTGTGATTTAAGAGTATGGTATACACATTCATTTTCACCCTTCCTACATTCTTAAATCAGAGATTATGAATGGGAATAACTATGAACCATAAGCTTTTATACTGGCTTTACTTTGTTCAGGGAACTCCCTTGTCCTGAGGGTGACGCTTTTAAGATCCATTATCAGACTGGCATAAATAGGCTGGAACACAGACAAAAAAAATCACAGCTCTGTTCTTAAGTCCTAGGAATACAATTTTACCATGAATGCCCCTTTCAAAATCCATGAGACACACCTATTCAGAAATCTTATTTTAATATTAGGAGTCTTCTGATCTACTGCATTTTGCTTTGGTCTGTCTTTTTTTTTTTTTTCTGTTCAAATTCTAATATGCCACTGACCTCTGGGAAAACATTAACCCTCTTTGAAGACAAATAGATACTTTAGAAATAAGCAGAAGCCTTCTACTTTTTGCTGCACTTAATAATAGTTATTTACAGGACACAAAATTTTATTTTTTTTTAAACCCAAAATGATTTGCAGAAGTTTCTGCATTGCTGTCCGCTCCATACCTATTATTTTCTTCATTTCCTAGTGGAAAGAACAACCACTTAGAAGACTAGGTGACCCATCTGTCACAGAAAAGTCTCTCAGTGTAGCTTACTTTGGAGGAACCAAACACACAAACACACAAAGGAGAACAGACAAACCCTTAACCCTCCATGAAAGTTGTTATTGTTACAGTTTTGACTACAGCATTGCTCTAAGCAGATGGCGAGAGATAACTATATTCTATTAAAGATAACAGCCCAGACTTACAGAAAAGTTGGGCGTGCATCCACCATTCAAAACACCTATATATGTACAACAATGTTGTCTGCACTTTGAGACCATGATGAAAAGGTTTGCAATGGTCCTCAGCTTTCCACAGGTTTGGGAGGTTCAGGCAGTTACGTACCAAACTTTCTAAATCTCCGTGCTTGGGCAATATTCCACGTCATAGAAAACCAGAGGAGAAATACAATCCTATGATTTTGAAAGCTGGCCTAAGTCCTCAGATACAGAGTACAATTAACAGAGATTAAAAGACTTTCAGTTCATCATTCACCTAAGACAAGAAGACTAAAAAAAATCGTCATGCCACTAGATTGCTCCTCTTGCTGCGCTTGGACTCCAGTCTGTACTGGAAGGATAGGTTTAGCAGGTGTAGGTACCACCAGTTTGGTAGTAGCAGCCAGCGTAGTGTGGAGGGTGACATTGATGACTTCATGTGTGGCATTTGCAGACCTGTCAGGGTAATATAATACATGATTATACTGGATGGGAGCAGCATGATGAAGACTTTTCCTACTAAAGACACACACATGAAACAAGTACCAGATTATACTGAATTTGTATTAGTGACCAACATGTTAAGGTTATTTTTTAAAAGCGGTCTCTGATCGCTGACAAACACTAGAAGCTCAGATTCACGGAGCTGATTATTGCCGAGTTCCTTCATGCACTGCAGCCACCAAATATTGTGCACTGCAGTGTGGGATGCAGGTGAAAGCCTGACACAGAGAGGATGAACTACCCCCTCAGCCTGCCGAGTGTAAGGCACCCGCAGGGCTGCCCTCGCCAGCTCCCACCGCCCCCCGTGGGGCCGATCAGAGCCGCCCCCCCGCCCCCGCCGGCAGGATGCTCCCGAACCACCTCCCGGGGCCCGCGCTGCAGCCCCGGCCCAGGGGCAGGCACAGCCCGTCGCGCTGCCCCCGCCACACGGCGGGCCGCCCCGCAGCCCCCAGCCCCGCGCTGAGCGGAGGGGCCGGGGACACCGCACCCCCCAAGCCCCGCTGAGGGGAAAGGCACCCCCATCGCGCACGCGGCAGCCAGGCCCTGCCCCGAAGGCCACGCCTTCCCGCCGGCAGGGCCCGGAGGAGCGGAGCGCGCCGACCCCCCGTGGCCCGCCCGCCGCCACACTCACTCCGCCATCTCGCCGGCCGCCGGCTTAAACCTCCCACCGCGCTCCTGCGGGGCCGCCCCGCACGCAGCCACTTCCGGGGCTCCCAGGCGACGCTCTAGCGGGCGCGTCCGCAATCTCTATGGTAGGACTCAGGGGGGTCGGGAGGGGGCGCAGCGCGCATGCGTGCACGGCGGCCGCCTGCCGCCGCTGTCCTTCCGGCGGGCGCGTGATCGGGGGGGGTGAGGGCGGGGGCGGCCGTGCGCGCGCGGGCGGTCCTGCGGTTGCGTAGCGGCGCTGTGTCGTCATGTCTCGGTGCTGCGGCGTGACGTCACCCTTCGCGCGCTGCTGTCGCAGCGGCTCGCGCTGGGGACAGGCCTTCGGCCGCCATCACCACCGCGGCCTTGTCCCTCAGCCATGGCTGCCTGGTGCCGTGTCCCTCAGAGCTGCCATTGCCCACCTGCTCCTTGTCCCTCAGCCATGGCTGCCTGACACTCTGTCCCTTGGCCACCATCACCAAGTGGCTCCTTGTCCCTCAGCCATCGCTGCCTGGCGTCATGTCCCTCAGAGCTGCCATCGCCCAGTGGCTCTTTTTCCCTCACTCGCCGTGGCTTTGCACCTCATTCTTCAGTTGCCATTGTCTGGTGGCATCTGCTTCAGCTGCCATTGCCCCACAGCTCCTTGTCCCTCAGCTGCAGTCACCTGGCAGCTCTTTGTCCCTCAGTTGTTACCTGGCAGCTCCTTCCCTGATGCTATTGCCTGGCTCCTTTCCCCTCAGCTGCCATCACCCAGCAGCTCCTTGTCCCTCAACTGTCATTGTCTGGTGGCTCCTGTTCCCTCAACTGCCATCACCCAAGCTCATAAGTAACCCCTGGTGCTTAAATGGAGACCGAGATTGTGGTGGCACAGGGTTATCGTTTCAGAGGGTATGCTGGAAACCTGGGTATAACGACTGTGAAAGTGTGCTGAAGCATAACGTCAAAATATTCTGTGGTGCCTAAAAGCAGGAAATGGATCCTGACTTTTTAAATAAGACGTGTTCAACCTGCAGCTCCTCTAACCCTTTCTAGCTGAGCAGACCTGGGTAAGCACACAGCTGATCCATGCTCACCTTTCACTGCTTAACCACAGACTGAGAACTGAGCCTTACAGCAAAAAGAAAGTGTCAAATGAGCATTTATCCAGTTAACATCAAGCTGAATCAGAAAGCCACTGCCTCAAAATCAGCGTCAAAATGCTCTTGAATTAAAATATCATCCAGTTGTCAGCCTTACCTGATGTAAGTTTCAAATGCTCTCCTCTGGTGTAGGCTGCCGCTGTGACTTGGGTCTCTAAGCTCTCCTGTACATCAGTTCTTACCTGCAAATGGGGCTAATTAGCACCTCTCAGCTTACAAAGGCAGCCATGGACATACATACATCCAGTTCCTGAAAGTCTGAGGTGCAGGGGTGACAGGCACTATAGAAACAAATAGTATGACAGCATCACATGCATTTCTGTTCATTTCTGGTTTGACTTCCTCAGGGGAAAAAAAAAGGGTTTGTACAAACAGATGTATTGGTTTGTATACCTTGGGTCATTTTGAAGGCCCTTTAGAATATCAGCTGTGCACTTTAATCAAAATGGAATTGTAGATTCATGGCACAGACACAGTGACACTCGTGAACCGTTTACATGAAAGTGAAAGCCATTCAAATAGGTATGAACATGCATGAGCTTTAAAAATCAGTGAGATTTGGGCAGCAGCTGGTTTTCTCTTTGTGTCACAGGCGGGGCAGAGCTGGAGAACGTTTGGTTTCCTGTAGCGAGACTGAACCCACACCTCCTTCTTTGCTCTCATCTTCTGATGTGGTTTTGTGGTGACCTACTTAGATAGTCTTACTTACTTTCGTTATAACAAAATATTTTTTTCCACACTGGCTAATTTCCGACAATCTGCAGTTAGCTAATCCCCATCTGCTTTAACTCATTCTCTCCACCCTGGTAGTGTTTGGGACAGTTTAGAGTGCATGACTTCAGCTTAGGCACATGTGATGTGGCGCACCTAAAGCTCACTGGTGCCTGTGAAAGATGAGGATGGCACATTGCAAGGTGGTGCAAGCTGATTTCCAGAGGTAATGTGCACATCTTACTCCATTTGGGAACTGGGGGACTGTAGGCCTCCAACACATCAGAAGCTCAGGTGCTTCTGCTCTTTGATCTCAGTTTTCACCATGCTCTGGAGTGCAGATTATGAACACCACTTCATCCATAAATAATGAAGCTTGATCCGGAATGTGTTACACTTAAGCTGATGAAACACAGGAAATTTCCTTGTGAATGCTGTCTTCCTTTTTTGTGCAAAAATAAAAATTCACAGTTTGCCAGGCCTTGGCCAGTTTTGGTATTTGTGAAGTGCTCCAAGTGTGCTGTGTCCTGTCCACCTAGAAATCAGAGAAAAAAATCATTGACAGCTCTGGAGAGCTCCAGTCCATCCTTCTGCTCAAAGCAGGACCAACTTCAAAGTTAGAGGAGGTTGCTCAGGGCCTATTCCAGAGAAATTTTGAAAATGTCTAAGGATGGAGGGTCCCCAGCTGCTCTGGGAGACCTGTCCCTGTGCTGCACCACTCTCAGGGTGAAGAACTTTTCCCCTGTTGTGCAGCTGGAAGCCCCCTTGTTGCACTTCATGACTGGTGCCTCTTTTGTTGTGCATCTCTGACAAGTCTGCTTCTCCTCCCTGAGCCCCCTTCCTCTGTATCTTATAGCTGGGACAATGCTGCTCTGAGTTAAAAGGAGTAGCTGCACCTGTCTGCAAGGGCAAAGTTTTTTAAAAGCAAATCAGCAAATGGTGGAAGATGTAGAGCCATTGCAGCAGTGTCGGTCAGGGAAGAGGGCATGGCTAGAGTCCCGTGTAATCTTCCCCTGTTGCAGTGGGCTCTTGCAGTTGTCACCAGAGCGATGTTCAATTCTGTACCAGGCTGGTGCAGAATAAAGACAATCTTAAAACTGTCTTTCCTGAGTTTTGCTTGGCATGAAGAGTAGGTCATCTGGCCTAAGAACGAAGGCCAGAAATTTTAGCTGTTTGCTTTCTCTTTGCTTTTTCTTTACTCTTGTTTTGTTTTGGGGTTTTTTGGTTTTGGCCCTCGCCTCATTTTTTCAGTTGTTTTTGTTCCTTAAATCTTTCAACTGGCATGATCAGGAAACTCCACGCTTGTTTTCTTTTACTGGCCTTGTAGCTGTCATGTGCTTTTACTCATGAGAGATTGATGTAGAAAAGGGATGACTGCAGATGTAATTCTTCAGGATGTGAGCTGACCTTCTCCTCACTGTGCCTGCTGGCCCTGGCCAAAGGGGAACCACAGATGGGCATTGGGGGCCATGGGAAGGGTTCAGGAAGGGTCGTGGAAGGAAGGAGGATTGAGCCAGGAAAGTAGAGGCCTGGGAACCTAGAGAAACACAAACCCAGGACTGAACCTCACAAAAGCCAGGATCTGAAGGAAAAAAATAAAAGGAAAAAGGTAGAAGGAGGACAAGGATCCCAGGGAGCCCTGTAGGAGGGGGGAGCATCAGAGCGGCTGGAGGGATCAAGGGCTGCTGGGTCTAGTGACTGTGTGAGAACAGGAAGCCCCGGGTACCAGGAGGTGCAGTTGGTCAGTTACAGTGAATTGTCACATTTCTACTGAAATGAAGTGTCACCTCTCAGAGCAGCGCACTCTGGGTGAAGTAAACGCAGGTGATATCAAATTATAACGTCTAAAATGTTCTGTGTGAAGCGATGGTGATTTTCATGTCTCACCTCTGACTCATCAGCAGGAAATATCACTGCTTGCTTGACTTGTTGTTGCCACTGCGAAGGGGTAAGTCGGACTTACTACCACTAAGAAAACTAGTGAACCAAACACTACTCTAGCGTCGTGGTACAGATGGTTTTTCAAGGACTCAGTTGCAACAGAAAGTAACCATTTTGGCAGGAGGCCTTTCAGCCTGCTTCTCACTTGTGGTTTTCTGAGGCACGGCTACTGAGCATCTGTTGATTAATGCGTGCGCTGAATGTTGCTTTTAATAGATCCCAGGAATTTCACAGTTGTTTAAGCTCATCTAAGATGATGTGGCTGTAGGTAACACAGTGTTTAGTTTTAATTCTTAAATTATACAGAGCAGCCTAAATAGATAGCTATGTGGAACACTGAGGGCTGGCACAGATGAGTAAGTGACCAGCTGTAACCTTGTGCTGGAAACGTAGTGGAAGGCGCTAATTTACAGGCACAGGGCTTTGTTCTCTCTTGCGAGTGGAGGCTGTGGTCTCTAAAGTGCGAGAGCATGCCAGACTTACTCTAGGGAGTGGGTTTAGCAGTTATGGCAGTCTTTGGCCTTGGAGAGATCTGGGTTATCTTTTTAGATTATCTATAAACCCTATGATCTCAGGTGCGTTGAACAGTCACCCTTGATTCAAGTCCTTCTCCTGAAATAGAGCGTGCTGAACTTCCTCCTGCAGTGCTGGGTAGTTAGACAGTGGGAGGATGTTGTAGGGAAGGTGGAAGTGCTTCACCTAGATTTACTGTAGAACTGTCCTACAAGTATTTAAATATTCCAGTCACCTTCATAGCTTGGCTTTATAGTAAAAATAAAATATTTCCCAGGGTGTGGAGAAGGGTTCAGCTCTAAGCTCACCTGAAGCCAGATTCTGATTCTGGCATGGAATATGGTATGGGTCAAACAAGAAAATGAGCCTGGGATTTCAAAGACATCGGGCAAAATCAGCAATATCAACAATACCAAAATCAGCAGTAGCCTTAAAATGTCAGTATCTATAGGCTGTGTGTGAGGAAATGCCCACAGCTATGGCACCGAAGTGACAACAGGCACTTACTGCTTACAAAAGACCTGCCTTTTGGGGGCTTCATCACCCCCCAGGATCAGCTCCATCACAGCTCCTGAAGATGTTGGCAGGCTGGGATGGGAATGCTGGGGAGCTGCATTGGCCTGAAAACAACCTCTGTGCAGAAAGATCATCTCCTCCTACTCCCTTCTCTCGATTTTCCTGCTCTCCAGTATGAGACAAGAAAGAGAGAACTGACTGTACTTTAAAAGGAAGGATGAATGATCTTTATTATCAAACTCAGGGCATTTATTTATTATACAGACGGAGGTTAAGCATGGTGCTAAGGTAGGGAAAGAGTCAGCCGTGTAATTTGCTGGCTTTATTGCTTTTGGGCAGATGGGAAGGATTCTCTCAGGCTGACTGATGAAATGCTGAGAATTGTTTTAAACCCTTCACTATATAGATTTGTTTCTGTATCTTCTTAATGTGTCTTAGTGTATATAGTGTCTTAGTCTCTTGTTCTCTAGATGTATGCAGTAGGCATATGCCTGTGTGCATACATATACACACACTTATATGTATAAATATAAACAAATATATAGAGAGACAAATTCCAGGCACGAGTTCTCAGCAGATAATGTCTGTCCTGTTGCTTTTGTATTTGTTGTTTGAAACTACGGGCTGCTTGGTTTGTTTGCTTTTCATTTCATGTTTGGTCTGTTTTTGACATGCTAAATCTGGAGTTTATCCAGGAGGAAGCAGTGACAGAGGGAAACACATCTCATGGCTGTAGTCAGTGCCCAGCAAGATGCGCTGCTATAGCCAGTTGACAGAGGTTGTGATCCACAAACAAATGCGCGCAAATGGGATCAGCCCTTGGGAACAGGGACCTGAAGGGCAGCAGGAGGGAATATTCCCAAGGACACTGTCGTGTCACCTGCTGGCACTGCTAGTCGGGTGGCTGAATACATGGGCTGGGGAGACTGAACTTCTCCCTTGCCTTGGACATGGGGAGGGTGTGACAAGTACCTCGTTGAGAAGCGATGGATGACTTCTCCAGCCCTGTTTACCCTTTGGGGAAATGCAGCCCTCCTGACCCCAACCTCATTTCCTCATTTTTGGCACCAGATGCTTGTTCATGCTGGCTTGTGCCCTGCCACACACCAGCACCCGCTCTGCGGGGTAGGCAGACGCAGAGGACAGTCCCCACCCACAGAGCTTGCCGGCTTCCCAATAGACAGGGTCTGCTGGGCGAAAGGTTCAAACACCATCAGCTGGGGACAGGAGGTGCTGCCCCAGAGACAGGACATAGAGGAATTGTCCTCCCTTGGTTTTGCTTTTAAACAATGAACATTTTGCTCTGAGAACTCAGGCATTTCATATGTTTCAGAGCTGGTGCTGTGCTTGTGCGCCGTGACTCATCCGAGTCGGCTCTCGCAGCAGTGTGTGATGGGCCTTCTGTCTCCAGACGTGACTCTCGCCGTGCGAATGCGTTATGCTTAGTGACAGGCTTCAGCAGGAGGCAGTTGCTATTTTACAGATGCCTAAACTGAGGCACAGAGAGGCTGGCGAAACGGCCCTGAAACGGACAGCAAGTCAACGGGTGAGCTGGGAAGCACATCTCGCAGGGTCCCCTGCCCTCTGAGCAGCACTTGATCTTGAGACCTGCAAAGACTGGGGAAATCTGCTCCCATTTTTTCACCCTAATCTCCCAGTAAACAGGTTTCTGTTTGTTTACCAGCACAGACAGCTCTCACTAACACCACTTACTTATCTGACCTTTCTGGCCACCGCAGACAACCAGCCACACGGGCTGACTACACCGTGAGCTGGAGCCCAGCATGATGCAGCTCCGCAGTCGTGTCCTCTGCCAGGCCCAGGGATGCAGCTGCACTGCGTCAGGCCAGAAGGTCCTGCAGGCTCTGGGTCTTCTTTCCAGCAGTGGCCCCCGAATGCTTCTGCACACTCAGAAAATGAGGCAAGAGAAGGCAGTGATGACAAAGTACCGCCCTTTTCCATTTCTTCCTGAACGTCTTCCTCAAGTTAATCTAGTTTCTTCTTTAAAGGGCTGTTCAATGCTTAACTTCAAACAAGCATTGCAAGTTCAAGCCTCCCGCACTCTGCCACAGGTGTGATTTCTGGAGAGTATCTATATATTTGGTGCATGTGTGTCCGTCTCAGAATTTGATGCTGCTTTGCATGTGTGTGTATATAGAAGGGATGACAGGGAAAAGAACATGCCAGCAGTAGAAACCATCATTTGTAAATTAAGAAAAACAAACAGAATAACCAAGAATGGAAAAATCAATTATGGTCAGGCTAGAATTAGAATTTAAAAAAAAACAACACACCCCTTCCCCTACAAAAAGGCAGCAGAGGCCGTAAGCAGACATGTCGAGAGACAAAGAGCAGGGCAAGCAGATGCAGTCCTGCTCCCAATAGCCTCTCCAGCTACTCTCCAGTATATTGAAATTGTGGGAACTTGTAGTATCTGCAGCTTCCTCTGGCAGCCCGTCCCCTGTTTGCATCGGGTCCCCTGTTTTGCCACCTCCTTTTCTGTCCTGGACCTGGCTGCCACGAGTTTCCTTGGACGCGGGTCCATGTGTTGGGGGGACCAGGGGTGTTGTGTCCGCCTTTGCCCTCCGTGGCCAGGCAGCAGCTGCTTCCCGGACAGAAGTCATTCATCACCCAGGGAGGTGAAACCTGAATACCAACTGCAGGAAGCTTGGCCTTGCCTGTCCCCCTCTTTCCTCCCTCCCACAGCAGCCCTTCACTGCCTGCCCCTCCCGGGCGTTGTTTTTAATGCTGAATACCTTTTTGTTGAGGGCAGTGTTTAGGTATTCTCTGGATTACATTCTTGTTGGCATATAAATTAAAAAGTTCTTCCTCCTTTCTTATTACAGACTACCCTGAAAGCCCTTCTGTCAGTGGGAATTAACAAATCTTTGTGACAACTCTGATAAACAGTGTTTTGTTAGCGGGATTACAGTTACTGGTACCAGCCCCAAATGAGTCCAAGTATCCGTTGTACTGGTGAGAAGCATCTGCTGTGACATGTCTACAACAAATGGCAATGGGAAAAGAGAACAACTGTACAAACAACAGCATTTCTTGCTCACGGCAGTAGCCTGGAGCTGCTGGGCACTCCCAGGACTTGTCACCTCATGCTCACACAAGCAACCTGCTCTCGAGCTGCCTCCGAAATCTGCCAGCCTTTGCAGGAGGCAATGCAGGGCCCTTCCAAGAAGGAGGCCAGTCTTCTCTGCCCTTGGCCAGTAATGGGATGGCACGGCAAAGGCAGCTGGGACACGGGGAGGCACCTGGGGTGGGCAGTCCAAAGTGTGATTCAATGACAGTGTGCACACAGATTTCCCACCAGCTGGGTCTTCCCAGCCTCCAGTCTGCTTCTGCTCAGTAGCCCTGGTGCAGCCAGAAAGACGGAGATCTCTGCCCGGTGCTGTTTAGCAGATCGTTGGGAATCCAAGCGCTAGGACCTAGATTTTTTGGCAGGCTCTGTTCCCCTGCCCATGATGCCTCTGCTGGGAGAGAGAGGTTTCACAGCTGAAATGTTGCAGGTATCCAGTTCAGTATCCACCAAAGTGATAGCAGAGAGAAAAATAATATTCTGAATGTGCTGACTCCTGCTCTGACTAGCAGGCCACGCTTTCTCTCATGTCTCCTTTCCATCAGAGGCAGCTGGTGGTGGTTTTTATGGGCATTCCTCTGAAGTGTCTCCCTAGAAGAATGTTCTTCTGCTTCTGTTGTCTCTGTAATCCCTCATCAGGACAGCAGTTGCTTTGTTGATAAAACACAGCTCCTGTTCACACCTACTCTACAAATCACTTTTGATACACAACACGCAGGCCCCATATCATAGAGAAGGGCATCCTGTCCCGTGGCCGTATGGCCTGTCTTGCCCTGGATAGAGCAACACTGCTCCTGCAGCCTGGAGCAGAGATAAGGGGAGAAGTACATATTTAAGAGAGGTGAAGTTTAATTTAATGCTGGCAAGAGCTGTAACTGTCTCATAGGATAGAGGGAATATATAACAAAAGAAACAGAAATGATGAATGGAAGGAAACCTGTCTAGCTCTGGTGGGCTGGTAAGCACCCACCCAGTTGCTTGCTCCCCTCCAGTGGGATAGGGGAGAGAATCGGGAGGGCAAAAGTGAGAAAAAAGTAGTGCATTAAGATAAAATCAGTTTAATAAGTGAAGCAAAGCTGCACAAGCAAGCAAAGCAAAATAAGGAATTCATTGACCGCTTCCCGTCGGCAGGCAGGTGTTCGGCCGTTCCTAGGGAAGTGCTTAGGGGTTACTTTGGAAGACAAACGCCATAACCTCAGACATCCCCCCTTCCTCCTCCTGTCCCTGAGCCTTTATGCTGAGCACGATGTCCTATGGCATGGAATATCCCTTTGGTCACCGTGGGTCAGCTGTCCCGGCTGTGCGTACCCCTCAGCTTCTCACCCCTCAGCCTCCTCGCTGCAGGGGCAGAGTGGGAAGAAGAAAAGCCCTTGACGCTGTGCCAGCCCTGCTCAGCAGTCGGTAAAACACTGGGGTGTTATCAGCACTGGTTTAGTCACAAATCCAAAACACAGCACCTGACCAGTGCCTCTGAAGAACCTCCACTCCGCTCCAGCCATACGCAGTCCGGCAGCGCTGGAGGAGGAGAGTCTGGTGAAAAAAGAGCAAGAGCCGAGGGCAAGGGAATGATTTCATTCCTTGGCAAGTCCATTCTCCTTGGACCCTCCTCTCTTTCCAAGAAGACATCAGCTCTGGCAGCCTCCTTTCACCCCTGCAATGACTCTTCTGCTAGATCCAGCCGCTCCTTCTCTCTGCCCCATCCATCCAGCCGTGGCACACTGTGTTGCTGTAACCCAGCAGCTCCCCCTGATCTGAAAGCCAAGGGAAAGCCTGAGGGTCAGGCTTTCGGCTGATACTTACTTCAGTTAATTTCAGGGGCACTGCTAGAAAAATGGTTGCATGGTCTCCGAGTTTCGGCTGGGGTGTGTGACATCTCATCCCTCTGTCCCAGTGAAGCAGTACTGGCTCAAAGTGAGCAGTGCTATTCTAAACCTAGAAATCTGCAGCGCTAGTGAAAATGTTAACAAAAAGCTGTTTGTTTAGTTTAAAATACCCTTACAAACTAAACAGCTTAAATCCAGGTTGTGTACAATGAACTGTGCACTCTGAATTTTTTTTTCTTGGTTTATCGGAGAAAACTATGCCCATGGCAAAGCCAAGCCTGGTTTGTTGTTGTAACTAGGCACCGTTCTTAGCAAACTCTCCTGCTAGCCGCAGTCAGCTGTTGTGAATAACTAATGGAGGTTGCATAAGACAAGAAACTCTGCGAACCTGGCTGAAACCAGCTGTCGTGCTGGTAACGCAGGGAGTACCTCTCTTCCCTGTGAATCATGAGGTGGTGATTGTTTGGGGACACAGAGCAGTTAGGGCCAGCAGACCCATTAGGTCATCGTGGCTGGCCACCTCTGTATCACAGGCCATGTAGTGTCATCTGTAAAACCCTGTAATGAACCCCGTAGCTTGTGTTTCAGGAAGGTAGGATGTGTGGCTGACACAGAATTACACGTCTTTAACTGGGTCACAGCAAGAAATAAAGAAACTATCACTTACACTTTTGCTTTTACAAAATTCAGCCTGATTTTTGATTGGAATATTTCTGGCTGCAGTTACATCACGTAGTCACTCAGGTTGTTCAAAACAAGCAAATATGAGCCCTGGTGTCTTGGTTAAATTCCAGTTTAGATGATTGCATTCTGCTTTGCTAGACTTTCCACCGTTTCTGCACTACCTGGCAATGCTCTGCGTGCCCTGCCCTACCCTGTGCTCTGGGGTCGTTCTGCACTATCAGCTGCAGACCCTGGCATGGGCTTGGGCTGAGATCTTGAGCTCCCAGAGGAAATATCAGAGCAGGCTCAGCCTGATCGTGGATCGCAGCCCTTCCTCCTGTTGTTCAGATGGACATGCAGCACACCCACAGCCGCATGTGCAAAACCAAACCAACCCCAAATTTGGCTGGCAGCACACATGGTGCCATGTCGCAGTATCCAGATTGGCACAAACAATCCTGTCACACCAGAAACGTGGTGTCCATCAGGAAATGCTCTGCCTCTTTCAAGGTCCACCCTGACATGACTGCCGTCTTTGCCCGTGGCTGAGCAGGACCGCTGCTGTCCTGTGCCGTGTGGGGGACCAGGGCTGGTGCCCTTCTTTGTGGCTTTCCTGGGCAGATGGTTTGTACACGCTCAGCAAATCCATTGCGCTTGAAAGGTGCTGATCCACCACACACACGTACGCAGCTGCCCAGCACCTCCACAACAAATCTGATGCTTCCAGAAGGTGTTGGTCTTGCAGCACATTCACTGTGTGATGGACAGAAAAACGCTGTACTTTTTCCTGATTTTTGCTGTGTGTGTGGCAGCACAGCTGGGGCTGCCATACAGCACTGCCAACCAGACTGCAAATCCCAGACTGCTGTAAATAACTCTTCTCTTCTCCCCAGGTAAAACATCTAGGCTGAAAAAGAGCGTGTATCTGGGGAAATGCAGGCAGGCAGCAAGCTCGCCTAGGGGAATGGCTGCACTTCCGAAATAAGCCGCTTCCAGGTGCCTTAGGATCCCTTGCAGTAAGGTCATTAAATCAATACCTATTTCACTCCTAAAGGCAGGGTCCTGCTTATGTCAATAGCTGATGCTTCAAAGCATCAAGTAATTACAAAAATGAACTGCCCTGTAGAGTGAGATACACGGTGGAGACCGGATTGTCATGACTGATGCTATGTAAACCTTCGAGGCCACTCGAGAGATTCTTTGCCCTTGAATTCTGTGGAGAAAGAAGGACAAGGTATTTGTGTGAGACACCTCCTGGCCTTGCCTGAAGGACATCAGAGGGATGACTCTGGTGAGCGTTTTCCAGAATCCGAGAAGGCAGTACGCGAGCGGTGGTGTGGGTGCTGTGACAAGCAGGTGTGTGCTCTGCCCTTGGTGGCAGCTCAGCTCTTTGACACCAGCCCATGCTGTCGAAATCGCTCATTTACTTTCTTGTGCTCAGCAAGTCAAGCCAATACCCTGGGAACAGGCAGTGCCGAGCCCTTGCCCTTGCTTCACCCCGGACTTCGGCAGCAGTGTCAGCAGTAGAGCCATGAGCACTGGGGGCCTGGGGTGGTCTGTGTTTATAGTTTGCAACCCCATATTCAGAGTCTTGCTGTTTTATCTGTTACAAATAATCCTACATTCAAACCAACTGGCCCCGAGTTTCACTTTCTGCTTCATGCTGGGGAATTTCTGGTTGTTAATTTTTCAGAGGCACCCAGCGAAGCTAAGTAATGCAGGGAAGCAGCCTCAAACTGCCTGAGCGTGGAGGCAGTTACACATTTGGTGGTCGAGAAAATGTATGCAAATAGCTTTTCCAAGGCATTCTCATCACCATCCGCGTTGAAAGCAATTAAACCTCCCTCAGAGTGACACTTCCATGCAAAAAACATTATACAGCATGTCGCCAAGCTCCAGCACAGCCAAAGAAATCATTGGAGGCAACGATTCTGGGCTCTGAACTGTTGTGCTCCAGATGAGGTATAAATCAGTTGCAGCAGCAAGAGCAGCAGCTGTTTTTAGAGCTGGTAAAGGTCTCTTTAGCTTGGCTTCACCTTTTCTGCTCCCAGTCGCGCTCGCTCCTGCAAAGACTTCAGAGTCAGATATTTATAGAGCGACAGCAGGAGTCCCACTGCAAACAGGAACAAAATCAAGCATGAAAAGAAATCATTAGGATTTCCTCAGAATAAAATAAATATAGTAGAGGTGCAAATGCTCCTCAGGGAAAAATAAAAGCATACGGCACAAATGGTGCCAGTGCCAAAAGCAGGCGGTAATTAAGCCTAGAGGAGAGGGAACCCGAAAGGGTGGCGTTGATGGTTCTAGCAGGTCGCTCTCATGGGCTGAGCTGCTTCCTAAACCTTGATTCAGCACATGCCTAAGCCCTGCTGAAGTCGTGGAGTTTTAAGCAGGTATTTGAGTGCTCTGTCGAACCACAGGTCACTGGGAGGGGAAAGGGAGCGTGGCTGAAACGGACGCCTCTCTCACCCGGTGCCATCACTGACGTGCAGCCCGACCCGCAGTGTGCTGATGTTATCCGGCTCGTGTCAGCACCACATCAGTGCTCTACACAGGAGGAAAACATCCAGAGTATGGTCCTGCCTGGTACCCACCACGCCGCAGCTGGCAGCTCCCACTGAGCTGTGCGGTGGCCGTGACCAGGAGCTCTGCCCGTGGCTGCGTTGCAGCTCATCACAGCAAACATTTTGCCAGGCAGTCGCTGCGTGGGGATTGCTGCGGGAGCCGGCAGCATGCAGGCAAGCGTGGGACAGCAGGGCCACCTTTCCAGCCCTATATTTTTCACGGGGACGTGAGTGACATGGGGACCTGGAAAACAAGTGCCCAAGCTCCTGTTGGCTGTGAAGGGCAAAGCAAGCCTCCCCTCATCAGACCAAGATGAGCCGGAATCGGTTTGTGCAATGTTTGCCACGCTGCTTCTGAGCAGCAAACCCCAAAACAGAGCCTGACCTTGCTACGATTTTAAGAGAAATGAAAGGCTGCACATGTTTTAAGAAAGTCCTACAAGCCCTTTCCTTGTACATCAAAGGGCAATGACTACAGAGGCAATGCCTGGGTGGTCAAGAGGTTCAGCTCTTTGCCTTTCTAATTAAATATTTATTCCAGTTAATCAAAATCCAAGCTGGGAAGAAGGTTAAGATGGCTGGAAGCCTTTATACTTTACTCCAGCAAAATATCCAAATATATTCACAGAATGAATTAGGATTCAGCTGCGTGGCTGGAAGGGTAAGGAGGTGTCCAGAACGGAGCTGGTTCGTAGGGTCACCGGGGTTAGTTTGGCACTGGTCAGCTATTGAGTGGAAATGGTTAAAATCCCCTCGGTTGTAGCTATTGAAGGTAATGGGCATTTTTTGCTGCACAGCAGAAGAATTTATATTCTGTATTTGAAATACCATATTTAATGTAGCTATGGAAGGTTCTTATTCGCCACACAACTTTCTTCCCTGCTTGGGAATCCAATTAAGCTGTTGGCCTTTGCGAGTTAATTTTGCATTATGTAATTATGACTTAATAGAAAGCAATTTCCTCTGAAATGTTCTTTTGTTCCTGGTTGTTCTTGTCCCCAGACTTCTGGAAGGCAGTCACATTTCTACATGGCGTGAAGTCCTGAAGTCTTTTTTACAGGTGGCTTCAATAGAGGCAGAATTTCATCCCATTTTCTTGCCTCCGCTGTTAGTTTTGAAATCCACACCGTCCACAAACAACGCTGGCCCCAGTGGAGAATTTCCTGGCATCCCCATCTTGATCTCCTGGTGTGCTGAAAATTGCCTGTTTATTTTCTGACTGTCTGACAGTATGGGCAGTATGTTAGCCCAGCCATCGTCATAGCTTTTTGAGAGGGACTTTGTTAAGTGATATTTTAAAATCTGGATAAACTACTTACATGAGATTACACAATAATTTTATCTCTTTTCTGCTGAAGTTTCCTTCCTTGGGAAATTTTTGAAAGTACAGCCTGATGTATTCCCTTGACAGAACATTTAGATCTGAAAGGCATTTTCTGAGTTTTGAACAAGTCCACTTTGACTGGGATAGACCATCAGCCTTCAGAGGTGGGCTGACACAAACAGAGACAATGAAATCGATTGAATCTATGCAAAATGCTGTGACAAGCTTAATATTTTAGCCTATTTTTCTAATGACAGCCACCGTCCAAGTGAACATGGAGCTCTGCAAAACCGTTTCTGTCAATATTGCCTCCTTTTGGGATCTATGACACATCTGTTGACTGGTAGAATGAGCCATCAGAGCCATAAGATCAGAGCCGTAATAGCCTTGTTAGAAAGTGTAGTGGGTGGCATAATCTGAGAACTAGTCTACAACAATCCTGCTTGCAAGGAGCACCTTGCAGCGTTCGGTGGAGTTTTTCCATCTTAATAAACAAGTATCTGCCTTTGGTTTCCTTTCTGTTACTGCTGACACATCGATGTGAGATAAAACAGCAGCGCCCGTGGGTGGCAGTGGTCTAATACCCAGCCGAAAATGCCAGCACCACTTAGGTGTGCTCTTATTGCCAAATTAAGTACACACCCTGTTGTATCTTTCTGAAAACCTGCGGCATCAATAATTATGTCTATGATCTGGCACACAGCAAACAATATGCTGAGTGAATATTTATTGCATATGCTGTGTCTGGGGGTGTACTGTAGAAAATATTTACATTCCTACTATGCATGTATCCTCTGTGTCCTGCTCCTGCTCAAAGCCGGTGGTGACACTGTGTTGGCTGTAAATGGAGCTGGAGCAAGACCCATGTTGCAAAGAAACTTTTAGTGAAAAACAGCAGGAGCACATTGCTTTTGCAAAGCTGGGAGCTAGTCAGCATCCAGCCACCCCAAGTCTCTGTCTCTCTCTGAGCGACACAGCTCAGGTTCCCACTTTGCTCACAAACTGTCTGGCAGCAGAAACTCCAGGGAAGATCCAACGCAAACAGCATTGCTGAGCAGCTGGAGGGCTGGCACGGTGCGATGCTGACTGTCCTCACCTTTATAAATGGAGGCATTTTCCTAACCACAGGATGGAGTCTGTTCTGGAAAGTCTCTGCCGTTGAGGCTGAAGGTGCCAGAAGCTCCAGAGATGGTGACAAAGGCTGCAAAATGCCAGCGAGGGCTGTGACATCCTTGCTACAATCTGTCCTTTGCCGAAGTGGCAGAACAAAGATTATCCTCCCAGATCAGATAGTCCACGTCAAGCCTCTGTGTAAAGTGACAGTAAGAGATGTGCGGTCAGAGTGGAGCAGCCCTTTAATGACCATTTCAAACCTCAAAACTGAGGATTATGTTCCCCACAGCAGCCCTTTCACCTGGCTGCTTGCTCTGGGGTCAGCTCCTGCGTAAGGCTCTGCTGCTACCCATGCTAGGCAGTGATCCCCAGTCCTGCCTGCTCCCGCTGCCCCTCGGGAGCGTGTGGCACTGCCTGTCTGAGGTCCGAGACCTCGGGACGCTTCCTGGGCAGGTGGGTTTGCTCCTTGCAGGGTTTGAGGCAGCCCCTGGCCGCCCTCTCCCGTGGCATCCTCCTGGTGCAGGAGCTGGCCTGCCAGGCATCTGCCCAGCCTGGCTGTGCCGGCGTTCATGGGGAATGAGCCATGACAGCTGCCAGGTTGGTCTCCCACACACAGCACTTGAGCAACTGTGTTGGAGCCACTGTGAATATGCAGCTCCAACCTCTCCAGACTGTGCGTGGTGCAATAGTGCCTGTACCCTCCCTCCGAGCACTGCGCTCGCGCTGCGGCACCCCTGAGCCATCAAAACAGAGCTTTCCCTCCAGTGATGCAGAATACCTTTTATGTGGAGATGTGCTCTAAGGGTGCAGCGACGTCTTCTTGCAAGAGTAGGTGCACTGGCAGGGCCTGTCCCTCCGTTCCTGCTCATGGCCATGCACCAACACACCTTACCTTCCCCTTCAGGCTGCCGGCAGAGCTGCACAAGCCCTCCTTAAAGTGTCTTGGACACCATGGATAGGTTAAACTCTGCAGAAAATGGGTCCTTGCTCATGTGCCCCAGGCTGGGAGGGCTGGAGTAGCTGGTGCAGGCTGGAGCATGGGAGGTAGAGGAAGGTGGTGGGGCAGAGCCAGGACTCCCTAGACATGAGCCACCCGCATGCTCCCTGCCACAGCCCTGCTTGGAAGTGCTCCCACCCCAAAGTCCTAACCTGGCCCTGTGCAATGATCCCAAACTTTTAAACCCCTCTTCCTGTTTCATTTTATTTTATTTTACTGGAAAAGGGCGAAGGGAGGGAGAATGGCTTTGGCTGGTGTTTCTAATCCCTTAGCTGGGATGCAGCAGAGCAGCAGGGCAGGGAGAAGAGGGAAAGAGAAAGCCAAAAAAAGGGGGTAAGTGAAGTGGATTTACTGGGGCTGAGCTGAACCCTGGGAGAGGGAGAGGGGAGGTGAGTCAGAGCCAGGGCAGCGGGCAGGCATGTCCAGCGTGGCTCCAGGGCTCCCCTGAGTTCCTTCCTCCGTGACAGTCCCCATTGTGGCAGACTGGGCCTGGGAGTGAGTTTCTGGGTGGCTTCTCCAGCAATGTCATTGTTAATTAAATACGTTCCAAAGGTTAGATTAGTGGTTGCGACGATGTCTCACCTTTGACCACATCTGCATCAAACAAATCATAAACCAAGCAAGAAATCTCCTTGGGTTTCCTTGCCCAAGGCATCCTTTTAGGAGTTGGATAAAAGCTATTTTGCGAACAGCAAATCCAGCCACCACTTGGCCATGCAGTTCTGCTGGAGTATTGTGGGCTCCCAGAAATTAATAGGGCTCAGATTTAATTTATTTCAATAAAGGCAATGGTGGAGTGGCAATCCTGGAAAAGAAGAACGAGTACCAGTTTCCTTGTTCCTGAAGTTTAGGCAGCTCATGCAGCCTCTCCAGGGAAATCCCTGCTTTCCTCCTCAGCCTCCCGGCTCTTGAGGATCCTCTGTCCTCCAGATCCTTCTGCGCCTTGGCACATGAAGAAAATGAATGCCTTACCTTTTAAAGAGAGATTTCTACTTTTCTGCTAATCCCTGCTCTTTTTTTACTTTATTTTCGTTTTCATCTCCTCCCTCCTCCAAGAATCTCTGTATCTAACAGGAGCGGGTTTGTCTCCCATTTGTCAAACATGGGAACTGTTTCTTTATTTGCCCTTACTGCATCCAGGCTGGAAGGGGGGCTAATCCTTCCTGGGATTACTGTGATACACAGCTGTACCTGGAGAATCCTTTATCCCAGTGTCTGGCCCCGGGGCTGATGTGGGGCCGGGGCTGGGCACCACCCAGCCCGCAGCCAGGCAGTCACTGGCTGGCTGGGTCAGAAGTTCCTGCTGGAGCCTGGGCTTGGTTTTCTCACCTCTGTCTGTTGGTGAAATAAGGAATCACCTCTCCCTCCAGCCTCCCCTGAACAAAGTCTGAGTTGCACAGATCCTGCAATCATAAATGAGGCAAAAAACACAGCTCTGTGGGCTGGACTGGGCCCCATCTGCTCTGCAGCTACTTCTCCTGGCTCCCCTGATGGGGATGGAGTTTCTTCCCTCCCATTTTTTCATTTTCAGGCATCTCCATATCTCCTTCCAACTCCTCCTACACACAACGGAGGGACTGCCCATAAACATGTGCAAAACTACTTAATTACTCTTTAACCAACTGGGCTGATGACTGCTGATAGTGCTGATTATTGCGTTGACTGTCATGACTTCGCCTCCTCTTCACTTCCACCCATCTGTGCCCATCACCTCCTCTCAGCCTGCACCTCCTCCCGCACAATGTCTGGGGGGCACCCAGGACTCGTCCAAACAGACCCCTGCTGCCTGATGGGCTGGGGGTCAGCCCTTGCTCTCCTGGTGCTGGGTGTCCCAGGTGCATTACCAGGTGTTCCAGGACCACGGCTGGGTGCCATGAGCCATTGCTGGCTGTCTTGAGGCCATTGCTGGGTGTCCCAGTACCATGGCTGGGTGTCCTGAGGCCATTGCCCGGTGTCCAGGCCTACTAGTGGTGCCCCAGGTCCGTGGCCGGGTGTCCTAATGTCATTGTTGGGTGTCCCAGGCTCATTGCTGGGTGTCTCAGGACTGTCAGTGGGTGCCCCAGGTCCATGGCTGGGTATCCTGAGGTCACTGCCCGGTGTCCCAGGCCCACCGGTTGTGCCCCAGGTCCCTGGCCGGTGCCCCAGGACCCCCAGCAGTGCCGCAGCCGGCGGCCCCGGGAGCGGGGCGGTCTCTGCCGCAGCCCCGGCGGCGGCGGGAGTTTGCAGCCGGTCCCCGCGGCGCCCCGCCCCGCCCCGCCCCGCCCCGCCGCCGCGCGCCTCCCGCCCCGCCCCGCCCCGCCGCCGCTCATTCATGCGGCGGCGCTGGGCGCGGGCGGCGGCTCCGAGCGGCCCCGGCGCGGCGCCTCCCGCCGGGCCTCGGCGCATGTGAGCGGCGGCGGCAGCAGCGGCAGGAGGGCGGCGGCGCATCGGCCATGCGGTGGCCCCGCGGCCCCCGCGGCGCCTGGCGGCTGCTGCCCCGGCGCTCGCTGCTGGCCGCGCTCTTCCTCTTCTCGCTCTCCTCCTCCTTCCTCTACTTCGTCTATGTGGCGCCGGGCATCGGTAAGCGGCGGGCCGAGGCCCGGGCTGCGGGGCGGGGGCACGCTGTCTCCCGTTGGAAACGCTGAGTAATCTGCGCCCAGCCGGCCCGGGGGCCGCGGCATCCCCGGCGGCCGCTGCCCGGAGAGGGGCGGCCCGGGCCCGGCGCCCCCGGCTTCGGCTCCGCGGTGCCCCGGGGCTCAGCGCTGGGCAGCGCGTCTCCGCCTCCCGCCGGCGCAGCCGGGGGTCGGGGGGCTTTCCCCGGGGTGGCGGGGGGCTGCCCGGTGCCCACTCGTGCCCCGCGGGGCGGGCACACGAGGGGTGCCGGTCCCCGCTGCGTGGAGGGGCGGCGGGAGGTGCCGGCCGCACTCCCCGCGGGGCTTCCCCGGGCTGGGGGGGGGCCCGAGCAGCCCCGCTGCCAGAGCCGAGCGGGGGGCAGCGAGCTGCCTGCCTGCCTGCCCGCGAGTTTGTTGGGAGGCAGTGGAGCGTTGTCCAAGTGTTTGTGGTCTGAACTTGCGCTCTGGTGGAAATCCTGCTCTTTTTGTCAAGTGGGAAGATGAGCAGCGTGTGTTTGGGAAGGAGAGCGTACCCGATCCTGTCTTTTCATAGTGTGCTTCGCAGGGGACCGGAGTAGCCGTGTGCCAAAATGGCTAGCACCGAGTGCCGGTGGGTGTGCGCCCACCTCCTGAGGTACCGGAAAGCTTGTGCCTTGGAAAGCAGCTGTTGTCTTCGTACAGTGTATCTCGTTTCTGCGAGGAGCCAAGGCTCGTGGTTTGGCCTACATCTGAACTTTGACAACAATAAATTTTTATGAAAACAATCCTTTCAAAAGAAATCTTGTGAATGGGAATTTCTCCTTGAAATGTCATTGGTATTGCTCATGCCATCCCTAGCTTGGATGTACCAGGGAGACCTGTGTGTGCTTTTCAAGGTGACTTCTGTGGGTTTTAATTTACAGATGATGTCCCATGGCTGCTGCTGGGCTTTGGGAGCCTTTTGCAGGGTTTGGTGGGGGTTGGCTGGTGTGTGAAGCCCAGCATATGGGGGCTCGTGTTCTGGGCACAGCCCGAGTGAGGACACGTGTCCTGAGCCTCCCCACCATGCTCCTCCCTGGCTTGGTGGCTCAGGGCTTTGCTGTCCTGATGGGCTGGCTGGTGTCCTGCGGGCTGGCCTTGGAGCTGCTGAGCTGTTCTCTTGGGTCCGTTGGAGGACAGTTTCACGCTGGTGCTAACGGGTGGCGCAGCCACTGCCTGCTCCCTCCACAAACACAGCCTGCCTCGTCCTGCTCACATGCTGCTGTGGGGCCGGCAGTTATTTTATCAGATGGATCCTGCAGCCCTTTGCGGGGCAGGCGCATGGGGTGTCTTCTGCCAGAGCTGTGGCATGACTGTGGACAGGCTTCACTGGGCCCAGAGGGAATAGCTGTGCAGTTTCAAAAGGAAACTTCTCTTATAAGGACAGTTTTGTTCCTTTTTAGAGTTGTCTAATTTGTTTTGTGCTACTTCTGTGTGGTCACCAGTCCTAGAGGTGCTGGAGATGCTGTAGGGTATAAAATGCTGTTTAAAACCAGCTCCCTACCCAGAGGCCTTTCCCTGCCTAGACCTCGGATAACACGGTCACGTCCCACCCCGTGTTCTCGCTATTGGCGATGCTGGAAGAGGAGGCAGCGAGGTGAAGGTGGTCCATGTCCCTACCCGCCCGTGGATGTCAGTGATGTTCTGAGTCATCTCCACATCAGGTGACAGAACATCTGCTTCCTCTTTTTTTTCCCCCTCCTCCATCTTTCAGCCAAAAATGTTCCATCATGAAAACCCAGCCCAGTATTCCTGGAGCGGCTGGGCTTGTCCTCCCAGCGTTTGGAGGGAGTTTGTTTTCAGGCCAGAGTGGTAAGGAGAAGCTTGGAAGTAAAACGAGTGAGACAGGACATGAGCAGAGCTGGGGGTTTTAATAAACCGACTGTGTGGCGTGTGATGGAAAGATGCTGTCAGCGGGGTGTTCTGGGGCTGTTGCCTGCCTGCTGTGGTGGGGTAGGGCTGGGCTGGCCTTTCTCTGGCTGCTGAAGGGCCTGAAGAAGCTCTGCCCTAGAACTGTCCCTGGCAGGACGTGTTGGGGAAGCGGCTGAAGAAAGACTTGCTGCTCATCGGCTAAACCATGGGCAGAGGAGTGATTAATCGATTCCTTGATCATACCTTATTTAAAAAAATCCAAATAAATGGGACCTGAAGCTGTGAGCGAGTTTGAACCCACTGGAGACTGGGCCTAGAAGGCCTTTCCTCTGCTGGGTGCTGAGAAGGGGCTCCTACAGCAAACCTCTGCTCAGGGGGGTCAGCGGCCAGCGGTGCCAGGGCTGGAGCCAGCCCACCCTGCCTGGGCAGCGTCAGCCCCGCTGGATTGGGAACAGCCCCACGGTGGGATGGTAGCGAGGATCTGGGCATCCCTGTGGCAGCGTGTGCTGTCACCGTGGCAGAGGGCAGAGCTGGGCCGAGCCTGTCCCTAAGACCCTGGTTTGAGGGCGGGGGGGGAAATTAATTGTTGTTGCTGAGACTTGTTGTGTTGGAGCAGTTGTGTGCCAGTGCCAGGAGAAAATGCGGACAGTTGTACTCTGGGTGCTGTCTTAGTGCACTGGCGTCGAGCTGGCGCACTTGCCGGCTCCCTTGCTGGCTGGAAAAGCTGGAAAACTGCTCCTGGTGCCCTTTGGAGGCTGGGAAGGGGAGCCCAGCTTGGGCTCTGGGTTGCCTACGCCGGTGCTGGCCTGTCGCCCAGCCGGCTGTTGTATTTGGCTCTTTGCAGACCAGGTAATGCCAGCGTGCCCTCGGTCTGCTCGAGATGGAAATGCAGGAAGAAATTCATGTTTACTGTCAGCAAATCGCCACGCGTGGTACCCACAGGGAGCCCAGAGCATTTGGGGCTTATGCTTGTGTTGTGCCCTGATTTATGTGATGCCTGGGGTAGCTCCTCGCTTCTGCCCTTCACCAAGGTTTCCTCCTAGGGAACTGAAATTTTCTTGTGGCCTCAACTTTGTGCAGAGCGGTCCAACGTAAACAGCCAGCGCCGCCTCCTTCCCAGCACTCCCATCCAATACCCGTGTGTCCTCCCCACACACCACCCTGACCATGTACATCCCTGCGCTCCCAAAGCCACCTTGGAAAGTAAATAGCCAGAGACCCAGCTGACGGCACAGATACAGCAGGCTCCCCTTTTATTCGTCGCTATTCCCTGGCGCCCGCTCGCTTTTGTCCCTGCCGTGGCTGGGGTGATTATGTGGGGCTGTCTCATCGCGGCCATTGTGCGCGGGATGAGGCGGCCGATTGTTCTGCTCCGCGGTGAGCCGGGGCCGAGGCACGGCGGGGCTGGTGGAGATGCAGTGGCTGGAGGCTCCAGGAGATGCTCTTGTATCTGCACTGGTCCCCGCTGCCTGCCAGGGAAGCCCTGTGAGGCAGCAGGTATGAGGCGATGCTTGCACGGGTGGGGAGGTCGTTTTCCTCGCTGCCTTGCTGGGGCGTTGTGTGAGCGGCAGCAGCCGGGTACAGGGCTGGGAGGCAGGCTGTGCTTTATGGGCCTCGTCTTTGGAATAAGCAGAGCTTGGTATGGGGCGAACCGTTTTGTCCTGCTCCAGAATGCAGCGTGCACCTCGGCAGGTTTTTTTGCAAGGCTCATTCCCAGCACTGAGGCTCCCAGGACAACCGCCCCGTGTGCCTCTTGCTTCTCCAGACGGGATGTGCAGAAAGGGGCTTGCCGGAGTTATTCCGCCTGTGCCCAGACCCTGGTGTTGGAGCAAGTGTCCTCCAAGGAGCTAAGCTACAGTCCCTGAAAACGTCTTGTCTTGCTGGTTTTGTGCTCTTTGAACAGGGCCTGGGAAGTCAAGGGGATTCCTTCCTGCAGCTGAAAACAATAATGCTTTTACAAGCTGCTTGCGCTGCAAATTGTGGTTTCATCTTGATAACTCTCGCTGTAGGAATTTCTCAGACCTTGGACGTGGTCCTCGTGGAGAGGGTGGTTGCTGCGTGGCTGGGAGGAGGGGGGTCAAGGGCCTTCCCTGGTGCTCGGGTAGCTGCTCTTGGCTTTTCCCTTGTTGTCTCTGCAGATATTGGAGCCATTTTATGTTATTTTTTTGACTTACGTTTGCACAGGAGTCTTACTTGGTTGGATCTGATGTAGGAAAATAATGCAGAGAATTTAAATTATTGGGTGAAAGATTGTTACCATTGTGAAAGAGCTGTAATACACTTTGGCTTTACTTCCTCAAAACTTATCAGGAATTGCTCCCGACCGGTCGTACAGGGCACAAGGTAGCCATGAGTTATGCTTATGGCACAAGAACTTGATTTTGATAGGCAGGAGTGCTTTGAAACTCTGTTCCTTCATGCTGCATTTCGGTGGACAGCAGAGCAGCCCTGTGGAGACCAATGGCTTCCTTTGTACAGCTCGTTTGCTGCTTTGGTCCCTTGCAAGAGTATTACATGGCCGAATGTGGCTAATCCAGCTCGGTTATTTAAAGTGTCTGCCCAGCAAATCTTAGCACAGAGTTCCAGCGGTGAAAATGGCAAAAAATTTTGCTACTGCCAGCTTGCCCCAGATTGAGGGGACCATGGTACTGCGAGAAGCGGTTGAGTTGCCCTTGGTGGTGAGGAGCAGAGGAAAAGCTGTGGTTGTGGTCCCATGAAGGGTGATGGCACTGTGGGGACACAGAGCCGGGGCTGGCAAGTCCGGTAGCGGGGAGGTCGTGTCAGGGAGTGGGTGGCTGCTGCTGTTGCCTTCTCGTGGGGATGTCAGCAGGAGGAGCCTGGTTCAACTAGGCGGCTGGTGGGGAGAAAGTCAGAAGGGGACGGCAGTGCCGAGTCCCGAGCGAGGGGCAGGGGATGCCGGCCTGGCAGGGTGCTGGTGCCCAGCTCACCTGAGAAGCACACCGGTGGGCTGTGGCGGCCATGGCTTGTCTGGGCAGAGGCTGGGTGCAGGTGCCTGTTCGGGCTCGCTGGGTGGCTGGGCACTGCCTGAGAAGGGACAGACGGTGAAGGTGCAGCTCGGAATAACGAAACAAGGTTTGTGCTGTTGTAGCCCTGGCTTTCATCTTCTAGGACTTCCCTCTGCAGAGTAAGGGAGTGTGGTACCTTACTATGAAACACCAGCAGCGCTGACCTCCTTCTCCCTCCTCTCCCCAAAAGATCTGCCAAGCAGCGTTTCACAACCTAAGGAAGGAGCAGCCCGATTCCTCAGCGTATCCCACTGAACTTTTTGCAGTCATCAGATCTGACAGTGACTGGGGGTAGTAAGAAATCCTCGAGCACTCCTTGATACAAGAACTCGAGGTCAGGATCTCCTGTGCTACGTGTGGAAGGAGGCTGGTGGTGGCTGTGGGAAATAGCTCCTTTGGGAGCATCACTTTCTTCCAGCACTGAGTCTCCTAAAAGGCACGTGCAGGCAGGAGAGCGGCTGCAGCCCAGCTTGCCCAGAGCTGCTCCTGTGCAAGTGCATCCAAGGTGCTGGTGGTGCAGAGCATTGGTTGGAGACCACCTTTTGGTCAAGGCTAACAAATTACAAGGTTTCTTTGAGGGCAGGTGAATTATTAGGTTTTCTTTGCCTGTAAGCACCCGTGTTGTCTGTCAGGCATGTCTGGTCTGGGTTATTTTGCTGGTGGCTTGCTGGGTGTTGCAACGGCGGAGAGTATCTGAAGAGTTCATGTTTCATCCATTTATCTCTGGAAGGCCTGGCTTGTGGAAGCTGATCAGCAGTCACAAGGGTCATTCCTGCAAATTAAATGCTTCAAAACTTCAGTGGTCTGCAATGGACCAAACCTTAAAGCAAAACCATTAGTGCTGTCAGCCCAGACTTCCAGGAGACCTGACCTTCATGGGACTGGGAAGCTGTGGAAGGCCAGGGCTTCAGCAGGCGCTTGGTCACTTCAGGTGGCTGCTGGCTCTGGTGGAGATAAGGGCTCTGACATTGCTGCTTTGTTTCCTGAGCTGATCGTCTGCCTCTTTTCCAGGTGGACTCATTAATTGCATTAACTGAGGCAGCATCTGCTCTGCAGGGTCCGATGAACCCCCTGGGGACCACTGCAGGGAACGGAGATGAGCAGTGTGGGGAGCTGTATGTTTGCACTTGTTCTATGTGAATGCTGTTACTGTCGGTGGGTTATAATATCCAAGCAGTGCGTGGAGTCTTTAAATGCTTAATTTTATTGAAACTTCTGGGGAACCTCACAGGGGTGGCACCGGTGACCCTCAGGCAGTGGTGCTGGCTGGGCCGATGTGCTGTGGGCTGGGTAAGGCTCTGCAGAGCCCTCTGCTCTCCCTGTGGCAGCACCAGGGGGTGAATAGTCTGCAAGAGACACTGACACGCAGCTATACAGAGCGAGAAAATCTTTCCCTGAACAGCTTTATTTTTAAAGCATCATTGTTACAATAAAATGTGTTTGCTTTGACAAAACCTTTGCTGGGTTATTTTTAGTAAAGTTTGTTTTCACACTGGCTTTTCCTTCTCCTTTGCATTTAGATGATTGTTCTGACCGTGCTTTTGTCTGACAGCATCTTGAGCACTGCTACGTTAGGGTGGTTAATGTGTGTGTGAAGGTTTTCTAGCACCTGCTCTAAATACTGGGGGTATTAGTCCTATTTTGAGAGATGGAGTAGAAAATGTATAGTGGACGGTGCTATTGAAATGCAAAAAAAAAAAAAAATCAGAAATTTTTGAGATGTTTGTGGGTTTGCTTTTTTGGAGAACATGAAATTGAGAACATTAAAAACACCAGGGCTTTTAGCATTACTCCGGAGCTGCTGCTATTTTGAAAGGAAAGGTAGACCGAAAAGCCGAGGGGTGATGTCAGTGCCCAGCAGGAACACCGCTCCCGGCCGTCCTCATCTGCCACTTGGAAGGGTCCCAGGGGTGACGGAGGGACAGCACGTGTAACCCAGTGCTGGTGGGAAGCGTCCTCGTGGGTGCAGCTCTGGTGTGGAGTGATGGGCAGGGCGGTGGTGCCTTGTTCCCATTACAAAAGGAGTTTTCTGGGGTTTGCTGGTCTTGCTGAAACCTAAAGTGAAGGAGCGGGCTGCTGTGCCGGGGGACAGGCAGGTTTGGGGATCCCTTGTGCTCTGTAGTGACTGCGGGTGGTTTGTATAAAGCCACAAGCTTTAGTGCACCTTATTTGATGCTTTGTTTTTCCAAGGCATGTAAATATTACTTCAGGGGTGCAAGAAGCTCAGTTTGAGCTCCTGCCTCACTCCCAGCTACATGGGGGAGATGAAGGGGGGTTAGCGCTTGCTTGGGCTGGGCTTTAGCTCCAAGAGTGTGGCCATGTTGTGTGTGACTTCCTAAAGCTCATTTTCTTACGTTTTTGGTTTTGAGGTGCAAAAACAATGGGCTCTTCCCTTTGAAAGCCTGCAGTTGTGTGTGGCGTCCCCAGGCTGACACAAACCCCTCCAGAGCCCTTGCCCTGAGCATGGGTCTCATCCTGGGTCCCCTCTGAAGATGCTGTCTGGGTGCTGGCCAGCCCTCCTTGCAGCAGAGGGGACCCAGCCAAGGCACCCGTCCCTGACCCCTGGCTCTTGCTGCAGGGGAAAGGCTGCTACCAGGCGATGTGGGTTCAAATAGCACCATGTTTTTTTTTTTCCTCTGGGTTGTGCCTCAGTTTCCCTGCTCGGTGGGAGCTTGCTGCATTAGAAAACCGCTATTTTCCTGCCCCGATGAGCGGGTGCACGTCTTTGCAATGCTTGCTTGGGCTACGTGTGAGACGGCACCTGAAAAGCTGTTCCCTCCCTGTGCCTCCCTAATCTGAAAGGTAAAGGTTGGGCAATACTCCTGTATGGAGGATGCCACTGCGCACGTGATGGAAGAAGGCAAATACAGGCTAAAACCCCCGTTGCACAGCTGCAGGTTGGGCTATGGTATAAGCAGCCTTCAGCCAGTGTTTGCATATCTAGGGAATTTTATGGCAAAATAATTGATTGGTTTTACTTGAACGCTATTGCCATACAAACAATCAAAGGAACCTCTTGAATCCTGGCGCTGCATTAGCCACCTCCTTCGCTTTGGAGAGGCTGGGGACCAAGCTGTGCTGAAACTTTAAACATTCTGATGCGCTGCCAAAAGGCTCCTGCGCGGGGATCGGAGGGTTGCCCTGCGCAGAGGAGGACGAGCTGGCGGAGGTCTGCGTGATGCCCGCGATGGGCGAGCGCGTACTCTTAATTTATGGTGTCTCCCCTCAGCAGCAGGTTGGGAGAGGCTGGGTCTTGAGCGAGGATTTTGGATGGGAAGTGGTGAAGATGGCTACGTGAATGCTGATGTTTATAAAGTGCATCTAAAAAAAAATGTACAGAGCATCCAGAATACAGAAGGAAAGCAAACACTGCAGTGCACTGGGTAGTCAAGTACTAACTGATATATATATATATATATATTTTTTTTTTTTCCCCTCGCCTACCTGGCAGGAAAAGGAAAGCACTTCAGTCCCGTTCCTGCCTGTCATGTCCTCTGCGTCAGCAGGCGCAGGAGGCTGCAGGCTGTGGCACAGGAGCCTTGGCTGTGGTCTGCAACGGCTGCTCTTGCTAAAGTACCTGGAGCGTGGCGGGGGCTCTGCCGGGGCAGGGCTGGGGTCTGCGTGGGGTGGGAAGCAACGGGGGAAGCTGCTGGGAGTCGGCAAGTGATGCACAGAGCACAGGTAAATAAACCAGCTAAAATGGCTGTATTCCACGGCAGGAAAGCCCAGAGCTGCTGTAGCTTGAAACTAGCGTGGGCCGTGCCCAAGGCACACGGTGTTTCCTGGGCTAGGGCTGCAGCAACCTGCTTCGAGGGAGAAAATAGTGGATGTGAAGTTCCTATCAGCAAATGTGGGGTTCCCCTGGCACTGGGGACCCCACGGAGGGGCGCAGGGTGGCCCCCGGCTGCAGCAGCCCTGCGAGCACGGCAGCTCCTGCAGGAATGAAATGCTTCCACGCACACAGCTCGCTCTTATTCTGCAGTCATTTTTTTTTTTTTTTTCCCCCCTCGGTGTTTTTCCAACTCATGTCTTGCTGCCAGAGTCCATATTAATAATGCATGACTTTTTTTTTTATGGTGCTTCCTTCCCAGCGTCCCTTTCAGCTGCTGAGTCAGAGAAGATTGTTATAGCAGCAACCTCTGAAGTGGTGAAATGCCCCTGCAATGCTCAACTGCTGTCATTTATCATCCCGGCTCCTCTGCGGGCAGCCCTTCCCCATGCCCGGCTCTGGGTGAGGACACCAGTGCCAAAAGGCTGGTTCCTGCTATGCCAGCTGGTGACTGGCGAGATCTGCTCAGCTGAGCCTTCCTGGCGAGTATGTGATGAAAGCAGATATTGCCTCTGTTGGCTGCTTTTTTTTTTTTTTTGGTTTTGAAATCCTGTGAAGTTGTTTTCCTGATCTGCCTGAAACTGCTTTGGGATTGTGCCCAAGACTTTTTTTTTTTCCCTCCTTACTAATTCTTAAATCAATTTTTTTCCAGCTCCCTGCAGTCTCTCAGAGATCTGTGCCTGGGCTTTTTAAGGTAATTGAGATGACAGAAGCCACGTAACATGTTAACATGGTTAAATTACCTCAAAATCCTTCCAGTGGCTGTTGCAACGTGCCTGGCTGCTGCGGGAAGCCTTGGAGCTGCTGATGCAGCATGGAGCGGGGATTTGCAGGGCTCCTGCCTCCGGCTTGGGATCAGCCCCTGGCGGGGTCACCTCTCTGCAGAGCTGGTCCCCACCTGCTGGGTCCGAAATTTGGAGAAAAATAGGGAGCAAGAGTGCTTTTTGGGGAGTTTGGTTTCTAGTGGCTCAAATAATAAATCCGCTGTAATCTTGGGAGCAGATCTCTCCTGTCCCACATCCTAGAGTGATTTTCTGTTTGGGTGTAAGTGGCTGCAGTGGGAATTGCTGGGGGGGAACGGGGTCACTCAGCCTCAGGCTGTGAAAGTGCATCCTTGGGGCTGGGAAACAGCATCTGCATAGTCTTCCCCTGCTCAGTGTTCTGCCTCTGTGCACTTTGAAAGACTCACCTGTAAATTTATACGGTTATCCCAGAGCCAAGCAGGGAGAGGAGCAGGGCTCACCTGGGGAAGGAGGGTTTCGTTTTGCCAGAGTTCCCAAACTGCCTTGTCGCCCTGTGTCCCGCTGCTGGGGATGGCACCGGCAGGTGAGCACCCGCAGAGCTGCAGCCTGGCACCCGGAGGGAAGCGGTGCTGCTTTTCGTTCCCCCAGCTGGTGGGAGCTGACCGGAGCAGCCCGACGGTGATGCCGCCCTTGGGGTTGGGATGTGCGTGTGAGGCTGACCCTGGCTGCATGCCTCCATCTTGCCCAGAGCCAGGCACCTGCCTGTCCGGCAGCGGGGACAGTTGCCCTTGTCATGGCGTGTCTCCTGCTCAGCACTCGGACCTTTCTGCTGAGGCTCTGCGAATGCGGCGCTACGGATTCATTCCTCCCGAGGAAGGGGAAGCACAACCAATATGGTGTGAAATTCCCCCAAAGCTGCAGCACATCCTCCTGTGCTGCAGCCTGGTCCCTTGCTCAGGGTCAGTGATTCCTCTTGCCGTGGATTTTTTTTAAGGGCTTTGCTGGCTGTCGAGTGCCCGCTGCCCTGGCCCCAGGGCGAGCCCAGAAGCACCCTACCTGTGCCCTCCAATGGGGAGGGGACAAGCTCTTGCTGTGGGTGGCTTTTGCCCATTACAGAGGGAAGCTTTGCAGAAGAATCCCATGAACTTTTGTGCCTTGAAGCCGTATGGGCTCGCTGGAGCGGCGGTGGCAAGCAGTGTGTCTTCTTGCTGCGGTCACCAGCTGCCCCAGTGCTTCTGCCTGCCTGGGATGTGCCCCTGAGGGGCACCTTCATGCTGCAGCAGCCCCGCTTGCCTGGCAGCAAAATGCAACTCCACCCACAACAAGTGAGACGAGCGACTTGCTGCTTAGTTAACGAGATTTAGGTGGATTATGCTATGTATTTAATCAAGGGCTGAGTTTATTGCCTTACTTGAAATGGATCAAAGCCCTTGGAAATGCCAGCCTGGAGACCAGCTATTGAGCGAGAGTATTATTCAGCTGTATTTCTGTGTGGCAGGGCTTGCTTTTGAAATAGCTGGGTAGTTCAGCAAGCAGGTTTCAGACTGCAGCAGTGACCACATGCAAAACCAGCTGGGAAAAGTTTGAAGCAATGGGGAGATAGGAGCATGCAAATGTTGTTAGTCATTCAGCATCCTGGAGGATTTGGGGGAAAAAGGCTTCCTTTTCTAGCTTTCAGTTTGCAGCCACATTTCCAGATATATAAAGCTCCATGCTGGGAGGTGGGGGAGATGCTCTGGCTTTGGGCAGCCAGGCTTTCACCTTCTAGAAAAGCAGCTTTGATTTTTGTGTGAGCTTGCGTAGCTCTGCAGCACGGACCAGATTCTCCAGCGCTTTCACCGGGAGCCCCACAATCCCCTGCAGTGGCCGTGAGCAACGTTGGAGCTCACAGGGGTCTCGTCTCCCCTCGTCCCGGTCCCCACAGCAGTGTTGCCCTGGGTAAGTTTAAAATGACTTTCCAGTTAAGAGCTGTTGTGCTTGCCAGGGTCTGCCTGGAGTGGTAGGGCAAGGGCGTCCAAGGTGCATGGCCGTCTCTTTCTTGCAAGGTGAGGGGTTTTTGCTGTGAGAGGAGTGTTGGTGCTCACCAGTGCCCTGTCCCTGTGTCCGCGGTCAGCGTGCTGCGAGCACGCCCTGCGCCGCTCGCGTGCGGCGAGCTGTCCTGACCTAGCTGAGCGAGCTGTTGAAAACACACCGGCTGTTCAAATCACCTTTCCCCTCTCTTAAAAACAGAAGTTTGTTCCAGTAACCGCCTTCCATCTCGCTGCTGTTCAACATAAGGAGGGCAGCCACAGCTCCGGCTCTCCCGCTCCGTGAGCGTGACTGTCGGCACTGCCGGCAGAACAGAAAATACCCCAAACAAGTGGCTTGTCTGGAGGGGTCTGTGCTGGAGGACAGATACTGGTGACTTCTGCTTTGAGGTGAACCAACCTGTGCAGTTCTCATGCAGCAGTGGGTGCTGGTGCTCCCTGCAGTGTCGCTGCTCCTTCCCCTTTGCTTGAAGCAGTGCTGGGGCTTTGCAGACTTCTCTCCCCTCCAGTTCTCAGACCTCTGCGTGTTTTCTCCTTGCTTCATGCTGCAGTAGAAAGAACCCTGGAAAAAATACGGGGAGAGAAATTCAGCTGTGTCCCGCCTGTGTCTCGGGTGTGGGAGTCCCTTGCCCCGGCTGCCCTGCCTCTCCTGGACGTGGCCTGAGCCCTCGTGCGGGGCTGGCTGAGCTTCTTGTGCGGCAGCCGCGTGCAAAGTATGGGTTTAATTCATGTTTAGTTTATTGCTAATTGAACCGGCAAATGAGGCTTTGCCTCAGTTCTTCTCCAGCCCAAGCCCGTTATGCGTCCTGCTGCCCTAACTTGCATTTGTAAGTACAGGCAAGGATAGGTCGAGCATCCTTTTCCGTTTCAGGGACCTCGGCAGGCTTGCTAGCTCGCAATAACCCTATCAGCGCTGGCTTTCTAGTGTCTTGGGTTGTATAAAATGGTCTTACAGTTTCTAGGCTGCAGCAGTGGGATGTCTGCTGGTACCTGGCCCTGTCAAGCAGCTCGGGGGTTTCTTGTTCTGTGCATCGGGCTGGGAAGGGCTGTAGGGCAAGAGCAGATGGAGGGGGCTGTGCCAGGGGGGCTGCCCAGCTTTGGGGTGCTCTAGGTTAACCCTGCTTTCACCTAATTAAAAAAGAAAAAAACGCCAGTCAACACAGTAATTGTCTCGTTTGCTGTTGCGCTGCAGAAAGCTGATGGCGAAGCGGGGCTGGCAGCGGGTGCTGACACCAACCCTTTCCCCCCGCGCTGCCCTCCCCCAGCCGCTGTCCCCTGCCCTGCCTGGGGCTGCAGCGTGCTGTCCCCGGGCTGTGCCGAGGGCACACGAGGTTCCCGGTTGTGGCCAGGGCTCCCGGTGTCGCTTGCATTCGATGGGTACCAAAACCCTGCAGGTGGAGGTTCCCATGTGAGGCTGGCATCCTTCCGTGCGGCAGCGGGCTCCTGGAGTCGGGGCTGGGGGGGTCCCCGGTTAACTGGGCTCCAAGCCTGCAAAAGGGCTAAAAACCAGCCGTGAAGGAAGAGGACCCTGCTACAGTCAGGGAAAGGCCGTGCTTGCGGAAGAACAACCTGTATGAGATTGGTCTGCTGTTCCCCACCTTTGTATGTGGGGCACTGCGTCCGTACCTGGATTGGGAGCAGGTCAAAACCCCCCCAGATTGCAGGATGCTGCTGAAGAGCATCATGGCATTTGTAGGGCTGTGTCTGCAAAGTGCTGCCAAGGGCTCGGACAAGGGGAGGACGGGGGGAGCAGAGGAGGATGGTGTTTAGCTGTAATATCTTGGAGAAGCAAACATGACCTGGACAAATCGGGTGACTTGAGGGGATAAACTGGTGTAATCTCGAATCTTGTTAACCCAGTGTGGAGGGAAGGGCTGATGCTTTGGCCGGGAGGAGGAGGAGGATGGGCTGGTGCGTTGCTGCGGGCTGGTGCTGTGCTCGGTGGGTTGGAGGGGCTGGTGTGGGCAGGGTCGATGGGACACCAGCCCTGATCAGCTCCTTCCCTGCAGCC
Source organism: Nyctibius grandis (assembly GCF_013368605.1). Taxonomy (NCBI): domain Eukaryota; kingdom Metazoa; phylum Chordata; class Aves; order Nyctibiiformes; family Nyctibiidae; genus Nyctibius; species Nyctibius grandis. The sequence goes on from NC_090676.1 coordinate 8,809,951, forward strand.
CTCCCAAACCCCAGGGTGTCTGCAGTAGCCCACCCTGCCAGTTTGAAGTAAGAGGATGTTTGCAGAGGGAGAGGAGGAGGTTGTTAAGCCCCTGATGAAGCTGCCTTTGCTTCCAGCCATCCTGTGCAGGGTTCTCCCAGTGCCTGGCAAGGTAACGCTGTGCTGCCCCGTGCCCACCCTGGCCCCGAAACCACCGGGGAGCTGTTCTGGTCCGTTTTCATGAGATGCACATAGAGATACGTGGTGTTTTGGTGCATTTTTTTAGGTTGCAAAGGAAACGTGCCATCCCCAAGACCTCACAGCATGCTTGATGCGCTTGTGAGTTTTAACTTCCCATTAGCGATGTGGGGATTGGAGGCTGAGGAGCCTCTTAAATGGGAGTTGGATGTGAGAGGGGACAGAAATTGGAGGCTGGCACCTCTGGGCTCTGTGTACGGTCACGGGGAGTTGCGTGGGTAAGGGCAGGGAAGCCCATGCTGGGGTCACCATGGCTTCAGGTGGGCGCAGGGCCTTTCCTCACTGCACCCGAGACTGAAAGCCCAGGGCAGGGAGGTGCCACGGGGACTGGCCCTGCCTCGGTGCAGGAGGTGGCCAATATTTGCTTTTAGTGGTCATGTTTCTGACCCATCCTACCCTCCCTGTTTGCATGGGCGAGTGTCCCCTTGGGCTTCGGTGTCTTGCGCTGCCTCTGCTCAGGGATCTGGTCGTGCAGGAGGGTGCCAGCACGCTCCCGGCTTTCCCAGAGCCCACCTTGTACTGTGGGCTCCCCAGCCCTCGCCCTGCCTTGCTCATGCCCACCCGGGTCCTGTTCCAGGCTGTGGTAGGGGCTGGAGCAGCCTCTGGGTGCTGTGTGCCCATGCCAGCCCCCCACGGGTGGGCTCCCGGAGCTGCCACGTCTAAACCCTGCTCCTGAACCCCAACTGAGGGATGAGCCCACCTGTTAGAAATGAATTGCCCTCCTCGTTTGCCGAGTGCTGTGCCCTTATCCCAAGGGGTCTGTGCAGTAGGCAGGCTGGGGCAGCCGAGCTGAGCACGGGTGGTGGGAACATGTCCCGTGCGGGGCTGGGGAGGGCTGCTCGACTCGGGGAGTGCTGGCCTCCGTTCCCAGCATGTTTATCTTTTCCAAGGTAGCCAAACGTCTGATGCTTGTTTGCAGAGCTTGACTTCTGGGCGCAGGCAGGCTGGAATTGATTAGTTTATTTTTTTTTTTCCCCTGCCCTGTTGCTCATATCAATGAGCGAGCGGTCAGATCCCTCGGTAAGCACACAGCCCTTTTTTAAGAACCTTCAGGTGCTGCTGCATGTGAGGAGCTTGAAGGTGTTTCTGTGGGGGAGAGGGATGGAGGGAGGGGGTGTTTGCTGTTCCCTGATGTGCCCACACATGTGCTCGTCCCCCTCCAGGGCTACGAGCGGGGGGTGATATGGCAGAACTTCGGCTTGGAAGTCCCCAAGCCATTGCAGATGTGGGCTGGTGGCTTGGGGCAGGAGAAGGCAGCGATGGCTGCATCCTGCCCGCGGTGGGACAGGCAGGGCACCATGTGCCCCGTGCTGCTGGGAGGCTGGGGGCAGCCGGGCTCCGTGCCCAGAGCCCCCTCCCCACAGCCTGCTCAGGGGCAACCTGTATCGCTGAACTTGCACCGGGTTTTTCCCCTGTTTGTACAAACCCAACGAAACCTGGTGAGGTGGGAGTCTGGGGGCCATCAGCTTCCCCTCACTCGCGGTCGGTGACGTCCCCATCACCTCATGGTGGATCCTGAACCCTGGCTGCAGCCTGGGGCTGTGAACGCTCTTATCCCTTGCTGAGCTCACTCCCCGAATAGCCTTGTTTCTGCTTATCTAGGATTAATGTGTAACTCAATGGTAGCGCGTTAGGCACAGTTCTGCCAGTGCGGTGCTTGTGGTAAAGGGTGGTGTGAAGCTGGTTTCTGATGCCAGGGCACTTTATCCGTCCCCTTCCCAGTGATAAGGTTTAGGGTTTTCTTATGCCTGGCGCCAGGGTGGCAGCGCTGTTAGTAAATGTTTGCCGTGGCTGGGCAGGAGGGAGAGTCAGCAGAGGGAGAGGAGGGTGATCCTGGGGGGAAGGCACGGGGCACGGCGCTTCCCTGCACGGCTGTCCCTGGAGAGGGGTCTGGCATGTGCTGGGGTCCGGTCCTGAAGCGCACGGCTCAGGTCTGCGGTGTGGGGTGATGGAGAGAAGGGTTTTTTCATTTTCCCCTATTCAAGGCATCTCAAACAGACTCTCATGCCATTGCTTTTCTGCTAATGCCCAGGAAGGCGTCACGCAGGCTGTGATGTGTTGTCTCTTGGTTAAGTGCTAAATAAGTTCGTAGATAGAGGGATGAATTATTTCCAGTGAAGTAATTCCCTACTCTGGTAATGGGATTGGTTAATTTATTTACAGCAGCTGTATTACCAGTTTACTTGTCAGGCAGAAGAAAACCTCATCAAAAATGTTAAGTGTTCCAAGGCTACATAGCTCACAACAAAGCTAATAAATGTTGCAGGACATGAGAGTTCTTACAAAATCCTGTAGGTAATGGTCTGTATGCTGGAACTTCAAAGTTGCGTCCTCTTTCTGATAGCTTTTTTCATCCCATAAAAACACAGCAGCTGTACTGACTTTAATTATCGCAGACAAGAACAGCTCTGTAATTGTACTGCGGAGACCAAGCTGCCATGGGTCTTAATGGCACTGTATGGTGAAAGTAGCCTTGGCAGGGAGCTCCAAGCTGCTGCGTTTTAAAATCTGTGACAACAATAATCCCACGTGATTGAAGAATTTCAGCTTGGAGAATTTTTTAGGAGCTGAAAGGGCTGACGGGCTCTCCAGCGGACAAGCCAGGCTGGTGCGTAGCGTGGAGGTGGGGTTGTGGCAGGGCTCCTTCCCTGGCTGGAAACGGCTGGTTCCCAGTGCCTGGCAACACGTAGGAAGGAGATCACAACAGGGAGAGGCTTGGGGTATTGCTGCAGAGGGATCTCTCCTTAGATGCAGTCCTCACAGTGCAAATTGTGCTTGCTACAAAGCAGCCTTTATGCTTTCAGGGCTGAAGCATTTGCAGGATGCTTTATTTTCACTACCAGGTACTGACTGCAGCTTTGCAGTGTGTGCCTCTGCGGGGTCTGGGCTCTTTAACCCCAGCGAGGAGCCAAAACGCCCAACGCCAGGTCAGATGAGAGCCTGCGGCTGGTGGTGGATGTTGCCCTGCTGATAGGAGTAGTCATCTTGTGTTGTGGTGCTTGGGCATTACCAGGATAAACGCCTTAGTATGGGCAGAGGGTTGCACTCCGCAGCCTGCTTTGCACCTCCTGTGGAGTGGCTTGTGGTGAGTGTCCCCACCAGCATTCCCTGCCCTGCCGAGGACGGAGACACGAAGCAGCCAGCAGCTTGGCATAGGCAGGGCCACCACAGGGGGAAGATCTCTGCCTTGGGTTTTGCCGCTCCAATGGCAAGAAGCGGGTCCCCTGGGATGCGTGCATCATGGGCAAACGAGGTGGGGAGCAGGACTTTCCCTGCGCTAATTTTTTTTCAGAGGCAAAGATGATGTAAATAAGAGCTGGACCATGCTTTAGCCATAAATGGCAGTGGAAGATGTGCTGCGGGTCTTGCTGAATTGAGCAAAGAATGAATGCTGTCCTGGATGCCGTAACCACCAATCCTGCGCCTGCGCTTAAGCGTGACAACTGGGAGGGTGTGTGGTTTCATGGATGTTAACTGGGATGGTCCAGCCGGGTGTAAGAGGCAACCACTGACCAGAAACTACATCTCGGACCCCCGTTTGGAACAGCTCAGTTGCAGCAAACATGAGGCTGTCCATGTGATAACCCTTTTTGTTCAGCCACGCTGCACTTGTAAAACATGCTTGAAAAATCAGGTCTTTGTCTGTTTTTTTGGGGAATATCCTAAACAACGGTCCCATTCTCTTTTCCTCCATCAAAGTCCGGATGTTAAAGCTTCAGGCAGTGCAGCTTCTACCGTGTGAGCCGAGTCAGTAAATCCATGACTGTTAAGTTGTTTTTATCTTGGTGATTTTATGCTCTCCAATGGGTATAGTTAAGCTCCTAATTTGGAAGACTAACAAATCAGTGATTTCAAAATCTGTTTCAGTGATGTGTGATGTACATAGAAATTTTAAATCCAATCCAACCTGTCTTCTGTTCTCTGCTCTGGTCTGGCTGTATTCTAGATTGCTTCAACTGGTGAAGGACAGCCCTGATGAAAACTCCCGACCGAATGCGTTTCCTGGGCAGTACCACCCCACGTGTCCCCTTTTCCCTGCATGTCCTAAGGCTGCTTGTTTGATGTGTAGGATGCCCAGGCTGGTGGTGGGAGTTGCCAGCAGCGGAGGATTTCCTTTCTCTCCTGCAGCTGTGCCAATTCCCATGACCTGGGAGATGAGGAGCTGTCCTGAGCAGCTCATGTCCTTCCCTGCCCTCCTGCTTCAGGGACAGTGCTGGGGAGTATCTGCCTGCTCTTCCTCTCCCTCACTTGCACAAGTGTTCACGTAATTCTTATTTATTATTATTTATTTTTTAACTGAAGCTCTCCCTCTGTTTCCTCATCCTGATCCTACATGAACATTGGGCTCAGGCGTCAGGATTCCTGCCGCTTCGAGATGGTGTCCGGGACGCAGGAATTTCCACCGCTTTGTCTCCTAATGAACCTAAGGAACAAATGCTGAACTGTAAATGTTTGCTGTCGGTAGCCAGCAGCAGCCTGCGAGTGCTGCCAGCCGGAGAGAGGTTAGCAACCATTTCACTGCGCCTGCTGAAGAGCCTTTTATTGTGCATTTAACTGTGCGGTGCCCACAAGTGCCCAGCGAGTGCTGTGCTTTTATGCTCTGCGTGCAGAGAAATCTGCTGGCAGCTGATGCTCTTTTTCTCCTTGGAAGTGTTTGTGCTGACCCTGGCGAAGGGAGGCGAGGTGGGGAGGACAGGCTGGCCGTAGATGGGGAGAGCTGCCCATCACTATGAAGAGGGAGGGATGGAAGAAAAACAGGAGATGCAGTCATGTGCAATTGCATCTCCTGAACTGCAATTAAAGTAGGAGAGTCCGAATCTTGCTAAGAAGGGTAATATTTAACTTGGGCAAATGCTTGTTATGCTCTACGCTCCAGCCTGCACGTGTCACTGCGCCCTTCCTCGCAAAGAGGAACGGCAGCAGAGCCCAGGAGCTGAGCTGCTCTTGGGATCTGCAAAGCCCTGTGTGACCGTACAGCCACCCCCGGGCGTTACTGCCCTGCGCACAGGTCAGCTGTGTGCTCTGCTTTCCCCACCCGCAGCATCGTCTGCGTGGAGCCTGGTACTGTGCGTGCCGGCGCCGGGCTGCTCGCTGCCTTGGTGAGTGTGGCTGCGCCCGGGTGACCTGGGGCTCAATCCCACCGCCAGCCCTGGCTGCTGCTGAGGTGCAGGGCTCCTTCCCTGGGCGCTTTGGTGCTGCAAATGCTCCGTGAGGTCCCTTGGCCTTCCGAGTTTTCCCAAGTGTGCAGAGCATGTCATGCTCCTCTTGCTGGGTATCCTAAAACTGGGGCAGTGTTCCTCAAAGTGAGTTGCACAAACACCTTAGCTCAGCCAGCTGTGGGATTGCAGCTGAAAGTTGCCATCTTAAATGTGTACATTAAAAATTTAGGGACTATTAGAATAACCTGAATTTTCTTCCCCCTTGCGGAAGCCTCCCTAGGGTCATTTTTCTGTAAGACAGTTCAGATGCAAATTCCCCATACTCAGGTTTTGGTTGAGCATCACTGCAGTTCCCCATCTTCCCCGCTTGCTTCATGCATGTGCAGGCTGTGAACTTGCCAATTTTGGGGACGGGTGGTTTGTAATTACCAGCTCAGTGCTACTGCTGCACTGTTAATTCTTAGACCACTAAATGTATCAAATTATTCTTTCCTGTGCTATTTATAGGTGAAGGGCTAAGTAACAGTGATGGCATTAATATTATATTCTCTAAAACTAATAGGAACCTCTTATTTAATTGTTCTGGCACTCTGTACATCTGGGGAGTACAGTGCCACTGAAGGGCTAATAGAGACAGAGGTCTCGGTGTATTAGTGATGGGATGCTGCTAAATTTCCTGCTTAGGTTGTTTACGAGTTAAGACTATCGTAACTGTCTATCTGTTCCTTGGAGGCTTAGTTTGATTAAACCCCTTTGTATTGCTAATGCTAATGGAGCAGGATTGATGCTGGGGATCTGCTGGCAGAGCTTAACAAGAGGCTTAACGTAGACATGACTTGGCTGGTTTCGCTGTCTCTGGATCCCGTGGGAGGTGTTTGCAGCAGGCAGGATCTCCCAGCCCTGGCAGGGTGCTGGGGGTGACCTGAGCACCCATCCCTGCTGCCTGCGGGACATTCACCCCTTCCAGAGTCTCTGTCGCATCTCCCATGTGCAGGCGTCCTGCAAGCTCTGCTCGGCGCTTCGTACCTGCTCTGAACACCTGGCGAAGCGGTTTGTTCGGTGGCAGTTTCCCTGGTTGTACGTTGATTTATGACTGTGTTGGTTGTGTGCTCCCGGGGCAGGGCAGGGGCTCGCGGTGGCTGCCCTTGCCAGGACGGGGTCCAGCTGCTCCAGAGCCCTGGGTGCTGGCAGGAGAAGGCTGCACGTTGCAGTGAGACCATGATAAACTCACAAACAGCCCCTCTGCACTTCTGCAGCGCTGGTGAACTAGTGAACCGGGAAAAATGCTGAATGTGACAGAAAGCCCTAAATCTCAAAGCAGAGGAAGACCCACTCCTTCCTCAGGAAAGCCTGGCTGCTGTGCTGGGCGCTGATACTGCTGCGGGCGTGCAGGGCTGCCGTGAGCTGCCTGGCCCCTCTTCCTGACCCCAGCCCTGGCGGCTGTCTGGCCTGGCGTAGGGCTGGGGGTACCGCGCCATCCCCTGTGCCGGGGGATGGTGGAGGAAGGTCCTTTCTGCAGACAGCGGAAGCGTGTTGGGATCAGGAGCAAAGCGTGTCAGGTCTGTCTCCTTCCTGTGTCCTGCATGGATCACGCTCAGACCTCTTCCGAATCAACTCCTGAGCTGCAAATTACCCTGCTGCCTCTTCTAGTACATATCATCACGGTGAAATTAATTTTCCATGAGAGAGTCAGCTGTTTCTTGATTAGAAGTGCTCCGAAAATACCAACAGAGAAATGATTACAGGAAGCCTTCAGCGCTCATTTATATAATTGGGCTTTACCTCCCTGGTTGAAGTTGTTGCATCCACTCCTGGCTCAGACGAGCACTTGCCCTCCCTGTTGCTTGTGAGGAGGGAGGTTGGGGTGCAGCATCCCACAGGGTGCACCGGCCCTGGGGTGCAGCCGTGTGCCTGTGCTCCAGCTGGTGGCAAGCTGTAGGTCTGATATCGTGGTTTCCCCACGTTTAAATCCCAGCGAGGTTGACTTGTCCTTTAACGAACTAACAAGAATAATCCTAAGGCAGTAATTTGGGCAAATGGATTCTTAAATTTTGCTCGTTTTCTGTGTGGGTAGTGAGGGTCTGCTGGAAATTTGTAGGCAGAGGGGCATCTCCTCCCCTACTGACAGCAGTTAAAATCCCTCTCCTGTCCTTGTCCAGCTGCTCAGCAGCCGTAGCCGGGCTGTTACCACTGCGTGTATGTGGTCTGAAGTGCTGCGTGCTCAAATGGAATAAAGGCAGAAGGCCAATGTAATTTTCGAGATCATCCTATGTGATTAGATTAGCAGTATCTCACAACACGGAAAATTGCTTTCTGGCTGAAGCCTGGTTCAGGCTGAGCACACGTGTGCACGTTCCTCCCCGGGCAGCGTCGACGATGCTCGGCTGCTCCTTCCTCGGCTGGTGGCGGCTCTGGCTCTGGGAAATGCTGCCCCTCGGGTACAGAGGCCCTGGGCTCTGTAGGGTCAGGCTTAATAAATTTAAAACGTGGCAAATTTGCTCATCAAAAGCGGAGTAAAGCAAGGAGTGAGGTTTGCGTTCGGTACAGCGATTCCCAAATGTTGGTCCAGACCCACAGCGGCCCCATGGAGCTGGTTCAAGCACCGTGTGGGTATGGGGAGTGAAATGTTTTCAATGATGTATTTTAAATCCGATTTTGTGACCAGAATGAATTTCGTGTTCTGGATAAGCGTGGGGTTTGTGAAGCTTATCTCATGGTGGCAGGTCATTTTGGGGGCAGGAGAAGGGGCTCTCATCCCTGGGCTGGGGTCGGTGTGGTCGTGGGGGGTTGGTGTTGGGTGTGTCGTATGTTGATGGCACAGCTCGTCCGTGGCCAGGTATCTCCTTAATCGCCTGAGTAAAGGGGTTAATATGTGAAAAGGCAGCTGCTGCCTTAAACAAAGCCGGTGTTGTTTGTGCTCCTGCTCCCCTGCGATGGTGGCTGCCGTGACAGTCTGGTCAGGATTCCCACTGCGGCTCCGCGCGGCCCGACCCAGCGAGCCGTGTCATGTGGCTGCGGCAAGGCCCTGCTCCTCTGCCCGCCGACGGAGCGGGAACAAATGGCGCTTTCACTGCGCCCCACAAACCTCCCCGCTCCTTACATGAAGCAGGGGTTGGATGCTCGTTGGTGTCTCTTGTTCTTTCATGCATCACCAAACCTGGCTGCCCTTTACCCAGCGAGTAGAAGGCATAATGAAGTAGAAAGCGAAATTACTTGTTCAGCATCAGTGAGTTATGCCTCGCCACAGACTCAAACTCTGTGCAAGCTGGGAGGTGCAAGGTTGCTGCCCCGCCTTCCCTTATCAACAGCCTGGTCCTGCTAAACATCGTGACTCGAGTGGCTTCAGCTACCCTTCAGCTGCTCTGTGTAAAGAGGAGAGGAGCTGTGCCCCTGCTCTTGATTAGCCTTTTGGGTTTTGGAAAGGGAGCTGGGAAGTCTCTGACCCTCGCTGTTTGCTGACGGCCGAGGTGAGGCTGTGCGGAGCAGCTCTCCCTTACGAGTCCCTGCTCTGCTGGGCTTGGCCTTGGAGGATGCTGTTCCTGTCGCTGGATGCGTAGGTTCGTGCTGCCTCCTGGTAGAGCCTCGCAGTGCTTCTGTCTGCAGCTTGGGCTGGGTGCTGCCATTGGGGCAAGATGTGATAAACGTGTCCTTAGGAGCCGTATGCCCCGAGCATCAACCCTAAATATATCCCTTTGCAACCAAGGCAGAGCTCTGATGTGGGCTGGTGAGCTGAAGAAGTTGCCCAAGTTCCACATCTTGTTGTGGTCATCTGGGAGTCCTGCCCTCTGCCTGGCCTGCACTGGCCGGTCAAGCCGGAGCTGCCCTGTGCATCCTGCCCTGCACCCCGAGGCCGTGCCAGCCTGATCCCATCGCTCGCTTATTCACCACTAACCCCTAAATAGCCCGTTTCTGCAAACTTATTTTTTTCTCCCCAGAAACTCCCATTCCTGTAAGTCCTGGTTTGCAGCTGCCTGGTGAAGCTGGGGCTGTGTCGGGGGAGGGGGATGCTGGGGCTGTGTCGGGGGGGGGGATGCTGGGGCTGTGTCGGGGGGGGGGGGATGCTGGGGCTGTGTCGGGGGGGGGGGGGATGCTGGGGCTGTGTCGGGGGGGGGGGGATGCTGGGGCTGTGTCGGGGGGGGGATGCTGGGGCTGCACTACTGGGGCTGGGAGGGTGATGCGGTTTCATGCTGAGCTCCAAACAGGAGATGAGTCTTGAGAGCACATGAGGGTTTCAGGGCTGGGTGTGAGGCTTTGCATGGAGAATTTCAGCTCTATTTGTTCTTGGCTGTTGCCACATCAAAATGCCAGCTTTTCCTTGAGCCTTATCCCCTGGGGATCTGTGGGAGTGAATCCCCCCTCTTGCTCAGCAGGAGCAGCCCTCTCTGCCTCTCACTGTCGTTGCAACAGGAGTGTCTTGCCAAGAAACTGCACCAGAGCACGTTTATAGAGCTACGTTGTAGCTGTCACTAACCAACCTGGCAGTTACTCTGAGTTGCAGAGCTGGCCCCAGAAGAGGCGAGTGAGCAAATGGGTTTAGGTGTACCTTTGGCTGAGGCAGCTCCTGCTCGTTGCTGGTATAACTGCTGGCTTAAGGTGCTATTGCTGGCTTGGCCACGAAAGGTATGTGTATGGGAAGGGAGAGGCTGGAAACAGGCATTTAAAATTGCATTTCAAGCCATTTAGTTGCCAAGCATTTAACACAGCCAGCCCCCTTCTTGCTGAAAGTCTGGTGATTCCCCATGGCTTGGAGACAGGCTGGGCATGGGCAGCACCCGGGCATGGCATGGGGGGCTCCTCTGGGCATGGTATGGGGGCTATGGGCATGGCGTGGGGCTCCATCACCCTTTCGCATATTTACTTACTGTGTGAAAACAAAATACGGTCGCTATTGGGAAATGCGTCTGGGCAGCCTTTCTGGAGGCTGACTCAATGTGTGGGCGTAAAAGGGGAGACTGAGGGCAGTGCGTCAGCGTGTGCCGTGGGCGGTGTTTGGGGGGACCCTCGCTCCGATAGCGGCGCCGCCTCCGGGGTGCCCTATCTAATCTGCGCTGCCGGTGACCGCAGCGATGACGGTACCTGCCTGGCACTGGCAGCCGCTGATTTCAGGCTATTGCAGCTTGTGATGCGCCTGCTGTAGAAGGTGACCCGTCTGTTAGGGTTGTTTCCTGGTGACATTTCATCATAACTGTGCATCTCTGTTGTTTCCTTGGCCTGGTGCCCTCTTCATTCTTCCTGGAGTGTCTTTTAACCTGTTTTTTAGTTATTAGTGCAGAATTGGCTTTCTAGATCTCCCCTCCTCCCGATTTTCAAATCAAGATTCATTTTTGTTCCTTCATTCTCAAGCCTAAAACTTGGCTGCGGCGTGGCCGTGGCTGGCATGGTGATGCTGGTGAGGGGTGCTGTGCTGTCCCCACGGGTGGCTGTCCTGCCGTCCCTGCGGGCGCTGCTGGTGACGCAGGGCTCTGCCTGCCGCTGTTTGCTTTGGGCCCCGTCCCTGCCAACTCTGGGTGTCAGCTTAAACTGAAACCTAAGCAGGCTCAGCCTGAGCGGTGCCAGGGCATGGAGTCAGCGGGGAAGAAACCTGGCTGGGACAGGGTGGCCCCGGGAACCCAGGGAGGTTGTGCCGCAAAATGCTGTGTGCTCTGGGATGTACGGGTTGCCGGTGGGCTCAGGAACTGGTGGTGGGGTGGGTTTTGTGGTGCCTCTGCCAAGCGTCAGCCCTTGGTGCTGCAGTCGAGGAAGGAATGCCCTTCTCCAGGCATGCAGCTTAGTTTCCTGTTACAATGATATTTCCTAATTAAATCTACCTACTTAGGCAGCGGCAGGTATGGTTGTTGAAGCTGCAATGCTGCATTACAGTCTGCATTGTCAGGTGTAGCTGGGTCCCTTCCCCTTATTAACCAGCCGTGTTTCCAAACGTGCCTTACGCCTCCGCTTCCCAACTCTGTGCCCTTCCCAGCTCTCGTTGGGCAACCGAGGCTTGTGTGACCCGGGGATCCTCCTGGCAGGAGGGAGCCGAAACCAAGCAGAAGGCTGGGAATGGTTCCAAAAGACTCCTATTTCTCTTTCCTACACAAGCTGGTGCTCATGGAAATATTCTTTTTTTTTTTTTCTCCCTCGCAGTGAACACCTACCTCTTCATGATGCAAGCACAAGGCATCATGATTCGTGAAAACATGCGAACAATAGGAGCTCAGGTGTACGAGCAGGTGGTCCGCAGTGCCTATGCCAAGAGGAACAGCAGCGTGAATGACTCAGGTACTTCTTGAATAGTTGTCATTTTAATCAAAGGTTCCATTTCCATTGGAAATCGAGTTGATCTGAACCACACTCGAAGGAATTAATTTATGCTGGTGAATGCAGGGTGGGAACTTTGATTAATTGGCTTTTTTATTTGTATATATAAAAAAAATATTATAACATAAAAATACATGTTATGTATAGAATTACTGTATATATATACTATATATAAAAATTATATTCATTTCTTTATATATATAAAAAAAATTCAAATGCTTCCAACTTGTATAAGGGGTGAAAATCTTGAAAGGCCTCAAATGATGGGATGTTGAGCTGAAAACCTCTTTGCTTTCCAGGAATTCAGCTTGTTAGCTTCAGCCAGTCTGAGGGTAAACACTTTGAAATTTCAGTGCAAGGATCAAGTTTCATATTTTAAAAAAATAACTTCCCAGGCGCACCCGTGTGCAGAGCCCTGGCTCCGTGCACGTGGAGGAGCCTGTGCTCATAAGCTTCACTCTTCCCGTGCAAGGGTGAGCTGAGATGACTTGGCTGGAGATCTGCCACAAATAATATATTGAGCTTTGGGCAGAATGCAGGGAGTGGAGTCGCAGGCTCCCACTCCCAGGCTGTTCATCATCCGTAATATAAAGCTGATAACAGGGTTACAAGTTTTGGTGTAAATATGGTACAGCGAAGCGCACACACACGTGGCTGTGTGTAAGCTGGGGTGAGGCATTGCCCTCGGGCTGGTGTGGCACCGAGTGTGTACCTTCCCTCTTGGCATGTCACCCTGTGTCTCGCTGGTGTGGCTGACACCAGGCTGCAGCGGTGCCGGGGAGCTCAGCTCAGCTCTTGCGCTGCGAGGGTTCAGCAGCAGCGGCTGATAAGAGTTTTACAAGGCAAGGTCATTTCCTTATTGATAAAATTACAAGCCGTGTCCTTGCTGCCCAGCTCGCTGTGGAGCGGGTGGTGCAGCCGCCAGTTCAGCTGTACTCTGACCAGGGATGGGCACGGGAGGGGACGCAGGAGATCGGCGCCCTGGGTCACCTCCTCTCCCTGCCGGGGCTGCCAGCCCAGGCTGTCTTTAAGGCTGGAAACATCAAGTAAAGCAGACGCAGGGTGAGGAAGTAGCTGATCCCCTGAGGGGAGGAGGGTTAGATGCTCCACTGCTGCTGCTTGCAGCGGGATGAGAGCACCCATCCCGCTTCGGTCCTGGCCCTCGGGGCTCCGAGCCCTCCAAAAACCTGCTGTGTGCTCCTGCTGCCTGCAGCAGACAGGGAAATGTTACCGCACTGTGTCAGCGATACCGGTACTGCTGCTACAGAAGTAACTGGCTTTGCTCGAGCCTCGTATCCATCCCAGCTCCGCAGGCACGGGCTGATACCCCTCCTGCCCCGAGAGCTCCGGCCACGAGGAGGGTTTTAACATATGCAAGCACGGTCCTTGGGTGACCTTCCCTGGCAGGCAGGTCGAAGACACGTGACGGATGGTGGCGACATCTGGAAGGCACGTGGCGCTGGGGCCACAAGGATTATATTAGCACCAGGATCAGTATCTTCCCTCCCCGACTCTGTTTTTGGGCACCTCGGTGGGATGTGGCTGGGTGGCACTGCCGGGTTAGTACAGCCTCCCCGTGCCGCTGCGGGCAGTGTGACGGCCAGGAGAGCAACCCCGCCTGGGACGGCTGCAGGGGGGGACCCAGCGAAGGCCTTGACCATCCCCATCATGACTCAGAGCTGCTGGGAGCAGCTCGGGGGCTCTCCTGCCTCTGTCCTACCCTGCAGGCAGCAGCGGGTGTCTGCACATCCCTGCACATCCCTGCATCCCTTCCCCTCTTCCCAGGAGAGGCGTGCAGAGCAGGGGCAGGGATACGGCTGCCGGGGGTGAGCTGGCACAGGTCACAAACCAATTTGGGCAGTAGAAGACCCTGTGGCCCCTCTCTGGTTGTCCCTGCTCCAGCCGCATGGGAGCACGGGGAAGTAGGAGGCTGACGATGCTTTCTGAGCTGCAGCCTCTCCTGCACATCACGCGTGCCCCAGTGAGGGGCTGGAGGGAGAGCAGTTGTGTGTGCAGTGCTGCCTTGTGTGTGTGTGTGTCCTCCTGGGGCTTTCATATCTGGGCAGATTCCTTAAAAATGTGGCACCCCACCCTGAATGGCAAGGCAACCAAGCACAGGGTGGTCTGGTGCAAGCACGGTGTGCTTGTCCCCATCCATCTGCATTTATTCTTTGCCCTTAGCCTTTTTCCTCTTGTATTAAAATGAGGCAGTAATTTATAACTTTTTCAGCATTTGCTGTTAGATGCACTAATAGGTTTCCTGTTCTGTGAGCCGAGAGGGGTCCCTCCTGTGCTTCTGCAAGCAGAAAAGGCAGCAAAACAGGGGAGCTGAGCTTCACCGTGTGCTGTCAGCTGGACTACATGCTGAGAGCATGCTCTGGTGATAGGAGTTTAATGGAAATCCAGTTATTAAAATCCAGAGCAGTATCAAGCATTCCAAATAATATCTATCATACTTAAAAAGCCCTTAGGTTCTGTTTACGAGTCCATCTTGAGTCTGAGGTAGTTTGAGTACCACTTATTTGAGTGGATAAACAATATTAATGACGTGATGGTAGGTACTAGCACAATAAAGCAAGCTGAAATAGCAGGCCAGCAATGACTTGTCCCAGTTGATTTAAATGAAAGATTTTGACCTTGTGGATAAAGGCAACCCTCTCTGTTTTGCTTTAAAAGATTAAATTGTCAGTAGATTATTTTTTCTTGATATATCATTAATGTGGTTATTAGATGCAGTCTTTCTGCTATGGAGAATATGCTGTGCTTATGCGATTACTTAAATGTCCCTATCCTTACATATGACTTAGATTCTTAATCTTAGCCAATTCATTCACTTCACTACGTTGTAATTCTGGGTTTATTAAATTGCTCTTGGGATAAAATGTGTGAAACCTTTTTGCTATCAATATGTTCTTGAAACTAAATGTGTGCTTAATTTGAAAGGTTACAGCTGCTGATTTAAAAAAGAAATAAACCTGAATTTCACACTGGGTTCTGTAAAATAACTTAAAAATCTGGCTACCTACTGTAAATCGACTGTTTGCAGATGGATTGCTTGCAACCCTTGTGTCCAAGGCTTTGCAGAGCTGCTTGGGTGGCTCTCGGGGGGTAGCAGGAGGGACACTAGACCTTCTTTTGTCTCTGGGTGCCTGAACACCAGCTGGTTTGTACTGTGCTCGTGAGAAACCAAGGCTGCTCTTGCTTTGAATCAGCACGGTGCGTGTCAGCCCCATGGCATGCCTCTGCAGGTCACTGCTGCAGGAGTGCCCGTGCGTGGTAAGGTAGTTGGAAAGGATGACACCTCGTCCTGGTAGGTCCGGGGGCTGCATGTGGTGGGACTGGGTGGCTCAGCACTAAATGGCACCTTTCCAGGACCTCTGTGGGGTGTAAGGTTGGTGCTGGTGCTCTGGGTACTGTGGGACCAAAAGGCCAACCCTCTGCTAAACACCTGATGCTCAGAGAAAGCGGAGAGAGCATCCTCCTGTAGCAGCTGATGCCTTACTACAGGCAGGGAACTTTTTCTAGTGCCTAAAATAAAGGTCAAGCTTGACTAAAGATGCCTTATGCAAAGCTGGTGACTTTACTGTAGAAAGCAGAAGTTCATGGTTATGTAAGAATGTCCTTAAAACATGTACAGGTGTAATAGGCTGGAGGGGTGTTACCCAGGAGGTAAAAGGATGTGGGGGAATGGTAGGGCTGGAGAAATGTGCTGTCCTGGGCACTGCCGTGGCTGCTGGGGCACGGGGGCTCCTCTGCTCTTGCACGATGCAAACTGGAGGAAAGGCACGTGTAACGTGATAGTTTTCATTGATCCCTTGAGGAGGACGCGAGGCAGGATTTCCCTGCGCAGGCTGCTGCACTGACAGTCCTTGCTGGCATTGGGACCTGCCTGGGGACTTCCCTCTCTGAGCGTGTTAGGAAAGGACCTGATGGAGTAGCACGTCCTCAGCCATGGGTGGCTTTGGAGCCTGCTCACAGTGGCACAGGGAGGTAGCTGGAAATAACAAAGACCTGCAGCTCAAGTGTAAGCTTTTCTCTTTTTTTTTTTTCCCCCATTCCCCAGATTATCCTCTTGATCTGAACCACAACGACACCTTTCTGCAAGCCACGACGTTTCTTCCTGAAGACTTTACCTACTTCCCCAACCACACCTGTCCCGAGAGGCTCCCTTCTATGAGTGAGTAGCATCCCAATGGCCCCATGCCCCTCTCCTGCTCCCCGTGGCTTTGGAGCGCACATCCTGGCGTTCCCCAGCTCACTGGCATTGCACCTTTCCCCGTCGAGCACCTGGGGATGAATGGGAGTACTGTTTGGAGCCAGGTCCCCTCCTGGGAAATCATTGTTTACCCACTCACACCAATTAATCCCTGCTACGTCGGAGGCACGTCTCTCTGTCGAAGCAGGAGCCCATTGCTTGGCAAAGGCAAACAAAAGAGGGATTGTGCGCTGGGAGCCGGTGGAAAGGCTCGGCCAGCCCTTTTCCAGGGGCAGCAGCAGCAGGGTGGCTCCCCTGCCCCTTGCCAGTGCTGCTGGTCCCGGCCCTGAGCTGTGCCAGGTATCGCTGGGCAGGGGCTGGTGTGCGAGACAGACTGGACCCCCCCAAGGGAGCTGCAGCCTGGAAAAATGCTTCTACCACAGCGACATTGCAGTGGAAATTTGGGCTTTTGGGGGTTACTGTTTCCTACAAGGGGGAAACCACTCTCTGCTGAGGCGTGGGGTTTTGTGTCTGCTGGAAATCTCCATGGAGGAGTAGAGGGGTACCCGGCCTGGTGTGGGTCTTTGATGGAGAGCTGCATCCAACAGCGGCCACAAAGGGTGAACAGAGCCCAACTGCCGAGGAGATGGGGGTGTTACAAGTCACGCCAGCAGCATTTCCTGATCGTTTTTGTTGGTGCTTGGGGAAAAGAAGAGGCTGCCTGCATTCCGTGCTGGGGATAGAGGGCAGGAATGCAACAGCAGAGCGCTGCCCCGAGCAGGCACTGAGCCGCCCCAGGACCACAGCAGTTCCTGACCCCCTCCTCTGCTTCTCCCCGCTGTCTCTGCAGAGGGCCCCATCGATGTAAATATGAGCGAGATCACGATGGAGGATATCCACCAGTTCTTCTCAAAAGACCCTTCCATCAAGTTGGGAGGCCACTGGAAGCCGAGCGACTGTCTGCCTCGCTGGAAGGTGACCAGGGAGCTGGGGAGCCCTGTGTCCCTGCTGAGCATGGGGGGACGGAGGGTCCTGGGCGGGTGGTGGGGAGATATTAACAGGAACCTCTCTGATGTGCTGCAGCTCCACAGTAATGAATATAAGGATCTCTGAAGTGCGGGGCTGCAGTGTCTGGGGGAGAAATGCTGAGCTGAAGGGCTGCTT
Organism: Nyctibius grandis; assembly: GCF_013368605.1. NCBI lineage: Eukaryota > Metazoa > Chordata > Aves > Nyctibiiformes > Nyctibiidae > Nyctibius > Nyctibius grandis. Next base: position 8,827,003 of record NC_090676.1, read on the forward strand.
TAGTGATGCCTGAGTCAGCTCACAGCTTCTGCACGGACTGCTGAGGCAGGGAGCTCGCCTGCCTGCTCCCCAGCTGCCAAGCTCCCACTCACCCTGCCGCCCTGTCTGGGGCAGGATGTGACCCAGAGAGGCAGAGTGGCACTGCTGAGGATTCCCCGGAGGGAGGTGGCTTATGGCAGTGTGGTAGCAGATGCCCGGTCCCACTCCTGATGTCCCCAGTGCTGGGCAGAGGCAGTGGCAGTGGGGCTGTGGGTCTCCCTCCCACTCAAGGTTAGGTTGAATTTCCCCAAAGCAACAATTCCCCCAAAAAGTGAAGAGGAAATCCATGTTGGGGGGGCTGGAAGGGTTTCAGACTGCTCAGCCCTACATGGGAGAGCCGAGACACCACGTTTAGTGCTGCTCCCCCTCCTGTAACACCAGCCAGTCCCGCTCCCCACCCCGGGGGTCGGTCTGTGGCAGGAGTCACTGGTGGGGTGCAGTAAGAGCTGTGTCCTCTCCCTGTCAGGTGGCGATCCTGATCCCATTCCGCAATCGATACGAGCATCTTCCTGTCCTCTTCAGGCACCTTATTCCCATGCTGCAGCGGCAACGTTTACAGTTCGCCTTTTACGTCGTAGAACAAGTGAGTGAGCTCTGGGGCGGTCGGGGCGGCAGCCGCTGGGGCACGGACGTGCTGCGCTGAAATGCGTCTGCCGGAGCTTCAGCCAAAGCTGCAAGAGTAGCTCTGCGCTGTGTCCAGAGGCATTTACCTGCCAGGTCACATCATGTAAAGATTTGGGGTTTATGTTGCAATGTTTAAGTTGTCCCATTCTGCCTGAAGGTGGCACAGGTTAAGAGGTGTGCCCAAAAATGATCAGTTTCATCTAAAAAATAAAGTAGAGACCCAGAGTTTTTTTTCTTAATCCTGTATTAGAGGAGATTTTTTTTTTAAAAAGACAACTTTGAAACAGGTATTTGCAGTTTAAATAATGCTGCGTTATTTTGGTGTATCTCTGTAGTAGTTTGGGGGAGCATCCCCTAGGCACAGGAATGGCCTGACCAGAGTTACGCATTTCTTCTCTGGGCAGTATCTAGGAGACTTTCATGAATGTAAAACATAAGACTGTCATTTGATGTGTACGTGAACCTGTCACTTAGGCTATCTGGCTTCATCCACACAGTAAATGTACCTCAATGATTAGCTCTGTCTTAAAAAGATTGATCAAACTTGAGGGGTTTTTTTAAGTGTCTGAGTAACAACACTTCAGCATTTTTTTTTTTTTTTTTTTTCTCCTGCACAGTAAATTGAGTATTTAAGTCTTGGTTGATCTCACTAATCTGTCTGTTCCAATATGTCATTTCCTTTCGGGGCACCCACGTGGGGGGCTGGTTGCCCTCCACAGTTTTCTAGACGAGACTGAGAATGCACGTGCAGAGCACGAGCTGCGCAGGACTCCCCTCGAGCAGGACCTCTCTCTCCCCTAGGCTGGAAACCAACCCTTTAACCGTGCCATGCTCTTCAATGTTGGCTTTCGGGAAGCAATGAAGGACTTGGACTGGGACTGTCTCATCTTTCACGATGTGGACCACATACCAGAAAATGACCGTAACTATTATGGGTGTGGACAGATGCCGAGGCACTTTGCAGCCAAGCTGGATAAGTACATGTATCTGTAAGCACTGTTCTTCCTCCCTGCTACCATAATAGCTTAAGGAGACGGTGTTAGAATTATATTTTTTAAAAGGCAGAAGATGAATCTCGATTTGTTTCTCAGGCTTTGTGCAAAGTGAACATGAGAGGGGAGCAGAGGAAAGCATCCCCACAGCTCAGGCTTTCCCCATTGCAGGCGGGAGAGCTGCAGTGCTGGCAGGCTCTGCCCTAACCCCTTCTCTCCCGCTTAGGCTCCCTTACAATGAGTTCTTTGGTGGGGTGAGTGGCCTGACTGTTGAGCAGTTTCAGAAGATCAATGGTTTCCCTAATGCCTTCTGGGGCTGGGGCGGCGAAGATGACGATCTCTGGAACAGGTACGGGCTGGGCTCAGCTGGTGTCCTTGAACTCCGCTGCTGGTGGCGGTTCTGTGAGCCGGGCTTTGCACGTGCTGCGGGGGAAGCGGTGTCACCTCTGCAGCCAGCGCTGGGCTTGCTGTGCCTGCTTCACCAGGGCTGGGGAAGGGCCAGCCCGGCTGCGGTGCCTCGGTGGGAGCGGGGGCCACTCCAGCCTGCACAGGCAGGAAGGTGGAAGCAAACAGAAGTGCTGGTTGGGAAGTTATTGGCTTTGTGTGCACTATCGCAAGCTGCTGAGCTCAAACTGATCTCGGCTGAGCTTCTGAAGCCTTGAGGTGCCGAGTGCCGTGGGACTTAACTGGAGCCCAGGCTGGAGTGGGGAGGTTTGCATAGCTTATCTGCTGGGTGCACTAACTGCGCAGCCCTGGCAAGCGCTGGTGGCACAGCAAATGCAACAGTTGACATTTATTTTTATTTATTTATTTTATTTCTTCCCTTTCTAATGCAGAGTGCAGTATGCAGGCTACTCGGTGACTCGACCAGAAGGAGACACAGGGAAATACAAATCAATTCCCCACCATCATCGGGGAGAAGTGCAGTTCCTAGGAAGGCAAGTAGTTTTTTTTCTAAATTAAGCATCCCAAAGCCCTTCAAAAAGAGTCTGTACCATGTACAAGGCTCCCTGCAGCTGTATGAGGGCAGTAACAGCCTTAACTCATGAAGGAACCTAACTGTGGGGAGGCAGAGGCAGAGCACTGCCTGGATTCCTTCATCCCTACACTTTATACCCCGCATCCCTACGATGAGGGGTCCTTGCGTTGTGGCTGTAGCTGCTTGGATGCCATCCAGAAAGAGGTGTTGTCAGCATGGCAGGCTGGGCGCCTGTCCTGTATCTCCAGGGGGATGTTCCTAAAGGGGTGGGCGATGCCAGATGTCAGAGGAGCTCCTATGTTTCTAGAAGCACCCAATCTAAGTGTTGAAGGAGGCACTGCTGAGCCTGCAGAAGGCAAAGAGCAGGGGCTCTCCTGGTGTGTGGCTGCTAAAGCATCAGGTGTCCCTGAGAACACTAACAAAGTCCAATAGCAACACCCTGGGTTTGCACTACAAAGGCAGTTGCTGTTGCAGAAGTCACGTCCCCCTTCAGTGTTGTTATTCAGTAGTGGACACTTTGTCTGTCTTCTCAAAAAGCAGAGTTATCCCTGGAGCTTTCCAGGAGGGCTCCAATCCTTTCCTCCAGGAGCCAGGGCTGTTTCAGGGAACACGAGTGTTGGTCAAATGGCTGCTTTTGCCAGGGGACCTTGTTGGAATTTGAGTCTTCTGAAAACTACGCAATAGAAAACCAGAGAAATCCCTTTTTCACAAACAACTGCAGGAATTGACACGCGTAGGTGACGAGCTGCTGGGCAGTGCAAGCCCTGCTCTGCAGAGGGGCTCCTGGCCGCTGCTGGCAGAAGGGGCAGCAAGGAGAGTTTATGCTGCAGGTCCCATTTGAGCTATCTGCTCGTCTCTTTTTTTACAGAAGACTCGTTTTTGGGGTAGTTTCCATTTGAGGTTATGTCATCGTTAGCCCTAGTTTGCATTTCTCCGTCGGACAGAATGCAGCCAGTAAGAGATGCTTCTCTCATTTCACTCTTGAAAAAGAGAAGTCTACTTTGGCTTAAAAAGCCTTATTTAGTCAAACCCTGGAAGTGTGGAAGGCTGGGAGTGCAGTGGGACTGAGCTCTTGTTCCTAAGGCTTCCCTGGCCTCCTCCTGGCCCCAGCCAGCAGCCCCAGTTCAATGTGAGCAGGAGCTGTGGGTCAGTGCTGCGGGAGGGGGCATCTGCGGCAGAGATGGGCAAGGCAGGGGCTCACCCCGGTGAGGCGGGTGCCCATGCTGCTGAGCGCTCCTGCCTCCACCGCTGTGCCTGGAGCCCAATGCCCAGCCTGGGCGAGGCTTAGCAATAGATACCCTCAGTGTCCTGCCTATGCGATCTCTGCTCCCCTCTGCTCTGCGCTTAACCACAGGCAAGTGCTGACTGCTGCCGTCTGAAAGCCCTGCTGCTTCTCCCACCTGGGCGGGGGGACCCGACGCTCCTCACTGTGGAGAAGGAAAGTGTTCATCAAGACACTGAGTGTCCTGCCTGTGTCCTGATGCTGTGACCTCTTTAAAGCCAGTTTTGGCACTTCCCTCTTCACTTTGACCCAGTCTTCCTCCTGGCACATCTCTTCCCTGGTGCTTTTTTCTGTCTCCAGGTCCCAGCCCAGCTCCCACTCGCCCCGGTGCTGCCACATCCCCAAAAAGTCAGTGTCTTGTCCAGCCAAGATGTTTCTATGTAAATATTTTTTTTCCTTCCCACCTTAGCCATTATATCTCATAATGCTGCCCCTAAATTTGGTTGAGGCTGTTTTTGTGCACCAGCTGCAGTTTCCTTCCCCAAACCATCATTCTTCTAGTTTTACTTCCTTGTCCGCTATCACTCAAACTAAAACCATTTAGTTCTGCTCTCATTTGTGGTCCAGTTTCCTAAAAATGGAAAGGACTACATCACCCAACAGCTGCTATTCTCTGGGATGTTTTGGCTGGTGAAGGCTTGGCAGGACCCCCTTAGCTCAGCCCCCTCCCAGGATTAGGACCTGGTCAGGAATCACAGGTTGTTTTAACAGCTGGGTGCTTGCTGGTGACACAGGGAGCATTTTGCTCTTCATCAAGTTACGAACTGTAATTTGTCGAGGTCTGGGATGTTTGCCTGTCAGGAATATAGAAAAGGTGACGGTTGTTTTTATTGAGGGCTCAGAAATACGTTGTTCTGTAGCTGCTGCTGGGACTGGTTGATTTAAGGACACTTCAGTCGCTGTCGGGTGGACTTTGCAGGGCTATGTGGGGTACGTGGAAGTGACTCTGGGCTCTGGTTCTCGTTGCACAGGTATGCCTTGCTGAGGAAGTCGAAAGAAAGGCAAGCCCTGGACGGCCTCAATAACTTGAACTACTTTCCAAACGTCACGTATGACGCCTTGTATAAGAACATCACTGTTAACCTGACACCAGAGCTGGCTCTGGTGACCGAATATTAAGAGGAGAAAATAACTTTGCTCTGCCCTTCACCACGAAAGCACCATGCTAGACTTTCTTTTCCAAGGGTTATCAAGGACAAGCAACACTTTGTCTAATGAAGGATCACAGTATTTTGGAGAATAAGGCTGAAAGTGCACGCACAAATTGCCCTAGCTGTACCAATCCAGCCCGATGCTTGTGCAGCGAGCTCAGCAGTCTCTTTCTTTTTTCCGCCACTTGCTTTCTGGGTTTCAGGACAACGGTTTGACCTGCTGCTCTCGTCTCCACATTCCTCCAGCAATCTCTGGCACCGGGACTCGCCTCGAACGCGCTTTCTCCTCCAGGAAGTGGCTCAGCTGAGGGACTCTGGCTTCCCGATGGCAAACGTCGGGAGCGATTCGGTCAGCACCTGCCCTGGTGGGAGATCAAACAACTTATAGAGTTCTTCTACGTCTGTACGGTTTTTTAAAATTACCTGCTTGAAGTATATACAACAGAATCGCTTCTTAAAGAAGTGTAAGTGTAAATATGCTGTGTAAATCGCCCCTTTTTATTTTTCTCCTATGGCTCAAATCCAAGCTAGAGGTTTACATATGGTCACTCATTTTAGTCCTGAATTCTGTAAACACTTGTGTGTGCATCACTGTACTTGTGCAAGGTGTTCCCTTTTAAGCCAGTGAGACTGCTTGCGTGATTTAAGCTGTGCATATGCAGAAGTGTTTGTGGGACAGGGCCCTAAACTTTCCAGTGTAGCAGATGAGAAGTACAGCCATGTCATCGCTCATTCCAGAAACCACAGGGTTGGCTTTTTCCAGGGAGAGTGAGGAAATGGGAATATTTAGGGGAAAAAAACTCCCCTTTCTGTCACTTTTGCAACGTGATGCGCAAACGAACCCAAAAGCCATACAGAATAAAATCCCTTGCCTCTTGCTATATATCCCACTGATGGCAAGTGCGAGCTTGGTGGATGGCTCAAGAGCTCTCATCCATGCTGCTGTGGGAAGCGCAGCTGCTCCTGCCCACGTGCTGCCCTTGGGATGGGGCAGCTGGTCCCAGCACGCTGAGCCCTCCCTGGACCAGCAGCGCCCCGCCATCACTGCTGTAACGTGACGGTACAGTTTGGGGGTTATTTTAGTTTGTATTTGTGGTGTAAATCTAGCAGCGCACCGAACTGCTGTAAGTCAGAGCCAGTAGTGCACTCGGTTATCGCTGTCGGCACCCGGCAGCACTTGCACAAGCACAGCTGGTGGGGCAGGTTGTCGCAGGTTAGTGAGAGAAATGAAGGACACGTGAATCAAGCTCATGAAAACATGAGGACCGGCAACCTGAGAGCTTGGTCTGATGCCCCATCCAAACTGGAGTGCCGCCTCCCTTCTCCCACCTGCATCCCTGCTGTGGGCAGGCTGGGCTCCGGGCTCCCCCCAGCGCTCACCCATCCTCGCAGAGCACTGACACAGTCACTTTTACCGGACCTCTCTGACTTAAAAGTAAATACGTTGGGGGTTGCTTTTTAATTTGTATTTATACATAACAATGGTGGGTACTTAACCTCCGAAGTACTCTAACTTTCTTTTTATTGCGTTGTTTGCCTTCGGTTTCCTTAACTTCTCATGGTTTACATTGTTTCCTCGGTTCCATGGACGTATGATCCCCATACGCGTCTGTTGTGGGTGTGACTGCCCAGGGCATTCCTAACCTGTCTCCAGAAAACGTTAGTTTAGAACTAAACACGAGTTCTTGTTGTGTAGATCTTATCGGCTGGTATGAGAGGACAGCGAGCCTGCCCTTGAAAAGCGCTGATAAGTTTGTAACTTAGGTTTAAAGTCTTTGAACTTACCTGTGCTTTAAACTCGCTTTCCGAGGGGATTCAACCTGGTTATTTATAGGCAGAGGTGAGGATTTGCTTTTTACGGCGCACATAGCAATAAAGACTTTCGCTTCTGAATCTCGATCTCTAATTCACGTGGACCCTTTTCAGATGCTGAACCCGTGTTGCCCTGCCCCTCTTTTCTTTCATCTTGAGACTTTGCTAGAAATCTGACTTTGTTTAATGGTGCTTCAAACAAGGAATGTATTTCAAGTAGTCCAAGTTCACTACCCCAGAATCATGCATGTGTGTGTGAGTAGGTGTTGAACTACCTTAGTCTGGATCCTCAGCCTTCGCTGTGTACCTGATACCCATCGCACCTTGTGTTGAACAAAAAGCCGTTACCTCTGCTCAGAAATGCACTCCACGGTTGGCACAAAAGGGTCCATCCCCCCCCAGCAGCATCCATCTTCATAGTTCCTTTGTTCTAATCACGTTGAGGTTTGTTTTTCCCTTTTTAAAATGTGGAATATCTGAAAATGTGCACTGTTAATCTTATCAGCTATGTCAAATACTGTATAGTAAATGTAACTGTTAAAAACATACTGTCAAGCGCATGTGCTGTTATGGTGTAAAAACTCTCGTATTAAGGAGAACTTGTACATATTCTGGCAGCTGAAATTCAACAAGGCCACTCGTTCGCCCCTTCCATGTCAACACCGTTGGTCAGCCCCGCCGGAGGGCAGGTCCTGTTCGATGCTGATTGCTTTTTTTTTTAATGAGCCATGTGGGTTTTATTTGCAAAACTATTTATTGACAGTTCATTATGTGTAAAGCTCTGCTTCTCTAAGGGAGGTACTGTCTGAGCAACAGCCACGTGCTTCAGGTTGCTCACCATCAGAAGTGGCTTTAAACTCTAAAGTAGCTTTCCATCATCATGGCTTTTGAGCTTACTGTTATGTTTTTAAGAGGTGCCAGGGGGACATTTTTGCACTGAAGAGTAGTGTTTTAAAACACACACACACTTCTCAGCAAAGCAATCCTTTGTGTCATTACATTTATTTACCCATGTGTTTGTACATTTTTGTATTTGTTAATTTATGAATGATTTTTTCAGTAAAAAATACATATTCGAGAACAAAGATCGCAGTGGTTCCTTTTTCTTACAGGAGGTCGGGGTGTGCTTTTTTTATAGCAGGTGAGATCTGGAAGCCCAGAGAGGGTAAGTGCTTACGAGAGCTGATGAGTGGAGAAGGGTGAGCCCTGGATGCTAAAAGCTCGTTAGAAATTTCTCATTTGGGCTGGCCAGAAGTAAGCTTAGCACAGGGTGGGGATGCTCCCTCTGCTCTTACTACTCTGTATATGCCAAAGCCTTTTTTTTCCAAGCATCTCCTTCAGTGTAGCACTGATGGAGGGGCCGGCTGCCTTGAAGGAGGTGGGTTTAGGAAGATACTTGGCTGGAGGTGGTGCAGGGCTTGGAGGTGCTGGCGGGGAGGGTTGGTAATTAGATTTTTTTTTTTTTTTTTTTTTTTTGATCAACAGACCCAGGCAGGCAGACAAGCTTCCTTGCAGCGGCTTTAAAATATCTTTCTCCTCTGCAGCGCACAGGCATGCTAGAATAAATAGCTGGCAGCCCCGGGTTGTTCCAGGCCTTGCCTTTATTTAGCTCTCCGTCTTCTGGGAAGCTTCCTCCCACCCACGGCGCTCGGCTGGAGCCTGCGGGGTGGCAAGCTCCTTCCAGCCCCTGCCACCCGCCCGGGGACGAGGGCCTCGCCTGCCCCAGCGCTTGGTGGGAGCCCGTCTCGCTCCTGGCTGTGCACTGGTGGGAGCCCCTGCCCTCGGTGTGGGGGGGTCCCCATGGCTGTGTCCCTTTACAGGTACCCCAACTGGGGGGGTTTTGTTGCCTGCATCACCCCTGCGGTGGCTGGGCTGGGTGGGGGCTGGAGGAGATGGATGCACACATAGAAATTGGGGGTTGCCTCTATAATGAGAAAGGTAGGGAAAGTCCCCAGCCCACGTACTGGGGGTGTGTGTGTGACCCCCTCACCAGGGCCAGCTGTGAAAAGAAGAGCTGGGAGTAAACCCCCTCCGGCAGGGGCTGTGCCAAGAGGGTGCCAAAGAGAGGAGCCCTGCGAGGGGCTGGCTTGGTGGCACAGCGAGGCTTTGCTCCAGAGCTGCCCACGCCTGTGGGGAGAGCTCCCTGCTCGGGCAGCCAAATCACTCAGCCTGCACCGCTGCGACAGCCTACAGCTTACGCTCTCTGGAGGATAAAAAAACCCAAAGTAGCACAATAAGCCTGCCTGGGATCCTGGGCACGCATCCCTGGGCACACGCGGCTGCGGGGCATCCCTGCCTGCCCAGAGCAGCCCCAGGGCGATGCCCTTCATGGGAGTTCGGGAAAAGGCTTGGCAGGAGCTTGGGGCAGGGGTTTCTCTCCTGTTCATGTGGATTTTTATGGTGCTCCCCGGCCCCAGCGGGGTGGGAGGTGTGAGCATGGGCACGGACGTGGGCTGGGGAGAGGCAGGGGTACCAGGTTTTTAGTGAACATCTGATAAATATCACAAAAACCATAATGAGTTTTTTTCCCTCCAAAGATTTGTGCAGCATAACATTTTCCTGCCAGAGATGGCTCTTCATAGGCACCGTGCCGGGGTGGCTGCACCCATGTAACCAAAGACACGTCTATGGAAGCGATGTGGCCACTCTGGCCAGGCAGGTGGAGCTGAGTTACCCCAGTACGGGAATGGGGCTGGGAGCGCCGACAGCTCCTGTGCCAGCAGGATGGGGCCGGGCTGTCTGCCCAGGGGCTGTGGGCACAGCCCTGCCGCTGGCACGTGCCATCGGTGCGTCCCCTGGTTTTAGCCAGGCTCCTGCACGAGGTGATACCCCTGGAAAATCTCAGTACGGCTTCAGAGGCTCCTCCAGCACGAGGTTAGCTGTCTTTAGGTTAAAAGTTTCTGGTTGCAGCAATTTTCTTCCCTTTCAGTGTTACTCATTTCCTCCCGGGAGCGGGTGGGTTGGGAGGCTGTGCCGTGAGTCACCAGCCACACTGGAGCTTCATGCCAACGTGCTGTGGCTCTTGGGTCAGCCTCTCTCCCCCCGCAGAGGGGAAGGTGCTGACCCCCCATGGGGCACGGCCGGGGGGTCCGGCTGGTCCTCCGAGCCCCCGGGTTTGCTCCTCCAGGCACTCCCCACAGGAAGGGCAGGGTGTCCCTGGATGTTTATTCTTCCCTTGGGCGGGCAGTAGGACAATATTGACTGTTATTTAAGAAGGGCTTTTGGTAGTCAAGAGGCAAAAGGAGAAGAGAACAGGAGTGGCAGGGTCACAGAAGGTTAACTGTGGCTCTCAGGCAGCTGCCCTTAGTAAATCCTGCTGGGGAGGACTTCCCAAAAACCCCTTTCCTCTGAAAGACTCTCCCAGGTGCGCAGCCAAGGGCTGCCAGCAGCCCTGGCTCCTCTCCCACCATCAGCACCAATAGCTCAGCCCCGCGGCCATCTCTGTGTGCTGCTGCCTGCCCTTGGCATCTCATCCCCCACCGCCCCGGGTGCCCCCTTTGCCCGCCTGCCTGCGCCCACCCAGCTCCCTGCTGTGCCCCCAGCAGTGCCCGCCGGCGCAAGGAGCCTTGGTGACATCCCTCCAGGGATTTCGGGCACCTCCTGGGCTGTGCCAGCCCCCTCCCGTGCTCCCCCGGGAGAGAGGAGAGCCCCCGGCCCCCCGCACTGCCCTCCCGCTCAGCAGCTCGGCTGCGGGAGGGACTCGGGCCAGGGCTCGGTGACACCCAGCCGGGCTCGCAGGCTGCACTGTCCCGGGAGCCATGAGCAGGGCCACAGGCACCGGTCCACGTCCTGGCTCCCAGGCTCTCCAGCACTGACGGCTCTGCGTGCCCGCTGAACTGCTTTCGGATAAGAAAACAGTGAAAAGGGGAAAAAAATGATAACTCACCTGGGTGAGGCAAGAGCAAACACTCCCCCGCAAGCAGCAGGGACTCGGGCTGGCCCTTTACCCCCATTGGCACGGCAGATGCCACCCTCGCCAGCACTGACGGGGATGCAGGACGAGTGGGTGGGTGGTTGGGCCATGGTGTCCGGGCCAAACAGGCAGAGCTGGTCAGCGGGGGAGAACTACGGGAGGCCTGGAGATCCAGTTGAGAAATCGGCTCCTTGAGCTCCATCCCGAGATGCAGGGACAGCAGGCAGGAGGGACGTTTCCGAAGACCATGAATGCGGTGGCATGTTGGGGACATTCCTGCACAACCACCCGCACCACCGGGACCGCCCGCTCACCAGTGCGGTGAGTTCCCAGCGAACACAAGTGCTTCCTCGGCCATAAAACTGCGAGTTACCTCGCGATAAGTGCCTTGCTGCGGGGCCAACGTGAGCTGCACCGTGAGCCGCAGCGGTGCCCCATGAGCCGCCGCGGTGCCCCATGAGCCGCCGGTGGGACCAGGCGGGTCCTCCCTCCCCTAATCTGCCTTGGGAGGTGTCGGGGACAGTCAGTGCCTTTCCACGAGCGTCAGGGTGAAACCAAAAGCCTTGATGCAGCCCGTGCAGCCACTGTCTCGGCCCTCCTGTGGTTTGCATTTGCCCGCGGGACAGGCTGGGGACCCAGGATGGGGCGTGATGCAGCCATCCTTGTGCTACCCGGGAGTCACTCCCAGGCACCCAGGCTCCTGCCTCCCCACTCTCATCCCAGCACTCCTACCCCTCTAATTGCATTAAAGCAGCTAATTGCGTTATGGAGGCAATGGCCCGGGATCCATCACAGGGCACGTGTGTGCTGAGGGCTTTGTTATCACTAACAGCGTCTCCAGCCCATGGCTGAGACCTGAGCCTGAGCCTGAGCCGAGACCTTCGTTTGACAAAGCAAATTCATTCATTATTCAGAGCTGCTTCTGTAGCTGGAAACTTTTCAGAGGTGACTGAACGGCCTGGAGATGCCACAGGCCCCGGCAGCCAGCCCCAGGGCAAGGAGGGGATGGAATACACCGTCTTTAACGGAGCTTATTTCTGTTGGGGTTGGGAGCCCATTTAGGGGGGTCAAGTGAGCCAGGGCCGGGGTTCACAGCAGCTCAATGGCCATAACTCTGTCGGCCCCAGGCACAGGTGCCCCCCTGAGCTCTCTGCCTGGGGCAGCAGCGGGGTTACCTGAGCACAGAGCAGCTTTTTGCCTGAGCAAGTCCCTGCCCGGCTGCTCGTCCTCCTTCACTGCCGGAGGTGGTGGTTCCCCCGGAGATCAACCGCCAGCTCTGCAGAAGGGGGGCTGCACCCCCAGCTACGGAGCGGGCACAGGGTGCTTGGGCTGCTGCCCTCCCGGCCAAACCTGTGTTCATCAGGCCCGGGGAGGAGGTCAGAAGGAAAAGCTGCAGAGACACAGCTCAGCCCCAAACCAACCTGCAGGGAGGAGGAGGGCAGCCCTCTTGCCCCCCTCGCCCTGCTGCAGCCCTTATTTCAACAAGCAGGTGCTTCAGTGCAACCCGAAATGGGCGCTGAGCAGTGATGGGGAGCTGGGGAGAGTAATTAGTGCTTCCACTTCGATAAGGAGCTGTGCCCCACAGGTCCCATCCTGCCCCACAGATTGGTAATGGGGCAGAATCCCACAGGAGCCTGACCTTGTCCTCTCGTCCTGGGCCAGGATGCTGATGGGGCAGGATGGGGCTGGAGGCACGGGGGTGGGCGCAGGCGCAGGCGGGGGCTGCGCCGGGAGCGTCGGGAGCCCAGAGCTGAACTGCCAGGAGCGGGGCGAGCGTGGCGGGGCCGCCGTGAGGGACCGGGGGATGCTCCTGCGGGGCGGCGGTGTGGGGCCCGGCCGTGCCGGTGCGGGGCCCGGGGGCGGTGCGGGGCCCGGCCGTGCCGGTGCGGGGCCCGGGGGCGGTGCGGGGTCCGGCCGTGCCGGTGCGGGGCCCGGCCGTGCCGGTGCGGGGCCCGGGGGCGGAGCACGGTCCCACGGCGTCCCCTGGCGGCGGGCGGCGGCAGGGAGCCAGCCCGGTCCCGTTCCCGGGGACACCCCGAGCCCTCGCCCCGCTCCTCCTCGGGCACGGCCGGGTGCAGCTGGGGGCACCCACGCGCGTTGCCTGCCGACACGCGTCCTTCTCCTCGGAGCCCCAGGAGCAAGGCTGGCTGCAGCTTCCAGCCTGGTCCAGCCGTGCCGAGCCGTCCCCGGTGCCGCCCCCGCGGGGCTGGGTGCCACGGTGGGCTCGTACCGAGGCTTTGCCGGTCCCGGCGGCACCGGCCTGGAGCTGCGTGGGAGGAACGAGTGAGCTTGAGGGGCGGAAAGCAGAGAGAGCCCGTGGAGGAAGGCGTTCAGGGAGTGCGAGGGGATGGGATGGGGCTGGGGGCAGCCTGGGGAGGAGGGAACGAAGGGAAAGGAAGGCGCTGGGGGGTATTTCTCCATTCCCAGGAGCAAAAGCTTTCAGCCCAGCATCCCTGACAGTTGCTGATCGGGGAAATGATGTGAGGTGGACAAAATAAACAATAGCTTGGGGAAAAACTGGGTCCAATTCCTGCAAGAGGGGGAGAAATCCCAGGTTTTCAGGGATATTTAAAAATGCAGAGTGAAAGCCAAGTGTGAGTCCCAAAGTGCCCGAGGAAGCTGAGCCGCAGGTGGGTCAGCAGCTGTTGGCTTTTGCTTCCTCAGCGTGAGATAAAGGCTGGAGTTGAAGATGCTCCCGGACATCCTTGTGATACTTTCCTAATTTCTCTGGGTGAGTTACTCCTGCTCTTGCAGCTGTCACTTACTACCAAGAAGAAATCATTGTAATTGTATTTTGGTTGCTGAACTGCTTTCTTACGCATGGTGCCTAGCCATGGGAATGGGCACTAAGGATCTGTCTTTCCACTGCCTCTCCACTGAGCAGAACCCGTGTATCTGCTGTGGATTTTCTTGTCCTGTGACCCAAACCAGGGAAAGCTCTGAGCTGAAAAGAAACACTTGTCCTCAAACTCAGATATGAAGCTTCGTGTTCATGCTGTTTTGCCCTTCTGTTTAATCCTTTTCTTTATTAATATTTATCAACATAACATTTTTCTTCTTTTAAACAATGTCAAAGCTTTGCTTTAAAGAAAAAAGAAGTAGAATAAAATTTTTTAAAGCTTGGACGTTTTTCAGCTCCCCCTTCCCTCCTTCCCTGCCTGTTTTGGCCCAAACTGCAGTTTGATTTTAATGAAATATATTATTCTGTAGAAACATCAGATAAATGTGCCTGGCTCCAATGCTCTCAGCCTCCTGAAATGGAGAACTGAAAGGTCTTCCTCATGCCAGGAGATGGACACAGGGAGGTGAAGCCGTTTCTCCTTCACAGGGATGGGCTTAGAAACCAGAGTGCTCTTGCAGCTGCTTTTGCAGTAAGGCACCTCTCGCAGCACCCCTGCTCTCTCGCTGGGGCTCAGCGGGTCTGGGTCCCCCTGCCCTGCTCATCGCACCAACCTTTCGCAGCTGCCTGCCTTTGTGTCCCTTCCTCTGCTGCCGGCACAGGAGTGCTCCTTCCTCTGACTTTTGGAGCAGTGCAGCATCCTCCTGGGTGCCTCCAGGAATCTCTGGGGCACCCAGCAGAGATGTGGCCAAGCCTAGAAGGGACTCAAAGTTCCCCGCGCTCTTTGTTTGGATAAATCATTTGGCTTTCAGAGGGAGAGAGCAGGGTGCTGGGTCCTCCATGGCCGTAGGGTCTCTGTGGATGGTGTGAGCAGGTTTGTGACAGTCCGACTGTCTGCTTGTGCAGGAGGAGGTTGAAATGTAAGTTGGGGTGAATTGGGAAGGCATTTGGAAAAGGAGGCAGGTGCTTCTGCACATCCCACGAGTCTACCTTGAGAGTTGTTTTCACCTGTGGGAAGTTTTCAGGGAACAAAGCGTCGCTTGGAAAACCAAGATGTCTTGAAGGCTTAACTCGTGCATCCCTGCTCCCAAACCCTGTGCAAGCCAGTGGCAGCGGCTGCTCCCCTGGAAACATCTCCTGCCCCGGCTCCAGGAGCACCATGTCCCACCAGGTGCAGTTTAGGATGCGATGAATTTTTAAACCCGATGCTGGACTCCTTCCAAGTACCGTCTCCTCTTGAGATGCTGCAGTTCATGTTTTTCTTAAGTATACACAAATATCGCAAAGTCTGACAGTGGTTTATGTTGGCGGATTCACGCTGTTCTCGTGTATCTATCTTGTGTAAGTCAGATGATGGGAATCAGTTCTTTGGGTTTTTTCATGTTCTTATTTGGTAAACTTAGGTTCATGTTTTGGGAAACTCACCCCAGTGCTCTAGCATGGTCTGTGGCTATAAATCTACTTTGAATTAATGGTCGTTGCCAACATTTTTCAAGCTAGATATTGAATGACAGAGGTTTTTAGTTAATATAAACCAGAGTCAATTTATGCTGACAAAATATTGCTAGATGTGTCAGGGAAAAGACAATCTGCTGAAATGTTTGACTAAAGTCAAGTTAAAAACTGGGTTGTTGTTCTTTCTTTGGTGGATTCCCAAAGCCCTGCTCCAGCAGGGTGGAGAGGTCGCT
Source organism: Nyctibius grandis (assembly GCF_013368605.1). Lineage (NCBI taxonomy): Eukaryota > Metazoa > Chordata > Aves > Nyctibiiformes > Nyctibiidae > Nyctibius > Nyctibius grandis. The sequence goes on from NC_090676.1 coordinate 8,842,322, forward strand.
CATCACCAGCTGCTTTTGCCAGCTCCCGGTTGTGTTTCAGAAGGAGGGTGGAGACTGATGTTTTCAAGCAGTCTTTGGCAATGAGTGGTAGGTAGAGCCCTGATGCTGTCTGGCAATGATGGAGTAAACTGCAGTGGTCCACCTTCTCAAGTTGAAGACTGGACACATCTGTGAGGACGTCAGGAAAGCAGAACAGGTTTTGGTCCCATGCCTGGTCCATGCTAACCACAGGTTAGTGCCAGGGGGACTGCGCAGCTGCTCTCCTGCTCTCCCCCTTGGGCTGGGGCTGCAGGCAGATGGCCCAGCAGGATGCTGGAGATGGCACCTCCCCAGTGGCTTTGCCCCTTCCCAAATGGGAGATGTGCACCCGCAAGGTCCGAGCAGAGCCGTGGCCCAGGGAGGATGAGGGAACCTCTGACCCGAGGCTGTGATGGGGAGCGGAGCTCTCGGACGTCACTGTTTCTGGGATCAGGGTGGTCTGACACATACACAGGTATTTTAAACATCAGCGGCTTTTCTGAGGCGGAGCAGCGTGCAGGTGAACCGGGAAAAGCCTCCCTTATTCCCACTGGTGGGAATTTGACTTTTCTCCCTCGGCCCGGCGCGGGCCCTGTGCGAAGGACCGAGGGTGGCAATAGATGGCACTGGTGGGACAGGCTGGAGATGCTGCGCGCTGCGCCATGGCCCGGGGCTGAGCGGGGCCGGGGCCGGGGCTCTGGGGCTGAGCAGGGTTGGGGCTGGGGCTGGGGCTGAGCAGGGCCGGGGACAGGGCTGGCTCCTGGCTTGCGTGGCCACATCAGTCCCGGCTTGGCGTCTGAGCTGCATATACACACATTGGGCAAATCTGGTGCAAACTGGCTGCAGCGAGGCTTTGCGTTCCTAGCCGAATTTCTGCTGCAGCAAGACTTTATGTTAGCCCCTGAATTTCTGCTTCTGTTTCCATGCAGGGGAGAAGGAGGCTGCCAGCATCGAAGAGCGTCTCTGTAAACTTCTGTCTGTGAAAAACCAGAGCAGCGAAACAGCCGGGAGCAGGAGGGGAGCTGCGGGGCAGCGCGGTGATGCCACAGCTCTGGTCCGTGCAGGTAGACCTGCTCGGCCGGGCAGAGGTGAACACGAGTCCCGTCCCGATGCTCGGTGCCACCAGGTTCAGCTGCAGCCTCCCCTGAGCAGCCGCTGGCGGTCAGCACAGCATCTTGGCTGCAAACCCCTCCTTTGCTTTCACCACGCTGGGCTATGGTCACCAGGCTCTTTTAACCCAAATATTCCTCTATTTTTCATAGAAATACAGTAATTTGTGTGCTTTGAGGCACACAAAACCCATGGAAGAGATCCTCAGCTGCTGTGAGCTGTTGAAGCAGGTCGGGGCAGAGCAGCCCAGCAGCCGTGCGCAGACCTGTGCCTCGCAGCAGACTGCGCAGGTAAGTGCTGGTTTCACAGTGCTCGGTCGGGCTCTCAAGACTCAGCAGCTTAGGGTAAAAATCCAGGGGTTTCAGAAGAATGAGTGTTGTGTGCTTTTGATTTACTTCCTGAGGGTGGCAAGCGGTAGAGCTTTATTTTGGGCTGGAATCTGTTTTGTGGCAGTTACTGCTCACACCAGGGCTGAGATTCCCACGGTGCTGCCCTCACCTAGGCCAGATCCAGACCCCACAAACCAGCTGAGAAGCTCCCATGGAGCCAGAGATCTGGGGAAGGAGGGAGAGAGCTGTTGCCTGCAGTGTCGTTAGGAAGAAAGCAATTAAACCCTTCGAAATCATCTGCACTCTGGTTATCTGCCTTTGTAATATCCCTGATTGCTGTGGAGAACCCGCTCTAAGACAGGCACGGAGGCAGATTGATTCTGCATCTTGTTGGCTCTCTAGTACTTTGTTCTTTTTTCGGTTTGACCTCAGCAAATGCATCTTCCCCGATGACTTTGTACTGCACAGGGGACCGAAACGCGTTCTCATCACAAGACAGACTTGCTCGGCTCATTCACAGCCCCAGCAGTTTGCTGGGTGTAATCTACAGAAAGATAAAAGCCGCTTTATTCTTTCTAATGCACGACCAAGTCAGCTTGCTTCAAACACGAATAATTAAAGGCCCACGTGCATTTGTAAATGCCTACATTTTAATTAAAAAGCAACCTCCTCCTTGAAAATTTGGGCAGCTAAAGTGGCATTGTGCTTACCAAAAGAAAATGAATTATTTATACGGTATGCTCTGCTCTTTAAATTACTTGGGTTTAATGTACTGCACAGGCACTCTGTATTGATAACAATGCTATTTTGCTTCCACTTAATCATCACAATTTCATTTATTTATTTATTAAGAAGAACAAAAATACCCATCGCTGGCCGATCTGATACTTTGCCGCGCCGCTGACGGGCTATGTTTCCTCTCAGTCTTAAGTCTCAATAATCATGTTTTTGCTGTAAAGAGGCTGTTTCACAGCCCGCTGTAGTGCTTGGTGCTGGCTGTGAACGGGGATGGTGGCCTTTGTCACCACGGTGGTGCTGATGCTGATTTGTGTTAATGCTGTTTGCACTTTATGGGGGTTCTGCTGGTTCCAGTTAATCTACTCACTGTTTTAATAACTGACTCCTCTCGGGTGTTTATTTTTAGGGTAATGTAGGCCCTGCGGTTTTTTGGCTTCTCTTGTTTCTCCTAAAGTCTCCTGCAGCCGTGGCAGCAGTTCAAGGTGAATTAGAAAAAGTAGCTGGAAGCAGAGGACAAGCTGCAAAGCAGATACGTGGGTGTAGCCAGGAGGTGCTGGACGGCAAAGTTACCAAAGTTATTTCAGGTAAGGTCAGTCACTACTTTCTTGTGATAATTTAAAAATATTTCATTTCAACTTTGATCCCCTCTTCATTATCTCTCCGTTTCAACTATCAATTGTTGGGTTTAATGTATTTGCAATTCAAATCAGTTGAAATTCAAGCTGCCCTGTTGCTCAGCAGCCTCCCCATTGGGATGGCTGTGTCGGTGTCAATGTGGTACCACCCCCCGTTAGTAACTGCACACTGTTCAGGCACGTAGGGATGCTGTGTGCAATCTCCTGAATTCTTTTCCATAGTAAGCAAAGGAGTTTGACTCTTGGTAAGATGCAATGAGCTGCTGTTAATTGCGAAACAGGCAAGACTAGCAAAAGCAGCTTAGAAAACCCGGAACTGATGGGCTGCAGGGGAGGTGTTAGTGCATTATAGCCATTTCTAAGTGGTGGGTCATGTTTGACAGATTAATACCAGGTTTTGCTAGTTTAAGGTAAAAGGGCATCAGCAGGAATGAAGTGGAGCAGACACCTGTGAATGCTGCTGCTGGGGACACTGAGCTTCCAGGCTGGTGTGGCCATGAAAAGGCAAACTGGAAGTTGCTGAGTGTGTGAAGTGAGGCGGTTCCAGGGGTGACACCGAAAACCTTAGCTGCCTTCTGAAATACCAGACCTAATTCTGGCCACGGCAATCAAGAAGACTCTGATTGCTGTCAATGGCTGCTGAGGCGTGTATAAGATCAATATGTAACTGTAATGCACATGTGAGGTTCTCATAGAAAAATCACAGCTGTGTATGGCAGGAAGGGCCATGGAGACGTACCCTAACCCTTCCTTCTGTACCAAGCTGAGATCAATATGTCTAGACCATCCCTAACAGATGCTTATGCACCTTCTTCTTGAAAGTCTTAATGATGTCTCCAACCTACAGTCTCCTTGGGCAACCTACCCCAGGGCTTTACTGTACTTCTTCTTTGAAAGTTTTTCCCAGCAGCCATCCTAATTCTCTCATCCTATTATTTTTTGTCTGATTCCCAGCAGATATGGAAAGAAGTCATTGCTCTCTTCTACAGGAACCTTTTATGATCAGAAAACTGTTACTCCATCTCTGCTCTGCCTTCTGTTTTCCTGAGTTAATTGACCCATTCCCCTCCATCCCTCCTTAGAGGCTGTTTTCTACATCTCTTGTCACTCCTATTGCTGTCCTCTGGGCTCTCACCACTTGAGGCCCGTCTTGCTTGATGAACACTGTCCAAAATTGGATGCAGGACTCCAGATGAGGCTTACTTCATGTCTCACATACAGCTTTTCTGTTTATGAATTCCAGCATGATAGCTGCAAAAAAAAAAAGCAAACAATGTCCTGGTGGCCCTTGAGATTTGGGCACGGTGGAGATGAGGACCATATAAGTACATAGCTGGATGCATGGATGAAATGCAGACTTTCACAAGTCAGACAAAAGAAATGGAGCCTGGGGAAGTGACACCGCAAGGGACAGACTGCTGCTAGAGTATATGTGAGCCTCAGGTTTGCCCTGGTGAGAACCAGCGGTGGGTGTGGAAGGAGGGGTGCAGTCCCATCCCACCAGGATGCACCCCTTGAGCACCTCGCCCACATCAGGAGCCATGTGGTTGTCCCTCCTGGGGACACACCAGGCGGGTTTTGTCATGCTGGTGGCTCCAGCCCCTGTGGCCTCCCTGAGCTGAGAGGGTCTGAGCCTTCCTGCTGCTAGACTTGGCTTTCAGTGCTTGTATCTGTAGACATATTTATTTAAGCTGTTCTTCTCATTTGCTTTTCACTTCTGGAGGAAAAAGCTCTCTGTGGAAAGATGAGTTGCCTGTTTGGTTTTTTTTTTCTTCCCTTCAGCCCAAGTGTTAGGCAGGAGGCTGGTGAGCGATGCAAAGTTGGGTTCTGCAGAGGATGGTGGGGAGGCGTTTGGAGGAGCCCGTGGTGGTGGCTGGAATTCCTGTTGCCATAACAACCCGATGCAGGCCTTAAATATAGAACCGGTTTTACCCCATAGCCCCCCTCTGTCCTTTCTTCTGTAACACAGGAGCAAACGGGTTTTGCTTCCTTCTCGCTGCAACCTGTTAGAGTCTGAAAGGTCAGAAATGGAGCCAACTCTACCGCAATGTAAGCCCTGGTAAGTGAGGTGTGTGAGGTCAAGAGACCCACTGATAATGGGTTTGACAGTCCTGCTCCATTCAGGGTTTTGGTGTGTGGGCTGCAAATACTGGTTTAGCTCAGTGAAAATCCTCAGACAGGTTGGGCTGAATGAAAACATCCCCTAGCAAGAGTGGAAGACATTTAACTGCTGAAGCAGTTTCTTTCCTGCTGCAGCTTTGGCCATGGTGGGCAGGAGAGGACCATCGCTGCTTCGGGGCTGGGTGAAGGGTAGAGCTGGGCAGGGATGGGGACAAACCATGCCAGAGCATCACATCAGACTTACTCTGTGCAGGGGCTTGTTGTCATTTTCCGAAGGAAAGCTTCACTGAAGGACCTGCCCTGTTTTTGTGAGACACTCCTTTTTTTTTTTTTTCCTTTGCAAATGCCATCCAAAGGACTGTCCCCTCCAGGGTCTTCCCTCCTGTGACCCCCTGCTGCTGTCCCATTCCTATGAGCATCAGGAGACTGCAAAGGCTCAAAGGACAGGCACTGTGTGCCGACCACGAGCTGGCTGCGCCAGGGACGGATCAAATAGCTGGGACCTGGCAGTATTATCTTTCAGGAACTTAAATACAGCAGATTCCTCAATGCAGACAACACCGACAGAGATTTCTAGAAGGGAGGAGAAAGGCTCAGTACTGCAGCGTGCTGTGGGGAGCGGGAGCGAGCAAGCGCGTTGGACGGCCGTGTGCGGGCAGGAGCATCAACGATGAGCGTGCAGCGGGGCTGCAGAGCGTGGCTCTCCTCCCCAGCACGCCCTGGTGATGGGGATGCTAACGAACGCCGCTGAAGTCCCTCAGCTTGGGAGAAAGATCATCACATAGGAAAGTCACCAGATGCCTTTGGTATCTCCAGTGTACAATTACACAGCAAAACCATCCATTAAATTTACATTTATTCCTCAACAGACTGTATAGATGCTTTCAGAAATTCATACTTATCTTTTTCATTAAATATTGGGTTTTATACTATAGATTAGGAGGAGTTCTAAACTGTGGGAATTATTTATTGGTGCAATATAGTGGGAGAGCTCCCAGGGTCCTGACTCTGCTGTAGTGTTTGTTTCATTCTGTTAGTGTAATTAGTGTAATTTCATTCTCTTTGTTTATTATATTAGAAGGATATTTGGATTGCAAAATCAAGCAGCTGATTGATAGGGACTGCTAAAACTAAGGTTTTCTCATAAAATCCTAATTCCTCTCCCTTATTCATCTGCAGAGAGGTGCAAGCTGCAAATGTCAGATGAATCTTTTTTTTTTTTTTTTTTTTTTGTTCTCCAATGACAATCTCATCCCTGTTAATGTTGTGTACTTTTCCCCTGATCTGGTCATTGAAAATAGCTAATTTTCCTGAAATTGCCTTTGATTGCTACTAGAGACCAACAAACAGTATGGAAAACTCCAACCAGAGCAGTTTTAAATTTGGCAAAGTTACAAATAACTGGATATGGAATAACTTGGGTGGTCAAGCAGGTATCTTCCAAATGTAGCAATAGAAGGTGGCTCTTCTGAATTGAGTGTTTTATCATTTTAGATTTATTTTCCTCCTGTTGAACTCTTCTGAATTGGAGTTGAAAGACATCAAGTCACAAATCCAAGGGTTTAACAAGGAAAGATACTGCTTTGGGATGTTACAGCCAGAAAAAGACCTCAGGGTTCAATATGAATTGAAAGGGCTTGCCTTCCATCAGGTGGTCATAGTCTCCCTCTTCTCTGTATGTTTGTCAAGAATTGTTACTGTGCTGCTTTTTAACCCAACTAATGTATTGACTAGTCCATTGGGATGAAGAACTGGTAGAAAAAATGGCACTAAAAAAATACCATTGCTATACATCAGCTTTGTAGCCCTGAGACTGCAGTTGATGCCGAGTGTCTGAGGGTGCCTGGGAGGCTCCAGCATGCTGTACAGTCATTCTGAGTAACTAAACACTGGATACACTCAAAGAGAACTGCATCCTGGAGGCATATTTCAAGGGAAAATATAACTGTCAGAATCTATAGGATGTAACTTGCAATTAAGTTTGCACATTCATCCATTTTCTTGCAAATCCTTGGGTAGATGGGAACTAAATATAGCTAATGGACTCACGAGTTCAAGTACACTCAATGCTTTTGTTTCTACAGAGTGAGCCCCAGGGTCCGGGCAGAGGGTTGATGCTCCTTGACGGCAACACAACGAGTGAGAACTGGAGGGAAGATGCTGTGGAGTGACTCAGCATCACGACTGTACATATGAAGTGCATTAGTGCAATATTTAGCCACTGGAGTAATGTCCTGTCGGAGTTTAGGCTCCCAACCCAAGCAGCGGTAGCCCAGAAGACCTGCACACAGCACGGCTGGGCAGAAGATGCTCAGATGGGTGTTTAAAAGTTTCTGCTGTGTTTGTATTGGCATTTCCCAAGGGCCGGAGCTGCTGTGGCTGGCTCAGAGCAGCTATGGTGCCTTCTCACAGCACCAAGGAGCTGCTGCCCTGTGCAGCTTTCCCCTGACAGGCCATTTATGTTTGAAGTAGGGAAGAGGAGGAGGCAGCTGATTTTATGACCCTTTATTCCAGACCTGGGCAGACCTATTTCTCTCTGAGAGCCGAGCAGGACTTTCCAGTGCCTTTGATAAGCCTGGTGGTACCTAGCGCGAAGGCACTGGGTGACTAGTGTTTGCTTTACCTGTAACTGCTGATATTTATATGTGCCTTCCTGCAAGGCACTGGCTGGAAAGTACATCTCCTCCCAGGCTGCAGCTTTCCAGCTGCTCAGTGCCAAGACAGACTCCTGCTCTTTTGGGGGTGCTCCTTCAGGGTCTGGAAAGACTGCATTTAAACCTGGAAACTGTGAGCAGGCCAACAGTTTTGCTTGTATCTACAAAGTCACCCCCCCCTTAAATGTGCTTTAGTCCATATTAGGGCTGGAGCATCACATTTCTCCTGATCAAGCAGACGGTTGGGAGACTCAGTCTCAGGTTGCTCTGCAAAGACTTGTAAAGCAAAACTACTGAAGTTCCTGGGATGGTTCCCCAGACATTGCTGCTTGTTTGTGCTTGTTTATATCCTAATTAATCTTTTTCCACAGGGAAGCCCTTGTTTTAGTCAATTTCTTGCAAAATTGAACCAGTCTTTCTTGGCTTACTCAATTAAAATCCATGAAGATGGATGTTTTAAGAACAGATATTTTGAGACCCGCTGTTCACGTTGTTGATTCTGACTTTACAGCAAGAAGACGGGTGCACATCCTCTCTGCAGGCACGTCGGTACAAGGCAAAGCCAGGCTCTTCGGTAGGCAAGAAAGAGACACCGAGGGACAATGTCTCTGCTGTCACACGCTCAGCGGTCTGGGACTGCCAGGGTGAGTCGTACCTGTGCAACGTTACTTCAGGTCTTTGTGTGTCTGCAGCAGGACACGCTCCTAACTTAAAGGACCCACTGATGGGTCTTTCTACAGGGACCCACCAGTGGCCAATGTCATATCAGCAGCCATAGAGAAGAGGTGGAGAAGAGCTGCTAGCACCCAGCCTGGGGAAGCAGAACAGCTGAGCTGTCCTCAAGTTATTGTTACGGAAGCTCCAAGCAAATCTAGTTTTTATTGCAGAATAAAATACTTACATTTATTACCCAGAAGGAACTATGCAAGCTCAAATATTGTGCCATTTACGATGCATCTTTATTGCATTCCCTGGTCTGCAGTGTTCCTGGGGGCTATTAGCTGCTTTAACTGGAGAAGCAACTGCTGGGACTCTGGGCATTTGCTCTTGGAGGTGGCATGTTCCCTGCAGCCCCCCAGCCTCTGGGATTCACTCAGCTCACACCAGCCCCTGAACTGCTGCCATCTATCCCCCTTCCTCCTTTTCTTTGAGAGCAGGGTTCAGGAGAGCAAAGGCCAAGGTAAGAAGGGATCGTGCAGCCACACGTGGCACCCCAAAAGACAGTTCATGTTTTACCAGCGCTTTTTCTGCAGGAAGAAGAAGAATACCCATGCAGGACAAATAGCTTTGGGCTAGGAATAAATCGTAGCTGCTTTATGGAGCTTAAGATCTATTGGAATGATACTTATGTTGCCCTTGGTAATCAGAAGAGCTGAACTGCTGCTTGGCTTCCCCAAGCCCCCTCTGTGCAGCCCTTCCCAGATCAAAGGGACTGATCTGGTCAAGGCAGGCAGAGATCACCCGCACGCACGCTGGGCTTGAGGAGGAGGCTTTGATGTGTTGCTGAGCAGAGGTATTAAGTTAACCTCCTCTATTGATTTTGGTGGAGAACCACCTTCACTTTTTAAGTGCAGGAGAAAATGAGACTGTCTGAAGAGCAGCCATCTGTAAGACGGCCAAGCGAGTGCTGGGACGGGCTCGGTTCACTCACCTCTGGTTTTCCAGTGCAAGACTGTGGTTGACCTTTGTGAACATGCCAGAAAATAGAGACAGGGTGAGGGAGTTGAAGAAAACCAGAGAGAACATCTCCACAAGCCTTATGTCCCCCCAGCAGGCAGGAGGTGTGTGAGGGGTGGAGAAACTCCCCTGTATTTCCAGTAAGTGAGCAGTGGCCTTCAAGCAGCGACAGCACGTGCAGAGGACCTGCTCTGCGTTGGGATCGAAGGGAAGAGGGGAGGTGGACAGTCCCTGGCATCAGCTGCCGGGGTAGGGGATGTCCATGCTTCCAGCTGTGGTGACCCCCAAGGTGGAGGTGTGAGGGGCCACCCCTCGGCTGCCTCACACAGCCCCAGGGGCCAGTGGGTGCCCGGGACTATGGCTGGGTGCTCTGCCATGTGCCGCATCCCGTCGGGAGCGGGGAGGTAGGCTGAAAATGCAGGCTAAGCTTGAATTTGAAAGGCGGTCAAAGGATTTTGGAGAACAATTGTGAAATACTGAAATGGCTGCTCGCTCTTCAAACATGATGGTGGGTGAGAAGTTTGGGAGTTTGCTGGGATTTCCTGATTTACTGGGGCGTGACTGCCTGAACTGAGGGCTTTTAAATTTTGCATTATGTTAGCTGGGTTGTTAATATTTAATGTATGGAAACAGACAACGGTAGGTAGCTGACAACTCTCTTAAAATAAAAATCTGTATTATGATAATACTGAGGAATCTTTGCTGTTGTTACTACTTTGGTTATTGGAATGGCAGAATATAAATGCTAGGAGCTGGCGGGGGGGGAACTTTGCTGTGCCAGGGACCATGTGAATGGGGGAGTCAGAAACTTGCAGTCTGAAAGACAGAGAGGACATGGGGACAGGAGTGACGCTGGTGCAGAAGTCCTCCTTAGCATGGCAGGTTTGTTCCCAGTTAGTGAAGGCTGTGACCATGTCAAGTCCTCATGTCCCATCACTGCACTTAAACCAAACCTCCGTGATGTGACTCTCAGGGCTGGGGACTCACAGGCCTGGGCTGGGCTGAGTGCCCCTGCCCCGTGGGTACGACATCCTCTGCAGGGCACCCGTGACCTTCCTGCTGCTGCACGGAGCAGGAAAGCTTCCCAAGTTCAGGGTCATGTTGCTGCTTTTTAACCTGGGGCCTTTTCTCCCCTTCCCTTTGGACCCTCATCCTTACCAGCCAGCAGAGATCTGAGGAGCAGGTGGGTGGGAGCACCCAGGTCTGCTGCTCCCTGAAGGCACTCGCTACCTGCAAAGCCACAGGAGTTCAGCCACACCGTGTCTTTTCATCTGCTTAAAACCAGGTGACAATAATTTCTGTCTTCCACAGTGGATCTGGGTTCTGCTGAATCCTCCCCCAGAGCTGGCAGGAGCACGGGCAGGGGTTTCAAAGCCTCCCTGCCAGATCCTCTGCCCTTTCCACGGAAGCAGCTTAATGTGCTTCACAAAAGCCATGTTGCAACTGCTTTTTGCAGAAAATAAAACGTTCACCAGAACTCTTAATTCTGTGTTATCACGAGGAGTTTGGACAGCAAAACGCTTTTTAGAGCACTCCAATGCTGGGAGTTCAGAGATGATAGCAAATCTCCCTTTCTAAGCCGCTGACCTTTTTAGATGTTTAGTCACAGTGGAAATGAGTCTCAACAGGGCAGGGACGGTTGGGTCAGACGTTGCAGTAAAGCTTTTGATGCAAGGCTGTTGGGAATTTGGGTGTCTAAGTCTAAAGCAGTTGGGGCAGGAGGTGGATTTGAGCCTCTTTCTGCTGAAGGACTTGAGCAGGCGTCTCTGCTGTCTGGACAAGTGCTCATTGCTGGGGTGTTTCTAAGAAATTAAAACTCTGCTTTTCTCCCACCTTTTCCAGCTGCACCTTTGAAAAACAAAGTGACCAGTAAGCAATGCACGGCAAGATGCAGCACACAAAACTGCCTTTAGGAGAGGGTCTCAGGCTGCAAATCCCAAGGGGAAGGAGAAATGTCCCTGGCACCCTCAGAGAGAGGCCATCCAAGCATCCAAACAACATGACCTTAAGATGGCTTCCAGTTTTCCTCCTGGTCAGCTCCAGATAACTCCTTGCTCCATTGCCAGCTCTTCCTGGTCCTGCTCTACTGCCCTGTGCTCCCACAGGCACTGTACAACAGCCGGGTGTCAAAATCAGGCCCTGCAGCACCCTCCGAGCTGGGCACTGCAGCAATACCCGCTCTGCTCTCAGCACCCTCCGCTCCTGCCGAGATCAAGGAAGCAGAGCTGCACTTTCTGTAGGTTATTGCAGTGTTTTCATTTTGCACCATTACATCCAATTTGTTCTTTTTGGTTAGCTGGTGCTGGGTATTACTTCCCTGCAGAACTTGTGCGTACAGTGAAAAGGGCATGTTTAGAAGAGCCTATTAAAATTCATGGGGAGTGGTGCTGTCCCATGTGAAGAAGTTTAATCTGAGACAGCCTTCAAGAACGGCTTATTGCAGCCTTCTGCATCACCCAGAAACACTTTGGGGAAAAACAGGGAAGGAGAACAGAGTGTTAGATAAGCTGCTTTAAAATGATCTTCATAATCCTGCAAATTAAAATATATTTTATTAAAGACAAGTTACAGATACAAAATTACCCAAGAAAGGCTGGAAGTGACCTTTCTCAGAGACAGTTGATGCTACTCCTGCAGCTGTGACTGGATGTCAATGAAATCAAAGCTCTCCCCCCTCCAAGGAGCCTGCCCCGCTGGTGGCACAGAACACCCAGCCTTTCCTACAGGACCTGCTTGCAGGGGAGCTGGGCTCCCTTGGTACTAGAAATAACATTAAATAGTTGCTTGAAATTAGATTTGACACCCCCCCGCCATGTCACTTCTCAGCCATTGGCATGAGGCTTCCTGACCCCAAAGCAGCTCCAGCTTTTACTGTTGTTGAATGGCACAAAGGAGGGGAGAAGGAAGAGTGTGTTTACTCAAGGCTTAGGGCAATTGAGATCAGGGAGTGGCCAAGAAGAGCTGGGTTCATGCCAGTTTTTCAAATCCTGCCTATTTTCTGCCAGTTCCTCATAAAAGATGAGCAACAAAAAGCTTAAACTGTTGGGTACCCCCATCAGCCTTATTCTCACTGAGACGTGTGACTCTCATAAAAGCTTTTGCTACTGATGGCAGGAACCTCTGACAAACGTGCTCCCTGTTAGCAGCAATAACAGGGACAAGGCAAACAATCTTGGTAGGAATCACTAAAGGACATCTCTTAAGATTTAAAGTACATTTAACTGCTCATTCATCTCCCGCTCCACGCAGCTTTTAGCAGGTTACTTTAATCCTTCTCAGTCTCAATTTCCCTGAGCCTGAAAGGGGATATTATGGTACTTTCCTCCCAGGAACCATCTGAAATTGCTCTCTGACTGCAGAGTCCTTTTAGGATCCACATATGCAAGAGCAGAGCAATTCTGACTCTCATTATCCTGAGAAAACTCGCCATGCTTCAGGATGATCAAGGGATGGCATTTTTCCAGCATTAGACCCTGAAGTAGGTTTTATCTGTTGGCTGGGTTAGGTGTTTGCTTTGCCTTGAAGGCTGAGCCCTCAGGTTGTGTTTGTTAAAGAGGAGCTGGGCAAGACAAGTCAGGCATGGGTGGCTGCAGGGACAGGAGTGAATCCTAGCAGGAACACACTTCAGGTCACAGCTACCTGTTGCCACCTCCCCACATCAAGGAACCATGTTCCCGAGCTCAGGTGGAAGCTGTTTAGGGAGGGGACCTGACTTCTCTGCTGTGAGGACGCTGTGAGCAGCCACATCCTGGAGTGCCCTTCAGAGCCCCGGCTCCTCCGCATCATCACTTGTGTTTGCTTCAACCGCGTGGGGAAGGTGCTGCTGGGGACTGGAACGGGGCAGCTCTTTAGCAGACCCAACTGCTAGCTATACTGCTGGGAGTCTTGCTACCAAAAGCCTTTCCTGAAACAGTTGAGCCAGCATATTCTCTGTTAGGAGAGGGTCAGACTTCCTCCAACCCCAGGAGGGAAACATCACCCATTGCCTTTGAATCAGAGAGACTTGTGTGTAATGCGCAGGGCTGGTTGCAAACATGTCAGGGTCAATGGTATTTATCTAATTCCTGTTAACATCCCTATTTATGTCTTCTGTTCCGAGCTGGGGCTTCACCTTGCTGCCTGCCTCAGCAGCTGCTCCACCACATCTGCAGCCCCTCGCCTGGCTGTGCAAGGGGGTTTTCCCACATGCAAGCTCCCAAAGGGATCCCAGCCTTGGGGGGAGCTTAGGGAGGGCAGGCACGGCCTCCTGCCTGTGAATTCCTGGGAATAATACTGCATCTAGGTCCTGGACCCTGGCTCTCCCAAAAGACTGCCCTGTCTGCCTGTAGTCAGCATGGGGCTGGTGTACCACAGCCACCCGAAAAGTGTGAATGGCTGCAGGGCCATTTGCAGTCCTCAGCAGCTGGGTGGAAAGCAGCCCGGATGGACGGGCACTTGGTCACCCCTGCGAAAGAGAGGTCACATCTCCACCACTGCAAAGACTGGCCAACCCCTCTGGCTCTCCTGACTGATGGTGAGGTGACTAATGTGAACCTCCAGCCCTTCAGGGGCTAATAAATCTGCAGTTGCTGAATAACATAGCAGGTCCAATTGCTTTACAGAACTCGGTGCTCAAAGCCAAATGTCAGATAACACATTATAGGCAGCTGTTTTTACCTTGGTGCCAGCCCTGCCTGAACAGCACAAGCCGGGAGGATGAAATGTCCCCCCCAGAGTCCCACTGCCACCAGTCCCTCCCTCCTGGGCAGGACAGGAACCTGGGGCCCCAAGGACTTGGCCTATGGTATTGATAGGTAGGAGAAAATTACTTTCTTAGGTCATTTCACAGATTCCCTAGCATGCGAGTGACAGGAAGAAATTGCCCCACTGGCAGCTTTTTATTCCTCAACCAGCAGAAAAGTTTGTGTATTTTTTCTCCCTGAAGTAATTGTATTTGATCTCAAACCCAGTGTGAACAAGACAGATGGAGCCAGGAGGTGATGTTTTACATTCACCTTTGGGAACAGCGTGGTGCTTCCACAGCTCTCAGTCCCCCAGACTCAGCCTCATCAAGACGAGAGGAAAGGTGGGTCTGATGGAGCCATCCCTGGGCAGAGGAGCCGTGAGGTGTGTGCTTGTGGTCAGTGAGCACCAAAAGGAGACTTAATAGATGCGCGGGAGGAAATGCACATCCTGGGAAGGGCGGAAAGCTGGAGCCAAGGGGGATGGCTCTGAATGTGCTTTGTGGGAACCTGAACCAGAAACTTCTCTGATAAGCAATTTGCACTGGCGTGTTTCCTGCCCTCTTCCCGAAGGCAAAAGGAGCCCAAGGCTGACTAAGCAGCACGAGCCGTTCGCAGAGCGGTGCCAGGCAGGCGGTGATGCAGCTTGGTCTGCCCCTCCTCGAGGAGGCAGGAGGGAGGGAAGCCTGCCTGCAACGGCGGGGGGGACTTTGGGCACTCCTGGGACTTCAAAATGCATCTGAAAAGTTTAGGTAAGCTGAAAACTTCAGCTTTTTGCAGGACAGGGTCCCCATGGGGCTGCTGTCCTCCCAAACACGAGAGAGGGCTGCCCTCACCTGTTGTTCCCATAGCTGAGACAGTCTTCAGAGACTTTGCCCTCTGCCAAGGGGCATTTGCTCTCTGGTCCCTGGTCCCTGCTGAGACCTCTCTGCCCTTCCTCCCTTCAACTCCCACTTTTGCAGATATGCAGTCCAGCAGCTCAGCCCTCCCAGATCCTTCAGTGCTTCTCTGAGGACCCAGAGAGCACGGCAGAGGTCAGGCCCCGCTGTCTGGACAACGAGCTGTTATGGACTTATAAATATAAACAGTTTGGGAAAGGCTCCCTTTTACCATGGTGAGAGGAGGAGCTGGGCTGGCAGAGGGCAAGGTGGAGCCTGCTGGGGATACTGGCCATGGGCCAGAAAAGCCGTGGCTACCAAGGCTTCCCCCTTGCATGCCTGCTCCCCTGCGGCAGCGTAGGTTGGCAGCTACAGCTGAACTCCTCCGAAGGCCGCTTTCAGCAAGGGAGGATGTGATGAGGGAGCCCAGCTGCTGCTGACGTTGCCATCCAGGCTCTGCCTGGGTTTTTCGAGGAGAGCCTTGTCTCTTTAAGGTTCGTTTTTGGATTGTATTTTGCTGTCTGCTTCCAGTATTTTGCCCTGGTATTCCAGTATTTCCACGCTCCTGGGCTCTCGGTAGCACAAACCACTCTGCACTATGTATCTCAGTTCTTTTTGCACTTTCCAACACTTGTTACAGACCTCTGCCAAGAAACCTGATAATTTTTTTTCCCATTTAAGGGAAAGGATTTTGGACTATAAAAGAAAATTTCCATTGTACCTAAAGTGTTTCTAGGCCGGAAAGAAAATCCCTGGAGACCAAGGGAATCCTTAAAGGGACATAATAGGAAACACTCTGTAATGGAGACAGCTTATTGTGTATGACTGTCTGTCCCACTCATGAGGACAAGTACAAGGCCCTTGGGCCACAAGAACAATACGGGTTATTGTTACATCTTATAGCTCATTTTAGAATATGAAACCCAGTGTCCCCTCAGTACCAGGAACCAGCCAAAACTCTTGGGCCACGAAAGCTGCTGTGCCCATCTCTGCTGGAAACCCATTGTTCCACATACCATTGCTGTGACGGGGCAGAGCGCTTGTTTACAGGCGAGGAGCCTTCCTTTTCTCACAGCCCTTTGTTTTTCTGTGACGAGTAAAATGATGTAAATCAGCCTCCCCTCTTGCTTCATAGGATGGACAGGAAGATGCCAGGCTGTTGCATCGGTGTGGGTGTTTGTGAAGATGCGATACTTTTCCTTATGCAGGCAGAGGAGTCACTGCAGATCAGCAGAGGGATATTTCCTCATTCAGGCTCAGCCTATTTCCCTGTCATGTTGTAGCTCAGCAAACACTGTCTTACAGACCTTTTCTGCCTGGCCGGTGAAATCCAGATATGTATACACCACTGACTGCAAGGCCAGGGGAAGGTATATTTGTCATACTCTGCACATTTCCTCTAAAGTACTTGAGGTTTAAGGTGCTTCCTTGTCAATGACTGCTGTAATACCTGGAAAGGAACAGGGTTTGCCACGGACGGCATTCAAGCATTTGGCTGGCTCCATAGGCTGTGGAAATAACAAACCATAAGTGAAGTTTGCAGAAGCTCAGGGTACAAAAATATCAATTGAAAGGAATATCCAACCCAAGAGTGGGTTAGATAACCTTGGAGAAGAGCGAGCAGGATGCACATTTCTGCATCCTCAGGCCTGTACTGTGCCTTGCTGACAAACCCTCCATTGTGGGACAAGAAATGCTGCAGGGAACGGAAGTCCCAAGGGTGGAAACATCCTCTCCTCTCCCCAGACTCCTGGATCACCCCAGGCACAGCCAGGTCTGCCCTGGGCAGGGCTTGCTCTCACAGCTTCTGTCTATCTGAGAATCCAGTGTGATTTTTCAGTGCTGGCAGGATGGCATGGGTGGAAGGGTGAGCACGGAGCAGTGGAGGAGTCTGTGCTTCCATGCTGCCCCTTCCTGTGCCCCCTCCATGGCTGGTTCTCCGCTCTCTTGGCAGAACACAAGAATGACATTGGCAGGGTAGCAAGAGTGATGCAGGAAGATACAAATGCCCTGCTGATAAACCCGAGTTGTGTCTCTCTCAGTGATTTAACTGCATTGAATCTGATGCATCCCCCTGCATTAGGCTACTTGTCATTTCCTCTCCCACCACCCTCTTCCCGCAGATGAGCAGCCTGCATTTGTCACAAGGGGAGATAATGTGCCCTGGATGCCAGTGCTAGCAAACAAATAACTTGCTCTCCTACAGCACCTGCCAGCTGGAAGTTTCAAAGCACTTTGTAATCATTAACAGATTTAGCTTCCCAGCCCTGATCAAGGATTTTTATCTCTGTTGTAAGAGGAGAAGAGTCTGGAGGTGAAATGATGAGAAAGTAAGAGGAGAACTGAAGTGCTCTGGATACTGCTTGTAGGTTTTCATGGGGTGGGGGGAGCTAGTGCAGCAGAGGGTCACTGGGCTGAGATTAAGCTTGTCAGCAGGTTTTATTCCCAATTCTTCCTTCCACCTCCCCTTTGGGTGATCTTGTTTTTCTATATCTTAATTTCCCCATCTGCGAAAGGAAGGTTGTGACACACTTCTCCTTGTAAGAAATTTTGAAGTATACAGATGATACATAGTTGTGGGAGATACTGGAGAAAAAGGCCTGGCCACACAAACACTGTTTGGGATTTCAGAAAGTCATCTCTAAGAAAGACGTTGGACGTTCAAACACCAAAGATAGTAGCATAACACTGACATTGTGTACACCGGGCAATGGGAGTCAGGTGGGAGAGAGGTATAGAAAACGGGGGAAAGCAGCACTGAGAGTCTTTTTGCCTAGTTAATCACACAAAATAAGACACAGGGGTTCCTATTTTAGAAACCTTGTGGTAGGAATTGTCACTAGAGTCCAAGAGCCACGGTCAATCAATGCAAGAGGAGAAAGTGCTAACGAGCACAGCTGTGTACCTCTGGTACACCAGCCTAAGCAGGTGAACTGCATTAAGTGGTCCTAATGTACCTGTTAAATGGTGCTAGTGGAGTTCCAGGCTCCTGATGAGGTCCATTTACCCTGTCAGGTGTGAAGGAGGAAGGGAAGGAGGACAATTTGGCAGAAGGATACTTTGAACACAGTGCTGTTACCTGGCAAGTTACCCTTTTCTCCGTTTCTGCTGTGTTTTTAGGTTAGTAAATGCTCCTTTTTATTATATTTATATAATTAGAATTAGTAGCAGAGATCCACTGTTTTTCCTCCCATCTGTATCTGCAAATATAGGCAGCCACCCTGAAAACAATCTCTTTCCTTCGATGAGGGGCTGCCAGGGAGAGGATGAGGGCCCAGTTCCCTCCTCTCACAGAGTGATGCTCGGCCTCATTGAGCTCAGATGCTCATGGCTCAGCAAGCAGGGCCTGGGAAGCAATACGGGCCCTGCTGGGCTTATCAAAGCTGTCTTCTCTGCTCATCATTTTTCTTCTGGCACCAATCCCTGCTCCTATTTTCACGGGTGATACCACCAGGAGCTGGAGGACGGTGGGAATAGCCCCATGCTCCTAAGGAGGGATGCTGCGGCTCTCCCCCCGGTGCTGGGTCTGTTCCAGGCGCCTCCCCCGCTGTGAATCAGCCGTGGGGCGGCGGGGCCCGGCCAGGAAAGTGTTAACCTTCCCTGCAATGCTGCATCCCAGCTCACGGTGGAGCTGCCTTCCTCTCGTCCACCCCCAACTTCCAATTCACTCCAAACAACTCCGGGACAGAATTGCAGGGGAAAAGCTGGAGGTTCAGACTAGACTTGTTGATCTCCGTTCCCAGGCAGCAGAAGGAAGTACCGGAGCTTCCCTTTGTGTCTGCGCGGAGAGAGGGCTGGGGGGGAGGCGGGGGCAGATGCGGCTTCGGCGGTGACTGGAGGCAGGAGTGAGGAGCCGCAGCCGAGGGAAGGCCTTGGAAAGCTTCCTGCCGAGGGATCCGATTTACCTCGTTTCCCTTCCCCCTCCCCTCGGGCTCCGTGGACAGCCGGGAGCGCGGCCGCCATCCCTCCGCCTTCAGGCTGCCCGTGGGGGGATGCGAGCGGGGCCGCCCCTGCTGCCCGCCCCGCCGCAGGATGTAGCCGCCCTCGGCCCCGCACAGCCCCGCACCGCCTCGCTGGGAGCCCGCAGGAGGAGGTAGGTGCGGGCCGGGCTCCGGCCGAGGGAGGAGAGCCTTTCCCCGTGTGCTGCGGTGGCCGGGGAGCAGCCCCGGCGGCGGCCTGGAGGCAGCGGTGGTGGTTCGTTTTCGGGGCTGGGGGAAACCTGGATGGGCGGGGAGAGGGGCCGAGCCCCCGGAGCTCTGCCGGCTGGGCATGGAAGAGCCATTCCTTTCTGCGCCGGGGTTTCTCTTCATGCCATCTTGTGTAAGCAACAGTGCTCAGGGCTGTCATAACCCACCCGGCTTTGCAAGGAAGGCTCGGGGTTTTTCCTTATGCCGATTTTCGTTGATTTCCCTGTTATGCAGAGGTCGGCGTGGGGGGTGGGTGTGTGTGGTGAGGGGCCGTCCCTGGGCAGCCCAGAGAGGTAGAGTGCGTCGTTAGAGCGACTGGAAATAGCCTCTTTTCCCTTCTCCAGCTCTTTCCTCGGGGACATTTGCAAGGCTGGAGTTATAAAAAGCCTCCACGCCTCCCTGCAGCCTCCACGGCTGTGCAGGGTGGGGGGCACCGCCGGCGCAGAGGAGGGGGGTTGCCTCGGATGGGTCATAGGGACACCCGGGGTCCGCGGTCCGGCTGGGCCCCTCTGCAGCCTCCACGGCGGGGCCGGGCGGCAGCGGTGGGGCCGGGTGCTCGGGGAACGGCGGTGGCGGGGCCGGTGCGCTCCTGACCGGCCGCTCCGGAATGGGGGACGATGTGCCAGAGCACCCCTGGCTAGCGGCCCGGCGCCTTTTGGGGCGCGGTGCTCGGGGGAGCCCTGTGCGCTCCCCGGTCAGTCAGCAGTTCCCAGCCCTGTACTAGCAGAGGCTCACGGGGCCGTGCCCAGCCTCCACAGCTCCCCCGGCCGGGGTGTGCGGGCAGCCCTCCCGGGGAGAGGAGCGGGGGGACACCCGTCCGCCGCCCGGGGGAGCTCGGCGGCAGCGCCCGGGCCGACACGTGGGAGCGGGCGGCCTTCAGCACGGCGGGCGCGGACAGCGCCTGCCCCTGGCCGCCCGCCTGGCCGGCGGAGCGCGGTTCAGCACCGCCCGAGCGGACAGCGCCGCCGCCGCCCCCTCAGCAGATTAGCGGGGCCGGGCGCTCCCCCGCGCGCGGATAAGGCCGCGGCGAGGCAGCCGCGGGCGCGGAGGTCAGCGGGCGGGGACCCATGGTTGGCCTCTCTTGCAGCTCTGGGGCATGGAGGGGAAGGAGAGGTGAGGAGAGCCGGCCCCCGCACGCCCTGCCCCACGCCGCACCTTGGAGTGTCCAGCTGAGGGGGACCAGCGATGCCTCTGGGGATGAATAAGCATGGATCTCGCTCTACTACCTCTTTGCCTCCGGACCCCACGGAGATCGTCAGGAGCAAGGCCTGCTCCCGAAGGGTCAAGCTCAACGTGGGGGGGCTGGCCCACGAGGTTCTCTGGCGGACCTTGGACAGGTTGCCGCGGACCAGGCTGGGTAAGCTCAGAGACTGCAACACACACGACTCCCTCATGGAGATCTGTGATGACTACAACCTGGAGGAGAATGAGTACTTCTTCGACAGGCATCCTGGGGCATTCACCTCAATCTTGAACTTCTACCGTACTGGCAAGCTGCACATGATGGAGGAGATGTGCGCCTTGTCCTTCAGCCAGGAGCTGGACTACTGGGGGGTGGATGAGATCTACCTGGAGTCCTGCTGCCAGGCCCGCTACCACCAGAAGAAGGAGCAGATGAACGAGGAGCTGAAGAGAGAAGCTGAGACACTGAGGGAAAGGGAAGGGGAGGAATTTGATAACACTTGCTGTGCTGACAAAAGGAAAAAACTCTGGGACCTCCTGGAGAAGCCCAACTCCTCCGTAGCGGCCAAGGTAAGATCTCCACATTTCTTTTGAAGTCTTGTCTGTATTGGCTCGTGACTGGTGATGCTTACATGAGGTATTGCTCTGCTACCCTTTCTTTAGCATCTGGACACTTGTGGCTGGATGAATGCTGTGAGTGGAGGGGAGAAAGGCCTCCCAGATGCAAACAAGGTTTAATGTATCACTTTTGGGTAGTTCAGAAGGGATTTAGTTTGAGCTTCCCTGGGGGAGTCTAGGCTGCTCAGTGTGGGAGCAGCTCCACTGAGCCCTGCGTCAGCATGCACTAATTGCTGTGGCTGAAGCTTAGTAGATTTGTTATCCAGTGGCCTGTCTTGGTGCATTTTGTAATGGAGATTTCCTTGGGCCTGAAACATGGGTGTCTCCTACTACTTAACCAAACTGACTTTTAAGAAGATGAAATCTACTTGAACTCTTAGACCCAGGTCCAGTCAGAAATAACGTCTTCCTTTCTAGGTCTTAATTTAAAATTCTGTGGTGAAATACATCTAGTTATTTGTATCATGCACTCCTAGGCGGTGGGTCTGCTAAAGCTAGTGGTTGAATTTCATAGTTTACCTGATTCCAGCCTGTTTTGCCTCTTCCTGTGCAACACTTGCTGTAGCTCTGTCTCTGTCAATAGTTGAAGTGCTGCTTACTCTGAAGTTGGTGTCAGCGCAATAGATCTATTTGAAGATGTTTGGAAGACAAGGTCCATGTTAGGAGAAACCAATGTCAGAGTTGGCTGTGATAATTTAGCTGTCTCATGTTAGTCACATATTCTTTAGTGAGGAAAATCTCTGTGAACACAATGATTCAGTAACCATGGGGACAAAAGCGAAGGGGGAGAGGTTGAAAACTGTGGGATGAATAACTGAAAAGCATGAGAGACTGAGCAGTAGGGACCAAAATTTGAATTTTCTATGTATTGGTGTCCTCACAGTATGGCAAAGAAGTAGAAAGAGGCCCCAGCTACCTCTTTAATGTGACTTCCCTGTTGCACGTACATTTGCAAATGCAGACCTTATCTCTATCCCTTAGGAAGGCTGGCTTATGAAAACAGACTTCTTCCTTCCCTCTCTTTTTTTTTTCTCTTATCAAAATGTTGCACGTCATGAACCAAGAGCATGTGTGAAAGTTTGGGGAAGGGATTTTATGAAATGTGGAGCTAAATGGCTCATTCTGGCAGGGGAAGGGAAAGGCATGGTTGGCTGCTGAACCGATTATCACTTTTTTTAATGACAAAGAGAGCCACAGAATATCTTTTTCTCTCCAATGGCATGGATGACACTGTGCTGAATACATTAATCATTTATAAGGCTCCTTTGGCACAGTCCTGGAATCTTGAAACACAAGCCCCAGGCTTTGCTGTCTGTGGCACTGACTCAAAATCCATTAGAGACTGTTGATGCTCATGATTTATTGTATATGAGCAGGGGTCATTCTTGCCAAATAAGTGTCTTCTGTGATTTATAAATGAAATACACTCTAGCTTCATTTTCTGAGAAAATTCTCGGAGTAAGTGCATTTGGCATTGCAGGCTCTGGATTAATTGAGAGTGAATGGTAATGCATTATTGTCCTTCCCATTTAAAGCTACTATTCTGTGACTTTGTTACTGTAATGAAAATGGTGCTGTGTGTTCTCAGACCTCAAATATTCCAGCAGTTCCCAAACACTGATTTCTACCCATTTCAAGTGTAGCAAGGAAAATGGGCATGATGAACAATCAGCTTACCAGGAAGGGACAGAAGATCTGCTAAGCCTATTCTTTATCCGATTTTCTCCCTGCTGGTAGATCGCTTTTCTCTCATGCCAGAGTATGCCCTTTGCTTTGATCACCTTCATGAGAATTCATTCCACATATTGAATAGGCTGGACCTAGTCTTCAACTTCTGATGGGAGGACATGGGGAGAAGGACTTGGCAGCCTGACCTGTTATCTGACCTAACCAGTTGTGCCCAGGCTCTGTTTCAGGCTGCATTTTCTAAATCTGAGCCTCTTCCTGATAGCTCCTGGCCAGCTTTCCTCTCTGTCTGCTCAGTGGAGCACTTTCGCTGAGGCCACAGACCTCCAGGAACTTCTGTCACCTTTCCTAAAGCCAGACTCCATCTGCTTTACCAGGTCTAGAAGCTCAAACTGTTCCTATAGAAAGGGAGCAAAGTAAACTATTCTGAGGTTTAATGACTCACTGAAGGACCTAAAATAATTGGGAAAATGTATACTACTCTCACTTATTCTTTCTCTTCAGACATGTGCCATGCAATGCAAAGTTCTTTCCATTTAAATACAAGAAATACAGGCTCCCTTCATGTTCTCTTTAAGAAGTCTAGAAAATGGCTGCAAATGCAGGTTTTCCCCCAAACCCAACCCAATCCCTCCGTAAGCCATGCCTTATTGTCTAACTCCTGCTCCTGCAAGGTGGGCTTTCTTGCTGGCTGCCAGAATGGTTTGTATTTTAACACTTTTTGCACAACACCTAACCTGAATCCTCCGTAACAGCTTACTGCAGAACTTCTCACGGTTACACTGCGACTGGTTAAATATTGAGAGTGCAAGTTGTTTTTTATTTGTTTGGGTTTTGTTTGTTTTATTTTTTAAAAAAGGAATGATATGTGATGTACCTCAGGGTGGAAAACAGCATTCAAGTAAGAGAAGAAGAATCCCCCAGACCTCAATTTTTTGTTGCTTTTTTATTCACTGGGGATTTACCCATATCTTTTGACTAATATGTCTGGCTTTTAAACTAACCACCTCATGGCAAGCAGTGTCTTGTTTGTGTGATGCTTCACCCTGTACGTGACTGGAAAGAACACTCTGTTAGATTGTATAATACCCACCCTTTGAGAGCCTCCAGATTTCTATGATGAGGCATCAGACAGCTGTTGAAGCCTCAGGCTCGCTGCCTTGTTACCTCCCAGCACTAGCAGAGGGGTGTTTGCTCCTTTCCTATAATGCTGCCCTGCCTCGCAGCTGAAACCAAAGCTGCACCGTCCTTGTGCGAGGTGCTGTAGAGCTGCAGGGCAGCACTCCATCCCTTCCCCGGGGTCAGACTCTGCAACCACTGCCTGAACCATTTCACCCACCAGTCTATTTAACTTGGAGGCACTTGCTGTGCTGTACTCCCCTGTGTTCCCTTTGCCTGGTGGGAAAATCCCTGTACACAAAATTGAGCACTGAGGGACTCTCCCTCTACCAAATGAAAAAATATTGAACAGGCAGTTATTAAATAAAACTCTTCATTTCTCTCTCTCTAGCCTTACAAGGTATTTTAAAGGATGAGTTTCTCCCGCTTCCTGTGACTTTATTTGCCTGTATATCCCTGAGAAATACCCACTGCAGTCTTTGTGGATGCTTCCTCCTCTTCCTGCAATCACTGTTTTTGCATGTTCCTGCTTATTTTTATCGTTCTCCCAGTCTCCCTTAGTAGTTTGGTGGTTGTTTTTGTTTTTTAAATAGTATTCTTCCTGTACTTTAGTGTACTCACAACATCCATATTTAATCATAGAGGACTCTCTGGTGCTCGCTGCTGTCTGGATTTACACTAGATGAAGATGAGGTGCAGATATTTTCTGGAGTTGCTATTACATTTTGTTGTATAGTAGTTTTCCTTTCCTCAGGAAAGAAAAGTCAAGCAGAACTGCTGCTTTTTCTTGGGACTTAGTGTCCATCAGGGCAGTAGTGGCTAGCAGTTGTCCAGCACTCTGGTTTGGGCTTTTAATACTAATTACACTTTCCCTCACCAAGGCTAAGCCTGGGCAGCTGGTTTCTGTCACCCACAACCCAGCTGGCAGCCCTGGGTTTCCAAAGCAGAAGTCCCTCCTGTAGCTGTTGTTTCTTACTAACCAAGCTAGTTAGGATCTGTGGGTGTCTCACCTGCCTGGTGAGATATTTGTGCCCCTTGGGAGAATCAGCCTAGCTGTAATTCCAACTAGACTTCATGGCATCCTGAAAAATCACAAACTGCAGTTGTTCCATGCTTTCCAGTATAAACAAACAACAAATTAGACCAACTCAACATCTTAATTAACTTATATGGTCTTGGAAATCCTCTGATCACCTGGACCTTTCCAGCAACCCTGCAAGTACATTGCCCTTTTTGCCTCTTAGGAGGAAAAGAAATCCTTTCTTCTCTTAGTCCTTACAAATTTTTTCCCTGATTGATATTTGAGCAATTAGTGTCACATGGGGGGCAGGGGGGAAAGTCTGCTTCTCTTACAGACTCCTCTGCATGTGCTGGTTTCATCTATTTTTCTCTTGCTGTCCTGAAGGCTGAGAAAAACATGATGACATCACCCACTTTGCAAAAAGCTTCTCTGCATATCTGCATGTCAAGTAGGATGTGCACTTCCTCTCCTCCTCGCTGCCTCCATTTCCCACTTGTCCCTGTCCTGTTGGGAGCTCAACAGTCCCTCCATTCTGACAGGTTATTTCTCATCATTTCCCCTGCTCCTACTATGTCTTTGCCAGTGCAATAATACCACATTTATCCTTGAAAACTTGCAACTCCAATTCAGTAATCTTATTATGCATGCCTCTACATTTGTTGAACAGCTTTTCTCGAGCTGCCCGCTGCTCTCTGCTGCTAATCTCTGGATGCATTGCTTAGGGATTGAGGAGGTTGCTCTGTAAGCTCTTTTCTTATTATTGTTGATAGTAGTGACAAAATAAGGATGATAAAGCCTCTTGGAGATGCATTCGCTACATCTAGAGCGTTCTTCCCCCACATGGGCTTTCTATTCCTGGCCCTCCCTTATGGCATGCAGTTTTCATTCATCTCTAAACCTGCCTGAATTTAGCATTCAGCAGAGGAAATCCCTCTCCCTAATTGCAGGGGTCACATCTTAGCCATGTCTTGTCTATCTTGGAGGCTCCAATCACAGGGCAGATGTTGACTTTGTTAAAGCCAGATTGCCCATATTTTCCTTGCATCTGAGACTTTCATTTTCCTGATGCAGGATACTGCCTTGGCTTTTCTGCTATATATAGGAGATGCTTTCCCTTCATCCAAAGTAAAATCCTGTCTTCAGAGACCCTCAAAAGCAGAACCTCATTCCAAAGCCTTTCCCCTGGGTTCATGGATTTGCCACTTTGTTTTATAGCTCATTGCTGGGTTTCTAGCACAGCACAGTCCTGTGGACACACAAATGATTGCTGTTCTGTATCAATCTCTTTTCATCCTGCAACTCCTTTCTGTGTGCTTGCCCTTCCAATGAACTTCTTAAATCTTTTGTCTGGGGAGCCCTAATTCCTACATTTGATTCCCTGCAATGTGTCCTCTGCTGCTGTCTCACCGATGACCTTCCCACAATGTATTGCTGTGCTGCCAGTTCCCAGAACTCCTCTGCATTGCAGCCTCCCTAAACTCCCAGTTTCTGTGGGGGGGGAACCCCTAGCGATATTGCCAGCCTGGTAATTATGTCCTGTGATTCTTTCCTGGCTCTAAAGGGTCTTTCTGGGAGTCCTTGTAACATAGGAGACACCCTGGCCCATGACATAGCATTGGCTTGCTAGTCCCCCACATCCCTAACGCAGCATCCCGTGTTGTTTCCTGCATGGTATGCATCTGCCAGCAACAAGCTTGTTCTAAGCTCTCCAGGTGGGATCCTCACCCTTCAAAGGTGATCTGTTCTCCGGGAGCTGCCTAGCATTTCCTG
Organism: Nyctibius grandis; assembly: GCF_013368605.1. Classification (NCBI taxonomy): domain Eukaryota; kingdom Metazoa; phylum Chordata; class Aves; order Nyctibiiformes; family Nyctibiidae; genus Nyctibius; species Nyctibius grandis. The sequence goes on from NC_090676.1 coordinate 8,868,786, forward strand.
CCTGAAAATGGTTTGGGTTCAGCAGTTTACAATCCAAGCCTGCATGTCTGCAGTCTCTAAAGGATTTTATAAAAGGAAAGTTAAAATTGTTATACCAAGTAGTTCTTTTGATATACTTGCAATACAGTCCATAAAGTATAGTATGCATAACCATATATATGTAGGCATACTCCTCGATCTTAACTTATTTGTAACTTTCTGCTAGGAGAGCTTGGAGCAAGTTTGTGATCCTCCCTGATCCTAAGCATCCACATCTGGGTGAGACTGCCTGCCTGTCTCAGGAGGGAAGGGACAAGCTTACATGCTCAGGCTGAATTCCTTAGAGGATGTGTGCTATAGAAGTATAGTCGATGCTATTTTTAAAGCACCAGCTCTCATTTGTACCTCTGAAAAATCTGTCTGAGAAATTAATTCCTCTTGCTGCTCAGTGTTCTCCCATCCTCCTCAGCCTGTGAGCAGACGTGGTTTAAGGTGGCAAAATCACCAGTCAAAAATGTAGGAAATCTTGCAAGAAAGGAAAATCCCTGTTTTGTTCAGCTGTAACTGCAGAGGTTTAGTAACAATGGGATTCAGAAGAAAAGTACTGGGCCTGATCCCCCAGGAAATGCGGGCGCGGTGTCACGCTCACACAGTGCGGGTGCAGCCTCAGCTGGTACCTGTGCAAAGCACTTGCATGCACTGCTGAGTCGAGCACGCCATGCCTGACGGGTGTGCACTGACCGCAGCGGTGTTCAGAGCTAGCTGTGCAGAGGTATGCCGGAGCTGTGTAGGAAAAAAAAAAATCAATTATTTTCATTTTTTAAAACACTTTCTTCATTTAACTCTTCTTACACTGTGGGATAAATATCCTTGCCATTGCGTTCCTACTTTTGCCTGTTCCTCTTGATCCTGAAGATCACAATTTCCTTCTGATTTGTCTCGAGGTAAATGCCCCCATGGAGAGGAATAATCCAATGTTACTTTTACAACATGAGCGTTGCTATTTGTCACTGCTAATGGCAAAATATTTATGTCAAAGAAAGTTCACAGCTGATCACTTAGTTCTTATAATAAACACAGTCAATATGATTTACTCTGTGGAGATATCTGGCAGCAACAGAAGAGGTACAAGGGGGCCAGTGAATGTGAACAAGACATTAATATTAGCCTTCTCTCAAGAAGGTATACATAGAAGCAGTGACAACGTATAGCTTCTACTGCATGAAGGCAGACAAGGATCAGACCCTTACTGTTATAAGAGTTGCCCATTTGTTCCCTAGGTCTAGAGGCTCAGCTCCATCACAGGCTGGGTTGCACTAGGACTGGGAGCACCAGCACCGGGGTATGGCAATAACCGAGCTCAGGTTTGGAGGTCACTGCCCTTATGGGGCAAAACCTTCAAGGGCTGAGTGGGTGAATCGGTTCTGTGTCGCTCTGTGCGATGGACCTACGAGCTGGCAACAGCTCGGGGATCCCTGCCCCACACTCTGTTGCTTAACTGTAGTGCCTGAGCTGCTTTAGCTTTGGCACTCTTTATCCTTGAGATGACCTTGCCCTAAGTTAGTCCCTGGGGCAATAGCCACATGTTCACCTCCTGGTGTTCTCAATTACTCAGTACAGCAAAAGTAAACCTTGTAGTAAGCTTCCCCCCTGAGTTTGGCTGGTCTCTGGTTTCTCTCTGCTGTCCTAGCTCTTCCCAGCCTCCCCTGTCTCCTTTACAACCTGGCACTAGCTGAACATGTTTACCAGCATGACTCGGTGAGGTCTTATTCTGATTTTTAATGAAAAAATTCTATTCTTTATTCTGGAGCAAGTCTGGAAGAGTGCTGAGCATCCCCAGGCAAGCACAGTGCCTTTGTACCTGCTATAGCCCTTCCCAAAATGCTAACATTTCAATATCCCAAGCATATTTATTTTCTAGGTCCCCTAATAACACCAGCACCCCCAGCCCTGTTCTGTGGAGGGTAAAACTCCCATTGAATGTAATGGGAACAGATGAGTATTATAATGTCTGTACTCATCAAGCAAAGCTCTCAAAGTGCTTTGAAAAGATGGATTAGTTAAGGCCAGGACAAACCTGTGACATGTATTATCCCCATCTTAAAGTGAAGAGGTGATCATTGCCCAAGGTCAGTGAGGAAGGCTAGGGCAGAGATGGGGGGGCCATGGCTTCCCCCTGTCCCATGTCACCAGTACATTTTCATGGTATAGAGGAGCTTCCAGTGGCCCCTGCCTGCTGCATACAGACTGAAAAGTGCTGGCAGCCGTCTGGCAGTTTATCCAAGGGGATGAAGGGAGAAATCAAACCTCTCCTTGTTTCAGCACAGGTATTCCTACTTAATGACCCAGCATGCATGGGAAAGTCCTGGAAAACTTTGTCATGTTTGAGGAATGAGTGGTTACAGAAAAATGGCAAGTTTTCCTCTGATAGATCCAAAAGCAGAGGGTCTGTACTGGAGCATTTTCAGTGCTCTCTGGTGCAGTTCTGACTGTACGGAGGGGAGGCTGTTAAACTGTTTTGAACAGCAAAAGAGTACATATGTTAGACTACAAATACAAAAAGCTGTATTGTGAAATGATAAAATAAATAATAATACATATCCAATACAGTATATATTGATATGTATGCACATACGCTACATTAAAATTGCCCTTCCATATGGGAAATCCTTTGTACCAAAATTAACCTGTATAAGAAAGGTCTTTTTATTTTCAATTAAGAACTAATCCTAGCAACTAGCTCCACTTTGAGCACAGCAAACATAATGAACAACTCAAACATTACTCAACAGCAGTAGTATTTCCTCAGACAAAGCAATTGCCACCTTTGATAGTAACAGTATCTGTGTGAAAGTGAGGGTCAGAGCATGGGCTTGGTAGTTTGGGAGCTCCCTTCAGCCTGGCCTTGAAGAGGTATTGACATTTTTAGGAATGTCCCCCCTTTCTCCATTCACAAGTCTCTCCCAGACCTGCCGTGATTCCTGTGAGTGTTTTTGCTGAAGTTTGCAGCTGTTCTGGTCCAATGGCTGTGGATGTTTTGTGACTCTTCCCCTGAGGTGCTGGCACTGCAGTGAGGGGAAGGTGGCCCTAACTCAGCACTCTGCTTTTTGGTCGTGTGTCTGAAACCTGGGTTTGGACGAGAAATGAACAGCAAAGCAAAAACCGAAGTACTTGTTGTATCTGAATCTCATATAGACAACATCTATCAGGCATCCATCTAATCTGATAAAAACCTTTTGTCACTAATAAAGGCTGAGTGAACAGTCAAAACAAATGGAAAGAACAATTTATTTTAAAGTTCATTTTTCCTGTGGTACATAATCAGTTCCAGTTATTATGAGTTGAACTTATTCAGTGCTGTTTGGACTAGGATTCATGCAGAGTGTCCAGCCAAAACCACAGATTAGTTTTGTTTTATTTTATTTAAGTCCATTTGCTCTTGCTCATTTTTGAACAAAATGGAGCTGTGAATCTCTTTTGCAGTGCATAAACACCAAAAATGCTCTCTGATTGGTACTGATGGACAAAATGTTTCTAAAACATGATTATACTTACCAAATTTTATTTTAGACTTAAGATTCCTCATGGATATCTCTTTAAAAAAATACTCATTTTGCTACAAGAATAAATTGAAGATGTGAGCAAAGAGGTCTGTCTCAATCTCACTATTTAAAGTCTTCTGTAGGGGGCAGGAACTCTATCAAGCACACTTTCCATGACACAAGAAATCTCTTCCACGTGTCAGGTACGCTTTGCTTGGCTGGTTTCAGTGATATTTGATGGTAGCGTAAACTGGGAGTGGAAACGTGGCACAAAGCACTAGGAGCAGCTCCTTGGTTCTCTGAGGAGCCTTTTATATGACTATGTCCAATCTTTTCTCTCCGTTCTCTGCAGCGATTCAGTGTCTGATGGTCCTTAGCTTTCTCTACCCTGGCATCTGTGTGCGTCGTAACGTGTTTGTCCTCCCAGTTGTCTTGGGAAGGAGAGCAGCGCGATTATCCCGGTTTACTTGGAGAGGGTACAGAGGGACTAACTAGCTTCTCAGGGTCTGTGATGGAGCAAGGAACAGAGTCGTAATCCACCCCTAATCCCGGGACCATTTTTTTTCTCTGGTGCAGCTGGATTCCAGTCATAAGCATTCAAGATGCAGCTGTAATACGTAAGAGTTTAATGCTTCCATGAAACCGCCTAGGAATCCATCTCAGATTGGGTTTCTTCATATTTCTGGGAATCTCGTTTGTGTCTGGCACATTCTCAGCCCTGAAAAGGTTCATTCACATGGTAGTAATTTTTCTGTTTATTTCAAAATGTCCATCTATGGCTCTGCATGCTTAATTTCTTTTGCATCACATGCTTTTATTAATTGTAGTGATCACATGTTAAACAAACTCTCTTTACTTCTCATAATGGTGCATTTGACCACTTCAACTATTAGTAGTTACTGTAACATCCTTGTACTTCTCTATATCTGGCTATTCTCAAAAACTATGGGTTCATCAAGTGTCTGGATAGAAAAGGAGTGTAACTCACTTTGAAGCACTGTTTGCTGTCTGCTATCAGAAGAACGCAGCCTCCATGTGGAATAGGGAGCTTTCACTCCTTGTTTACTTATTTGTGATTTTTTTTTTTTTTGGTAAATCTGTCTTTCATGGCATAAAATTTAAATCTTTTTAGAAAAGAAAAAGAAAAAAAGTGTTGTCTCCCCTCCCGTCAATGTGCCAGAAGTTTATTAATAATACATAATAATTATACATTGCATTTCTTAGCTCCTTTCATCTGAGGATCTTAAAGTGCTTCACAAACATTAATTAAGTAATCCTTATGACTGCCTGGTGCAGTAACTATTACTATCAATCTACACTTAAATATGACAATGCAGAAGAAATAGTAAATAAGAATCTCCCATGTGCAGGCAAGAGCAAACCTGGTCTAGAAAGGCAAAGCAAGCTGGAGCAGATATCATCATTTTGTAGCTATACTTTGTGTAAGCAAATCCACCAGTCTGCCTGTCAATGTACCGGAGCCGTTACCTCTGAAGTTGACTGGTGTTGGACACAGGCCAAAGACAATAGTTAGGACACTTTCTAGACCAACACAGTATTATCTCTGCTGGCAAGAGGAAAGTTGTGGTTGGCAGCAGAACTCGTGTCCCTCGTTGAAAGCTGTGGAGCTGGTGGCAGAGGGCTTGCTCTGAAGCAGCCTCAGCAATGGGATTTACTGATCCTCACTCCAAGAGAGCCTTCGTTTGTTATCCTTTGCAGGAGGGGTCCCTGAGGTGCAGCCCACCAAGTGCATGCAGTGTCCCATGAAAGGTCTCTTTAACCCTCAGCTGACCACCAAGGCTGTCACAGCGATGGTGGCTCTTCCACTGCCTGCGCCAGATGGGTGTGAGGGACCCAAAGCTGTCAGCCCAGTGCAGCTGGTCCCATCAAGGGGTCACCATACAGAGTGTGAGGACCTTCACACTTGGGCTTTTCATCTCTGACTGCTCCCCTGCTCTCTTCCCTTCCACAGAGAGCCACTGCAGAGCTGCTCCCAGACTGAATCTGATTTTGTAGGAGAAGGAGCTTTTGTGGTGTCCCCAGACACCATAGCTCTTGCTCTTCCATGAACAAAGCTTTAGGAAGTCCTGCACAGGGTTGGCTGCAAAGCTCTCCTCAGTTCTTTCCCCTCAGCCCTTGGACTGAGTTGTGTGAGCATCTGCATCTTATCTTGACTGGTGTCACTTAGGAATGGGTTTGTTCTCAGAAAGAATAGCTTATGTTAGAATAGAACAGAGATGAAAAATAAATACCAGTGTTCTGACAGCAAATGAGCCCTCACTTTACAGCTGTACCTCACGCTTATTGCCAGCGAGCTGAATTAAACTTAGGTTAGTCAACACGTGGTTATTCTTAGCCAGGTAAGAGTCTGATCGATATCAGCAGGTTTTACAGCATTCAGCTGAGAAAAGCCATGTCTCTTTGATGTGTACCTGTTACTACGAGGAAGGCAGGCTCACACAACAGCAGTTTTAATTTTCAGTGTGAAGTACCTGCCAGTTTTTGCAATGTATTAGGACAGATTATGTCAGTGCTGGGAGGGACTATGAGGAGGTGGTATGTTTCCCAGGAGTGCTAAAGACCCTCTGGTATCATGAGAGGTCTCAAACATGTCAACCTCTAGCTTTGCCTTTGGAGGAGATGCCAAATGGCATGACTGGCATTTACTTTTGGTTTATTTTGACAAAGTTGTGGCCTTGGTATCTGACTCCAGGTATATCGTGTCCTGCTTATTGTTGTTTTGATTTACTTCAAGGTAAACTTGAAGCAGATGAGGTGTAGTGTGTGAAGCCTGATTAATTCCCGCTGATCTGGGCCCTACTAGCTCTGCCTTGACTGAAGCAGATCTTATCAAATGGAGCTTTTCAGGAACAAGAACCTCACACAACCTTCATGCCACCCAAGGTACCGACAGACCCAGCACTCACTGTATGTGTTTTGACCCCTTCCTGACTCCAAGTTCCTGTGTGTGGCCCAGCATGACAGGACAGGGCAGGGCACTTTTGGGCTGTCTTGGTAAGGAGATACTTCCACCAAATACAAGATGTGCTGCATTCTAGATCACATTAGGTATCAGAATTCATTTTGCTAATTGACACGTTTGTGCTCCGTCTGTGTTTACACACAATGTTATTCTATAGGAGTAACTTTAGACTTCCAGCAATCCCAGGGAATGGTCTCATGTAATACCTGCAGCCATGGCCAAAGTCAGCTTTAGCATATGCTATCTACCTACTGAAATATGAGACTTTTATCACTCTAGATAAATGCATTGGGTCCCACTAGAGTGATGTCTGTCCCCTCTTTTTTCTCTGCTGAGCACTAGGACAGGTATAATTCCATTATTTTTGCATGCCCATTAAGCTAATGAATAAATTTGCTAAAGTTTCTGGCTATGAATGAATGGCCATGAATGAAACCCACTTGACTTAAGAGCATCTTTAAAAATAACTACTAAGAGCTTCTTGTAAAGTGACTATGAAATACTTCTTAGTTTGCACTATCTTCTGGAAAACTTGCTTCATGGTCCAGATAACTTGGACATGGTGATGCCACTTCCAGGAGTTGTAGATGTAATTTATTTAATTCATAAAGTCTTTGTAGGAAGTTCCATCTTTTTGTTCAGTGTTTATATAGCACTAAGTGCAACACTGTCCTGACTCAGAGCTCATGTATGCTACCCCAAAACAAGCCATAAATATGTTTTACAGAGTAAACAAATTTCTGTAGAAAGGTATGGGGTTTAGTTTTCATAATTACTAATCCCATAATCAAACTGGCTTTTCTCTTGAGGAGGAGTGGCAGAAGGATGGCGTGCCTCTGCCTGCTCTTCAACTGTGCTGCTCGCCTCACCACCACTTGCTCACTTAAACTGGGATCCCAGTTTCCAGCAGGACTCCAGGCTGTGCAAAGCATCGAGGGATTAAAGGACCTGTTTGGTTATCCTCCTCTCGCACGGAGACAGTGATCTCTAAAACAGTGAGTGGGGCAGACATGGAGAGAAAGTTATTGCTTTGGCTGTCCCTGCTTAATGCACCTCAGCTGGTTGCATCACAGGTTTTGTTGCTATAAACTAATCCTAGAGCAACTGGTAAGCATTCCTCCAGGCACGCTGTGCCAATTCCAGTACATGAGTTTGCTACTGATACTTTCCACACAGACGTAATCTGCGGTCTCGGTTTGAGCAGGCTTAGGCAGGCATGTGTGTGCAAAGGAAGGAGGAAGAGCTAGGTTGTACACACAGTTGCTGTGATTTAGCATGCAAATCAGGTAGCTGGAATACGCAAATGTATCTTGTGGTTTATACAAGCAATTACTCAATCTGCGTGGGGAAAAACAGGATAATTGTGTGCAAATTAGACATATTGCATAGAGTGCAGTTGTGTGTCTAAATGGTCAGCAAATCAGATCCTTTCTATCAGTAATTAATGACTTCATATCCTAAGGGAAACTAAGTACTAAGCCTCTTCCTAATTTTATTCTTTTCTCTTTTCCACCAGGTCCTTAAACAGTTCAAATCTCTGCTGTCATTTAATCTCTTGTTCCCTACATTATCACCTACCTGCTGGAATGTTTCTTTTTTGGGGGGGAATAAGCTGTAACCCTGGTAATAGGCTCCTTCTTCCTGCCCACAGAACGATCTTTTGCATCAAAAGTACATTACAACCCCCTCTTAAAAAGTCTGTTTCTTCCAATAAAAGTGCTTCACCGTTGACCTCCTTGCTGCAGTCTTCCCCAAAGTGTTTCTGGTGAGTCTAGTGAGTCAAAATTTAGCTCAATGTTCTTGAATTAGCCCAATGGTGTTGTGCTGCTCTGGTGTGTCTTCCCTCCACACAGGTGGGATGAAACTCCAAACTGGGAGAGATGATGGTCTGTTGGGCAGAGACGTGGCTGATGTTGGCAGATGAGGGTCATGGCTTTGCTATGAGCTTTCTGCACAAACTCTAAAAGGTGATCTTTCTTTCTTGCGCCTCTGACCAACATCTGCAAAAGACAGAAAATCTTTCTTTGCTTTTCCTACACTTGTCTTGGTAGAACATAAATCCTCTGGGCACCACTTCTTTGCCCTGTACTTGTACGTCGGAGACCGCATTCAAGGGGCAAAACAAACACAGTCTGTCTTTTTACTACCCTGCTGGTACAGCATCATTTCTGCTTGTCTTCTTCAGAAGGAATACAGATAAAGCTCAGTTTGGCCAGCTGTCGTCTTTTTGATTTAGTATCTTAGGTGATCAACAGCTAATGATTAATCTTAAATGTCACCTCTTTTCCTTTCAGACTGACTCCTTAAACTGCTGGGATGTTTCAATACATTTTAAGTAAAGTAATGATGCCTTGTGCCAAAGAACAGAGAGCAAGTATGGCAAAGCTCCAGCCTTTGCACCTGTTCTGGTTTGCTTTTTTTGTGAAGTGCTGTATAATTGTCGTCTTCATTAGCAGCCTGCTGAATTCTGGTGTGTGAGGGATTAAAAACTCTAATGAATATGGATTATTTAAAATATTTTCCTTTGGGACACAGTACAGAATGGAGGATTTTGGAGCTATATGTTCCTGTAATAATAAGGAATGGAAGATGCCTTCCCCCCCCACCTTTTGCAAAGTTATATCTCTTAAGAGTGAATATTGAAACAGGCAGCTGATCCCCCTGCTCTGCCTAGGGCATACATGATGCTCAGATTCAGATGACCCTCTGGCTGGATCTGGCTAGAGGCAAAATGAAAACCTTGCTAAGAGAGGAAAACTTCAGCACACGCATAACTTGCAGCATGTGAGTAGTCTCCTTGAAGTCAACAAGTCTTAAACATCTGCTTAACATTAAGCATGTAGCGAAGAGGAAGTGAGTTATGGTGCAATTAAAGGACTCATTTCACTGAGGAGGCCAGGAGCGTGTGCTGGTTAAAATTCTATGAAAATAAGGACGTTTTCCTCCTCCAATGAAAATTCTTCAGTGCTTAAGGTTAATGTGTCATCTGCAGCATCCAAGAGGCCTGGAGAGATTGTTTCTGTGGAACAGATGTTCAACAATCTGCATTTTACTCTTTGTCAGTTTGGATACTTTCTTGCTTCTGCTTACAGAAATTGGATTCTTCATATCTACAGGGAAGGCTCTTCTCTGCCCTGGTCAGTCTTCATAGTGTTCCTCCCAAGGGGATCAGAGAGTGTTCTGCAGGAGTCTGCTTAAGCCTACAATTACAGGTGGGGAAACTGAGGCGTGCTGAGACATTACCAGCTTTCCCAACTCCTAGGTCAGGTTTGAACAACAGGCAAGTGTTTCCCACACCAGCTGAGCCATGCAGGCAGTGCCGAACCACCCAGCCGAGCTGCTGCACTGTGCGCCTTGGCCAGGGCTCATTGCAAGCACTCCAGCAGCTACCTCCCTCGGCTGGCACGCTAGGCTGGTAAGCACCTCATGAGCCTGAGTCCTAGCATCCTATGTGACCATGAAGGTCTCATCTGCTTTTTGTGGCTATAATTCTGACAGTGCGGGGCCCAGGAGATGCGAGGTATGGCTGAAGTGGGGAAGACAATCTGTCTTTTCCCTAGTTCAGCCATCTTTTCCCCATTCCACATTCAGATCAAGTCCTTTCCCCTCCCTGGTGAAAGCAATGCTTAGATTCTCTCTCCCACCAGCATGGCAGAGCCAGTCTCGCTGCGAGAGAGCAGGACAAAGCGGGGAGAACCTCTTTTTGACCTCATTTGGAAATATCCTCTCAAACTGCATAGCAAAAACCCTCTCAAAGCAGTAATCCATGTAACAGCAGCTCTCTGGGCTGGTTTTCTCACTGGGGTGAAGGAGTAGGATGCCCTTGCAGGAGCTCAGTTAGATCAATTTGCTGGTAGACGTAGGGCAGCTTAAACCTTTCTGTTATTCTGAGGCTTTTTGCTGGGGAAAACAAAGGAATGAAACATTTACAGGAACTTTTAACCAGCTCCTGAGCGGGGGTCCCGCTGTAGGGGCAGCAGCAGAGCGGTTCCCCCAGGGATGCCCCTGGCCCTGGGAGCGCTGCAGCCAGCCAGCAGCCAGCACACACGGATGCTCACCGGCCTGCAGAGAAAATCGAGCTCTTTTTTGCCAGATAATAAATCTCAGTCCTTAACTGGCTGCACAGTGATACTATTCCTCTCCAGGTGAAGAATCACATGGCCATAAAATTTTGTAATATAAACTAGGCAAACGTGGTCAGAATCCTATTTGGACAGGTTTATAGCTTGACTATGGAGCAGCAACCTTGCCTGGGCTTTATGCCACTGGTAATTAATATGCATCCTGGGCTCTGTTTTCCTTCTGGACAGTGTACTCTTGCATGCTTGTGTTGTAGACTGTAAGGATGAAGTCTGCTGTCTTCAGAGAGACTTTCCTGGGGAGACTGTGCTGGAAAGCTATTGCCCTGCAGATTGCGTGGAAGTGAAAGACAGGGAATGGCCAGATTTGGGAGAGCAGCACTTCCCCAGCATGCTTAAAGCCTCCAGGTATCTAGTGATGAGTCTTCGTGCAGTGGTTATCATAAAGGCAGTCAATGGTTGCCATAGTTTCTGCCTACACTGAGACGAAGAAGTTGCTGGAGAAACCACGTTTTGTCTGTTGACACTGGAAAGTGATCTCCAGCTCCCTGTCCTGTTTGTGGGGTGTCTATGAGAAACAATGGTAGTGTCTAGGTGCAAATACCTACACCAGATCTTTGAATGCAATTTCTTTGCTGTTAATTTATTTCAGTCTAATTCAGCAAAGCATGTTAGTCTTCACTTTCAGCGTGTGCTTTCATACCATGTATGCATCCCACCAAAGCTCAATAAGGGTGTGCTCATGCTCTCCTGAGGTGGAGCAGTGCCATGGAAGGGTCGGGTGTCTATTGAGGCAATCTGGAGCGCTGTGGTGACACAGAGATGCAAGGATGTCAGGGAGAGATTTATCACCAGCAAAAGCTCCTAGCAACAGGCGTGGCAGCAGGGTCCCATTTGGCCCATGAAGAGGCAGGGGACCAGAAGAGGATATGTCATGTTGCCTCAATATTTACCTTCTCAGATGCTGGGTAAAGCCACCGTTTCATTTACTCGATGGCTTTTCTTGGAGTGACATCGGTGTCCTTTGTTGCCCTCCTCTTCCAGGTGTTCACACCCAGAGGTGTCCACAGGAGTTACAACCCATTCAAGCTGCCCAGACTTGGCCTTTTTCATCATTCACTCTCAGGTCATCTCTTAGGCATTTCCTTGCAACTCTGCACTTCAAACTAAGAAAAATAACAAAGGAATTCAAGAAAAAGGCAGGGAGGGAAGAGAAGCCTATCCCATGTTATTCCAGGGGCCACAATCCCAGCACTGGATTTGGGCATAGGTTTTCCTCTTGGGCAGTCCCCCATGTATGAATTTCCTGCTCAGCATCATGCAGCTCTGTAGCCAGAAACTGCTTGCCACAATGCAATTTCCCTTCTCACACAGCAGCTCTTCCCTCTTCACTGTCCTCCCCATTTTCTGTAGGCATTCAGTCACAGTGCTGTTGTACAGAGGAGTTTTGGCATCGTGAGCACCATCCCTGCTCCGTTGGCAGGGGTACAGTATAAAAGTTGTATGTAAATAATGACCAGTGACACAGTGCTGTTCAAAATTACTCATTGCCAAGTAGGAGCAAGACACTGAACACATCAAAATCTGACACCTTTAGGATTTGAATTTGGAACAAGCACTCTTGCTTTGCTGGGTTATTTGTTTTACCAATAATGAGATCTCTGTCTCTGTAGGGTTTGGAAAACACATTTTGGTAGGCCAGTAATCCTAGAAACGTAGGCCTGAACAACAAAATCAATATGATTTCATTAGACTTAGCACTTGGTGTGCAATTATGTTATTTTCTCAACAGCAAGTGGCTGTATGAGCTCAGGCAGGGAGAAGCTTGCTGAGGCTTGCCTGGGTGTGGATGTTGGGCTGCTGGAAGCCAGGGCTTGGGTTTACCATACACTAGCTTTGCACTGACTCCCCACGGTGATGTTTTTGTGCACTACGTGTAAGACGGTTTACTCCTCAATTGCGTACTTGAAGCCATGGAGACTGTGGACGGCAAAGGCTACCTTGTGTTTGTGATTGAGTTAGTCACCGAGGGTTGAATAAAAGCGTTCTGCAGCAAATGGTTCCATCACAGGTGCTCTGTGACCCTACCGCACATTATCCCAAAATAACTTGGTCATGTGGCAGTTTTACAGCATATGTATGGGCCAAATTGCTTCTTTCTAAAGCAGCAGATTAGGTGAAAGGACCTGGTTTTCTGATTTAATGACTTAAGCTGTATTGATCAAATGACAACTAGTCTGAAAGGCTGGTTGCCATGGGATTGTCTGATACCTCCAAAAAAAAAAAAAAAAGTTTCTTTGGGTTCAGAAGCCAATGATATACCAGCATTAATGCTAAGGCATGTGGTTTGGTCTTGTTTATACTTTACAGGTACTGTAAATACCCTGCTATTTACAGAGATCTGGGGTGGTTTATGAGATTTCACATGAGATGGTAAGAGGCAAGTGTGTGTTGGGATGCTCTGGAGTGCTGTGCTGATGAATAATGTTTCATGTGCTGGCAAAGGCCTGAGGAAACCCTGTGCTGATGGCTGCCTTCATATCTTCATCCCCACAGAGCCCCTTCCTAGCACTGCCAGCACTGCTGGCAGCATTTGATCAAAAAGTCTTTAATTTGAGCTCTGTGTTGCAGGAAAAGCAACAAAAGCAAGCTCCCTCCTCTACCGCCGGCAGAAGCCATGAGCTGCTTCTGTCTGAGCTGAGCCCACAACTAGGTCTCCTCACCATGATTCTCAAAGCAGTAGAGGTTCGTTGTATGGTACCACACAGGCAACCAGACTGTATGTGTATTTCTAAGCCTTTGGAAAGGTGCACAAACTGTGGGTGGAATGGCAGGTTATTTGTTATTTGAGGTGAACAACACACACTACATTCAAAATGACCTAACCATTCTAATTATAGAGCTAACAGCTGTGTTATAATTGAGATTTCCAAGTGAATGCTTCCCCCACTGCTGGGGGTAGGGCATAGAAGTGAATAAACTATCAAATTTGCTCCTTTTATATTTGTTTAATGACAGGAGAAGATTTATATGGAGTAAGGTGTCTATATTACCAGCACTAAGAATAGTGAAGGTCATAGGTAACCTGGAGATGTTACCTATGGGATCCGTCTTTAATGTAGACCAGCAAACTTCTACATCTCTTCCCACTGCCCTCATGCCCCCTTCCCATTATTAACATTCAGGGAAGCTCCAGGCAAAGGAGTAGTCTTAACATTTCATACTCTCATATAGGTGCAAATCGTTCCTGGGGCTCGCACCATTAAAGAGATATTTGCAGTTATCAAGATGATGGATGGGAAAGACTCCTGAGCTTTTCAGAGGAGATCTACTCATTGACTGCAGAATGAAAGGGTGTGCAGAAGGATTAGCACTCAATAAATCTATCACAGGAGTACCAAGATATTATCACCTGGGTTTGGAATATCCTGAAATAGCTCAAAACCCTGGCAATTTTGCATCATTTATATACTCTCAGCTGAGTAATATGACTTTCTAGAAATGGATCAGATAAACTGAGCTGTTTTAAGAGGGTCTATCTCTATTATTCCTATATTCCTTCACTTTGCATTCTAGCAGAAATAATAATTTTCCCCAGGGGCACCAGTCATTCATATGTTCAAAACACAGCTCCAAATGCAAACACCAATAAAACTCAAAGTTTTCTTAGTTAACAACCTCAGAAAGCACCACATCAGGCAGGTAGATACTATCAGCACTTTAGAACAAAGTACACTTAGAACCAGGAACAGTTATTTACCAAAAGCTTCCAGAAAGCCAGCAGTAAAACTGTTTGTTTTTCCAGCATATGTTGTGCACTCATTGCTCTATCTCCAGGTGGAGGGAGCAATCTCTGAGATGGTAAAAATACACAACTTGGACCAACAGAGCTATAAAAATAAATAAACAGTAACCCAAGGAAATCCTCCTAGTTTACAGCTATATCTTCTCTGTGAGGCAGAAAAGGTTATAGGGCAAGATCTTATATGAGGGGGTGCAGTAGGCAGTGTTGCACAGAGGTCTGGATGCATCTCTTGGCAGAGGGGACACCAGCTTTCCCACCACACTTATCTCGGTGGGAACACGACGAGATAGCTCCTCTTGGAAGCTCTTTGTTGCAGGATGGAAGCAATGAAATCTGTCCTTTGAGATTAACTTGGCTTTCATAAAAACCAGCGAGGAGATACAATTTGTATTCTAACAGCCTGGTAGAAAGTTATCGACGCAGATGTTATTTTCCTGGTAATGCAGAATTCCACTGCAGTGGGGTGTTTTTTCAGCCTGTCCATCAGACAGATAACCGGGCTCCTTATTTCTCCACTGCCAGATTTTTCAAAGGCTCTTTCAAAGCAGGTGCATAAATTATAACAAAACTGAAGTCAGAGAAAAACTCTTAAGTCTGCACCCTACTGAGAGGGATTATGGGGAGTGGAAAGTATGAGTCATGGCACGGCTACTTCTTTTAGACAGAATTAATACAGCTCCAAGCAGAGCAGGGGAGAGTTCTCTGGAGGGGCAGCCTGTTCTCGCCTCTTTAAAACACATTTCCCCTCCTGCAAATCTGATCAGAGTTTCAAAAAACACCAAAAAAGAAACAAGTCAGTGAGATGTACTTATCCTTTGATCTTTCCCTAAAGTCCAGTTTCTTGGTTTGATTTCCAAGTATTTCAGTACTAAGAATGTGGCAGTGTTCAACTCCATTTTGGCAGTTCAGCCGCTGTGCCCAGGGATTTATCCTGGCTGCCCTTTATCTCTGCATACACACTTACACGTGGAGCCTGAATTAAATGCTCAGGGCTAAAACTTTGCCTCTGATTCTCTCGTCTTCTGTGTTACATTGGGTGCCCCATTGCAGCTGGGGAGGTGGCCAGTGCCTCACCTGGAGTAAGATCTGCTCTCCTGGACCCCGTTCTGGACTTTCTGCATAATATTCCTCCTCTTGCACAAATATCAAGCTTTATAAATATTAACTGAGAGGCTAAAGGTACTGTGAGGCTGGAAGTCAGCTCTCATAAAGCTCCCATAACACTGAAGTGTTGTGTGGGGGGTTGCATTTGTGTCCATCAGCCAAGGGAAGTGCAAGGGATGTCTGACACATGGCACACATGCACTGAACAGTGTGGCTACAACTGTGAAATTGGAAACATTTGCTGTGAAATGGGTCCCTTTCTGTTCTGCTCCCCTGCAATCCTGTTCTGCAGTCTTTGTCAGTCAACAGGCTGTTTTCCCACTGGGAACTTGTGGGATCCCGGCACGCAAAGCCTTGGATTTCACAGCTCCTTGTCAGTGGGAAAGGGAGAATGTGACAATGTTCACTCAAAACTGAGGGCAGGAGGGTTTGCTTTCCTACCAGCTCAGGTTGAGTTTAAACCTGGTTCCTCAAGGGAGAGCAGATTTGGTTCTCTGTGTGCACTGACCAGGAGAGACCAATGGACCCAGGATGAATTTGTGTTAGAAAACCACCGAAACGGGCATTTTGGCAAAAAGGTTCACTTTCGTCTGCATCATTTTTGGATGTTTTAGTTAGAAATGAGCATAATTCTGGATAGGACATCCTTGTTCAGCAGTGTCCTTGCAAGGGCAGAGTTTTGGGTTTGGAAGGACTGTCTATAGATTTTCACAGCATCTCAGGCTTCCTCATGTGCATTCTGGATTTCATCAGGTTTTTCCCTTAAGGTATAGATGGTTCCTTCAGTTGACAGAGGTACATGCAGCATCAGAAAGATGTCAGCAGACTCGCTGAGTCCTAGAAGTCCCCTCAAAGTTGAAAGAAGGACCTTAACTCTCCGTCCTTCAGCAACAGTATGAGAGTGGTGGTTGACCTTGTATTATCCTCATTTAAAAATTCAGGATCTGCAAACCAAGTGCATTGGTCACTGCATGGTAAGTGAACTTCAGATGAGGGGGGTAGTTGTGGCACTACCAGCTTGCTGGCATCAGTCTGGACCTTTCATCCCTTCCAAGAGAGCTCTTTGAAGAGGCAGAGAATAAAAAATCCACGGACAGTTTGTACTTCTGAAAATTTCTAAGGGAAAAATGTTAATGAGGGCTGTCTTAGTCTCAACTTTCATAAAGGCAGGTTACGTGGAAATGAGGAAACAAGGCTTTTAGGGTTTGTATTTTCTCCCCAGGCAAACACAGAAGAAGGATTAAACTGAGTAATGCCTTGTTCTTCGGTTTATTCTCAAAATATAATATATATCCAGAGGGATGTAATTTTTCTGTTAAGTGTATGACACTATCTTTGTTAGATTCATTCCTGATGATTCACGTGTCACAATAAGAACCTCAGCCAAGAAACAAACTGTCACAGCTCCTTTGCCGCTCTTCACTCCGCCACTCGCCGGCTCTGGGCTGCCCAGCAGAAGCGTCTGTGATGATGGCTGCAACATCCAGTATAACCCAGGCAAACATTCCTGGGGCACATGGTGAGTGGGTGCCCTGCCACCCGTGACCCCCTGGGGACTCCTCGTCGTGAAGGCGATCCACTCTGGATTCCAGCTCTGTGGTGAGGACTGAGACCGTTCAGCCTAACGCCATTTTGCATCCCCTCTGCCACCTGATTGACCGCGTTGCTGCTGATGGCAGTGGGGGGTAATCGCCCTTAGAGGAGAAACGCTCGCGGTGCAGCAACGGCTTCTTTGGCCTGACACAAGTAGAAGATTTAAGTGTCAGTTACCCAAAACCCAAGGAGGGTTAAGGCATTAAATTATGTGGTAAAGTTTGATGACAGTTATGGTGTCTCCCTTGTATTTGCACTGACAACTCCTCTGTCCTTGCTCTCTCATGGTTATTTTTCCTTGACTCTCCTCTCCATCCTCCCGCACCTGCATCTCCTTTATTTCAGTCTGGCCAAGCCCCGGCCACTTTTCCATCACCACAGTGAGGGGTTTGGGGCAGGCAGAGCTGCTCACTCCCTGCTCACATGTTGGATCCTCTCACTTGGCCACGTTAACTCCTGTCTGGTCCTTTCAGTACCACCCTCGGACTGTTCAAAATGGTGTTGCTAAAATTGTGCTGTGTTTCCCCCAATACATGCTCCTAGAACCTCATCTTCCTTTCCTATTGATATATAAATTTCCCATTACTCTATATATTTCTTTCCTTTCTTTGTTGCTCTATAAGGTGCAGGTAATACAAATTTACACAGAGGTTCTCTCCCCTCTTCCAGTTGTGAGTCCTGGTAAGGGGGAAGCTTTCCCTACTGCTTTGTGCTGAGCTGCTTGAGGGTTTTTGGGATCTTCTTTTTGGGTCATAAATATAGCTGGGTTTTGTTCAAGGTTGAGGTGGATCAATGTAAGGTGAGAAACGTCTGAACAAAGTCCTTTGCACTGTTCAGACTGCAAGGCAAGAGTTGTTTCTTTTTATTGCTGTGAGTTGAGCTTTCTGTCCTGGTTTTAGTTTCTCCCCATATTTTGCTCCACTCTCCTCAAAGCTGGAGATGCCCCATCACCAGCAGTGCTGACCCCTGATGCTGCCCATCCCCAGGGTGCTGGAGGGGACCCCTGGGGTGAAGGAGCCCCAGAGCTGCCTGGCAGCCTCCAGGAATAACAAAGCCTGAACATGCCTCATACAGGGGTGGTTTTCCCTGTGCAGGACTGTCATTAGCGATACATCTTCCTTTGGTTTTACAAGAGCAAAGAACGCAGTGAGATTTCAGTACTTTTGACTTAAAGCAATAAGGATGTAGATTTTAAGGAATATAAAGACTGTCGTACTGCAGACCAAGGGATATTTCTGATGTTGGCGAGGAGCAGAAGTTTTGAGGAAAGCTGCCCTGCAGCCATTTACACCATCCCAAATCCTCGCTATCTAATTATGGGAGCAGGAAGGGAAGGATGGCTGGGTCTGTGAAGAGGCAACACCCTTACTTTTCAAATTTACGCTCCCCGAGAGATGCCCCTTGGACAGTGCTTCTCACCATATTTTCTATAACTGAATTTTTCTATCTTTAACTGAGCTCAGGTAGCTGCCGAGGTCCTGATGGCAGGGACCAGGCTTTGATGTGAGGAAGGGTTTAGGGGAGAGCTGTACAGCTGGGCTGGCTGGTGTGTGTATAGGGCAGATGCTGCCTTGGGGCTGGTGTTACTGGGACAGGCAGACCCAGCCTGGTCAGAGGTGATGATATGGGCAAACGTGGCTGGGGAAGAGATTTGCAGAAAGCAGAGCAGTACAGACACTGATACAGACACTGACAGGGAACCAGGGGGGCCAGTTTTAAAAATTTGAGAGGACTTAACCCAAAAAGCCTGTGCAAACCTTTCTCCAGCCCCTCACCTCCACTTATGCTTTAATATAGAAATGCAGCACAGACGTGCCTCAGGAGGGTGATGGAGCAGGAAAAACTGGTGAGAGATGGTACTTTTGGAGTAGCAAGAGGCTCACATGGGTTATCACCCTATCCCTGGTGTGCTCCAGCCCCCTCAGCACACCTCAGGCTGTCACAGCATCTTCTCTCTGTGCAGCACCCACGGCTCAGGGACCGGTCCTGAGCGTGACAGCCCCCAAACCGCCTGGAAGGTCGGGAGGATGGCCACACATCAGCAGAGCAACTCTCTAGGTTTAATTTTCCCTTTCTGTAGATTCTTGCCTCACAAATATTTTATGGTTTTCAACAGCCCCACTAATGGGTGTTGCTGACTAATTCACAAACATTGGCATGATACACTTATAATTAATATTTCCATTGCCTTAGGGATAGCCTTAGAGAGAGGGATTGCAGGCAGTGCCGCAGCAGCTTGTTTGGCATGCAGCTGTATGCGCAGAAGCTGGCCCAAGCCATCGTTACACCCTGCACCTCAAATAACCCCAGTACGGCCGAGATGGGAAGGGGGAGTGGGCGAGGAGACCCCGCTTGCAGATTCTGACTTGTCCACCAGCTCTGCTGCTGTCTGGGGGTCCCTGCCTCATTGGACATGTGAGGGAAGAGCCTTGGTTCCCTCAGTGCTTCTTCTGCCCTATCAATAACTGGTGACCTGAGGGTCACTCTCTTCACGTGCTTATATTGCAGCTATTAACAGCAAAATGTAACTTGCTATCCATAACTTTAATCCAAAACTGTAAGCTACTGCGAAAGAAAAAGACTACGTTACCACTTATTCTAATTCTGGCCTGTGAGGTGTTAGAGTTGTTACCATTTAATTCTGCTTTCCTTTCTGTTGTTTACCTGTTGTGCAGCTCCTCAGTTGATGTAGGTTGTTCCAACCCTGTTGCGTACAGTG
Organism: Nyctibius grandis; assembly: GCF_013368605.1. Taxonomy (NCBI): domain Eukaryota; kingdom Metazoa; phylum Chordata; class Aves; order Nyctibiiformes; family Nyctibiidae; genus Nyctibius; species Nyctibius grandis. Next base: position 8,888,590 of record NC_090676.1, read on the forward strand.
GATTTATGCTGATTGATGCCAGCTCAGGATCTGACATTGCATGCCGACACTTGGGTAGCTGGAAAAAAAAGTGTTCTTTGGTATCATTTTCCATGAGAAGGTTCAAACAGTTCTAGATTATGATGAAAATATTCTGCCACACTTGGATCAGCTGTACTGAATTCACACATCAGAGCAATTGCAATGATTTCCTTCGTGCTGACTAATAAGATCAAGAAAGCTGTGGCTCATTCCACCTCTTCAGGGCTTTACTTACCAGCTTTGTCCAGAGGATCGGTTGCCAAATTCAAAGTTAGACTTTATGAATTGTACTTATTTATATTACAGTAGTGCTTGGGAGGTCCAGGCCCAGGCCAGGAGCCTGCTGCACTAGGTGCTGCTCAGGCACCATGGCCCAAAGGCTTTACTGTTGCTTTTGAGAGAAAAGAGGAGGGAAGGCAGGGGTCACCCCATGAAGACTGGAGAACACCATTTGTCTTCTTGCCAAGTCTTCATAGGAGATGCTGGGAATGAGAGAAAGATTTTACTTTCCTAGGTAGGGGAGGGGACCACACCGCTCTGCTGCAGAGAAAATATTTCCTCTCTAGGCTGGTGCTAACAGCAGCTATTAGTATAGGATGGGCAGAGGGGTTTGGTTTTATTGGCTTAGAGTGCAACTTTCATAGCAAAACTTCTTTTTGAGGAAAAGATAAATGTTCCCAGCATTGGCAAATTAGTGCATATCCCCCAGATTAATTACTGTAAAGTGAAATAAGGTGCTCATTATTTATTCAAAGCTTCACTAAGAAATCCTTGGTGGATACAGAGCTCAGAGGCCTGACTTGATACAGAAGAAAGGACAAAGCCATCAAGGAGGCATGTCAATAGCCATGCTTGTCTCTGCGTTAGTGAGGAGCTGAGGGGAAAGGGAACCGAGCGGCTTCCCCATGCAGAGAGCAGGTCAGCCGCGGGACGGATCCACACCCACAGCGTGGGAAGTGCCCGTTCTCGCAGGGAATCACCGCGCTTTCCTCGGCTCCTGCTGCTGACACTGTTTTTTCACACGTCATTTCAGTGGCATCTCCATAAAGTTCTCCACACTCACAGCCAACTCCTTTTTTTTTTTTCCCTCCTTAGTAGCAGTGCAAACTCCTTACTTTTTAACCAGCTAACTGGCCCGATCACGACCGACCTGGTGCTACGAGGCTGCCCAGTGGTGCAATGCTGGTATAACCAACATTTTCATGTGAAAAAGCATGTAGCAAAGTCAAAACTAGTCACGTGTGTAAAGCCACCGAGTTCAGCAGTGCCATGGCAGGGATGAACTTGGCCTCAGGCAGTTGTTTCTGCAACTCTCCCAGCCTTGTGTAAGAAAATCAGCTGGATAATTGACAGGTTTGAGTGGCTACCGCTGTGCCTTGTTTGCTTTTGCCTTCCCTGCCTGATCGTGGCTTTGAAATGCTAATTGCAAACTTTATGTGGTCTGTCAAAGGGAGCCTGAGCTATTTTGATGTATTTTTGATGCGCTCTGGAGCTGCACAATCAAACTTTGAGGTTTACTTAGGAAGGGAAGAACCACTCCCCGTCAAAGACAGCAGCCGAAGGCAGAGCAGGAAAGGGGCTGGGAGAATTTGCAGTCAGGGCTGAAAGCTGAAGCGTCCGCACATGGAGCTTCAGGACTTGCCAGGAGGTTCAGGCATCAGCGTGTGGAGGCTGGGGAGGTGTCACACCAGCAACCCCCTTCTCTGCTGGTATTTGTGGGGGGGTAGTTGGGGTTGGCGTCCTGCGGTTGCACGGGGGGAGCTGGCTTTGATTCCTTCCCCTGATGCATTAGGCCATCGCCCCTTCTGCCTCCGTGCCCCCCTGCACGCTGGTCTGTTTAAACCTTGGGCTGCTGCTGGCAGAGCTGGCCCCGTGCGCAGTGGGGAGCACAGAGCCAGCCCTGGGGCTGTGGGGAATATTTTAGGCATTGGTGTAAGACAAATGAGGAGTGCCGTTCCTTCAGTGGGCTACAGAAACTGGGTTGTATTGAAAAGAAATGTTATATAAGGGGCTAAAATTAGCAGGATGGAAAAAGAAGTCTGCTAAATACTCCCGTCTCTCTGTTGACACAAGCAGACTTCCACCAGAAGGGGAGGGCTCCTTAATTATACTTTTCTGATCTATTCCGGAAATTAGGGATTGAGAGAGCCTGTGAGCTCAGGCTGCCCACCCCGGGAGGTCGATCGCAGGAGGATGATCAGGCAGCCCTGGCCTGTAGCCCCCTCCCCATGTAGGGTCTGACTTGCCATGTCACAGCACGATGGGGCTGGAATGGATTCTGCCCCAGCCTCTCTGGGAAGGAAACTCTGCCACTGGTACGGTCAGCATCGAACAGGAAAATGGGGCCAGCGTCGGGGGATTTTTGGAGGTAGCAGGGTGGGAGCCGTTAACTGCCCCGCCCAGACAGGTTAATCGTGGGTGATCATCCCTGTGGGAGGAAACAGTGGCTCATTTCCCCCAACTAGGCACCCAAGCAAACTGATTTATTTTTATTTAGGACCCTCGTGTTGAATTTGAGCCTGTTGTGCAGTAGGGCTGAGGTTCATTCTCTCTGCTTTTGGCTCTGCCAACAGCCTGGCTTATTTGCTTTTCGTGATTTATCCCCTAAGCCGTAACCTTAGAGACCTTCCTTGCCCTGTAAATACCATTTGTCTTTTGCTCTTTATCCAGAGAAATGGGGCGGGCCCAGGTGGGTGCCGGGGAGACGTTGCTATTTACACTGTGCTCCTCTGTGGTCAGGTAGCTGCGGGCTGCGTACACAGCTACTGCTCTGCCCCTGCCAAAGGGCCTCGCAGGGCACGGCATGAATTTGGTTTCATTGAGCTATGAACGCAGCTTCAGCATCTCTGGGGGATGGAGGGGATTAGAGCAGCAAAAGGACAGTGGAAACCAAATCCTGGCCCCAGGGATGCTCCTGTCCACACCCGCAGCTCGCGCCTGCCCTCCCGGTGCTGTCACGCTGCGGGAAGCAGACGCTCACCCCAGTACTGTCATCCCTGATGGAAAACATCCATTTCGCTGACGCCCACGCGCCCGGCATCACAGGAAATCGGAGGCTTTATATAGAGGTGGGAACCACACTCCTCAGCCGCCCCGGCGTGGAGGGGTTGCCTCGCACATGTGCTCACAGCACCTTCCAAGGGAGGAGGAGGAGGAGGAACTCTGGGCTCCTCGCTCTGGCTCACGGAGAGCCTGGCCAAACGGCCCCTTTGCAGGGCTGCTTCCCTGAGCCTAACGGAGAGCAGGACCTGTTTACGGGGGCTTCCTGCACGGCAAAGGGGCCTTGTGCCTGCGGTTCCCTCCCACTGGCAGCAGACCAGCTCATCAGCTATTCCAGTGCTGTCTTTTCCGAGGGCCCCTGGAAGCATCGCTGTTATAGCTACAGCTGCTGGAAAAATTTCCAGCAAAGCTGTTTTCTAATTGAAAACTGTATTTCAGCAAAATGAATGTTTTTTTACTGGGAGTGGGTTGGTTCGGGTTTTTTTTTCCCCTATAGACTATTTGGATTTTTTTGCCAAAACACTGAAATGATTTGGAAATTCTTTTGCGGGGATTCATGGGAGTCGTAGTCCAGTGCCTCACATCCCTGTTCTTCCCTCTGCTCAGAGCTCCCAGGACAGAATGTACTTTCCGTGATGCGCCACATAGGTTTATAAAGGGAGGAAACCACGCAGTAACTGAAGTTTGTTCAGAAGCCATGGTCCAGAAATGAAGATTAAATTAAGAGGTATTCAGACCAAATGCAGCAGTAGCTGGAGTTAGATGCCACAGCCTGAGAAAATAACAGTCCAAGAGCTAAAGCTATAAGTTATTATAACTTGAACAAAAAATTGGTCATGTTTCTTGAGGGAGTCTATGGTAGAGCCTTGCTTGGTGCATGGGAGGTCCCACAGTGTTTGCAGTGCCTTGTCAGAGCAGAGCTAGCTGTAATGTCAAGGTGTCTACGTATTCACAGGTATAAGTGTTTGCTAGTAGCTGCTGACTTAGATTCCTCTTTCACCAGTTGCTTTGTTGGGATACTGCTAAGAGCAAAATGGGACGTTCGCTGGTGAGAACGGGCTGAGCTATTTTTAGCAGAGGCTCATAAACCACCTAATATCTAAAGTTTTTGTTTTGAACTTCAAATTCAGACAATGGAAAATAGGGCTCCCAGATCAAATAAACATTCTCTTTCTATTGATGGAAAAATAAACATGAGCTGCTTAAATATCTGTAGAGCATAATTTATTAATCACATGAGGATGAAAAATACAAGCCCACTGTGATCTCGAGAAAAGTATGAGTCTCAGGAGTGCACGAAAGGCTGGGAGAGGTCGAGACTGTTAAGAGCTGGAAAACGCAGCAGTTGTGGTTTCCAGTCTAGGATGTGGCACGTACAAGTTTTTAATGTCTCCAGTCAGCACCGGGTAGGACAGAGTGAGGATGCAAACCGCACCCGTGTCCTCTGCAAGATTTCTGAATTCCCATTCATGCACCAAAATGGATGGTTGTAGCCGAGGCTTGTTTTTCATACCATTGAGCTGTGCTGGCAGCCCTGGTCTGAAGCTGCCTGGAGGTGGCAGGACAGGATCCTGGCACAGGCGTGCGCCATACAGCTGGCACCAGGCATGGTTGAGGTCCCCAGCCTCCTCCAGAAAACTCACACGGGGATAAGCTGTGCTCTTGGGGCTGTTGGTAGCATGCAGTGTGTGCGGAGCGTGTGTTAGGATGAGTAAGATGCTCCGGGTGAGGGTGGGTGGTCTCACTATCCAATGCCCTTGATGATACACCTCCTCTTGGTCACGTATGTGACAACAAAGGTCCCTCTCCACTAGACTCTGCCACCCTGGGACTACAGTCTACGGAACATCATGAATTCAGAAGAAAATGCTTGCATGTTCCCTTTCGTGCGGTTCTACCATCCTTAAATTTCAATTCATTAGAATTTGGGTTATCTTGCTCATCTTCTAAACATTTTACAAAGGGTCTTGTTTGGAGGTGGTTCTTCGTGTAGGAACAAAATAGTGCATACGTATGTATTTATGGTGCATGCATATATAATACCTGCGTTCATAGGCATCAAGTACCTGCTGACCAACCCCTAGCATATGGGTTCCCTTCACCTGCTAGATCTACATGGTAGTTACAGACTGTTCCTCCAGTGCATGCACAGAGCTGTTTGGGGTTGCAAGTACAGATTTATATAAATATGGATATTTGACCAGACGTAGGTAAAAGCTGTGTCCAAAATTGCAAGTGGTTTTTTGGCAAGAGAATACAGCACTGTTTCCAGTTTGGAATCATTCAACTTTCTTCTGAAAACATATGCAACACCTCTGAGAGACTGCATTGCTTCATAGCTTTTAATTATCACTCCTAATCACTAATGGCTGGGAACCTGTCACTGGATGGTTCTTTTCTGCCTTGACTGACGTGCTTGGAGTAACAGCCATGCACCGGGGGGACCATTCATGTCCTTCCCAATGAAAATCAACGCAGCTTGTGCAATGGATCCTATACACTTGAAAAAGCAGGGCCAAAAAGTCTCAAAGCCAAGGCCGTATTTTCAGAGATGCGTCCCCTGGCTCAGCAGGCTGCTGTGGGACTGGGAGGCACCGTGGGCAGCACATGCTGCCTGTGGATGGAGGTGTCTGAGGGTGGTTGGGAATCACGTCTGTTCCCTGCATCAGGCTGCTTGGTTTATGCCAGTTTCCAAGACTTTTTCTTTCTGCATCATGAAAAGGCTGAGTTGAAAAGGTATTTTATCTGCAAAGAAGACCCTAAGAAGTGACTAAGTCATGGGTCAGTTGAGCACATGCTCACAAGCATCTAAATGCATGAAGGAAAAAGCTTAAGAAAAATGTAAATTAACCCTTACAAACCTGACTCCTCCATTTCCCATGGTACCGATTACAATCGATTTCTGTTGTACTGGACCATGTGAAAAAAACCCCACACAATCCCTGAGAAAACCAAAGCAAAATTGAACTCTGAGTACTGTGCTTTCCCTCTTCAGCAAAACCTCTGCAGAGAGAACTTTCTTTTGACTTTGGAGAGAATCAATTTAGAAAATAGTTGGGAGGTGGTTTCCAGTAGCCATAAGTTCAAAGAGATTTGACAGGTTTGTTTTTTCAATTACAATATGAGACTTCGCTTTGGTTGTGCTTATGAACAAGATGTGAATTTCAAAGCTCTCTCCAGGCACCTTCTCAGTCCAACGCTTCAGGCAGAGTCTCTTCAACAAAAAGGCTCAAACTTTCTTTCTGCCACATGACTTCTCCAGCTTTTCTCCCTCCTGCTGTGGAGATGCCAGCTTTGTAGATGTGAGACTTTTACAGACCTTCAAAAGCCTCTTGCATCAAATGGGATCTGGGACCTGGTTTGGAGCTGCCAGCAAAAATGACCTGGCAGAGCAGCGCTCGGTGCCAGTGAGCCAGCCAGGGCAGGCAGGGATAGGGCTGCCTGCGAGGCCTCAGCAGGGATGGGATGAACGTTCTGCATCTTCCAAAAGAGCGTCAAATTGTGAAAGATTAGTGGAGCAGCTTGTTAAAGGAATCCACCTGGGTAGTCGTGTCCCAAATGAGCATGCAAATGGACACCACCTTTTTGTTTCAGTCCTGGTCTTACTGAAATAGGAGGAGGTTAGCATGGTTGTGTTTTTCCTTTTATCCAGCACTCAGATGCTACTAACATGCCCATGACCCAACCAGCCAAGTCTACTGATAGCATGGCTCCTCAGAGACCCCATGTTCAAGTGCAGGGACTGGAGAAGAATGCAACATACAGTCTTGTGTTGGTGGTGGCCTTCCCCAGGTTTGGGTGAAACATGGGTTCACAAGAACGACATGTCAATGGCTGCTCAGAAATTCCTTCGAGGGCCATACAAGTTGGGGGCAGACCTGTTGGAGACCAGCGTAGGGGAAAGGGACCTGGGGGTCCTAGTGGACAGCAGGATGACCATGAGCCAGCAGTGTGCCCTTGTGGCCAAGAAGGCCAATGGCATCCTGGGGTGTATTAGAAGGGGTGTGGTCAGCAGGTCGAGAGAGGTTCTCCTCCCCCTCTACTCTGCCCTGGGGAGGCCACATCTGGAGTATTGTGTCCAGTTCTGGGCCCCTCAGTTCAAGAAGGACAGGGAACTGCTAGAGAGAGTCCAGCGCAGAGCCACGAAGATGATTAAGGGAGTGGAACATCTCCCTTCTGAGGAGAGGCTGAGGGAGCTGGGTCTCTTTAGCTTGGAGAAGAGGAGACTGAGGGGTGACCTCATTAATGTTTATAAATATGTAAAGGGCAAGTGTCATGAGGATGGAGTCAGGCTCTTCTCAGTGACATCCCTTGACAGGACAAGGGGCAATGGGTGCAAGCTGGAACACAGGAGGTTCCACTTAAATATGAGGAAAAACTTCTTTACGGTGAGGGTGACCGAACACTGGAACAGGCTGCCCAGAGAGGTTGTGGAGTCTCCTTCTCTGGAGACATTCAAAACCCGCCTGGACGCTTTCCTGTGTGATATGGTCTAGGCAATCCTGCCCTGGCAGGGGGATTGGACTAGATGATCTTTCGAGGTCCCTTCCAATCCCTAACATTCTGTGATTCTGTGATTCTGTGATTCTGTGATACCATGTTCTCGGCTCACCCTTGGCTATGCCAAACCCTGACTGTGACGACAGTGCCCAGTCAGCTGCCACTAGAAGGAACCTGGGAAATACACTGTGGGATTTAGGAAAATCCGGCATTTAAATCCTCGCTACTCAAAAGTTAGAGGTTGAAATTTTTTTCCAAAACTAGAAGAAGAGACCGTGAAATCCTCTGGCTGCCTCTGAGGTTTGCTCTCTCTGGGAGGGAGGGCTGACCTTTCTGCGCTGCCCAAATCTGTACTCTTTCACAGAAAGCTTCTGCTTTTCTTCAGACTCCAGCATCTTCCCCAGCCCTCCTTTGCCCTCCCACTATCAGCAGGAGCCACATGCACATACCGTCCTGCTTCATCTTTTGAGCAACTTCAGATGAATTTTGAAGGGAAAAAAAATAGTTCTCTCAAGCTGGACATCTCTGTGACCTTGAGTTAGTTTAAATAAATAATTGTCTTTTAAAGTCTTACCAACAGTGAAAACTTGTCTTTCTGTCTGCCAATGCAATTCCTATTACTGCTGGTTTCACTTCCAAAAGTTGACAAGCAGACAAACAAGCTCCCTTCCTCCCCTCCCTCTTTCCCCTCTGTAAGTTCAGGCAGTTGCAGGATGGCTGAATTCCCCCTGCAGCTGCTTCCAGGGTGAGGGGGGCAGAGGCAAGCTGGGACGTTATTGGAAATACTGTTTCTAGAAAGAATTACCAAGGTCCTCAGAGGAGCTGGGAATGATCCGTGTGTGTGTGTGAGGTCGTGCATGCTGCCCACCTGGACGATCCCTGCTTCGGTGCAGCTGGCTGAGCACGTGAAGTGCGTCATTTCTTTACAAAGGCTTTGATTTTCATCCAAACTGAAGCAAAACTTTCATGAAGGCTTTGTCATGCCCTCATTTTAGAAAAGGGAGAATGTCGTTCAAAGGGAAGAAGTGACTCACCCCAGACTGCGCTCGTGGGAGCTGCGGGGTCGGTAGGAGCTGACCCTTTGGTTTTCTGCCTCTAAAACATGCTCCATTCCTCCTGTACGCATCTGCTCACCATATCTATTATGGTTTGGGGAAAGGCCCTCCAGACAGCTGTTTGATTAATTTTCATCAATCTGGGCAAAAGGAGAATAAAGGCTGGAGAGTGAGGTGAGGGGAGGAAATTAGGACAGGCACCCTAGGGGGATGACCCCAGAGAAGTTTGAAAGGAGCAGTTAGGGGGATTAAATCTTGGCTGACACATGCCTGGAGCTATAAGAAAGGAAACTTCAGTCCTGTTTCTTTTCAGGGACTCAGGGCTGTTCATTCTGCATAAATAAGTAGGATTTCATCAGCAAATGCCTAAGTCCTTTGTCAATTTTTCCTACTAATTGGGTCATCTAGTGGGGCCCCAAACTTTGATCCAGATCAAACAGGGGTAAGTCTGGCTATCAGAAGCAGGAGCCAGTTTCAAAGAAACAAGCTGTGAGCTGGTATCGCTGCTGAATCTGACGGAGCAAATAACGAAGCCATGCACAGAGCCCAGGACTTTACGCCAAAAGACTTTAAATGAAGGCTTAAAACAAGAGGTGGAGATCTTGAAAAAGGAATTAAAGTAGATCTAAGGCAGCTAGAGACTTTGAAAAGGAATTAAAATAAAATTTGAGCAAATTGTAATAAGGAGCCGTAGGCTTCAAAGGAAGGAGTTAAAGGAGCATCTGGAAGATCCCCAGAGGGGCTGAAAGATGTCTTGCAGGCAGAGACGAAGTTTGTGCTGGGGAGGGGAGCACAAAGCATCCCAGCAGGTGGCCGAGCACAGACACACTTGTGCCAGCCCTCCGCTGGGACCAGAGAGTTAAGAGAACTTTGGCCATCATAGAGCTTGCTAACCAAGAGGAGCTATGGAATGAAGTGAAGGAGTTGAAAAAGCACCTACGAAAGAGAAAGAAAATAGGCAAACAGAGATCAATCCATGGCTGAAACTGAGCCCAGAAGAGGTCTAACTCCAGGCCAGGAGTGTGTTGCAATTTTCTTTATGGCCAACACACAGAGGTCTTGAGGAGAGGTCAAACTATCTCCATCCAAGCAGTTCTTGAGAGAAAAAAGTTCCAGAGGGGACTTATTTGCTCAGTCGAAGATCACTGAGCACAGAGCTGGCTGGAAGGTGAACACCGAGGCCGTTTCCAGTCATGAGCAATGGTGACCCAGCTCTGCTGGTGCTGCAGAGCTGGAGTGACATCCAATTTAACACGAAGGTTTGAAGGTTAGAAAGAGGGAGAAAAGCAAATCCGCCTGAATTCCTGACATTTCCAGGTGCCCACAGTGTCTTCCCGAATAACTTGGCACTCAATCAGCCCAGGGGGTGTTCACCGGGTTTGAGTTGCAAGTTGAGAGGCCAAAGGGACCCAGGAGCACGTGGGATCTGCAGCAGAGCAGGGACCTCTCTCTCCTGACAGTGACAGAAGCTGAGCCCTGAGCCAGCCTTCAGTGCTTCAGCAGCCGTGGAGAAAGGGAGGGAGGGTACTGCTGCCTGCTCTCTGCTTTCCTTTAGTCCTGTGTAGAAAAACCTGCCTGGGAAAGGATAGAAAGCTGAGGAAACCCATGAGCGTGCTCTGCTCTGAGACTGCCAAGAGCTTTTGGGTTGAGTGCTGGCTGCGGGAGGTGGGAGGGAAGATGCTGCTCATTGCTTTTCTCAGGTACAGGATGGGAAACGTTTCCTTGTAGCTGATTTCCAGCATGTGCAAACTTGGGCCGTGCCGTGACAATCAGGTGAAATGCCAGTGACCACTGGGGCAAACCTGGGCACTGAGCCTTGGTTATTCCGTATGTCAAACATACTGTACTGTGTTTTGGTAAAGATATTAGCAATTTCTCAATTTTTGCTGGTAATTAGATGCTAATCTTATACAAGGACTCTCTTTCTGTATAGTGAAATTTCATGTTATCTTGCAACAAGGGACCATCTCTGATTGACAGCACAAGAGCTTTGCAGCAACAAAACCTGGTAGGAGCTTGGCAATTAAAGCCTATAAATGGCATCTCCCTTGAATGCTAGAGAATTTGAAGCTGTTAAAGACAGATTAGCCAAGCACAAGTGAACAAAGCAAGGGTGTACCCAGAGTTGATGCATTGCTGCTGCAGGACCCTTTCTTTTGACAGTCAGGGGTGAACTGGTGTTTGAACACCAGACTGGAGCCCTCTTGGTATGATGGGATGAAGGTAAATAGAGAAGGCTGAGAGGCTCTGTGGCCCCATAATTAAATGCTAAAATACAGATTGATCATCTGTCCTCAAACAAATGAAATCCAGCCCTCTTCTCTCCCTTCCAGCCCTCTCAGCTTTGCCTGCAATGTACTTTGACAACACTCATGCGTTGTTTGGTCAAAATAATTTCTAGCTGGCTTGTGAAATCCTCCCTCCTCCCATCGAGGAAGTGGGCAAGTTGAATGACCCCAATACTGAGCAGAAGTAACCTAAAGCTAAGCCGTGCGGTGAATGACTTGTACAGTATCTCTGTAACCACTGCTCCTTCCCTACCTCTGTCCCTGTCTTTGCTGTCTGGACATGTTTTGGACATGGCACGCTGTCTTCTGGGAGAGTCCCACTGCTATGGAGGCCTTGTTCCCATGGGCTGGTACTGTTGACTAATCTTTAAGCTGTCTGATAACTTTTGTTGCAAGAATTGCATTTAGTTGCTTATCTGTCTGTCAAAATTCCCCTTGATGGCTGTTTGAGTTAACTTGCACAGATCTTATCCGCTGTTCTTCCTTCAAGCCCCTGAGAAACTTATTAAAACAACAAATAAGCTGAGAAATTCAGCTTACACGTCAGGGTGGCTGGTGTGAGAGCATGGCTCTGACAGCAGGGACTCCATCAGGAGGCTCTTCCAGGACTCAAGGATGGTTTTGGGTGTTTGCCTTTCTGACTCCCAGTCCCACACCTCCAGGGAGCATTTTTTGGTGCCTGGAGCAGGAGGTGGGGAGCCAGGATGACACCTCTGCCATCAGCAGCCTCCTGTCAGTCTGAGCCCCGATCCTCGGTCAGATCCTGAAAGGCTTCTGGGTACCAAAAGATGTGCACTTGATGGTGGCTTTGCTTAGGAACTCAAGTGGGTTAAACATCTGCTGATTTTTCTTAAATTACATTTATGGGCCAGCAGATTTCAAGATGTATTATTAACACTTAAATTTTCAGCAAGTCTGGGTAGCATATGGGGTTTCTGTTGCACTCATGTTTTGGGATGCTCACCAGACTCTTTCAAGCCCATGCTGTCACCAGCACCAAAGAAGCTCCAGGCTTTGAGGGCTTCTGCCTCCCGCTGCCTTGATGTAGCTCAGCACTTTCTGAGTGCAATCTCATGCCTCTGTTTGCCCATTGGCCTCATTCAGCTGAGCGACTTGTGGCTTATTGACAGGCTTTGCGATGCCCTAATGAGAGAGAGACGTGGGTGGGAGATGATTTGAATTGTGGTCCGCCTGCAAGAGATGGAAATATTTCTTTTTTTCCTTGCAAGTCTCATAGCACAAGGAAATACTTTTGTGGCAGGAAATGGCATTGACGGAAACTCGTTAGCCCAGGACAAGACTGAAATATAGTGGCGTATATTGGGATTTCTTTGAATTTCTGGCTTATGATCCTTTTGTGCCCAGCCTCATTTGCAGTGAATTTGCTCCACAGCAGGTTTCCAAACCATTTATCTCAACGTTGCAGGCGCACAGAGGATCCCGCAAGGGATGGCAGGGGTAATTTCAGAGTTGTATGTCTCAGGGAGGGAATGCTCTTCAGCTGTGTGTTAAGCAGCCGCTGTTAGAAAAGGGCATTTGCAAGGTTTCCATGGCAGCTGATTCCCACTGCTGGAGCTGCAAGCTGCGACTGGGGACACTTTAAAAGCACAAGAAGGAAAATCCAGACACCCCGCTCATTTGGAGCCTGCAAAGCCTGCAGGGCAGTCAGTGGGACCCTATATTGTTTGTGGCTATCTGCCAGCTTCAGCTCTCGGAGCTGCGGGCAGGCAGGCAGCTGGGAAGGGTGGGGATGCGAGCGTTGTACTGGCGATACGGGGCCATCGCTCCCTTTGGAGAGAGGCTGGGCTGGACCCCACGGCCGGGGGAACTCCTGTCTGCACGGGGGTGGAAGGGGGCTGTGAGCACCCCTCCCTCTGGCATCTCTGAATTACCCACAGTGTGTTGCACAGGCAGCACGCAGGCCACATGCGCTTGCACGGGGGGCAAAGCAGCGTCAGTGCCACTGGCACGCAGCGCAGCCGAGATTACAATGGGAAAAGGAAGTGCCGAGCACGAAACAGATTTACTGGGGTTGCTGGAGCCTTTTTATCCCCTCGTTATTCATTAAAGTGGGCCCTCCAGCAAATATTTTCCACCCGCAGTGAGCAAACTGGAGATTTTTCCCTCTTTGCAGCTTGCTGGGCCCTTGATGGCTGGTTCAGGGGAAGCTTGGCGCCTCGGAGGCAAAGGAGACCTGCAGCTGCCGGCTGGGAGGGAAAAACCCTCTCGAGGCCTTTTACAGAGAACAGGCCACGTTTTTACTACTGGAGCAACCTTTCAGGCTGCTCCCCCCGGCCATACCTACAGTGCGGTTGGACCAAGCAGAGCGAATCCTGCTTGTCCGTGTTCGCTTGCAGCGAGCTGCAGCACCGAGCACTCCTGCGAGCCCCGTGGTGCGTGGGGCTGGCGGCTGGGGTGGGTTGTATTTACAAGCTGGTGTGAGCAGCAGCAAGGGAATGTATTTAGTAGCATTGCATAAGCACGGTATTTGCAGACGCAGGCGAGTTCTTGCGCTGATGTCAAAGAGCAAAGCTCAGCTGGAGTCAATGCAAATCTCCACCTACTAAGGATCAGCCTGTGGTGCCAAAACTCTGGAGTGTTTTGTTTTCAGGGCACCAGGAGAATATTTCAGCTTTTTTTTTTCTCTTGCAGTTGGAGAGCTGAAGTAAATACTGGCATAAAGCAGCTGTCTCTGTGCTAAGGACTCTGCCGGACAGGCTTTTTGTCAGCTAATGAGTTCCCGGGGCGTTTCAAGGGGGCAGGTTGTTCCTCACTATGAGACATGGTTGCAGCCCAGTTTTAAAGACTCTGTTCAGATATTCAGCTTGAGACCTTTCTAATGCCAGCCCAGGTCTGATGCCACTGCAGGTTTCTGTAGGCTCTCTTTAGTGGCGGGCACAGCTTTGCTGGGCTGAGGAACCCCAGCAGTGGGGAGAGGGCCTCCTGCCAAAGCTGCCCTCAGCCAAGGCTGCCAGGTCCCCCTGTCCCAGCCGGGGAGGCAGAGTGCCTTGTATGTCGTAAACACTTCCCTGAACGCTGCTCGTACATCAGCAGCTTTGCCCAGCCTGCATTTTTCCTCACTTTTATTGGGTTGCCCTGTGCATGGTTTTGCTTTGCAGCCATAGAGAAGTAGATGTGGGGAATGAAGCTACCTTGAATTGCCACAGGGATCTGTTTAATTGGGGAGGAATTTGCAATGAGCTTTGAGGTTTTCTGTCCTTTTCCTCTGCCATAGGAGGTGCTCATTTGGGATGGATGGCTGCCCAGTCTAGGCATGGAGTTATTCCCTGTGGATTTGAAATGGCATGGGGAGAAAGTGCACGGGGCTGTCAGACCTGATGAGATGACTCTGCTTGCAAGAGTCTAGAGAAGTGAGTGAGCAGTGAGGGAAGATCTGACCAAATTTAAGCGTGGTCCTTAACTGAGCAAGGAACAAGCACCAGACTGGTCCATTTTCTTATCTGGTGATAGTTCTTCACATCACCTCCTTCCTCACGCTGGTGCCCTGATGTACCAAGTGGGACTGTGTCCACTGATGATGAGAACAGGCATCCCGACCTGAAAGCACCTCTCCTGCTTGCTTTGTCCTATTCTTGTGATTCCTCTGTTCAGCCTGGATGTGACAGGTCCTGGGTTAGGAATCAGCACTATGTCAGATGCTGTTGCCTTCCGTCTATGCGAGCAGCTGCTCTCACACCAAGACGGTCTAGCTGGCAAGAGCAGGGATGTCACTATGGATTTTGATACCAGAGACACAATGGAAATTTTTCAGAGCATGAATTGGTTTGGGGTTCCCGCTGTTGAACAAAGACATGTAGGTCCTGGTCAGAGCAAAGTCAGCCTGACTGAGACATGCTGAAGGAGGGCAGAGTCAGATGTATCACAATAAGCTGTTGCCTTAACACTGTTACGAGTTAAGAAATGCAGTGCCAGCGCCTCATTACCGTCTTGTGCTGGTGCTGCTGGGTCAGGATGCTCTGGACTGAGAGCCTTGGGAAATGGGGTCTTCATCATGTGTTGGCATCTTCTGATGGGCATGCGGAGATGTAAGGGGCCAGGAGGACCAAACTCAGAGGTCTGGAGCTGTTCTGGGGGTGCTGTCAGTAGCCTCGGAAGGGCAAAATGCATAAGCTCAGAGCCTGACACCACTTTTGAATGTCACTCTAAGACTCAGCCCTGTCATAACATGTATGAGGAATGGTAATTTCCCTAATAAGTGTGTCTCTGCCTGTGATCTTCGGCTTCTTGGCAGGCAGCAGCAGCAGAGAAGCCAAAGACCAAGTGGATGGCAGCATCCAGGTACATAACACATGCTGGACTGGGGAATTCACTCTCTAAGGGCACCTTTCCAGCACACAACCCCTTTGAGCAGCCGCGGTGAGATATGGCAGCCTGGGCAGAGTGCAGGAGATGGGCAAGCTGGGCAGCGGCTCCTGTCCTGCCCCGGGGGAGCCGCTCTGCTCTGCTCTGGGCCACCCAGTCCGTGTCTTCACCTGGGTCTCTGTAAGGAATTAACAGGTCAGATTGTGCATTTTACACTGAATATTGTCTCTCAGGAAAAGGCTGAGCAGAAGTGGGGACCTTGCTGCCCAGTGCTGTGCTCTCAGCTGCTCGGGTGCCCACAGCAGGGTGCAGCCCCTGTAGCCCCCCCGGCAGGTGGGGACCCCCTGCAGGGCTGAGCCCCGCCTCAGCTGCCACCCCAAGACAGCCACTGGGTATTTCAGGGTCCAGCAGCCTCCGTTACAAACTTCCCCTGTGTGAGCTACAGCGAGGTCCTGCCTTGCCTTTCCCTCACAGGGCAGGGGCACCCGGGAGGAGGGCACCATTACCCCAAAACCCGGGCTGGGAGCACTTCAGGGCAGGGACCATCTGCAGTTTGGTGCCTATTGGATCAGCCTCTGCTGTGCTGCCCCGGAGCTCCTTGCAGTAATTAATATGAAAAACATGTCCTGTCTCAGGGCTGCCACCAGCTCTCTGCTTTCCTCTCCTTTCCTTCGTCCTTGAAAGGGCAGATAGTTGGCAGCTTAGGAGAAACCCCTCTGCATTTGGGGGCGAGGGCAGTGGGGTGCTCTGTGTGCCCCGCAGCCAGGGGGTGTCTGTCAGCCCCAGCCTGCCTGCAGCCCCAGCCCCCTGAGCACCTGCTGAGCACCCCCAGCTCCCTGAGCACCCACCGAGCACCCCCAGCCCCCTGAGCACCCCCAGCCCACCGAGCACCCGCCGAGCACCCCCAGCCCGCTGAGCACCCCCAACACCCCGAGCACCCCCAGCCCGCCGAGCACCGCGCTGCTGGCAGGAGCCAGCGCTCTGTCCTCTTGACCAAATTCGAAAAAGGAATTATTTATGTCTCCTGCATATTTCTGGGCTTGACTGCCAAAAATGGCAAGCAGCACTGGGGCACCCTGACAGAGTGGTGGCTGGAGGAGCAGTCCCGGCGGGGGACAAACAGGCACCCACCAGCCGTTCCCCCCATCCAGTCGCTGCTAATAGTGGGTGGGGGCAGGCGAGGGGAAGGGTCTGGGGGGGTGTGAGGGATGAGCTGCTCAGAAATTACTCAAAGATTCAGTGCAGAGTCTTTTTTTCCCTGAAGTACTTCTTAAAAAAAAAAAATCATCTTTTTTTAGCCTTCTGTAATGGACAAAAATAGCGAATATGTTATAAGGGAGACAGAGGCGTGCCCGCCCAAAGAATTGCTGTCCTGGTTTGTGTCCTGCGACGTTTGATTGCAACAGCTCTGTCAGAGGTCTGCTGAGGGGAGGAAGAGTCGGCTTTTACAAGGAGGGTTTCAAAACACCAAAGTGATTAGTGATGCAAGTCCCTTGAGAAAAGAGCAGAAAAGATTCTGGGGAGAAATTGGATGATGTTTGCTTAAAAATGGTGGTTTGTTACATGTTTTCAAGCAAGCAGGAGGCTGCGGGGCAGCAAAACAGGAGCAGAGACCGTGCTCCCACCGGCTGGGAACAGCCGCGGGCTTCGGAGATGTTCAGTTCTTGTCCAGGGTTTTGTCAGGGTAGGACTGTGCCTCAGGAAAAATGGTTTTACTGTTGAAGCCACGTAACATAGCTAAAAACTTTTGTTTTGTTCAGAAATCTGCCAACAGAACCACAACATCTCAGTCGTGTTCAAATTAAGATGCTTTGTGGGCCGTGTTAATTTTGTCTGAATTCCCCATTGAAACAGCCCAAATGAACTGATGGTCTTGTTTTGTTTAATTTTGTTATGTTAAATACAGATATTATATTTAACTATAATTTTCTTATTGTAGTTAATATTCATATCATGCATATCAGCCTTGTTAAAGCACAGTGTTTCAGTGAGTCAACTTTTTGTTGAACTTCATTCCGTAGGAAATTTCAAGATTTGGGGCTTTTTTTTTTTTCCAAGGCAGAAGGATTTTATTACCTAAACCTATAATAATCAGGATTTCCTGCGGCTGGCAATTCTGGCTCCTGCCCACATGGCTCCATCAGCCCCCAGCTGCAGCCGTGCCCTGTGGCTTTGCTAGGGCTGTTTCGGTGCCCACGGTGCTGTGCCGGTGCTAATTGGGGCAGAGCGGGGTGGACAGGACCGGGTCCTGCCGTGCTCAGGGGGATGTGCTGTACCACACACAGACACACACCCTCTTGTGTGGCCAGAGGTGTTATCGCTCGTGGCTCAGTGGGTTTGCATCTAATCACACCGAGATTTGTGCCAGTGTGCTGTGTAAAGGCAGGTATTGCCAGGTATAGGTATGCGTGGGGTTCGGTCCTCACCTCTATGCATCCATCCCCAAACTAGGATCATATCTGTTGGTAAAATCATGCCACCAGATGCCCGTGAAACCTTGATTCAAGGACCACATGAAAAACGCATGGATGAACACTTTCCTGCCCAGACCACAGGTTGCATTCACGATCGTGAACGTTCTCTTTTCCCTTTTCCTATAAATGAGAGTAGAAAACGCCATTCCCTGAAATACTGCCGAGTGTCAGGATGCAACGTGCAGTACAGCCCTACCAGCGGAATTACTAATAACCTCCTAATGAGGGAAAATGACATTAGGCAGCCTTTGGCTGGTGCTTCCTTTGGATAATACAATCCAAGCGTGCAGGCTGTCAGCCCCACTGCCACGAACAGAGAGATTCGTCGGATATATTGGCATTTATCTCATAATAAAATTTATCGACATCCTGAGTTTCTAAGGGCTCATGCTGCAGAGCCTCCGTGCTGAAACCTGCTGTGGCAGGGGTGCAAGGCACAGCACCGATCCTGCACCCGGGCAGGGAGCAGTCCCACCAGGGACACTTGCTGCCTTTGCTCTGCTTCTGTTCAGTCAGAGATAAAAATCCCATTACTTTCCATGGTCCCAGAGTGCGGGCAAAAGCGAGTGCCTCTCGGTTGCCAGCTTTGCTGGGTTGACAATAATAATAAAGAAGTAGTTATCTGAAGATGTTAAAAAGCAAGTGCAGCCACAGGAGACCTTCAGCAGCAGGGGCAAGCAGGGCAAGGTGGCTCCTCTGTCCCTGGTCCCTGGCCATCAGCATGGTTACTGCCTGCTCTCTGTGATGGAACCAGTCTAGCTGCAGAAATACCGTTATCCTACTTCAGGGCAGGGATAGGGCACACAGCGAGTGCTTTGCCAAGGCCACCCACGGAGTCTGGCAACGCACGGAAGGGCCAGAGGTACCCCGGGTGTGGGTCCTCCCCTGTGCTTCCTCAGGGACCGTAAAGGAGTGATTTTTAAATGCAGAATAGTCTTCTATCAGAAAGCATAGCTTTGTTGGATTTGTTTTAGTGAGACACAGTTAAACTTATTTTTTTGCACTTCTCTTTCTTCTTCACGTAAGGATGAGCCCTTTCCACTGTGTTTTCAGAGGCGAGAGGTGTGAAGGGGTAGTGTGCTTATTCCCTTGGCTGCTTAAACACAGTGAAACAAACTGTTTTGGTGTTGCTCTAACAAAACCTTTCTGCATTCTGTTCTGTGGTAAACTTCAAAGATGTAGTTTCCTCCTTTCAGTTTGGATCAGAAGTCCTGTTTTTCCTAATCCACCTTGTTGCTCTGATGTCTGACTGCACATCTAATTCCAGGGAGCCCATCAGCATGGCATCTGGCCCTGAGAGACAGAGACCTGTCTTAGATAACAGCGCACAACTGTAATTATTCTCCTTGGCTGGCACAAACGACCGAATGTACTTGCAGTGCTTCAGGGCTATTACAAGATCAAAACCTGAACATCAATAACCCGTTCCCGGGGAGATCAGTGGGGCACGGCTGCTTTGCTAGGGCTGCGCCTTCCACGCGCGAGATCTGAATGGCGGGTCTGGCCTCAAACCAGCCATCCACGTTCCCTGGGCTTTTTAGATGTGGAACAGAGATTTTCATCTCAAGAAGAAAAGGGAACGTCCTGTGAGCAGCCTTGTGACATGGCAAAAAAACCTGGTCTGCTCCTTCACTTAGCAACTCCTCTGCTAGTTTTGCAAGGCGATTTCTATGTTTGTTTTTAAGTCCGATTTTGATAGTAGCGATTTATCTGATGATCAGTTTTAGCTTGCAGTCTGTTACTTCGTATTGTGGATTTCTGCCGCTTTCATTTATTGAGATTATGTCTCCTGTTAACGTGTTATTGCGAACCATCCTTCACTGTCAGGATTCAGTCCTGTAGCTGTTCCCTTTAGAACAAAATTCTGCAGATTTATCCTTCCTCACTAGAGTGACTGAAAACAGCCCCGTCTCCGTAAGTGACAGGGGAGTGGTAGAATTTATTTGGAAAAGGGATTTGTTTGTTTAATTCTGGGGAGCACATATTTAACCATTACTTGAACCGTTCAATCTGGAACCTCTCCATCTGTGGCTCCTTTTGCTCTCTTCCCAGAGATGCATGCAGTTACGTGGCCAGCATTCAGTGAATGTGCTTGAATTCTTTCTTTCTCCCGTAAGCTGTTGCTTGCAAAATGAAATGTGAATATACTAGTATGCGCTGCTCCCTGATGAGGGGGGAGATGCAGAATGGCTTTGATGGGATCCTGCTCCTGCAGCCAGGTCAGGAGCAAGTGCCACATGCTCAGGATGGGACCTTTTGCTCTTTGCTGGGGACTTCTGCTCAGAATCAAGGCTGAGCAGCCCTGCAGAAGAACAGAGGGATCCTGCCTGGCAATGCAAGGGAAAGCACTACCAGAAGTCACTGTATAACCCCAGCGTCAGCTGGGCATGACCAGACAGAGCTGTTCACCAGCCTTTGCTGGGATACCAGGGAGACAGGACTGCCTGAGCTGGGGCACAGCTGGTTTTCAGGCTGTTTCCACAACAGCTGCAGAACACAGATACTATCAAATCAGCCTCACGGCTAGCAGGCAAGAAATAATTAATTTTTTTGTGGTCTGAAAGCTAACGCATACCTCCATGTCAGTAAGATGTTTCCTCAGTCACTCCTTGCTGCCTGAGACCAGCTTGGTTCGATATGTCTGTACGTGTCTTCTGCCTCTGTGGTGCCCAGGCGTCTATAGGTACCTGGGTAAAACAAACAAAGGGTTTTAGCATCCTTCTAGGAGATTCCCTAACTCGGCTGTGTCCTGGAGTACTTACTCTCCCATGCAGTTCTTTCAGCTTGGCTGATCCCTGCTACTTCCCCACCAGACCAGCGAAGACCAACATGGGGAAATGCTGAGCACCACCACGCTCTTGGTGCTGCTCGTGGCCCCATGGGGAATTGGTCCTGGACCTCTGCTCAGACAGCTCCACACATGCCTGCGGAGGCTCCACCCAGCAGCTCCCAGCGTCCTGAGCCCTTCCCAAGACACAGGCTGGGAAACTCAGCAAACAAGCAGCAGATGTAAATAGGAAAGGCAGACAGAACTCCCATCAAAACATAGCTGTGACAGACAACCTAGAAGCAGCAATGAGGCTTTATTTACATGCTAATCAAATCAATCCTGCTTTGTCAGCCACGTTATCTGGGTTGAAAGAGGCTATAAATACACAGGAGCAGAAAGAAGCTCCAGAGAAGAACACATCTAATTCTGGTGCGTTATTGCCGTTAATAGGATACACACTCGATATGAGACCTGATGAAGAGGTTTTGCCCCTGCAATGCACAAACGGCTGTGCCTCCAAACCTCAGTCCAGGCATCTGCAAAGTGTCTCTTGTTATTTCCCTTCCCCGGCTGTTTGATATAGCGCTCTTGTGACAACCTGTGTCATCTTATGTCAGATATAACAGCTTGCGTTGTGTTGCTGTTTCTTGTTGTGTGAGTTTATCGCTTGGTATAACATGGTGTGGCTCCGTGCAGCAGCCCTAGTGCATGGGAGCACATGACTATGTGGAAATGGAAATGCATTTCCCTACTCTGCCTCCTTCCCTCTTGAAGCATTTCCATCGTCAGTCAGAGAAAAATTCAAAACTACAAAGCTTTAGTGGGAAAAGGGTTTTCTAGAAAACTTTCACTACGAAAAAAATGCAAATAGAATTGGGGGCACGGGAGGTAACCAGCTGCAACCTTAAAAGAGACAGGATTTTTTTTTTAGTGGAGAATGTTTGGATGAAATTTTAACTTCTTGGAGAATTTCAGTGTTTGAAAAAGGGTATTTCCCATCAGGATATATTTCTTGGTGGAAAATATCTCCAGTCCTCTCCTATTGTATCTGCCCCTATCACATTGGCAGACTGAGTACAAACGATGTAATGCCAGTCTTTGAAATGGGAATTTTGCCTTGACTTTAATGGGATTAAGACTACAGCTTTGATTTTTGAGGAAAGCCAAGCTAAAAAGCAGAAGTGGATGCTGGTGAGTAACAGGGCAATTTTAAGATATTTGACAAATGTTCATTTACATCCTATATTAGTTTGAGTAACAAGAGAAAGGGAGAAAATCGCTGCTTTCTTTGAGAACACACACTGTGAATCACTGTGTAGATGTCCTTTAGGGATAGAACAGTATGTGGTCATTTAAGATCATAAAACTTAGAACCATGCACGGATGTCCCTGGCAGATAACTCCAGAACCTCTTTCAGCTTGCTTCTCTCTGCATAATTTTGGCAGCAAGTAGGTGGGTACTTTACAGCTAAGGCATAATCTATCAAACTATAGCAAAACAAACACATTACACTGTAGTGGCTGTGTACAAATGGACTAAGGACTTCAGTGCAAGTTGTCTGGTCTCTTGGTCGTGCTCTCTTTAAAGCCTCCCATGTGAAAATTGGAAGTACATAGTGGTCTCAGCTTTGTTTAAAAGAAGAAATACAGTGTCAGGTCTTCATGAATGCATAAAAAGGCCTAAAGATACAAAAGCTAAAGTTTAAAAAAGCAGAAGGAAGAAAAAAAGCCTAAAGCAACTGGATTCGTGCCAGTCTCATGATGTTAGCAGTATCTCCCTCTGGCTCTGATTCACCTGGACCTTGGCATGTGTGTGGCTGTCTGTAACACCTAGCACACGTGCTGTCCTCTCATCCACTGACCTCCACCACATGTTCAGAGGGCACTGGCACTGCTCATCCCCAGCTGGGGGAAACTGAGGCCCTGGCTAGAGGGAGACCTGCCCACCACCCCCAGGAAAGCAGCTCTGAAGCTGGGCGATGAGCAGCTCCCAGCCCAGGTCGCTATCCCAGGCACTGTCCCTGCACACTGCGTGTAAGCCATCCCTGGAGAGTCTGGGGGACTGGCACGGGTCACAGGCATGAAGTGGTGTGTTTGCTTCACCAACACCTTCCTGCCTTGTTCAGCCAATGGTTTTCATCATGTTTCCTGCCAAGGGGCCAGGCCCTTTTGGAAGGTTTTTGTGCATGGGTTACAGGACTCACAGAGTCATGAGATCCCCCTTTCCCTCATGGGTCCATGGGCTGGAGAGCTGGAAGCCACTCACTGAAATTTTACCAAATCAAGGCCATGGGTAGGAGGACAACCAAATTCTTCCATGCAGATTTTACTGAGGTGTTTTTCATGCTCATGTTTGTGAAACTAGACCCTCAGGTGTCTGTCCTCTTTCTTTTGAGAGTGAAGGCTGTTTCCATTGCTGAGACATTGACTGACCATCCTTTTCCTTCTATCTCTTCTTCAACAGGGTCAGCTTCCTGTAGCTCTAGTAGACATCCTCCGAGCCCCTCCTCCAGCTCATTTGCAGAGACATTTTCTCTGCTTGCTCTAAATAAGAAATAGGTCCATTGTAAGTAATTTATTATGCGATGATTTTAATATATTTTGCCAGACATAAAAATCATACAGTTGTAGCAAATTCTAGTTTTGGACAAGTAATGGTTCCACTCCAGCTGTTACAGCTCTTCATATAAGTTGCTCTTGAATATTTTTCAGAGATCTCAAATATTGTTCTTCCTCCAATGAATGAGCAAGTCAATGAAGTGTTTCTTTTTCTTCAGAAGAAATGAAAAGCCTGAGTATGACAAAAATATTAAGTGGTAGTAGAGATTTGCATCCTAAAACTGTCTTCTGACTAAAAACCAATCAAACTTCCAATTTTCATTTGGGTTAGGTGAATGTTAGGGCTACCTTGAATCTTAAGTTTTAAGAGCAGCAGGTTTGAGATATGTACGCCTTACATACCAGATTTTCTGAGCACTTAAAGGTACATCTGGACACTGAATTGTGTCTTGGCCGTGGCTTGCATTGGGGCTCTCCATCCTCACCCTCCCTAGCTCCTCCAGCCAGGGCTGTTGGTCCTGCAGTGACAACTTCTGCCATGGTGCTGATTCAGAGATCAGACACCACAGGAGGTAAAGCCTCCTCCCCTTACATGTGCACACAGACATCACAGGCTCCGGCTCTCCAGGACCCAATGCCCCGAGCCAGACTGACGGGTGAAGGGTTGCAGTTACCCAGACTGAAAGAAGTCTGGCTAAGCCTAGTTTTTGAGTCTGTGTGGGACCTAAGCAGTGCTCTTCTCCATTTTTTTCATGTGTACAGAATACAAGTGGAAACAAAATGGATTGCTGTCAAATTTTTGTCTATCTATTTCCACCTACTAGCTGCTAGATTTAAAAAAAATAGTCAATGCAACTTGGAAAATCCCATAGGCTCCATTAGAAATAAAAATCTGAGCACAAGTGCCTGCTTTTTTATCTGATGGTATGACATGGTAGGACATGTTAGGTGGTGTTTCTGCTGTATCCTTTTGTATGAATTTGAAGCACAGACACTCCCAGGCTCCATTCTCTGTTCTGAGTATAAAAGTCGTGCACTCTATGAATAGTATCAGAGTTTCCTTTCTGGACTGATTAATGAGCATAGGCAGATGAGGGAGACTCAAATCCAGTCCTGGGAACTAAAAGTGTCCATCTTTTCTCTCCTCGTCTTTTGCTTCACTTGTATGAACCACCTCCGCACCCAGAAACATATTTGCAAAATCTATTTCCAGCCTCACAAGGCAACATGATACATATCGGCTCACTTTTGTCAACTGAAAAGATGTTGATTGGTTAAAAATTACAGACCAAACCTCACTGGAAGTAAACTGTGAGAGTTTTATAGCCATTCATTTACACCATCTACAGAGCTGATACTATTTTTACCACTAAATATTAAGATGTTCTTTAATGCATAGACTATGCTAATGTTCGTATGCAATTACTGGGAATGCACAGGCAAGGGCTATTTTGTTCTGCAACTGCAGTAATTGAATGCACATAAATTCAGTATGTGAAGCAGGAGTGTTTGAAGTGAGAGTTTTTTCACCTCTTTATTAGTAAAAGCTCAGATGACGGCTTAGGGCTGGACAACTGATGTGAGACAAATATGTTTTTACTGGGTGCCTTATGGGGAAAAAAATTGTTGGTTTCAGTTCTGCAAAATTCTGTTATCTTTCAGTGCTGCTGATCAGTGTTATCATTTAGAAACGTGGTGAGGATCCCCTTATGGCTGCTCTCCTATCACCCCATGGCCATTACGTATGGCGAGAGATTGGTTTCCACCTTGCCCCACAATACTCTTACAGAAAGCAGTGTGGAGACTGAGCTCTCCGAGGGGCCAAAGGATGTCCTGGGTGGGAAGGGGGAGGAGGAAGAGGAGGGTATGACCTATGAGGAACGGCTGAGGGAGCTGGGGTTGTTTAGCCTGGAGAAGAGGAGGCTCAGAGGTGACCTTATTGCAGTCTACAACTACCTGAAGGGAGGTTGTAGTGGGGTGGGAGACGGCCTCTTCTCCCAGGCAACTAGCGATAGGACAAGAGGACACAGCCTCAAGCTTCACCAGGGGGGGTTCAGGTTGGACATTAGGAAGCATTTCTTCACAGAAAGGGTCATTAGACACTGGAATGGGCTGCCCAGGGAGGTGGTGGAGTCACCATCTCTGGATGTGTTTAAGAAAAGACTGGACATGGCACTTAGTGCCATGGTCTAGTTGCCATGGTGGTGTCAGGGCAATGGTTGGACTCGATCCCGGAGGGCTCTTCTGACCTGATTGATTCTGTGATTCTGTGATTCTGTGGGAGCAGCACTCCTGGTGTGCCAGGAGCTTTCTCAGCTGGTTGAGGACAGTGAGTGCAACTGTCCGCAGGTCTGCTGTCCTACATGGCAGCCAGAAGCAGTGCAGAACAGGTGTTTTGCAGAGAACACATCCCATTTTACATGGAAAGTGAGTTTTCTGTCCCCTCAGACGCTATACATCCAAGCAGCAGATTGTCAGATTGTTACATCTCATTGTCAGACTGGAGTATCTCATTTACGTTGTTCAGTAAAGGTCACTGGCAAAAGAGGTTATAGTCTGTGTTGGTCCAGCAGTAAATTCTTTATTCTGCCTTAAATATTTTGTTGCCTGTGCTTCTCTCTGGAGGACTTGAGTACCTTCTAGATAGCTGTTTGCTCGCTGGAAAACAGAATTGCTCTTTTCATACAGAGGCAATAATACTTCAGGGTATAAATTATAGTCAATAAAAACGTGGCTGTAAAATATGCATCGTGCTCATCCAGAGTCTGAGGAGCGCTGGTGTGTGCTTTAACGTTATGGACAAGATTCCTAAAACTACAGCTGGCTTTTTATATCTTGCTGTTATCCTGTAACATACACTCTTGTAATATCGTCTGATTTTAATGTAACATTTTATTATCAGTTGTAGTAGACAGTCCCACCAAGTTAAAATCTCTGGAGCACTAAAAATCAGCTTAGTTTTATTTTGTTTTGAATGTTATTTCTTACTTATTCTTAATATGACAAATGGAGTCCTGGGGACAATATAGCCAATACATCCACTGTCATTGAATAGGTTGTGCAGTACAAACCAGCAGTCCATCTGCTCACTCAGATAAGACAGGCTGGCCAGCTGTTTGGGGACGCAGGCTGCCCATCTCCAGCGGAGAGATGTATCGGACATCATTTGGGTTTAACGGGAGGGTAATGGAGCAGGAAAAATTAAGGCTGCATTGTCAAAGAGCTTTTCCTTTGATGTTCTCAATGTCTGTTGGTTTGTTATGGTGGTCTATCCCATCCAACATTGGCAGCTGTAAAGTCAGAGGGTGCTTGTGCCTCCCCTCGGGACCCCGCTGCTTTTGGCTGTTTGCAGCTCTCGGTTCCCTTGTGCTTTTCTGCCTGTTGGCAGCAATGGAAATAACTCCCGTCTGCCCTGATTGTTGGATTACCCATGTGAATATATAGAGGCTTCCTGATGCATCTCACTTGGTTGAATTAGTCTTTTGCCTTGCTTAAATTTGAGTAAGCAAAGCTGGTGGAGATAACTGCGAGGAACAGGAAAAACCAGGGAAGGAGGTGTTGTCAGCCAAGGCATTGATCTAAGAGACTCAAGATAAAGGTTTGATTCATCAAACTTCTTGTGTAATTCTGCACAAAAATTTAATTGCCCTGCACATCAGTTCTTTCATGTGTAAAGCTCAGATATCGGCACTGTTATTGCCCAACCTGAAAGATTCCCACTCACTCAGAGACTGGACCACATCGATAGGTTATGCACGGCAAAAGGATGAGCAGAGAACTGGCCTGTTCCTCTGTGTTTGCCTTTCATTCCTCCCAGACCAGATCAAGGTATTTATTTAAGAAAAACAACCATGGAATATGCAAGTTTTAAAAAGGAAAAATAGAGCCATAAAGCGGTTCAGACACAGCAAAGTGTGCTCAGTACGCGTTGTACTTTGTGAAGGACAACTGAGCTGTGAGCAGGAAGGCTGCTGAGCTAGAAGTCG
Source organism: Nyctibius grandis (assembly GCF_013368605.1). Lineage (NCBI taxonomy): Eukaryota > Metazoa > Chordata > Aves > Nyctibiiformes > Nyctibiidae > Nyctibius > Nyctibius grandis. The sequence continues at coordinate 8,915,566 of NC_090676.1, forward strand.
AGTTCAGGAAACTTTGCTGCTATGAAACATATTAGTTCTTCTTCCCATGTAAAATCCTGATGGTGTGAATAAGCTCTTCCTCACAGTCGTACAGGATTGAAAAGCACCACGGCACCTTTCCGATGTGCCCTGGCAAGGGCCTGCGGGCCTGTGCCTGCTCAGAAGGGAAGTTGTACATGGAAATTCCTGGTTTTGTTTCCTCAAAGCAACACAGGCAAATGACAGGGGTAATTTTTTGGAGAGGCTCTTGGGCAGCAGTTACTGTTAGAGGACTCTAAAGCAAGAGACAATTCTGGAGGAATGTAAAAGTGCAAGAGATTTTGGGCTGCTAATCAGGTTCTCTCTGCCAGTCCCTGAATCATTATGATAATAATATAGTAATAATAGTAATAAACTGTGACCATCTGCAGGGGAACATTAACCATTAATTTTTATTAGTTCCACAAATTCATCATCTTGGCAAGAAAAGTCAAAAATATTCTCAGGTCATTAATTTCATGTTGAGATCATCATTCACCACTGTATTTTCTTCAAGACCAGAGATTTTTGCCCAAAGCGGTCTTATGGGTGTGTTTTCCCATGAATTTTCAAAGTTGTTAATGCCCAAGGGACAAGGCAGTGATATGGAAAATAGCCAGCCCCCATGGGATTTGTTCTCATGATGATGCCACAGGCTTCCTGGTTCATTAAGGGTAAAGCAAAATTTAAGTCCAGTTTCAAAAAGCTCTAAGGCTTCTAACTGCTATGCAAATGCCTAACAGCCCATATCTATTAGTCCTACTAGGAATTAAGTATCTAAATGTTTTCTTTTTCTTGGCACATGTATTTATTTGTCTGTGGCTCCCTGCAGAGCAGAGGATGGTGAGGAGGGACCAGGGCACCTTAATTCTGGGCAGAGACAGGAGCTCATGCATAACCTTCTCTTTCTATGGAAAACTTCATAATCCTCCAAAAGGCTAAAACATACCAGGCAGGATCTGTCTCTCTGACCTCCAGTTATTTCAGCTGCTGCCTCTGAGGATTAACCCCTGTATTTCACTTTGTGCTGAAGCTGCTGTGAAAAGCTGGAGCCTGGATAAAGTCAAGAGTCGTTTGGAAAAAGGATAGTGCTGCTGAAACAGGGCATCCTGAACGCCCCTCAGTCACTGTGGTTTCCATCTCCTCTCCCCACCTTTTTTTCTTCTGCAAGGAAGGAATGAGGTCAGAAGGACCCTGTATATTTTCATTTTTTTAGCAGGCCAAGAGATCATTGCCCTTTCCATGCAAAGAAGGTTATGGGAGTTGCTGGCACAGAGTTATTTTGTAAAGCTTTTGACTAGAAATAGAAAACTCGGATAGACCTGTTCTGACCCTGATCTTAGCATACACACAAAACCACTCAGGTTTCCATTTGTGGCCCAGAAGAAGATGATGGGCCTTTTCTTTTCTGTGTAAAAATGCCTCTAACTCAGACTTTATCTAGAAACTGTGCAAAACAAAGTCGTTCTTCAGAGGTCAAGAAATTTCTCTCTGAGTTTGGCTGGAGGATAGATCCAGGAAATGTGTGTGTCTTCTGCGCGGGTGTTTCTGAACTCAAGTGAGGGAACGTGTAACTCCTCGGAATTAGCTGATATTTTTCCTCTGAGTCTTTTGTTGTGGTCTTACTTTCAGTGTCGTTGCTTAAAGAACATGTAATGGCTCAGAGAAGACATTCTTGTAGCTGGGAAGACTTTGGAGAGAAGTATCAGGGATTAAGCCCAATCCTGTTGTTCTTTGTGCAACCCCACAGCGTCTGGCTCGCGGGGGGCCCTGTGACACCGTGATTACATCACTTAGTGGCCATGATGTGGCTGTGGGTGGAGGGATGCAGCTCTCTCCAGTGCAGCCCAGAGATCCTGAATCTTCCAGAACAGATGGAAAAAAAAAAAGGCTTTGTTTAATTCAAGACAGAAAAGGAAGCTTCTAGTCTTTAATTGCTGCTCTATTTGTATTGTTTGCTTTAGACGTTTAAAGCTTGTTAAACTCCCAGGAGAGGAACGTGATCAGTGACTTTGCCATCTTGTAACATTTTGGCTATCCCAAGAGCCGCAAAAGAACTGAATTGCAAGCTAACAATGAGATCCCACGGAGTTTCCAAGTGATTCAATGTCCCCTTCTGCAGCCACGGCAGAGAGCACACAGAGCTTTGGGAACAGCAAACTGGTATTTCGGTGGCTGCCGGGCTGGTCTGTGTTCCTCTGCCCATGGCCTGGATCTGAGCACAAAAGCTCCCTTGACCTATACCTCCCAGGGCTTGTAACCACGTATGGTATAGATCTACTGTGTGTATTTCTGTGGCAGCTTGTGTATATGATTTGTGGCATCTCATGAGCAAACTTGATTGTAGCTAGTCATGAAAGTGGCAGAGGGAAGAGGGAATTTCTTCACAAGGTGCCCATCTTCACAAAGGGCACCCTTTGTGTTGAGAGAGAAAAAATACCAGGCAATGGAGAAGGAAAATCTACTGCTTTCATTTTTAGAAGAGCAGGTTAGAGAGACCATATAGTTCCCTGGCTCACAAGTATGGAAGAAATGAAAAGGGCTCTCCTGGGGGGATTGGGGATTTCAGATGCCAACACTGCTCTACTGGTGTTGGTCCCTGCCATTTTCAGTTCCCATCCTGGAGAACCTCCCATAGAGCGGACACGAAGTGGCAAATGAGGCCAGCTGGGAAGCAGCAGGTTTCCCAGCAGCACTGAGGCTGCTGCGCACTTCCTGGTCCTGTCTGTTGGTGAAGGTAGAGGCTTCCCAAGGGGGAAAGCATTTGCTTGGGGAGTCTAGAACTGGCTTCCCACAAAACTGTACTGGAGAGTCCTGCAGGCACTGAGCTGCTGTAATGACCCTATGCAGGGAGCAGCGTGGCTGTGTGGTGACGTGTCTGGCTGTCCTGGAGGTGGCTGTGACCTCCTGGCTGCAGGATCTCGCTCTGGGGTGGCTAGTGGATCCTGGAGGGCAATGTTCCCCGGGCAGCTTTTCTCTGTTCCCATGAAACAGCGCCCAGTGCCAGAACTCCTGGAAAGGGAGAAGGACTTCCACTGCTAAACATGAGCTCAAGGGTAGGTCACCACGGGAGGGTGATGCTCGTGGCATCAATGGGGCCACAAGTCCTCATGGAAATGCCAGTCTGCTTTTCCTTTAAGAAAAAACGAGTTTATGAACAAGAAAGATTTTGGGATCGATAACCCCAAGTCTCCTATTTTAAGATCTGGGAACAATCTGATGCTGTAGAAATGCTGTTTGGGAACTTTGTGGTGAAATATTTTTGTTAGAAGATGACTGTTGAAGCTGAAGCTGCGTACAGGAAAGTGTCAGTTTTCAGGGCTCCCTTCTTTGAAACAAGTTTAAAACAAGAGTTTAAGGGAAGCTTTGAAATGGGATTTTCTGATGTGTGATTCAAAGCAGCTTTTATAATGAAACTTCAGCTAATTTATGCTAAAAATTATTACTAAAAATGAACAATTTTTAAAATGACAAAAAATATTTTAAACTTATAGACATAAATAATTTAGTTTATCCTGCTTATATGAACTTTTAATTTTTTTTTTTTAATTTTATGTTCTAATTTGGACATAAATTTTCCATCACTCTCCAGTGCAAATTTAGTCTAGGAACTGGGCAGGAATGGAGGAGGGGATACCTGCTTCCCACCAGTGCAGTTCCTTGGTGGCTGCCATCTGCTCCAAAGAAAAAGGGGTCTGAGTCTTCTAAAGTCCCTTCCTCACTGTGCTGCTTGTAATCTCTCAACGTGTGCACCATAACTCTTGATATGTAGGCAGTTTGGCACTGGGATTTTTGTTTGTTTTGTGCTGGTAGCATCAGTAATTGCTACAGCTAAGCACGCGGGTCCAACCACCTTGTGTGTCTGCATGTCTGATGGGTGGACTTCAGAGATGCTAGAAGACTGTCAAGGAAGAATATTTTCTCCTCCTGAACACATCACAGCAAGTCTGAGGGTGTCCTTAGGGAAATGATTCACCCCTGCTTGCAAACACTTTGTCATCCCAAATGCCAGCCCTGGAAATGCCACCACTGGCCTTCAAGCACCGAGACCAAGGAGACAAAGCGAGACTTCATGTCTCTAAACGATCTCATTGTAACATATTGTGGGATAAAAAGGGTAGGGACTTGCTGAAGACTTGGGCAGGTTTCCTCCTTTCCACCCCTTGTGGGGAAAGCAAGTAAAATCCCATGCCAGTCCCAGGCTATGTCCTCCTGGGTATGTGTCCTGCTCCATGTCCATCTGCTCCTGGGGCTTCTAATGGGAGTCATTTCCTCAGGACCTTTGGAGGAGAAAGGGCATTCATATACCTTGATTAATAATCGACCAAAGCTCTTTGGACCTGTTTCCATGGGGACCGCAGCACGGCTTAGGCTTATCTTCAATGTAGTTAATGTGGATAATAAAAGCAATGAAGATACTGCAGCGCAGACTTCCAACCTATGCCTCCGTGGGTGGGTGCACTGTGTTGGGGCTGTTTCCCTCCCTTCTGCTGTTGCTTATGTGAATGGCGAGTCTGGAGCTGGAGAGGGGGCCCTGGCAGCCCACTCTGAGGCTTTATTTCCAAAACCACGGGAGGGCCAGCACAGTAACAAATGGTGGAAGTGTCACCATCTGAAGGATGCAATGAATAGGCAGCAATGGCAAAAGGTCACCAGGGAGTGAAGTTATTCAGGTGCTGAAGTTCATCTGGAGGCTCCAGGCTTTGTCTTAGCACTCCAGATGCTTCTGAGATGCATTAGCCTAGGTGTTTCAGGGCTGAAATTGTTAGCCAGCTCATAAGAAAAATATAGGAAAAGAGGAAGATATTCGGGAAGTTTCACTTAAAACCTCTGCTAAGACCATACATAGTGCCTGAAATTGCGTTCTCAGATGAAGATCTCTGGTATGGTTGAAAAACCATCTAATGAGCAGAAGTGCTTTTTAATGGAAATGAGAAGGAATGAGCACAACTAAAGCCATTGCTACAGACACTCTTGGTTCTGGTGTTATATCTGTGTATTCTAGGTGTGGTTTTGTATGCAGAATGACAAATTCTGTTTGTCTACCATCTATATGTTAACTTCCACTCATTTCTAGGAACAATATAGGGTGTCGCTTCTGGTTTATGATCTTATAGTACCTCTTCTAGTCAGAACACAGGTGAGTTGAGATAGTCAAGCTGGAGTCCCCTTGTTTTATTCTCTGCTTGAAGAGATGAGCTGGTGCTACAGAAAAAAAATCCTTTCCTAGTCTGACTGATTTTGCCTCAATATCTTTTGAATGTCCAGGTGATGTAGCATGTGAACAGTGTTGTGTATGTGCCCAGAGGACTACCTCCAGGCATTTTGAAGTGTGATAAATAGTTGAGAAAGCAAAAATTGTTGCATTTCAGGTATATAAATGGCAATCTGTATGATGAACACACGTGGAAAGTGCATTAAGCAGCAGGTGTGAGAGGCTGCTTGTGTTCTGCAAGAGAGCATCACTGCAGTAGAGAAAGAGGCAGTCAGACTCAAAGGATGCCAGCAGTTCCTCTCCCTCTTTTGATAAATTTAATATCTCATCACTCAGTGTAAAAGCTGCTGGCGCTCTGGATGTAGAGGGGGGACAGTGTTGCGTGCTGACCAGTCATATGATGCAGGCAAGTGCCTGCCTAGCCAGAGTCTGGCACATCTTGGCTGGGTTTGCTCAGGGACCACACTCACCCTCCATCCCCGTCCCAGCAGAGCTTTTCATGACAGTTCATCAGGTCCACGATTCACAACAGTGACAACAGATTGCCCTCACTGGTCATGTTGCATGTGTGGCATGAACAGGTATCACGGTCACTTCTCAGAGGGACAGGCAGCACAGTCAGTGGCAACCAGCCTGATTGTGTTCTGTCACCCAGTGGTATGTTCAGTGAGGTCCCTCAATAAAAATGAAAATGCCAACAAATAGACATAGGGCCATTCAATAGGTCTCCAAAACCTGCAAGAAACAAAGCCCCATCTCATGTGTCCTCAGGGTGGAGGCACTCCAGGACTTCCCCTGCATTTCTCCAAAAGTTGTCGCTTCCTCCTACTCCAGCCTGTCTTCTTCTGAGCTCAGAGGCTGTTTTCATGCAGCAAGGCTGAAGCTTAGCTCAGCTCACAGCTTCCAGTTTCTAATCCTGTTATCCAGGACCTTGTTGTTTTGTGAACAGTTGTCATGTGGGAAGAGCAGGTGAAGCTTAGCAGATGAAAAAAACTTTGTGGAAAGGAGTTTGCATTGTAGAAGTTGTGTGTTCTCCACTCTCCACATGTTATTATTTCCACATCTTTTTTGCAAGGTGCATGAAATATTTAGCTGTTATATACAACATATATTGCACTGGAGATCTTTGGATAAGACACAAATCTTCTTCTAAAGAGGTAAATATCTTCATCTCACCTTCTGTCTTGAGGGTGAGTTGATCATGCCAGCAGCTAGCAAGGTAATAAAAAACATCCTATTTCAAACAGCCAGGCTCTTCATCATCTTTTCCAAGATCAACTCATTCCTCGAGATCTAAGTAGCATCATGCGATGTATTCATGCCCCTGGCTTCACAGGAGCTCCCACATAAGCAGAATAAACCAGAGAGAAAACAAAACAGGCTTGTTTAGAGTCAGGATGATGCAAGGATTACATGTTGTACAGCTCCCAGCACACCCAGAGCACATATTTGGTTGAGGGGCTAGGGGAGTTATGGGAACAGAGACAACATGACAGCAATAAATTCCTTCTCACATGCCCCAAGCTTACATCTCTACAACTCCACTGGCTTCAGAAGACCTATTCCTGCTTCCACCAATGTATGAAAGGAGACCCAAAGCTGGAAGAAACAATGTGTTTCCTTTGAAAAGGGATGCTAACCAGCAAGAGCAGCTGGCTTTGGCAGTCAAGATAATAATAAGTTCAAGTGGTAGATTATTTACAGCATTTTGGCTCTGAAACGGTGATGAATATAAAATGAACACTTAGGCCAGGCTCTGCTGAAGGACTGGCAATGACTGCTGCTTGTTAGGAGAGGAGCATACAGTGTGCAACAAGTAAACAAGGAAAATCACTGTACTGCATAGGATAAAATGTCCTCATACTACTCCGGGGGTCCAAGCAGAATAAGTGTCTTCTTGTGCTTAGGATTAATGGTGTTATTTGGGTTAATTATTCTGGATATTTCCCTCTTCTTTTTTTAGCTTCCTCAAAGAAAGGAAAGGAAAAGAATCTTTATCTATGTGAAGTGTTTTCATTTGAATCTTGGCTTTTTCAGATATTCATTTTCTACTCCCACACCTCCATAGTTCATGTGTCATTAAATGAAATAATGAAGCCAGCATGGCTTGTTATCTAACAATGATTTAAGGGCTGACTCTGAACTCACTCTTACACTCATTTACTCTACCCTTTTTCTGTTGACTGCAGTACAGTTGGTCCCACTTGGTCTCATGGAAATGATAAGAGAATCACTTCAGACCTTATCCCAGGCTGTGCAATGAATTTGCTTTCAGCTACCTTGAATCATTTAAAGCCAAGCCCTTAGTCGGTTCCAGCATCTAACAGTTCCTTTTAGAAAGTTGTCTGATAGATCACCACTTTTTTTTGTAAACTTGTCCAAAACAATCTCTTCAAATCAGGAATATGATTTTTCTCACAAGGTTTTCAGTGCTCCTGTTTTTCAAACATGGTTCTGAAAAGCTTTGAGAACAACATGGATTAACTATGGTGATTCAGCTCAGATCAGCCGGTTTGACAGGACAAAGAGACTTAAAAAACAATGGTTGTTGTCGTTGTCCCACTCCCTCCCCCTTGAACTTTTTCCAAACATCAGCGTGCTTTTGATTTAGTTAGAAGGAGCCGATTTATTGCCAAATTGCTTGATCCATGGACAAGTAAATGGGACAGTGCCAAAGGCCCTAGGATTCAAGCTGTGAAAGTTGGGTTTTTTCCCTGTGTCCTGATTACTGTGTAACTCAACTCCTGTGCTACAGGAGGATAAAATTCTCTTTCTGTCAAACTGGGATTTTGCTAGTCCCCTTTCTTTCTGCAGTGTTTTGGGATTAGAAACAAGAAGTGCTAAATAAGTCATTAGGTGTTATAACTAGGAGCACTACAGCAGCTTGTGCTTTTAATTCTGATGAATACATTTGGGGGAGAGGACTGAGGACCCCAAAGTGCTGCATCAGTCTGTGGTGTTAGTCCTGCACATGTGGCCTCCAGGGAATCCCATCAGGCTCTCAGACAGGATGGCTGTGGACATATTGTATAGATATGAAAAAATAAAGACTTGAAAAATATGTGTATGATAAGCTACTCTGGACCTGTGAATATATTCAAAATGCAAGTCATGCTCTCTAAGAAGGGAGAAATCAGAAAAATCACCATTCAGTCAACTTTCTTGGCAGCAGAGTGAGTCTGATGGGAGAAGTCAACATACCGTGAAGGTCCTGGGCATGCCCAACCCTGGCAGTCTCACAAGTGCCCACTGCGAAGTCAAGTCACAAATGTGATGAGTATTCTTGAGCTGTTTGGCCAAGGGGAGCGTGGCATGTGCTGACCCCCAAGTGTAACTGGAGTAAGGGGGACCCAAAAGAGGGCACGGGGAAGGATGGTATCCTCTTCAGGTCCTTCCAAGGGCTGTCTCAGAGCCCAAAATAATGGTCTAAGTAAGGGATTAACTCCAGATGTATTTTATGTTTGTAGGCTCTTTCTGCAAGTGTCTTTCCAGTTGTATAACTCAGCCCTTTGCTGTGAGTTTATCCTGCAAAGTGTTTTAAGTAAAACCTCAAATGAATCTGTCAGGCACAAAATGCTCTGCTTTCTTCAATGCAGTAAATCTAGACAAAACTGAGTTGCAACCCATTGAGGTATTTGCAAAGCAAATCAAACCTGAGGAACTTACAGACTGAGATGTGTCTCTTGTTACAAAAGTTGGGAGGAAACTGCTAATATATATGATTAGATTTTGGTGGTAGTAAAAAGGAATAAATAGCTATTGCTAAATAGTGAGATTTGGGACCCCCTGGCAAAAATTTGGCAGTGAGGAGACAATCTGAACAAACATGATAAAAATGAGCACACAGGAGGTACTAAGCTGAAGGTTGCTCATTCGACTCTGAATGCTGAATAGATCCGGGTTGTAAATATTTGGTACTCTTGGGTCAGGTCTTCTCCTTCCCACAGTCTATCAAATGGTGTTGTATGGTGACTGTTGATGTACTTTTGTCTCTCACTCAACATTTTTAGTGAATTCAGATGAATGATGCTTCTCTGCAGAGAAGAGTCTGTCTGTCTCCTTCTGCTCCTTGAACTTTGCTCCTGGTGCATCCATTTTAACATGGGGATGGCCGATGTGTTGTCTTTTCCATGCACTAACTCTGCTTCTGTGGGAAACTACAATCCTACCTTTCAAAACTTGGCTTGTTTTCATAAAGGTCTTCTATTTTATTTTAAGGCATTGTTTTGTCATATGTTTTCATAGCTTCAGGTTAGCATCTATTACGAGCTACTGTTAGCTCCAGACATCATATTGTCTCAGGTGTATTGTCAAATAAACAGTGTTGTAATATTGATGTGTCATTACCATGTCAAGGCAGTACTCTGAAAACTAATTTTTTTAGTGAACAGTGGGACAGGTACTTATTTAACCTTATCGTGGGTGCTTCTGAGATGTCTAAGGTTTCGTTAGACCTCTTGGAAACTGCTGGAACAAGAGTGTGTAATTCTGCATCAGGCAGGGGGAGGCTCCTCCAGTCATCTGGATTGAGGCACCCACCATCCCTGGCCTCCCTGAATCAGACCTAACCACCTTCGTTGAGAAAGCACACAAATCTTCCCTTCTCACACCATCACTGCTTCACTTCCTGTGCTGCTAGAGCTGCTGTCCTTCTGTTCTGACCCCTGCTACGTAAACAAGCGCTCTGGTCTCATAGCTAAGGCCCTGTGGTTTTAGCCTATTTGATTGCTGTAAGGTCAGTGAGAATGAGAGCTCTGACAAACCTGGAAGCTGCGGCCAAGTTCACAAAGGCTACGCACCCAGCTGGGTGATGTTTCTGGGTCTGTCTGCTTCTATGTATGGAACAAGATACATTTTTAATGCCCTATCCTGTCCAGGAGAGGAGGGAGAGAGGGAGCTGCTGTCATCTGCAAGGAGGAGAGCGGTGGCCTCCATCCCTCAGCCTCGCCATGCAGCAAGCAGCTGGCAGGAACAGAAAATGGACCCTGGACCCTGCTGTTTCCCACCGGGATGCAGAGGATGTCACAGGCTGGCATTGCAGCGTGCTCCATCACTACTGTTGTCCTCCAGCACCCAAGTATGGCCACAGCTGGGCCCTGGGGTGGCTCCAGACAGATGCCTTGGGCTGTGTGAAAGAATCGTGCTTAAATGAATTTTCCTCTCCTCTCCTGTGGGTGAATCGGCTGGAAGCGACACAGCAAATTAGCTTTGGCTAGGCTCTGTCTTTAGCAGGTAGAGGAAGAGCCCCAGAGCAAGAAGGAGATTGTCTCAGGTTGCAAGGGTAGAGAAACAGCTTAATTGAGTCACAGATGATGTCTCTGTTTTGATATTTAAATAATTGGCTGGCTCAGACACTGCTCTGTAAACAGGTGGTAAAACACGTGTTCCCTGAAGCCAAAACACAAAAATCAGGGTTTAAGGTTTCTCCTCCCTAGAATATTAAAGGGCAGACCTAGAAATATCAAGTGTTTTGGAATAAAATCACATACTAATTTACTTTTACAATTAATTCCTCTTTTTATTTCACCTATACTGGGAAAGCCATGTACTGAAAGGCTTTTAGTATTTTCCACTTTGGACTACATTATCTTGTTTTCTAGTTTTATTAAGATACTTCTGGGGTACTGAATGAATCAGATGGAATATGCAGTTCTTGTTTCCTTTCTTAACTCTCTCATAAAAACTCCTGTAGGATTTTACAAAGGATAATGTTCTTTCTTAAACCAGAGTATGAGATGATATAGATGAAGTATAATTCTCAGTTGAATCATATGAGTCGCTGCATAAATTTCTCCATAAACTTTTTATTACTGCCTGCAGGTTCTTAATGCCTGTAGCAATGGAAGTGATTTCTACCCACTTTGTCCCTACAAGTATCTAAGAGACTTTTGTAGAAGGAGACATGGGGCAGAGCATCAAGGGAATGGCTTCACATGAAATTGGAAAGCGCTGAGGCTTGCACTCCTCCTGAGTGGCTGTTCACGCCAACAGAAAGAGTGTAGACATGCACAGGGAGATCCTGCTCCTCATCGGAGCTTGTGAGGCTAAGGCCAGAGCTGTGCAGTCACCAGCCTCCCAAACCCCCGGGCTGCCTTCCCGCAGCAGTGTCTCAGGTCTGTAGGATTCCTTGCACAGTGCTGGCCACCCGCCCTCCTCCTTTGCAGGGTCTCGGGGCACGAGGGAGGCTTTGGGAGCTAAAGCACCTCTGAGGAATGACAGACAGCCCTACACAACCTCCAGAATCAGTCCTGGCTGGGAACCCTGAGCCATTTTGCACTGGTGCTCACTGGTTTTCCAGTGAGCCAGTGCAGAGCTGGCAACTGGGAAGGGAGCAGGAGGCAGGAACTGGTGGGAGAGGGACAAGGAAGGCTCCAGCGGTGATAGTGCGGGGCCTCCCCGAATCCTCCTCAAATTAGAAATGTTTCACAGAAGCGTGTCAGTACCGACTGAGTGTTTCACGGGAAATGTCAAATCATTTTGACTTTCTTGTTTAGTTTCAATAACATCAAAGGTGTTTCATTTTGCTAAGGTAAAAATGTTTCCCTTTGATTTGATCATTTCAATTTGTGTCATTTCAGCTTCTGAGTTAAATAAAAATACAAGCTTTAATATACGAATGCATGAGAGTATAAGGTACATATGCTGTTTAGTCTTTTATAGTGGATTATGACTTTGCAGTTTTAGCACAAAACATCATAATTCATCAAACTGAAACAATTCAACATTATCAAAGCACGTTATCTCACGTTCTCTTTTCTGTTGCTCCAAAGAAAACATAAAAATAACAGCTGTCCAGACCATCACAAGTTTCCACAAAACATTTTTCTGACAAGCTTTGCTAAAGTAAAGATAAATACAGCATCATACCTGTTGAGTTTGGAAAATTGAAAGCTCTCTGTTGTGCATAAAATCAGAGAATATCAGAGTGGGAAATGTGCACTTTCTCCAGTGCTGTTTGTCCCTCTTTCCCCCATCAGACGTGCCTTTGGGAGCAGTACTGGTCGGGCTTATCAGCATATACCTGTTTTTTTTTTCCTTTACTGTGCATAGAAAAACGGAATGATCTTGGAAATGATGCCATTGGGTGGCTCTTGGTTCCAGTTGGACTGATATGTGCTATTATTTCCACCTCACATGCTCCACAGTTCTCTGCTAATAACTTTCCCCAGCTGCTACCTTCTCCTTACGGCTCCGTGGCCGTTGTGCAGGTTCCCAGCTCCCAGCTGGGTTGCTCGAGGGCAGCCTGGCTCGTGGGACCAAGGACCACTCCTGCCATGACTGCTCCATCTGACTCTATATCTGCAGTGAAAAGAGAGGATAACAAACCCAGCACTGCTTCAAAGCTGTTCATATAACACATTAAAAGGCTGAGTGTACAGTGACCTTATAACCATCTTGGCTCTTAGAGAAAGAAACAAGGCAGAAAGCCCTGCAATTGGGGAAGAAAAGGGAAAATTCAATTCCATGTCTGCTTTATTGCAGCTGGGAATAGCATAGCACCTGCCATGTCAGGCTGACTTTTCTCTCGCAGCTTTCCCCACCACCCTGCTGTCCTCGCAGACTCAGTCGCACATATCTTGGGGAGGGAGGAGGGTTTTCTCCATCATGCAAGTACCATGTTGGAAAACAGCAGCTGCTCGGGGTCCTGCTGCTTTGTCCCTGTAGGAGCTTTCAAATGAAAATCACCATCAGTAGCAAAATCAGTGTCTTGTGCTACCAGGGTGGGACTCCGACTGCAGTAGGTTTCCCCCAGTTTGTGCCTCTCTGTGAAAGACAGGAGCTCTCCAGGGCTTCGCCCACAAAAATGGGGATTCCTGGAGGTTCCTGGCACATACAAACTCGAAGCTAGACCTGGGGGGAACTTTCAAGCCTGAGTGTAAATGGTGCTGAGGGGCTGTAGATCTTCATCTCCCAAACACACAGAGCGTTGTTAACGAAGGCAGAGTAGATTTACTTGTTCATATGATTAACAATTAATAATTAAATATCCCTCCCAGTTGCAGCTGTAATGTAATCATGATGTGTGTTTACCACTTGGTTTCAGCTCATTGCAAACTGATGATTCTCAGGTTAATTCTCCTGTGTGCCAACCTTATCTTCTCTGTGAAGGAAATTATTAATAAATTCTTGTCTATCTTGGGGAAGCCGTTCCAGATCTGCATTTTTTTAGAGTGTACATATGCTTTCATTCTTCCCTCAAGGTCTTTCAGTCTTATCTAAACAAAACATCCCTGTTGTCATACCAACCATGTAAATTCGTGTTCGAGTATCTTTCTGGTTTTCTACTTCCTTTGTTTGCAACTCAACTCGTATCACTTCAGAACATAAATTCCTACAAAATAAGACAATATTATCCTGCCACCTATCAAAATGATTCATTTCATAAGCTGTTTTTTGAGGAAATGGATAATTCTCTAGCCACCAGACCTCGAGCAGTAAAGGGTTTAGAAAAGTTGTGAGAATTTTGACTTTTGGTGACAGTGAGGACCAGGGAGAGGACCCTCAGGTTGCATTTCTCCAGAGCATCCTCAGGCTCTGGTCAGCCATTCCCAACTGGTCCATAGGAGAAACTGTTTGCAAAGAATGATTGTGAAAAACATCTTAAAAAGCACACAAGTTCATGCTGCACTTTGTTAGTCCAGCTAACAAATAAAATCAGGGGGATAAAAAAAAAAAGTGAGCATTTGGGATTTAGCCACGACTACCTTTTGCAGCCACCAATGCAGACCACTAAGACAACGCAGTAAAAGGATATTGTTGAGCTTTTCTGTTAAATTATGTTACACCTACTCTAATGGGAGGCTGGGGCCTCCTCGGGGCTTGACCAGGCAGCTGAGAATTGAGAACATGAGGATTTCGCTCTCAGCCAAGGTGGAAATACAGATTTCAGGGTACCTAGAGGGAAGCAGGTAATCAAGAGTAAAGGATTCTTTATTAATAGGATGTTGATAAAGTAATTTAACCTCTGGAAGACACAGTGTCATCAATAGAACTGGGGCAATGGTCAATTTCTCTCTGCCACAGATGCCACTTGGTGATGCAAAAATGCAAGCGATGAAAGGTAAGACCTGGACATAGGGTATTAATAGGGTGGCAGCTTCCAGAGGAAAACTCACCTCTTGAAAACAGTGTTATCAGAATGGCATATTCAATTTGCTTATCTGAATAGGATGAAATTCATTCTCCACTGTTTAGGGCTATGTATTCAGAAAAAGTATTTTTAACCTCCCCTTTGTGGCTTGCCTGCTTGCATGCTGCAGATGCACCAGGGGCATGAATATGAAAAGACCACAGCACTGAAAATAGCATCGCAGGTCCCAATCCTGCACCACAATGTGCTTTGCTGAGTCTCCTTAAAATCATTCAGATCTTATTTTATAGCTGTCAGCTGTACTAGCCCACCTCATGGCAGACTGAGGCCTCAGAATATAGACATTTGTCTTTCCCTTTAAAAGAAGTCTCTGTTCGTTCTACTACACGTGGTAGAGATTCATTGATCTTATTCCTGTTAAGCACACGTGTATTGCCACCAGTGTGATACTACCTCTGCATAATAGGACTGCTGCTTTGGGGGGGAGGACAGTGAAGTTTTATTGCTCCATAGGAGTTCATGTCTCCAGGGCTGCTTTATCCACCAAGATTTATTTTTGCTTCAAAGAAGGCTGTGAAATGGTTCTTGGCAGATGTGGGTAAGGAAAATGTGTCCTTTTGGACATCACTGGCATTGCATGTTTGCAGGGTGTTAACTGCAGGCAGTGCTTTGCAGAGCCTGTTAATTAGAGTAATTTCAGTGTATCTGGTGGTAATTAGCATAACCAAGCCCAGCTGGCAGGCAAAGTCCAGCTCAGGCTGCAATGGATTTGCATAGAGAGAACATGGAAAGAAACCAGGTAGAAATGGAGAAGGGTGAGACACTTCTTTGTAAGCCAAACTTCTTGAGTCATCTGCCAAAGGGAGTGACCAAGTTTTTATCAATAAAACATGGACAACAGCAGAGAGACGCTGGTACTCAAGTGTTACTGGGAGGGGTAACAGACGGGAACTGGCAGGCTGCTGCAGCTGGGAGGAAGAGGAGCATGCAGCCCTGCCCAGCGTGAAGCAGGCAGCGTGTGGGAAGGAGTCCCTCTGCAGCCTATCTAGAGGCTGCAGGTTCCTTGGCCAACACTCGGTACTGGAGAGTCCAAATGTGTCATCTTGATCCCATATGGCTGTCCTTGGACAGGAAGGTATGGATGGGTCCAACGTGAGGTGGAGGCTAAGATGGACAGACAGTCACAGCATGGTTTTCTAGGTTGTCCCCTCTTCATTCAATATGAAAACACAAAGCTCTTACCTGAACACATGCGTGGACTGTGGGTCTTGGTCACTCTGATCTATCATCATTTGTCTTTGGTAAAGAAGACCTCTTGAATGGACGATCTGGACCAGGATGGTCTTGTCTGAAGGCAGGATGTTGAGAGTTGGCATATCTGGGCTCTGACCCTAGCATTGCCACATCAATTTAATTACATCTAGACTATGTCATACACAGAAAGGGTACACACAGACAAGCCAGAAATCCTGGTTCTGCCATTGTCCAAGCTGAGAGCATGGACAGAGCACCCTGTAGCTCCCTTATGACCTGGGTGGTTGAGTTTCCATTCTTCTGAAACCAGAATATACCTGCGTACGTGTCTATAAACGGCTTTCAGCCTTCCTCAAACTTGAGCTTTTACAACTACCCACATAATGCAGTAATATTAAATATTGCAGTCACCTGGCAGAGTCCGGCCCCAGGTTTTACATATTAACAACTAAACAAGCATCACCCAGGTTAGCCTGAATATTTACATTCTCTTCCTCCTCTAGACAGACACTGCTAGTCAGGCACTGCTGAAAACTAACCAGGAGCCATTTGGTGTGTGAGCTACCATGGGCAGGCAGGTAGTCGTGGGGACAGATGGATCTGCACCTCCCAGTAAGTCTCAGAATACCAGTTTCTGTCATTTCAGGCACTTCAGTTACAGCCAGCCTCTATGTGGTACTGTGGGGTAATTAATCATCTCTGGAGTGTTAGTGACTGCCTATAGGAAGGGTTTCACAACTTTGAGTACCTGTACCCATTCAGCCTTCCTGACCCAGCAGGCTCTATCACCTGTGCCAGGCTCAGCTCCAGGACTTGTACACAACTTGCATCCTAGTCAGTGCTGGAGCTCCCTGCAAAACAATGAACAGCTCAACTACTGATTTACAATTAAGGTTGATCCAGCAGAAAATGAGATTTTGCTCACATTTGTTCCCTGAGGCTGAACTGTCTGGTCCTGGCCGAGACTGAGGTAGCACTGCTGACAATGTGGATGGGCTCATGAGCTCTGGGGCTGTGCCAAGACACAATTCTTTTGGCTGGAAGTTAGTAGGAGGATTAATATGATAATGGATACATCCTTAAATTTACTTCCCTGAGCTGGCTTTGGTGTTTTTTTTGGGATATATCGCAGCATCCTGGAAATTTTCCACATGGCAGAGGACTGGTTCTCCTGAGCAATGCTTGTAGCCAACTGGCCTGTGTCTGTTGGGTGGGAGAGGAGGTGGCCTCCAGGACAGGGGCTGGGCATGGCAGCCGGGCTGACCTAGTGGCATGTGGGATGGTGAAGTTTTGGAGAGGTGAAACATGGAGAAACGGATAAATATTTAGTTCTACTTTTTCAGAAGACTGAAAAATCTTAGTTTGCCAGAAGCCAAACTGTTTCTCTTCCTTCCCCTCCCTTACCCAATTTTTTCCCTCTCTTTTTTTCTCTCTGCCGTTTTTCATCCTTTCATCCTTTCCCCCTTTGTTTTCTCCTTATTTTTAATGGGGAAATATAAGGGATACGTTCAGTGAAATTAAAAAACATATCAAGAATTGCATGTGCTTTATAGATGTTATCATAAAGACACTATTGTTGCGACAGAGTGCTGGAGAGATGAAAACAAGTGTGCTATTTCAGCATCTTCCATAGCATGAGTCAGAGAGATTGATAGTTACCCTCTTGCAATTAGAATTTTTATTAGCACTGCAGGTGGCCCTTGGCATGCTGTGAATGAATGCCATTTTCTTGGAGTGTTTAGTCTTTCATAATGCTTTAGAGAAAATAAAGATGGGCTGGAGTCACTCACCATATAATACTGAGGGGAAAATCATGTTTTATGCTGCCTCAGGCTGGGTTTTCAAGCTCCAAACACCAGGCGTAAAACCCATTAGGGTATCCACACGGAGCAAAGCTCAGCAGAGCTCACATGTCCCCAGGGCTCCAGAGCACCAGGAATGGGCTGAGCACTCTGGAGGGATGGTCCAGCTCTGCTGCTGCCCCCGTTCCTGAGCACTCCTGATCTGAATTCACAGAGAGGCACCTCCAACGCTGCTGCTAATGCTCAGTGATCTGCATCAGAACAGCCATTTCATTCCCTAAAGGAACTTGCCCTTCTCTACTTTTCCTTTCCTTGAGGCAGACACAGACCCCACACTGACCTGACGAGTGTTAAACAACCCGTGGCACTCTTTTGCAGGATGCTATTTTTAAGCAACTTTGTGAAAATCCTGCTATCATACAGACCAATTACATTTTTTCCCTTTCTATAGAATTCATATTACCGAACCAGGGAGAGTCTAACAGCTGTGCTAGAGCCAAAGAGCAAACTGGAATATATTTTTCCTTTGAGGCTTTCCCCAACTCTTTATCTTCTTCAAAATTCAACTCCTGAATAATGCAAGAGGCTGCTTGCTACAACTTCACATTCACACAGGGAATTTCTGTGTCTTGCCCTGATGTTTCTGGGAGGCAGGGGCAGCAGTTTTCCACAAACCACCCTCCTGGAGCTCACATCAGCTTGGGGAACACAACAGGGCGTTATCCCTCCAAGCCTGCTGGAAAATGCATCCTGGGGACCAAGCCCCCCTGGGCATTGCAGGTGCTTCCTGCTCTCTTCCCAAATACCTCGGGCTCTGGAGCACCCGCTGGAAACAGGGCTTCGAGCACATCACAGCTTTAAAATTACTGACAGGCAGAAATTCTGCACCTATGGTGGGATCTGCATTGCCTTCATCAGTGCCATCGGGGTGGGCTTTGGATCTGTTTGCCTGCTCGGCTGCCTGTAGCCTTCTGATGATCTGCCTCGCGGTGCCTACGCCTCCTTTGAGAGTAGGAGGCAGGCTGCTAAATTAAGCGCTCACTTCTGAGCATCACACCCAGCTTACGTGCCTGTGCCTGTGCCTGTACCCAGGTGCCTCCACGGTCGGCGGCTACTGCAGGTCCCCAGGTCCAGCCCGTGGCCGCTTGGCCATGTGCGTGAGGAGCGGGGTGTTGCGGAGGAAGGAGCCCTCGGTGTCTGCACCCCCCCGGCGGGGACGGGTGCTGCACGGAGATGATGAATTACCTCCTCGGGTAGTGACACCTGCTGAAGGTCTTGCAATATGCCAACCAAACAAGCCTAAGCCGAGCATACAGACAAGCCACTTGTAATTCAAAACAGGCCTGATTTTTCCTTTAAAAACCCATAATATGCAGGTTTATTTTCTGCAACTCTTCCAGGCCGGTTACCCCAACTGTTGGCAAACTGCGGGGATGGGGTTGCCATGGATACGCTCCACACTGATTCACATGAAATACATCACTGCATTATCCCCAGAGTGGTGAAAGCCTTTCACAGCTGATAATTTTTAAGAGAATGATTCATCATTAAATATATCATGGCAGCTCTGCATTGTTTGCTCTTCCTTGGAAGCATAATCTGGAAATAGGTGGCTCTTGGGATGCTCCTGAAGTTGAGAGCGAGATCATGAGCCAGATGCCTGCTGCAGAGTGCAGTGACACTTGGATTTCACTCAGCCTGTGCTGAGAGCAGGAAGGATCCTGCGTGGCGTGGCTGCCCACCCGCTCACGGCCAGGTTTTGAGGGAGAAACACCTCACTCTGCGTCGTGTCCTGCTGAAACCCACAGGAATTGCCTAGATGCTGGCTGGGATGGATGGGGAGATCACAGTCCAGCCACATGGCTGCGAGGGCCCTGGGTTATAACAACTGTTACGACTTTTCGCATTCACCTCTTGAGAGAGTGTTCTGTACAGTTGGGGGAAAAGCAAAATTCACGTTAGAGCCAGGTGCCTGAGCGGGGGCCATGTCTATCCCCTGGGTGCTGTGCTGCATTCAATCCCCCTTAGGTGCTGTGCTGCATTCAATCCCCCTTACCACTTGGTGCCAGCTAGGGAACCAGAGTGCTGTCTGTCGGAAACAGAGCTGGGATGAGTCCATGGCTGTGCACACCATGGGGAGCTTCCCCTGTCCTCCAGCACCCCTCCTGGCTCCGTATCCCCCATCCTCATCATGCTGCATTGCTCCACAGGGAGCAGGAGGGACCTCATCTTTGAGGCACCAGCTGTGCTTCTGGGTCCAAGCGGTTCCCTGTTCATGGCTGTGAGGGTAGGGAGGTTTAGAAGAGGCAAACTTTTTCCTCCAGGAAAAACTAGCATGACTGTAGAGGTCACCAAAAGCACCTCTTTATCACTGTGAGTAATGAGGAGGGAAGGCCAGACCTGGAACACACAGACAGGTCTGGCATGAGTGATCTGGGGCAGAGACAGAAGTGCTGAGCCCTTGGCTGACTGTTAGCCCTGCAAGAAGGGACAATACCAGCTCTGGATGCGGAATAGAAGCATCTCCTCTGTTCCCCTTGGAATTGCCATGGCAGGTCAGGCACTGGCCTGGCCGTGGTCCTGCTGCCCTCCACGCTGGCTGGCACAGGCACAGGGGTAAGCACGGAGGCGGATTAGTGAGCAGTGAGTGGGAGAGGTGAGTGCCACAGAGGAAAAGAAAGAGAAGAGGGAGGATGAGGGGAGCATGGATACGTCCACCTGAGCTAGGCTTTGTGCGGATGACCAAGGAGAGAGCTGGAGCAGCCAGCATGGGGCTGCAAGAGCAGGAGTGGAGTTGGAGGTCCAGACATTGCCCAGGTGAAGGTGGGATCTGCAGCCACATATTCAGCATTTTTCCTGGTAACTCCTATATATCTGAGAGCAGAGGAAGAGCTCCAGTGTCTCCTTGTTGGGCAGTAGGTATCTTTGAAGCAGCAGCTCAGAGGCACATCTGATGTCCGCTGGCTGGATGTGTGCAGAGGGCAAGGAGGGAAGTCAGCATCATCTGAGTTTTAGCTGCAATCACAGGAAACTGCCGGGTCCCCAGACACCCTGCTCAGCTGAGATCAAACAACGGGTCTGCAAATATATGCAAGTGCCGTGGCAGACTGGCAGTTAGGGCTTGCAGGCCAGTGCAGGGGGCACGCACACGGGCAGAAAAGGAGAAGCAACAGTTTTCTAAGATACTTACGTGATTTGGAACCCTTTCTCAGGCTCCTTAGCCTACTGTTTAAAAAATACTTAGGTGCCTAGGAGTGCTGGAGGATTTGTAGTTGGGTTTTCAGGTGCAGGGAGGTGGAACAGAACTCAGAACGGGGTTACGTGTCCTCTGGAGTCACCTCAGATCTGCAAGGTGACAGCCTTGGAGCTGGGGAAACAGGCGCTACACTGCCTGCTCTGGTTTTGAAGTGGTGCATTGAGAGAATTTGCCGAGAACACAATAACTTTCTTTTCTGTAGGAAAGGGACCCTTGTCAGACAAACAGCTGCCTGCACTTAGAAAGTAACCCAAAACCAACTGAAATGAACAAAAACTGGGCTGTGTGTTCCTGACTCCAGGCCAAAATAATTCTCAGTTATTCCCAAGGCAAAACTGTTTCCTCTGTCCCTAAAAGCCAAAGACGTACATTTCATGCATAATTAAAGTGAGATTTTAGTATACATCAGAGCTTAGGGTTGTGTGAGGCACAAATGGGGCTTTCCAAACAAGGCTTTTGATTACCAGTCATTTTAAGTGCAGGAAATAATGGCACTTCTGAGTTCTCCAAGCCCTCAGAGAGGAATTTCTGCCACGACTGATGGTTCCCGGTGTATTAGGGCTCCAGTCAGTATAGCAGCTTTCCCTGGCTGGAGAGAAACACTGGGGGAGACTGGAATCACTGTTAGACCCTGGGCCCAGGGCATGGAGACCCACACTGTGCTCTGCCATTGCCCTACGCCGACCGCTCTCACCTAGCCTGCGGCAAACCAACACGCACCATGAGTATTTTTGTAGCTCTAATACCCAGTGAGTTTTCAATCCTTTAATCCCTGTTTCTGTGCTTCTTTGAGAGTAGCCACTAATGGGTGAGGGACGAGGGTAACAGCTCCCATTTGTGCCCTACTAACACGGCTGCTGAACCTCTGTTCCTTCGGTCAGACATGGCATGGCTTTCCCTGGGAGATTTTGAAAGGGCTAGCTCTGCTTTTGCTGAGATCAATAATAACTTATCAGCATGGCAGTGGCGGTAGCCAAAAAGCTGACTCCCTTGTGCCGGGCACAAACCTCATCCAAGTGTCTTCTCCTGACACCCCTGGTACAATGCATCCAGGGCTCAGGGATGTGTTTGGTCCAGTGTGGCTGGTACCCTGCAGGGTAGCCTGCAAATTTCCCATATTCCCACTCCCATCCACTCTGAGTTTGTAAGGAAAACAATTTGTCAATGGAGATGTCTTCCAGGACTCCTATATTTCATGGGCTCTTCTGCAGAGTAGAGTACACCATAGCATCCTCTGGCTTTGCTTTCTTTAGAGAATGGAGGGAGGCTACCTTTTAATCAAAAAAAGACTGAATTTTCACCTTTTCCCCCAAAACCTTAGAGCCACAAGAACTCAAATACAAGAGGACCAGCAGTGGTGAGAACTGAGGGTCCTGGTGAGGAGAGAAGAAAGGTGTCAGATGAGTGCTACTACATCATGTCCTTGTCTTTGGGATCTGGGTTCACTGGAACCCCTGACCCCTCTTGCCCAAGGCAATATTTGTCATATTTTCCAAGCAAATTATCCAACCTTTTCTACAAGGTTAAGAGACAGCGATTAGTGCTGTCTGTCCAGGCAGACGCCGGCTGGCAGCAGCGGTGTGGCATGGCAGCGTGCATGTGTCCGTGCTCCTCTGGACCAGAGGGCGATGGCCCGTGTGTCAGCACTGCCCGGGGCCAGCTGAGCCCCCTGCTCCACGCAGCTCGCCCCCTTTCCCAGCAGCGTACCGCCTGCCACCAGCTTTTCACCCTGTCTCAGGTAACCCTCCCTTCTATCTGGGCTCATCCCAATCCTTATTAAGGGTTTGCTCCAGATAAGAGCATTGAGAAGACATGATCTCCTTTCCCCTTTCTTGCTCCCCCTCAATGACACTGCCCCCTTCACGGCAAGAACGGGCTGCCTGTAAATCCAAATCCATGCCTGCGTTGGGCTCTGCCTCCCCAAACCCAGGCGTGGTGCTGATCCTATGCTACCTCTCCTTCCTCCCTGCCTAATCCTCTGTGCCCTTCAGCTATGGCACAGACTGCTTGCCCCCCACTCCAAACTTCCATCACCCCAGCACCCTCAGCATCCTGGGGTGCAGTGAGGCTCAGGGGTACACGTCATGGAGCCAGACACAGGGGGGCTTTCACCAGGGTGACATTGAGGAGGGAAAGGGGAGCTGCTCCATAAATACAAGGTTTTCTTCCAGGCCAGATGAAGCCAGGTATTCCTGATTTCATGTAGGGCTGGAGGCTGAGCAGGCACCCCAGGAGGCAGCCTGGGGAGAGGAGAGGTGGGGGGAGATGCTTGTGATTGCGGGCTATTGCAGGGTGAAGGCTGTAAGAGCTGTGGGTCCTATCAGAGCTCTCGCTGCAGAAGTGAACCTGGCCCATGTTTCTCAGCCCACCATGGATGTCCAACGATCAATAGAAACAAGTCAGAAGAATTTGAGACAAATGATGGTGTTTTAAGTGATGTTTTAAGATGTGCAGAAGGGAGACATACAGAGAGGGAGAGCTGCAGCCCCTTCACCTTCCTCAGTCTCTTTTGATTAAGAACCAAAGCCATTTCATTTTAGGTGGATCTCCGCTTGACGTATATCCATATTATGAATGCTCCCACCTCTCTCTAATTCCCATCGCAACTCAGGGAGGTTGCAAACAGCTGGGGTGTGTTAGACCTAATCAGCCCTGTATTAATAATTGATTTATGTATGTTGACATACACAATGCTTAGAATAAAAGTCATCCTTGGGGCAGGGGAAGGGTAGAAGAAGAAAAAAAGGTTTCCTTCCCCTGTGTGGAGGCAGTTAGCATCCTGGATTTCAAAGGCCTTTCAAAAACTTCCATAAGCTGGTAACAAAAAAGTAGGTCACAATTAAGCACTTGGTTTCAAAAGGAATCTGCTTGGAATGAAACATGATATGTGTAATTATACCGGGGACTGACTGAGCTGCAGAGCTATTCATCAGGAAAGACACTGAAGGTGTTACATGCTTTGCGAAGGCTGTATCTGCAACTCGCACCTAGTGCCCCACGGCAGGGGCCAGGACACCTTCCCTCACCGCTTCTTCAGCTGCGCTTTCAGGTCCTGCTGGCAGGAGCCACGGGGGTGAGCAGGGAGTTCAGACTGTCTGAGCCACTCAGTCCTGGTTGTTCAGCAACATCTACTCCCTGCAAAAACTGCAGGCTAATAGGAAATGGTTAGAGCAAACAGTAACAAGGGTTTGTGTGAAATGGGTTGCAAAGAAATCAGATGGAGACACCTCCCCTTCGTCTTGCAGAAAAACCCCATGCCATTTTCTTGGAGGCAAAAATTCCTGTAGGCCATCACCACTTTGGAGGATCACCTCATCCATCTCCCAGAGGCAGAATCTGCTGGTGGACCCAGCTAAGGAGAGGTTTTCACCATAGGAAGCTCAGCAGGCAAAGTCAATAGGAAACCACTGCCTTAATGGCCAAATAAGACCTGGACTTGACCTGCAGTCCTCTCTTAGGACCATAGCAAATCTTTGGTCATCTGCAGCTCATGTCTCAAGGGGTGTTTTGTTTACTGTTTATCAGGAAAATTAAACATCTTTGGAAGGACAGCACTGTATGAGGCTGTGCTTCTGGGATCAAGGAAGAGCTGTCCCTTCCCTAATAAATAGCAGAATAAATCTCAACATCCCACCAACTTGCCCAACAGCATTTTCCCTGGCTGGCACTTTCCCTACCTTGCAAGTTTGACTAGCCCAGGGGACAGAAGGATTTCCAGAGCCAACCGCTCCATGGGATTGCACAAGTTCTTCCCAGGGGCAGGTCAGCACCATTGTCAAAGACAGCAGGTTAGCATGAGCAGGAGGGGAATTGTCTTACAGTAATAGCGCTGGGGTTGCCGCCTCTGACATGACTTCAACTCTTAACATGTTTTTGCATTTCTTTCTCTGGATTTTTGTCTCCTGCTTTGGACATAGCACTGCATGTCTGGTAGTTCATTCACTGTCTGCTCAGAGCATGGCAAGTGAGAAGCACAAACACAGAGCCCTGAAATGCTCCATCGTGCTCCACTCTGCAAAGGAGGGATGTCCAGGCAGGAGAGATTTTGGGTTCCTGAACAGTGGAAACGCCACATGTTGGCAGGGCATGGCTCTGGGCTCAGCAGCCCAGCCTAAGACAGCACAGGGAAGGGCTCTTTTGGAGGCATCTCTATGGGCTCCTACCAGATGCCCCACAAGCTGCACTCCTCAGAACCAAAACCCACTGGATCTCAAGTGCTTAACGCTCCTGGTGCAGCCTTCATGCACCCAGCAAGTGAGAAGTGGAAAGGAAAATTCTCCTCTGCTTCTGGAGATGCAGCTTTGTCCATAGGTATCTGTTTATACATGATCTAGGGTACATTTTTAACTGGTTAAGTATTAAATAGGAATCACCTGGCTTGTAAATTAGGCTGTTCATTGAGTGCCTGTATTGCTCTTTACACCTACGCTTGGTTGGATGCGGGTGAGCAGTGAATTGCAGGGGTCAGAATGGGTGTGTAGTGAGGAGCACAGTACTTACATTCATTACAACCAAAAACAATTCTGTGGTTCTTCTACCTCAGTTAAGGGACCTGAGGGAATCCCTCAATCAGGACAATTGCTGATACTGTTATAATACCCCAGGTTCTCCTTTTGCAACCCGTAACCTGACATTTGCGAGTGTTCTCAAAATCAGATGACGGGTCAGTTAACTTTGCTTGAGCCCTGAGCTGCGTTATCTATTGAACTCCTTAACGTTGTACTGGTTTTTTCCCTTGGTGAATTCAGTAAATGGCATTTTGACCTGTTTGCTAATGCATCTTGTTGCAAACTGCAAACGTTACTGGATGGTACAAGCATAGCTCTGAAGTACTCTTAAACCTGCAGTATAACAACACACTTGAGGAGTGGAGGTGAAATGCAGTAGTTAGTGGGTCCACCTGTTTTGGGTGAAGGAATTCTACAGCTCTGGAAACCAGGGAGGAGAGTGCTTCTTGCCTGGACCTACTTCTGCTCCCATGAGCAGCTAACGTCAGCCTCTGCCCAGCCCTGCAGAGTTCATGTTAAGAGCAGGGTTTGCACTGTTTTTCTGAAGTCTTGTAGTTCCCTGTTTGGGGATTAGTTTGGGCTGATGCAGCTCACAAAGAAGCAGGTCTCAGGTCTGTGCTGAGACTGAGCTGAGCCTGAGGCGTGGAGACGTGGCTTTGCACCCACTGCCTCTCCGTGCTGGGGCTGCCACGTATCACACCCAGCACAGCAGCTCCCCGGGATCCCCTGATGTGGTATTACTGGGGACAAGGTGGGTTTAGTCATACTGACTGCTACCCACCAGGAACCAGCAGTTCCCTGTTGGCACTTTAACTCTCAGAGCTGCCCAGACAGTTTCCACTAAAGCACTTTGCCTCCAGAAGCTTGTCTTTTGTTAAATTTCTTGATTTCCGTGGCATTTTGGCTCTGCAGTCATAGTGTGCTGACTGTGTGCTAGCCCAAATTGAGTTTAGCCAGCTCTGCTGGGAACCAGGGGCATGCATGAGAGGCCAGCCCACACCAGGGTCTGCTCCCTGCACGCGCACTGAGTTACCTAGGCGGTGAGATGTTTTACCTGCCTGTTCTGGAGTGGGGGTGTCAGCAGAGATGTATGTTGTGGAAGAAAACAGTAAGGGAGATACTGCATTTGATGAAGTTGAGATGGTAAAACTTTGATTCAGTTTTGGAATGACTTTTCTTTCCAAGATGCATCTTATTTTCTATCACGCAGGTAACACAGTGTTTCTTAAGGTCATGATTGGAACAAAATTTTTCGATAGTCTCAAAATGTTTTTATTTATCTGAAACATATATTCTCAGAAATGTTGCTGTCCAGTAAATGTCAAAAGTCCTTATTTCCTACGGGAAACAAAAAAATCCGCCTCTTGACAAGCTTTCATCTTAGCGTGGAGTTGCTTGGTTAATGGCAAAGACCTGAAACTGTGTACTGGAAACCTTCAGCTCACTTCATTGCACACCAGAAAATTATATATAATTACACAGAGCTATTGTATGGAGTGACCCTTAGTCATATTGTCTAAGCTGCTTATCGCAACAGAAATAAGATGTATACAGTAATCTTCTTATACTTACTGAGAAACCTAAACAAGGCCAGTACGGTGTTGGGGGTCACTTATATTTGGCTATAATAAGGTTACTATACAAGGAGATATTAATGTTGGAAAATGCATGCTGGAGATTTCATGTTTAAGTCAGTGTAACTATTTCTGTCTTAAATAGGTGAATGTAGAAGGTTTCCTTAGTGGTTCATGAGTGAGTATCCACTCTTCAGAAAGGAAAAGGAATGAGTAGGACGTCCCAGTGGCATGTATAAGTCTGAGTGCCTTGTACAGCTGGGGTGATACTGTTCACTCTGTCTTCTCTAAACAAGTGTTGCAGAACTAATAATTTGTTGTAGCATTAAAAGATCCTGCTGTCTGACAGAGGTGTGCATGGAGTATGTCTCAGTGTCATTGGAGTAATGGTAAATGCTGATTTTCAGTAAAATTAAACTTTTAATACAAAGTTATTACAAGCTGTGAATGATAGATTGACATCAGATCCAGATCCCCCTTCCTTTCAAAAAATGGCCAACAAGGCCATCAGAGGCCCTGGCATCCTCCTGTTCCCTCCATGAGCTCCTATCAGAGGCTCCCTCTTGCACATCTCCCCAGGCTCCTCCAGCACGGAGCCCGTAGGCTGAGCAGGGAGCCCGGGCAGGGCAGGGCAAAGGTGGGAGGCACATCCCCATTACAGCTCTCGAGGCAAATGGAGACAGCAATTCTGAGTCCAGATGTTTTTCAGCCAGGGGGTAACTTTCTTTCAGTGCCTGTGTTTTTAAGTGACACTTGAAAAAATAAGAAGAGTCAAGGAAGAGTTAATGGTTTAGAAGAAAGACTTACACCTTGTGTTTGAAACTTCACTAGCAAAGCGTTTTTCTGTAAAGAGAAAAAATGTTTTAGCAGAAAAGCCTGTTTTTTCCCTGGGGAAAATATATCCTAGTTACACTCGTAATTCCCAAAGTGGGATCTACAGAGGGTCTGTGGACATTTTTGGAGTTGTTCCTTGGAGGGCAGAAGCAGTCAGTGAAGGAAATTTTCTCTTACAGTACGCTGCATGGAAAAATTGGAGTCATTAGTTCGCACAAGAGGGGTCACTTTCCGGGCTCAGCTTACATGTAGGCTCCCCTCCAGCAAAGGCTTTTTTGAGACACAGCAGCACCAGTGAAGTGAGCGCAGGAAGGGGCTGGGGCAGATCTGGGGCACGAATGACCTATTGGCCTCTCTCCTCCCAGCAGAGATTTGCATTGGCACCAGTGATTGTGCAGTGCAAAACGGTTTTTAAAAATAAATTTGGAAGTGGGCACTGGCCCAG
This sequence comes from Nyctibius grandis, assembly GCF_013368605.1. Classification (NCBI taxonomy): domain Eukaryota; kingdom Metazoa; phylum Chordata; class Aves; order Nyctibiiformes; family Nyctibiidae; genus Nyctibius; species Nyctibius grandis. The sequence continues at coordinate 8,943,563 of NC_090676.1, forward strand.
TTCACCAGTGCTGGATGTGATGGTCATGGAAACAGTCACGGGAACAGAGAGCAGGGGCACGGGGAAGGCGGGGCATGGGGAAGGCGGGGCACGGAGAGAAGGCATGTCACAGAGATCCCGCTAATGCAGAAATCATTTTCCAGAAGCACAAACCCGAGATTGAGCAATACATTTTTGGGATAAAACCAAAGCCATTAATCTTAGTTGTACTGAATACTTGCAGCTCCTATTCAAAAGAGGCTTTGGAGAAAAAGTCCCTGAAAGAATGCTTAAAAGATGAGGGGGAGCCTCTGGTATGCTTTCGTCCTTGGTTGCTTGCATATTATGGACGAGAGAGATTTCTTGCCGGTTTTGGTTGATACCAGGCGTGTTGCTGCTGGCGTGGAATAGCGGATCAGCTCTCCCGAAGTAATCAGCAGGGATGTTAAGCTCATTAGGTGTGTGTCTGGAGACAGGGGCTGTGTGAGGGAGGCAAGGGAACTCTGACCCAGGAGGTGTTTGGGTGCCGAACTGTCACCTGAGCGGGCAGAGGACCTCCACTTGCTGGAAAGGCCTAATCCAAAATTGTTGCTCATTATACTTTAGACACACAGGATAACCAGGCCAAAGCAAGCGCCCAGACCTCAGGATTCAGCAAGGCTGTGCACCAGGCAGAGCAGCATTTCTGAGCTCTCCCGTTCTGGCTCGCTTTTTGGAGGTGTAGGGTTTGATAAAGCACACGCACGTATGCACAAAGCCTGGCCACAGCATCCACCCTGCTATTCCTTTATCTCTTAAAGGTGAATATTCTGCAAAAGGCCAGTTCTCCCACCACAAAACCTCGATGACCTCCTGTCTTCTCACAGCACTCCCTTTCTCTCCTTCCACAGCATGTTGAAAAGCGGAACGCAGCCTACTGCAAACACAAGGGAGAAATTTAGGGGCCTCATCTGTTCCCATCTTTCCTTGATTGCTCTAAGAGCTGATGATGAATTAGGCCGCTGGGATGATCCATTGTGTAACTCATCTCTGCTGGGGCCAAACCCGGCCCCCGCCTTGTCCGTGCTCACAGTTTGGCTCTCCCGGCGGTGGGTGAGTCACTGCCCACTGCTCATTCATGAAAGTCACAAATGGCACTTGGGAAATGAGCCAGATCTTTTAGGAATATTAGCTCCTCGATCACTGACCAGTTTTACAGTAGATTCGGGCCAGGATGGACATACCCACGCACTGCGGTGAGCTGCGGGCAGCCAAGGAGCTGTGCTGCATCTGCTCTGTCACTGGTGTGTGCATCCTGCACGCTCTGCAGTGGAGCCTGTGCCTTGGAGGACGGTTTCTTTCCAAAGGCATGGTGATGAAATATTTATTGTGCTCAGAAATCTCTTTAAAAAAGAAAACACATCTATCCAGCCCTTCGCCCTTTGGCAGATGACTTGAGCTCTTCTTCACCTGGTTAACCCGGGATATTCATTTTGTGAGCAGGGTGTCAGTTCTCATTTACCTAAAAGCTTCCGATACTCTTAGTGCTTGCAGATACTGCTGCTGCCATGGCAACAAGGTTATTTATGCATAATAGATGCCCACTTTTCTTTTTTTTTTTCAATGTTGCTAAGTGGAGATAGGGTCAGAGGGGCAATAAAATGGAGTGGGAAACTCCCAGTCCCATACACACATTAATAAGCCTTCCAGACCTCCTTCCTCTTCTCTGGCACCTGGCTGACCTGGTTCAAGTCCCTGTGACTGCCCTCAGTCCAGCCCTTCATCTGGCAGGAACAAGTGACAGCTGAAGGACGTGTGGAGATATAACCAGAAGATGCCGACATCCCTTCCAACATGGGCAGAGACGCACTGATCCTCACGCAGAGCAGACCCTGTCATGGATCAAAGTGCCATTTGCCAAGCTGCCTTCATTCACCTGACCCTTTACTTAACTCGATTTGTAATGCATGCCTTATCAATACTGCTGTTCAATTGTTTAATAGCCAGGCCATCAAAGAAACATCAACATCCCTATTGTCAGACCCAGGGTGATAAACAAGGTTCTAGGGCTACAACTTCAATTTAGTTAAGTTCTTCTTTAAATTCTTTCTGTTTCATATGTCCATTTCCCATGGCGACCAGCAAGGACCAGAGGTCAGACAGAGAAAGAGGGAGTCCTTTCGTTTAAATTAGATGAAGCTCTGTTAGCCACTGGAGCATTTCGTATATGATGGGTTTTCTGTGAAAAGGGCCCCTTGCTCAAGGAGAGAGGTAGCGTGTGTCCTGCAAACCTCCCTTTGCAGAGCTTTGTTGTTTTCCTTCGCTGAAGAGCTGCTTCTCAGGACCTAAATCGATTCTATTTACATATAATATTGAGTCCAAAGAGCAGGAAAACCCTCCACGGAAAGAGGAGAGTAAGTGGCTGCTCAGAATTCATTGTCAGATAATGATCCAATCTCCCGACAAATAAAAAGCGTCTCACACACTCCGCCTCCCCTGGCCTCACAGATGCTTGCAGCCTCCCTTCTCCAGTAAAGCCTTCGCTTTGCTGGGGTTCAAACGTCCCAGATGTTGTAATGCTAAGAGAGATGCTGGGCAGCCATGATGGCTGTTGCACCATCGCCTGCTCGCGAGTCTCCCTGAGCCCAGCACCACATGCGTTTGCTGGGAACTCTGATGCTGGGCATATTTCTGGGGGATAACTGGGACCCCGCCGGGTGCTGTGTGCCTTCACCGGTGCAGTGCTGGGTGCTGTTTGCAGCCCATCCGCAGCACCATGTCCTTGGTGCGTGGCTGAGCACCGTGACCCTTGGCTGCCATCGCTCCCAGGAGCTGCACAGGCCCTGTCCCTGCCCAGGGCTGGCAGGCACACACCTTCCCAAGCTCAATTCATTGCCATTTAAAACCAGTGCTCAGAGCAGCTCAGTATCTGGCGTGTGGAAGAATTTCCATGTCCTGAGCATCCCAGTGAGAGAGGGCAAAGGCAGGGAGTGGGGGCAGAGCAGTGCTCTGAAATCAAGTGATTCCTCCTTCCCCATCAGCGTCGGAGGCTGTTCCCACCACACAGATCCCATCCCCGAGCCCTGCCAAGCAGGAGAAGCTAAAATAGCTGCCTACGCCTGCAGTCGCTGAGCAGGCGGGAGCGAGGAGCACTGTCCCGGGGAAAAGGAGGGCACGTGAAGCTGTAACAATACTTTCCTCTTATGTAACTCTTGCCTAAAATACTTCAAAGTGGGCTCGTGGATAAATAATTGAAGATAATACGGAATTAGCTGTCATTTTGTATGTCAGAAAGTAAAATTCTCCATTGCTTCTGTGCTGGTTAGGTATTGAAATCAGCCCTTTTGTGGGCTGAAATGAGGCCACGTGGCTTTGGAAGCTGACCAAGAGGGCACAAAGTGTGCTCACATACATTGCAGCTACTCGATGTTTAGGGCAAAAATTATTTGCTGAGAAAAGTTCACAAGTAATTCTGAATAATGAATTATTGAGAAATTTCTAATTCTCCCACAGGCAGTTTGCAGGAGTGGGGAGGGGGGAGAGGGGAAGCAACATTTGTCAGATAAATTATTTGTGAATTAATCACTCTGATGCTCTCTGAAGTCAATGAGGTACTTGCATAAATAAGACTATTCATGGAGAAGACCAAGTCTTTAATAGTACTCTGAGAATAGTACTCTGAGAATGGTAAATTCATTAGCTGAAAGCACGGATTATGAATCAAAAGGATATGGAGGGGAGAAAATCAAGTCATAATTAGTCACTTAAACTGTATCAAGTAGCAAGCAACTGATTTTAAACAAGTCCAAACAAAGGGGAAATGATTCTTTCTGATTAAGTCAGTCTCTCTTGCCCTTTTAAAGATTTATGAAATAATGTCAATAAATTATGGCTCTTGGGACTCAACCTATAAAAACTGCATAGAAACACAATATAATACAACATTAGACAAGTGGGTTAGACACAGTGGAACAGAAATTAAATGCATATTTATTAAGGAGGTATATAATGAGTCTCATGTCACCCAAATATTGACCAACTGTCTCTAGTCTAAACTCTCCTCTTCACTCCTGTTGTTACAGATTCTGTCTCTGGCTGAAGTCGGACCCAATTTGATCACTGATAAGCTTAATTACACTGCTGAAGGACTTTTTGTAAAACTAAGTGATCTGAATTAATTATGGTGCTGGTGAATTATGTAGCATATACATAAAGACCCATTTGGAGTTTCCCTACTTCCCCAGTGCAGCATGTGAACTGGATGTCCTAGAACAGAGTTTTCAACTGCTGCAGTCACAGGGCAGGTCTGTGGTTTAGGGGTCTTTTCCCCCAAAGCAATGAGTTGAAAGGACAGTATAGGAGAAGCAAACAGTATTTGCTACAAAACAGTAAATTCAGGCATACCGGTTCTGGTGCCAGGGGGGTGGTGGTGCTGATATTGTTACTACCATTATTATCGTGATTATTATTAAGAAAGCATCAGTAATGAACTCCATGCTCTCTCTAACAGACACTTTCATCCACATTTTATCGTGGTGGGCTCCTAGCTGCGACAGCAATAAGGCGCAGTGGGAGACTCAGGGAAGGGCAGACTATACGTAAACTAGAAAGTACTGAACCTCTTCTGGGTTTGATCCAGAGCTAGCAGAGGTAATAGCGCCTCACAGTAAGACCGACTTTTATCCAGGATTTCCTAGCATTTTGCATTAAGGAAGAAATGTTCTCTTGTGTGTCTGGGCACTGGGAGTGGCTAAGCTCAATTCAGCAAAGCACTTGAACACATGCTTCAGCTTGGGTCCACACCAGTCCCACTGAAATCTGAGAGACTTAAACACATGCTTGAGCTGTTTGTCAGAGACTGATGGGACTGCTCAACACGCAGCATGTGCACTGGGGTTTCCTTCAGCTGGCAACCTCACCGCTGGAAACTATACATAAAACTGGGAAAGGTTTACAAGCAGTCGGCAGTGTCGTGGTGCTTGCAAACCAGGAGCAGCCCCTTGCAGAGACCTGGCTGTCGGGATGGTCGAGCTTGCGATCGTGTCTGTTAGGAACCGTGCTGAGATTTGCCAACTTTGCTTTTTTCCACCTATCAAACACCATTGGAGAGGACCGACAGGCAGGATTGGCACCTGCCTTCCAGATGCAGAAGGCTCTGCTTCACCGAACTTCTCTGGTCGCCCAGTCCTGCCCTGCTCTATTTTTGGTACCAATAAATCTCCTGTAGACATCCCCTTTGTCACAGCCTGTTCCCCAGCCCCTAACTCTGTAGGCTCTTCTCCGTTCCAAATGTAATTGCTCTTCAGCCTTTTATTTCCTTTTTTTTCCTGCTGTCTGGAACCATAGCTCATCATCCTACACTTCTCATTATCTTAATTAAACCAGGGCAAATCAAGGGCCTATTTTATAACCTGGCATTACCCTGTACAATTTTTTAGCTCAAAAGATGTGAATTAGTGCTGAGATATCTCCTCAGAGGAAATTGGCACCTCTCTTCCCCCAGCTTTCAGTACCGTGGTTGTCTGAGAAGGGCTGAGTAACAAACTGAGCTGAGCGCTCCGCTGTGCCCCATCACGCCAGGTAAAAACAGACTTTTCCATAGCAGCCCAGTTCTTTCCCACTGTCTGTGGTGCTCCTCTGTGGCTGCTTTGGGTAATTGTCTTGCAAACCACTAGATCTGCCTCCTGATCCACTCGCTATGTACTGGCTGACGGCTGCTTTGTTGGTTTTAGCTGCATTTCTAGATCCCAAGTCGCTAATTGCCAAGTCACCCGGAGCACCCAGGGGTTAGATAAGAAAGCTGAGCATCATCCCCAGCGAGTAGTGGGAGATGGAGCAGACTGCTGGGATGGTTCATGGTGGCTTTTACTCCAGCCTTTGCAAGAGCTGCAGCACAGGGAGGCTTCTCGGTCTCACTGAGGGTCCCAAGCAATGTTCCTTGAACTGATTAATCCTTCTTCTGGCTTCCCTCTGATCAAAATACTATTTTATGTGATGTGGCATCTGAGGGCCATTACAGGGAATAGGACTGGCATATTCCTGATCCACACAGTCTCCTGTTTTCAGTACAAATCTGCTGCTAACCAGGTAATATTATTATCTGGATAAAGGTGGTTTAGCTTTTCTGTACTGGAGCTAGATGTTTTCTCACACTACCCCTTTCCAAAGTCTAGTTTCTGGGAGGATCAGAAGGGAAAAGAGGGGGAGAAAATAAAGTAAACCAACATTTTTAAATGCTGTTTAGAGGCCATGGCCCTCTTGTTCTTTTATGCCACTAGGAGTAAGAGCATTTGCATCCCCTAACTCAGGTGTCCCATCTTGTCATGCTGGAAGTCCTTGGGTAATGCCTCCAATTTCAGAATGCGGAAATGAAATGAAGAGGATGTAGAAGTGTATGTGGCCAGGAGAGGGTGCTGGGAGCCAGGTACCATCCCACCATCCCTGGGGATGGGCACCCGTATTGACACACGCAGCCCTGCGTAAATATGGGCCAGCCATTACATCTCCATTCTGCACGTGTAAATGTTGATGATAACAGTGCTATTCTGGCCTTTCAGGAGAATTGTCTGCTGTTTAATTAAGGAATGTTTGTGCAATATCTAGAAAGGCTCTGCTGTAAACATATGGTGTGCAGCTTGGAGTGCATCGGTGGGGAAGCTGCCGTTTACTTCGTACAGCAGTAATTGATCTTACACCGTGCTTCACCTCTGCACGTCTTGAGACGTGCTATGGAAGAAGGGAGGTAGTACTGTTAGTACATCTGTTTTTCAGAAAAATCACGGGATTTACCGAGCCCTAGAGAGCCCCTGAGGGCCACCTCAGGAAGGTGGCTTGTGTCTCCTGCCATCTCAACCCCTGGGTCATTTTTCTGTGTAATGAACAGTGACATTTTGTGGTATCAAGGATGACCAAAGGGGACTGCTTGGGCACTGAGATAACAGAGACTCCAGAACAGATTACTCAGAGAGTTTACAGCTTTACTCTCCTCATGTTGGAGGGGTTTATGCTCCAGTTTCAGGTCTTACGTGGAGCTATCTGGCTGAGCCACCAGCACAGCTCTGTCTCTGGGTGATGCAGGGTCTGTAGACCGAAAGCAGGGTCTACCCAGGAACTCCAGCCCAGGAGAGGCGTTGGGAATTGTACTCGAGGGCTTGGAGGAACATTAACGTGGTATTAGACATGAGTCACCAAACACCTTTCCTAATGAGCTTCGAAAGTGGAGCACCATCTGGCCTCACCTTCAGCTCCTCAATTATACGAACATCCTGCAACTGCATGTTCAGGGTGCACTGGGGAGGCTGCCTTGTGTAACAGGCTTAAACCTGCTCTGGCGCGGGGACTGCGCGGTCCTTGGGGTCTGCTGCTTTGGTGAGAGCAGCTGCAGGAGCAGGAGCATCAATACCTGCTGGAAGAAGCCTGGTGGCTCAGTGGCAGCAAGGAAAGCACTTACAGACAGGCTGCGGTTAAAATGCCTGTACCTGTGTCGCAGCAAAGCCGGTGGGAAGCAGGAGGGGAACAACTGCTGAATAAGGAGATTTTCTTGCAATGAAATTACACCTTTAAAATCTCATATAAAGGACATGTTCATCCCAGGAGCAAACAACTGACTGCTCTGATTTTACAGGGAAACAAGAGATTCAGATGGTATTAGACATTATTTCTTTTCGAAACACTGTCAGAAAATTTTCAATTTTTATTCTGAAGTGAAAATACATTTTTAAAACACGCCTTCCCCCCTGCTGTCTGGCCACTGCAAGGCATTCGGCAATATTAGCAAAGCTGATGGCTGCTAAATGGCCCTCTTTCCAACAGTAATGAGCTGTATTTAATAATGAATTAAACATCATTAACTGAGAAAGTTTTTGGTGAATGCTTCTTTAATATCATTGTGCAGCAATTATCACTGGAGTGAATAGCTCAGCTCTGTCCAGCTGCACCATTTGTCATTATTTGGAGGAGCAGGAAAATCACTCTGACCCAGGAGGGCTAATAACATTAAGTGACACTGAGTAAAGTTTAACAAGTGTTTCTGTTCATCATGCAGACCAGAATAACTAAGACGCTTTATCCTGCTCCACCTTGCTCCCGTACCTGGACGACCCAGCTAGCCTGGCTGTGTTTCTGCAATCAATGAAAGTCCCTCTCTGTATGATCTAATTCATAGGCACATGAAGTTTCTTTATTAAAAATTGATACACACAATTAAACGATGATAAAAGATGATAATGGGAGTAATGAAGCTATTTGGTATTTGCAGTCTTTATTATACAGTGCCATTCTGTAGTAATGAGACCTTCCAGACTTATTTATCATGTCTAGTTATAGGGTCACATTCACGAAAACATGCTTGGTACTTTTCCAAAAATTCTTCCCCTTAAAGTAATGGACTCTGAAAAAAAAAAAACAAAATAACTATCTACCAGTATTTCTTTGGCGTTTCCTTACTGCCATAGCTGAGCGATATATTTTTTAGCAAATCGTGTAATTGCCAAAATATTCGTTTTCAGGAGGAGAAGGGGCATTGCACAGCTTGCAGCCGTGGGGGATAGTTCAGTGTGCAGCAATGAGAAGTGAGATTCAGGGATGGATAAGCATTTTATTTGGGCCATTGTGAAAGGAAGTGGTTTGCTCTAATATTTTCTAAATTAAATGGTTCCCCTCTCTTTTTTGTAATAGTGCTAAGATAACTTTTCTGGTTAAAAAAAAAAGAAAGCATCTTAATTTTGGTAACCCAGAGCAAACAAAACTTTTTTTCTTTTGAGCAGAAAAAAATATTTTGGGTCAAGTCAAAATTTTGTTTTTCAATTTTTCAGCTTGGTCTCTCAGCTGAATGATCCATCGCTCGGCAGTGCTGCTCATTGCATCCCCACCTCCCTGCCAGAGGAAGGGCTCCTCTGCTCTGTCTAAGGCTTGCTGGAGTGGGACAACACAGGCAGCAGACAAAAGACATGGACAGCCCTTGCTCTGACCTAAAAAAGTAGAAATAACTATTTAAAAAAAAAATAAATTATGAAATGGTGGAAAGCAGGGAGTGGAAAGCAGCAGCGCTCCTGGGCTGGGTGATCTGTGCCTCCCTGCAGTGGGAAAGCTTTCCACCCCTGTTCACCCATCTGCTCAGGAAGAGTATTTGCAATGGTTAGGTTTCCCCTGCTGTCTTTGTGCTTTGGAAGGGTGAAATACAAGGAGGAAACTCTAATGTGAAAGTCCCTCACAAGGGCCTTTCTCTCATAAACTCTGCAGTGGCCTTGCTGTGGCACAAGCGCAAGCACAGAGTGATAACACGTTTTTAACTACAGCAGCTTCTTGGGTTTGTACCTTTTGCATATCATTTAGCAGTGATCACTGCAACAAACAGCTCCAATTGTAAAGTAGCTATAGCAACAATATTGCATAGTAAACAGATGTAGGCACCAACATGTTTATGGACGTAAAAGAATGCACATGATTTAATTGAGTTTTAGACATCCCAGACAACTGCAGCTCCAGGCTGGACACAGCCATGAGCAAACTATGTATGTAAAAGATCATGAGAGGGACAAATTATTGTACTTGCCAGATTTTGGCTGGTCTCCAGGAGGGAAGGTGATATTTTGCCGATCCCATTTGAAAGACCTGTTGGAAACTGGATGCTGTGGTGGGCCAGGTGGTCTTCCCCAGGGCACTGGGGCTCCTCTGCTCCCAGGCTGTACCGAGCGCTCAGTTTAGTGCAAACATTTGTGGGACTGATTGAACTGTTGCTCCAGAGTGTTCACAGTTGCAATGCAGTTCAAACCCAGGAGGAATGTCTCCATCTCTCCCCCGCGTGCCCATAGGCACATTCAGCAGCAGCACAGTCTCCACAGCGCAGGGAACCAGCCTGGGCGGAGGGTCACTGGCGCGTTACTCACTGCCTTGGCTCCGCCAGCCTGAAGATGCTCCTGCCAAGGCTGCAATTGCTGAGTCGCTTGGGGCTCTGTGAAAACACCCATTCACTCCCCGCTGGTATCGGGCGTGAGCGCAGGCTGATCAGCTCCTTCTTCCTGTTCAATGATCAAAATATTTATGGCTCAGTGAGTGGGGCTGGCAGCAGCCCCAAAACTTTGCTCTTGATAGTAAATGTCACATGTAATATTGATGATGTGGGCTACTCAAGTCACACTTGGATGAGTTATTAGCCATTGGGAATGACATCTATAATAGGAAAATCCTAAAATGTGAGCTGCCTTATGAACACACATAGCTTCTTTTTTATAAAATATATAGAAATCTGAGCAATTCACTAAAAATATATGGATGCTGTTCATTGTTATGTGGCCAGGAGAACCCATCTGCTGTCCAAGCTGGTTTATTATTCACCTTAGCAGTGCATAAAACTATGCCCTGCAGGGGAACAGAGCAGTTGTTTCATCACCCTTAGCAAACAGAGCACAGAGCAACGCTGTGTCGAGTCACCAGAGATGGGTCCCTCGTTGCTGTCAGACCCCACCAGCTCTGCTCCCTTGCATGTGGTTCTCACTTCGCCATTTGATGAGAGAGAAGATGCCAGAGGCTGCTGCCTCTCTGCCACAACAGCATTAGGGCTCTTGGATTTTCTTTTGATTGTGCACTGAAATTAAAATAAGTGACTTTTCGGGGATTCAGGCCAACGCTGATATGCTATGAATGAGTTGGTTCTGCATTTTCACACCACAAAGACATAGTAGGGTAAGTAGTACAGTGAATTGGTTGTTAGTGTTCTGCTGGGACTTACCATGAAAGAGACGCTGTACGTTACCAATATTATGAGAGGCAGGAAGTGAATATAAAGTTACACAGAATGACAATATTTATAGCTTGTCATAAAAAGGTTTCTTATTATTGGGAGATAAATTATTTTCTCAGGTATTTTGGTGCAAACGCTGAGTATTCATAGAAATGCAGTAATTTGGTCAAACCATACTATCAACTTCATCAACTGCTGTGTTGATCAAATCACTGAATTTTATACAAATATCCCACATCCCACTGCGTGATGCTCGTGTTACCAAGATGAGCAGTTAGTCTGTGCTGGAGTGCAGTAAAAAGGGTTGCTCATGGATCCCACAAATCCATTTTAGGTCTTGCTTTTTCCAAAACCAGACAGGAAGGCTCTGTAGGGAGCTGTGTTGCTCGGACTGGGCAGGAGTGTTGCATGTTGGGAATGGCAGCTTTGGTAGAAAAGGGATTGAAAATGTGGTCAGACACAAACTGCTGTATTTGATGGGATTTTGCATCACCCTCAGCCAGCTAGCAAATTTCCAAGGCAAATACATCTACTGTGCATTATAGCTAGGTTGAAAAAAACCTAAAGGAAGTACAATATTGAGTTATTCTTCCTGCTTGGCTTCCAAAATAGCAGTATGGATTTCAAGATGAAGGGTGGAAGTGCAGGTAGTTGTAGGAGAAGCTGCAGCTTCTTATCCACAGAGCAAGAAGTAGCTATTCCTCTCTCTGTACTTCTAAAGCTGTCAGAACTCACTTTGCTCCGCTTCACGCTGCTCCTCCAGTAAACAAAAATGCAAACACACAGTGGAGGTGACCAAAGCCAGTCCAAACTTACCTCTCAGGCAACCCAGAGACCCCCGGTAGCTCCTCCTGCTCCTGGCGCGGCCAGCTCCTTGGGTCAGCTTTGCACCATCGATACAGCTGTGGTTAACACCTACCCCAGGTGAAAGAAATAGTAATTATTTGAACTTTTTACCTCCATGGTGTCTCTTAGCACATCACAGACTTGCTGTGTGCCAAGGTATGCCCTGACTCATACCTTCACCTAAGCCAAGAAAAGCCAACCTTTTTGAGCAGTAGCTATTAACCTTCTTTTACAGATGAGGAAATTGTGCACAAAGAGAATAAATTATTTACCCAAGGTCACAGAACAAATCCAAAATGCCATAATTGGGAAAAGGATCCAGATTGCCTAATTCCCCTTCCTGTGCTTTAACAGCAAGTGTTATTTTTCCTCCTCGCTGTGACTTACTTTCCCTTGGGCACTCCATCATCCACTCCCCCAGCCCCGATCCCTTTCTCATTTGGTACCTATCCTACTTCCTCATTTCTGACTCAGCAGTATCAGGACGGTACACACTGAAGTAGTCAGTCTCAATGTAGCATCGTGTCTGGCAAAGATTTGCATTTGACTCTTTAGCAGTCTAAATGCAAGTCACACGGTTGTGTTGAGGCACCAATTTATACTAATTTGTGCTCTGTTTTGGTTTGGTAGGAGCTACCTGAGAGACTACAGCTTTTTTTAACCTTTAATGATGAGAGGGTTTTAAAAGCTTGTTCTGTAAAGTAGTGGAACCGATTGCCTCATCAACCTAAATTGTGGCTGAGATAAGTTCAGTCTACGGACACACTAAAGTCTTTCAACCTCACGCACTTCCAATCTCCCGGTCAATGTGGGGATAACTCTGATTATCCTCACAGCCTTGCAAAGGGCCCTTTTGCCTGTAATCAAGTTTGAAAGTGTCAAGAGCAGGGACTGTGTCAACATGATCATCAGCGGTACCTGAGTTAAAATTAACTCCTTGGTGCATTAACTGGATGAGGCTTGTCACAGGACAAAATGTCTAGTATATTGCCAGAGTTTGCAGGTAAATGTATCACATTCCTCTGAAGCATAATCAATAGAGAAAGAAAATACATTAACAAACTACAAAAAAAAACTCTCTAGCATTTTTGCAGAAGAAAATCAGAAGTGAATTTAATGTGTAAGAAAAGGAACACCCAAATTACAACCTGGATGTCTTGAAGGTCTTCTGGGAACTGTAAAGGTCCATCCCCCATCAGATAAAGGAGCAACCACCAAGCTTAGCAGTTCATTTCCTGCAGGGGAAAAAAAATGTGGATAAAAATATGAGAAAGAGTAACTGTAAGGGGCAATCAGCATGAGCCAGGTATGCTGTGAGATCTTCTGGAAAGTCCCTGTCCAGGTTCAGCCCAAGGGCAAGGGGCTGTATTTCCAGTATCACAGTTAATACCTTTTTCTCAGTAATTCAAGAGCTTCAAGTGAGAAGATTTAAAATTACTAAAATAATATTTAAAAGTGTTCTTTCACCCTATCTTTGCATCTTGCATTCAATGACAGGAGCTGCTTGACCTGCAGGCCTCTCATGCTCCAAGGCACAGCAAAGTGGGGGTATTTTCCTTTAGCAAACACTATGGAGCATGCAAGGCACGTTAAACCTCCCAGGAGGGTGCCGAAATGCCTGGCTGCCATTCCTTGGGCTTCTGAGAGCCATCTCGAGATATGTTGGGAATGACAATGACATCCTGAGAGCTGCCAAAAAAATCACGAGGAACAGCTGGTAAAAATGCTCAAACCTCCCAGTGCCCTTAATACACCGTAAACAAATCTGCTTCTTTTAAACCACACACAAGGTGGTTAGGAGACTCGCTCCTAGATTTATGGACTTTAATCGTTCTTATTGCCATTTCCAAACATAAGAAATGTAAAGCACTTTAGGAACCAAAACCGCTGTGAGGGAAATACTTTAAATCTTCTCAGGTTGTTGCTAATGTTTCATAAAGATCTAGAGCTTTTCTGGAATCCTGTAAAGAAAAATGTGTCACAAAATGGCTTTTTTTTTCTGTTTCTGGCCAGTCAGAGCAGCAAGTCAGCATGGCATCAGAGCGTTGTCACACACTATAGCTGCTGCTCTAGTAGAGGAATGAAATATTCACACCTTTTGGCTGGGGTTTTTATTAAGGTTTCAGGTGCCTACCTTCTGCCATCCACTCCATTTGAGTAATGATGACCAAAGCCCAGCTCGTTTCTTAAAGATTAACGGCTTGCTGGGAATATTTAATTGTCTGGAAACAGAACTGAAAGATCCTGCAGCAAATCCTGTGCTCCCAGGGAAGCCCCTGAGGCCAGGATTGATGCCGTCATTTACAGGATTAAAATCCCAGTGTGTCCCAGTACAGAGGTGGCTGAATTCCAGTGGGAAGAAGGCAGTTCAAAGCCAAGAACACATGGCCTTGACAGGAGGACAGAAACTATCTGGCTTAAAGCTGCTATGAAATCATCATGAGTTATTATTATGGGATCCTGATATCTCGCAGCGAAGCAGCACTAAATTATTTTGCACTGCTGGTTTTTGTAAGTTCATAAGCACCTATTGCAGGAGCCCAGGGACATGGGGGTCTCAGAGAAGGTCCAGCCCTTGACCGGTGGCTTTGCTTGGGGCATTGCAGCTCAGTGTGCAAGTGTGTGTGCAGACATATTAGGGGAACACTTTACTGCAGACAGGGTAACATTTGCTTCTGTACGTGTGAAAGACCCTTACACCCACTCTCCTGCTCATTATTTTCATGCAAAATTGATTTTGTGTTCAGGACTTTAAGGTTAGCAGCAGAAACCTCTTGTATCTGCATCCTTGTCCCTCTCACCCTCACATTTCCATTCTCTAGTGCCTTAAGTGGTCACTTACAAAAACCCAGTTACACAGGCTTCTTCTGAAGAGCCACCCCGCTCCTCGCAGCCTTCCATGCCCCCGGACTAGCGCTCAGCAGCACTGTCAGATCGTTTCCCTCGCTGCAAGACTTGCTCCAGCCCAGCGGAGCAGGGATTAGAGCCTGGACTGGCTCTTCTAGTCCCAAATATGTGCTGCAGCCCTCAGGGTACAGCAGCACCTTCTCTTTCTCCCTTTTTTCCTATGGGAAAGGACTGCCCTGGTGTAGGTGTCCATCTCCTGAAAGTTCCCATCTGCCTTTTACGGTGACATTTAGCTCTGCCCCAGCCCAGGATTTCTTTTGCTCCTTTAGGCTGATCTCTAGTCAGGTCTGTGAGCCCATTTCTCAGGCATTTAACTCTGCCTATATAATGCAGGGGATGTACAGCCCAGCGCTGGGGTTTCTGTCAGGGCAGCCAGGTAGGACACTGCTGAGCTCAGGGTCCCTGGGGCGAGTTAGGTCGGATTTGGGGGCTGTTGACATCAACAAGAAGTAGATGCCAAGGCAGGCGTGAGACCCCACCCACCTTCGCAGAGCTGGCCCTCCGCCGCTTTGCTGCACCTCTTTAATTCAAGTGGTGACTCACAACCTGGAACTGTTGGGTAGATGGCATATGCAGCTAGTGAGGGGTATTTTTCAGTGCTCATTTTACTTATTATATTATATTATATTTTGATTTATAATTACATATACAGAGCATTCCTCTCCAGGGCTCCAGTCATCCTTGCCAAAATTAAAAAGTACAGTTAGCGAAACTAAAGCCAGCAGATGCTCAGAGCTGTCAGTCAAAAATAACAAGCCAGAACAACTCTTTTTTTCCACTAGTTCTTCATATATTTTCTGTTCTCCCTGCACTTCCCTTCCCATGGACCTCAGGATGAGGAGAGCAGCCCCCGGACCAACCTCTTGGCCCCACAACAGCAACGCAGAGAGCAACAAAACAGCTCCAACTCATCCCTCAAATCAGGAGCAGCATTTGCTGGTATTCCCAAGTCTTCCAAATTTATTTACTATATACTCCTGGGAGTTTTTAATGCTGGGAGAAGTGTCTGTGTAATCATTAGGTGGGATTTGCGAGTGCCTGTGAGAGGGGAGGCAGTGAAGCATCACCTCTCAGTCTCTGGAAGCCTTTCTTATTCAGGGAAATTCAGTTTGCTGTGAAGAGGATCGGGGGGGCTAGGGTGGGATTTCTGGAAAGATGAGGAGAAGAAAGTTGTATACAAGGTGTCTTACACTGATGTATTTGTATAAACACCACAAGCTATACTAACTCCAGAATCACTGCTCTCTGCTTTCCTGGGGCAATGGCTGGGGTTGGTACTACCATAAGAGATGAAGGTGGTAACTCAACAGCTGTCTTTATAGTCATCTGTAGAAGAGTCAGCTCAAAGGGCTTTGATGGCAGGGGCTGAGCAGCCAACAACAACAAATCATCCCCTAAAAAGTCCTCTGTGAGATTTTTAGATGAGGTGAGGTGATATTTACAGATTTGCTTCTATAAAGCATGACTGACAGCTGGCAGGACGGCGTCCAAAGAGCCAGTCGGAGGGTTGTTAAACCTGCCAGCAAAAAAAAAAAAAAGCACAATTTCAGAATTATTTCAGGCTTCCCTTGGAGATCAAAGAGCAAAGCTGATACAGGCCTGGTAGGGAATTGTCTAGATTTAGTGCAAGGCAAGAAGAGGCTAACGCTGCGATTAGTGCTGGAAGTGACTGATGGGGGAACACCTATGGAGCCAGCAGCTGATTAAGGGAAAAAAAAACTTGCTTTTTCCTATTGCTGAAGTAAAAAGGAAATGCAGTCTGGCCAGGACAGCAGGCTTTCATGGGAATGCTACAGCACGGATGAGTGTGGAGCTCTAGCACGAACCCAGCAAGTCTGTCACAGTGCAGTGTCACGCATCGGGGTATAAGGCTGACGGGTTTGATGGGGGAGATGCTAATTTGGGTGAAACTTGAAAATTTCATTGAAATTCCTGCATCTCCCTGAAGGCTGCTTGTAAAAACGTAACTTCTCATCAGCAAATACAGTAAAAAAAGCTGATAAGCACTGGGTGCCACCCCTGGAGCTGCATCTCTAGATACATTCATGATTGTGTCTTGTCCCTTTGGGAAGGATATCAAACCACCCAAAGGCAGAGGAGGTCCGAGGAGGGAATGGGCCAGATCTCCTTAAGACACAGGTGGTAGAGTGGGGAGGTGCAGGGAACAGTTTTCTTGTCCGAAATAATTTTTAATACTTTGGAAATTTTCCCTCCCCAAAGTACGCAACCATTTTTCCCCTCAAATCCTATATTTTGTGTCTGAGTATTCAAGGTATTTTATTTCTGTAATTTCAGACAAGGATATTTAAAAAACATCCTTCATTTATTTAAAATTAACCAAACTAGTAAAAGGAGGCATTTTGAGCTCAAAAGAGAGCTTTTCAATAAATGTTGTTGAAAGGGAGTATTCTGAACATGTAAAAATAGGCATATATGTTTTAAACAGAGCATAGGAACCCAGCTCTTGTTCCCAGAATGTTTCTGTTTTGATAAATGATCGTATCATCACAAATGTTGCTGTAATATTTCTGACCTGGCCAAGTTCAGAGCAATCACACTGATTGATCAGGCAAAAGGAGCTGAGTTTTGTGTGGCGGGGAAGGATAGAAGGAATTGGAGTCTTAAAAATTAGACTGGAGCTCAAGGCTGAGCTGGAAATATGTTATTGTGTAACTCTGTGTGAAAAATCACACAGGTTTAAGGGCATAATGTATTCTCAGGGTTAATCACGCTTGATTGTATGCAAATAGCTATTCCCCTCTACCACGTGTCTTGGTGCTCAGAGCCTCTGGGGACAAATCCCTGCCTCTGGATGTGCACATCAGGCTCTTCTGGATCTGGGTTTGGGGAATGTCTGAGCAGGGATGAGATGGTGGAGCAGGTACCATCTGGTTGGGGCTGGGTGGTTTCCTAAGAGAGACACAGAATGCGTTGTGCTGCCCTTGTACTGCGGGGCAGACGCTACTCCTGAAACCAAAATCACACATTGGGGATTTTGATAAATGATCGTATCAAGTAGGGGAGAAGATCTGACTGCTTCTGCCTCTTTTCTCAACCTCAACGTAAGCAGACCAGTATAACCCCAAGGACCAGCAGCACCTCACCATGTTAAATGCCCTCAGAGAAAGCCACTGTCCTTCGCTGTTTTTTGGAGTCTGGGAATGTTTATACTGAAGCTGACTGCTTGAGGAAAAAGGTCAGTGCATGGGCCAGACAACATGCAGCAAAGCTGAGTGCAGCAGGGCTTGTCCCTCTTATTCTAAGGTTTGTGCTTCAGCCACAATTTCTCTTCTCACCAGTACACCTCTGGTTACTGGGAGGTCAGGCTTGCCATGGGTCCGGGGTAGCATTCAGGTGCTTGGTCCGAGGTAGAGTTTTGCTTTCTCTAGGACAGATTTAGACTCTTGTTTAATAAGCGCAATTATAACTGCAATTTTGGTGTGTTGATGAAGCTTCCAGATGGCTACTTTTGTTTCCTGAAGGCAAAGAGAAACTCAGCAGCTGGTAGTATCAAGATCCAACAGAGAACAATACCTCTGGCTCTGGGACCACCTGATTCCTGGGGATCTGCTTTTACTAGCTCACTTTAAAAAATAGATATTGCCTTTGTTGTGATATAATGGCTTAAGAATTTATCCATATAACAAGTGAGACAGGAATATAAGAGGATTATAATAATTTCTCTGGCCCGTGTGGGAAGATGCCATTTCTTCTTTGGTTAGTTCACTGATAACTGGGCTCTTCAGCAGGTAAGCGATTGCATTCCTGGGGCAGGTTGCTGGAACAGACAGTGATCTATCTGATCCATGTGGTGACATGATAAGCCATCCAGCTGTGACGGTTAAGGGAATCCAGGGAGATATTTGTTGTAATGTTGCACCACCCTGGTAGCTCCCAAGCTCTTTCCATCCCTTGCCTGAACCCAAGGCAAAGGCAGCTCCGTGGGCACCAGCAGAGCATGACCCAAGCTCCGTGCCTGCCTGGAATGTCTATGCCCTGCAGACACAGTCCAAGTTTGCTCTGCTGTTTAATGCTGGTTTAAAATGAGTTTTAGGCACCCAGGGAATTAACATTGTTGTTGCCCAGTAAAGTTGGTTCGTGAAACTGTTTTTTAGTTTTCTTTGTTCAAGGCTTTTTTAGAGCAGACTGTAAAAATAAATGGATACAATTTCTACTGATAAGAAAAAGCATTTCTGAGAATTCTGCTGATAAAAAGCACCCTGCCAGCAGTTACTTAAATACCACCTTGCTGAGATTTCTATTAATCAGGAATTTGCATTATCTCAGGTCCTATAAAATTAAAACCCAGCATTGCCTTTGTTTATAGGATGGTTGGCTCTTGGTCATGGGGGATTTTGGAAAGGGGCAAAACGCTACAGGGACACAGCATCTGCTTGAGAAGGTAGTGGCCACCTACCAGGAATGAAACCACCAGGAGATGCACTAGCTGACAGTCCCAGTTTCTCCCAGAAGTGGGCTCTAAGGTAGAGACAAAGCCTTGGCTCTTAAATCCATTCACAGAGACGTGATTGAGCACCTGCATGTCAGAGAGCTTCTGACTGCAGACGTCAGTGGAGAGAGGTGTAATTGACCCCACACTTCATGGCATCTTCTGGACTTTGGCTAAAAGTAATAATGATGTTATTGTGCTTGGGTTCATGCCAGTCTGACTGCACTCACACCAGTACCCCTCCGAACACCGACCCTGCAGCCCACCTCCCTCTGCTCCAACAGGACCTGCAGGGTATCCTCAGATACACACTGACCACTGAGAGCCACAGGGACCTATGGAAAGAGGCATTACTTCATATGGTTGAAACTTCCATAATTACTGAGCTGGAAAGTTAATTAATTCCTTAATTATATTGAAGCAGTGATCAGAGTTTTTTAAAATTAACCTCTTCTACCTGATGCCTCAAATCCAGCCCTGGCCCTGGCACAGCCCTACTGAAGCACAGAGATGCCGGGGGAGGACCCGAGCTCACAGGGCAGGATATCGGTGGTGGCGGGTGCCTTGGGGGCTGCAGGGCAGTTTCCCCCTTCCCCACTATGGGCACATACCACAGCAGGATCTGGGAATAACAGGGCCTGGGTTCCTTAGTCCTGCTGTGACAGCTACACCATGTGGGGAAGTTTGCAGCCCATCAACCAGAGCCATGGACCAGCCACCAAGAAAAGGTTCAGCTTGAACATTGACAAAGACCTGCCAGGTCCACATCTTGAAGCAACACAGATCTCCACCCAGAATACATGAAGTCAGCTTAGGAAGCATGAAAGTTTCCTTTCTGACAGTCAGTATCAACCTCTATCCCTGTTGCTTCGCCATAAGGGCACATGCATTTCATGTATTTGCATCCATCAGCAGCCAAAATGGTGCTGACGGGGCTCGCCTGAAGCAGGGATCTTTGGAAAATCAGGGTACTTCCATCCTCTGCTATTTCAACAGCACTTACTCCAGTTTTGGGCAATACAGAAAACCAGTGGACATTGTTAGGCTGTGTTGCTGGCCAAGGGTTTTGCTGGCCCATGTGAATTGGGACAAGCCTCCCCCCTCACCCCGCACTGACCAGACAATGGGCATTTGCCCCACTTGGCCCTGTGCTTGCCACAGGCCCTGCCTGGCTTCTTGGTCCTGAGGAGCCAGCCTTCCTTCATCTAGCTATTTTATTGCTAGCATCAACATGAATAAACCATATTCCTTCTAAGCTACCTACAACTTTTGACAGCTACAGTGATGTAAATAAAGCAGCTAACACAGATGCTAATATTAATTCGCATGACCCAGTTGTGCTTCCCTAATAATATCTGGGTTACCAGCCGGGCAAGACAAGAACACAAAATATTTAGCCTGTCTCAATCTGTTACACCAAAAGAGCAAGCATTTGAAGGTATTAATTTCTAGAGCTAAACCTCAGAGGTGCCCTCCTTTAGGAGAAGGCATGAGGAAGGTCTGCAAAGGTCAGAGGAATCCACGGTTAGTGATGGTTAGAAGTTAAGCCGTGCTGGCCACACATGAGGTGATACCAGCACCTCTTGCTATGCTGCAAATGTGCTGTGACATCCTCAGGTCAGGTCTTGTCCTGTCCAGGACTGGGCACGCATTGCACAGACAGACTGCTGTGGCAGTCAGAGATGTGCTGTTTGCAGGATTGTGAGTTGTGTTGTGGTTTTTAAAGCTATATTTAAGATATAAATTAGAAATATTAAGATTTCGGGATAATCACCCATACAGCCCTTTCTGGCTGCAGCTTGTACACTCTTGCTCATCCCTTTGGTTTCTACCCAGGAGCTTCATTGACATTCAGCTTTTTCTGGAGCAATTCAAAGACTGTCAAGTGTGAATAGTGTGAAAAAGTGTTAGGGGAGAAATGTGAATGTTGTCATCCAACCTTACGCAGCTGAAACAAAATGGCCAGGCCATTCAAAGCTGCCTTGGCACCCATGGCACAGCCTGACACCACTGTTCAGCGCTCCAGTCTGTGCGGGTTCACGCTGACGTTCAGTAAAAACGGTCCATAGAGGCACGAGGGCTGCTGCAACCCGGCTGTTTTTCACTAGCTGTACATGTAATATTGCTTCTCTAGAGACTTGCAAAGCCCCTCCAGAAAGGCCAGGCTCAGGGCCTGGCTGATCAGTACCATTTTTATTTATCCTCACAGCCGTGCAATGAAAATACAGAAGTGCACGAGCAACTAGTCTTCAGCCTCAGCACAGCTGTTTGCAAGAGCAGAGCTATTGCCATACGTACATGGTCGTGGATTTGGGCTCTCAGTGGTAAAGAATTAGTAGGACAGCTCTCCCTACAAAGAACTTGCCTTGAATTTACTGAGAACAAGCTGAATGAAGAGAGGGAAGCAGCCTCCGGTGGGTGTACAGTACAGGTGTGCTGTTTGTGTTTTCTGTGATAACACGACTGTGTGGCTTCAGAGAGGCAGAAATGTGCTGCTCGCAGCAGGCTTGGAGGCTTAATTAAGCTTCTAGTGTTCTGTAAAGTTCATTTCACTGTTCGGTGGAGGACACTTTAGGATAAGCATAATAGGATTACCGCTGCTATATACAGCCATGTAAGCCAGGAAGTCCTCATCATGGGCCTTTACCCAGTAGGAAAATCTTTTCAGAGGATGCTTTTTATAAACTGCGCAGTTACGCAAGCTATGAGTGTTTGGGGAAAGGTATCCTTCCTTACGTAGGTTTGCCAGAACCAGCCCAGGTAACCGCTTTGGAGTAGCACAGGTTTCGCTGTGCCACACACGGTGAGGTTTGCCACTAACAATGCCAGTCAGGTATTTGCTATCCTGTGGAACGGTCTTGCCTTGTAAGCGCTTCCCCTGATACTAATCCTGGGACTAAAGTCCAGGTGCCTTCAGCCAGGTAAGCCCCAGTGAACCTCGCCTGCCCGGGCTCACGCGGCACCTCTGAGCGCAGCTGCCCGGCGGCTGCAAGGCAGATGTCCGCCTTCCTGCGGGAGTTATGAGATCCAGCAAGTCACAAGGCAAGAGCGGGGTTGTGTTCATGTGTGAATGGCTAATTCATCAGCATGTCTTACTAGGAACAGAGACAAGAGTCCTGGGCTACTGCCCACGAGAGCCAGAGCCCTTCTGGTCCTTCAGGAGTGCAGCCAGGCTGGGTCTGATGCTTTGTCACTGTTCGGGAACAGCTACAAACCCCAGTAGTTATCCATGGTGCATGGAGGAGCAAGCTGCACTGAAAATTTAAGTCCTGACTTCTCACTTAGTCCATCCCAACTGTTCTTAAAAGAACTGCCACCTGGGAAACCCACCTGCTCGGCCGTGCAGGCTCAGCGGCTCAGTGACCCCGGCAGCCGGCCAAGCCGTGGCACGCGTGCGAGGTGGGCTCTGCACAGCACGAGCCTCCCGGGGCTCTGCAGCCCCATGTCACGGTCTGGCCTCCCATCCTGCTCCAGAGCTGCCATGCCCGTGGAGCTGATGCACAGAGAGGGCTCTTCCCCTGCACCAAAACACCCCGGCAGCACCAAATTGAAGGAGAGGTGCCAGCAGGCACCCTTAGCACCCGCTGTAAGCAAGAGGCCTCTTCCCACTGGCTCTGGTCACTACAGCATTTTAACGCTGTATTTTTTTAATGCATTTTTTTAATGCAGAGGTGATCAATGCTTCAATGAGGTTTTAGAGGAGGATGCTCTGGGGCAGCAGCAGCGGCAGGTCTGTGGGGCTGGCACAGGGGACCTGGGAGCACCACGGGAACCCACCACGGGAACCCACCACAGGAACCCACCATGGGAACCCAGCCTGGCCCCGGCCACAGACCCGGCACGCCCTGGAAGCAGCGACCTGAGAGGCACAGGGCTGAGCGTATGGAGAAACATGGGCTGGTTTAGGGGCAGCAGGAGTTTCTGGGGCTCCCCATCTCTGGAGAGCAGCACCACTCTCCGGTACTTTCACGTCATCCTGAGAAGCATAGGCAGAGCTCAGCTGTGAGAACATGATCCTGCTAATGCTGTTCCCAACAAGGCCAATTCAGGCCAGTTTCCTTATCTTTGCCTTTTCTGCACAGCAGCAGGTAATTCATAGATAAAACAATCAGTGCTCATACACACACACAGACACTTAGGAGCTATTCTTAATCTTTCCAAATCCCTTAATATACCTTATATATACAGTTTGGAACTTGTAGATTTAGCATGACAGATTGATTTCACATACTATCTCAATGGAAAATGACATTAATAAATAAATTCTTATTTTTTTTAAGCCCTGGCTAAGCTACTGCAGAGCATTGAACTGTGGTAGATCTGTCCAGGGCAGAGCAGCAATGCAGTCAGACTAAGTTCTCTGTGTCTGGTGTCATTGCCTGGATTAGATACAGACCAAGTTGTGGTACAGCCATTAGGAGAAATTGGCCAAATAACTGCAGTTCGAGCGTATGTTATAACCAATTAACTGGAATGATTATATTTATTTTTCACAACTCCCCCAAAATGGAGAAAATAGATGAGAATTGGGTGGGTCATGCAGATTGACAGGGTGAGCAGCTATGGCAGTTTGAAACAGATGATGCAGGTTTTTTGCTTCATGGTTTTCCACATGTACCACCAGGAATTTCCAAGACGTTTCTCCAGTAAGGGCAGGTGGGCAAAAATACAGACTTTCCTCACTAGCCATCCTACAGTGAAACTGGGCACACACGCTCCTGTCCCTGAGCTGTCCTCTCCTCCCCAACGCTCGTGCTCTCACCTGGAGCAGCTGGTGTGTTTAAGAAGCATGTACAGTGCACCATGTGCTTGCCAGGAGCTGTGTCGTTTGGCTCTCTCTCCAAGCGGTGCCTGGCCTGGCTTGGGAAGCAGATGTCTCATCCCAGTCTCGGGACCGGTGTGGTACCACCATGTCCATAGGTATTGCCCAGCACCCGCTTCTTCGTGCTACCCGAACTCCACCATGGAGTACTTACTCTACCTTGCAAGCAGTGGCCAGCATGAGCAATGCAGAGTGGCTCCTGTGCACCCAGCCTGCTGCTTTGGTAACAGCACCCGCGCCCTCCCACACTGAGATGTCTAACAAATTGTCTGGGCTCCCCTTTCCTTGTGGGGTCAGTGATGCCGGCGTATCTTGCAGAGCCCTGTGAAACTTGTTGCACGAGTGCTGATGAGACAGTCTCATACCACAACCGCAGAGGCTGTGTGTGCCTGGGTACAGGCTTTTGCATCTCCAGCCACGGTGCTGTGAATGTACTACCAAGCGTACAGCCTTCTATGCTTCTTGCCTTTGCCTTCAGAGGAAAAAATGTTTCCACTGCGTAAATCAAGCTACGGCCAAGCAAGGCCTATTGTTTTGTCTATGTTTTTATGTCCCTTTCAATATACATGTCAGCTCTGCCACGTCCCGTCTGTTAGAAAATGCCTGGGTTTACACATAACCCCATTAATCTTACTGTCTATCCAGCATTTTTTCCATCCTACAGGCTCCTCACTCCTTTTACATCACTGTGATTAAATCATTTGCTTAGGCCATTAGCAAAGAGGCTCAGTGTTTTTATACTCCTGGCTCCATAGGAGATGATGTGGGAGAGGGCTGAGGAGGGGGAATGTGTTGACTTTTAAGCCGCAAGCTGGGGATGTCAGAACAGAGCAGCACAAGGAATGTATATTTTACAGTGCCGCTGTCGCAAAGCAACACAGCAGAGCGGTGGCTTTGTGTCAAGAAACACTGTGCAGAGCAGTTTCTGTGTTTATTTTTTGGAGCAGCCTGAACTAGGAAAAGAAAAAGCCCAGAAACCTCCCCCAGCACGCAGGTGCGCTTGGCTATTCTGAAGCCGTTTCCCTTGAGAACGTGGTTCAGGGCTCGGGACCTGAGCCAGCAGCACAGCTCCAACGCAGGACATGCGCAAGGCACGCGGGATTAACTGGTGGCTTAAAGCACGGGTTTTCCAAGGCTTGATTTTGCTGCTGCCATATCGCCCACTGGGGCTGCCATAATTAAGGCTCTGTCAAGTTCCAGCAGCCTCCTTTACATGCTGTGATTTTCGTGGGGGTATAATTTAACCCAAAGCTCTTTCTTGGCAGCACATTATTTTACAGGGTTACTTAAAAATATGTTTAAACCGTTTCAAATTACAGACTGGCCCCAAAAAATGCTTTCTCAAACTAAGGTCACCCTTTTAAATATAGGCATCAAAACTTGGCTGGTAAATTATCTGGGTACCTGTTGGGTGTGGGGTTTTCAGGGGGCTATTAAGGAGCGCTCGGAGGCAAGAGCCTGTAACAGCACCAGCCTTTACTGTAACAGCAGGCAACTAATAAACTCTTAAAAGACAGCGACTGGGAGGGAGGAGATCTGCCTGGCTCCCTGTGGGGCTATTACCAGGCGATCTTAAGAACAGCTTGTTGAAGCCAGGTTGGTTCATAGCCTGTGCTCGGGATAGTCACATCTGCTGCTGGGGTCTGTTTACATCAGGCACATCTGTGCACAGAGAGCAGCAGTGCCCGATGCGTGGGGACATGGGGGAAAGGCTCACTGACACTCTGCACACGCACAGTGTGACCCTTTGGGAGGATTTTAACTTTGGCAGTATAACGAGGGTCGGGGTTTTTGTGGTGAAGTCCATGTCTCGTGCCGCAGACACTCGTGATGGCAGGGATGGGGCAGACCAGGGCCAGCTGGGATGTGCACGCAGGCACCCACTCATGTGCACCCCTTTGCCCTGGCCCCAGCATCACATCCCGGCTGCGCAACCCATTTGGCAGGATTCGGCCACAGGACTGGAGCTCAGCTCAGGTGCTTAATGCGGGGATACACCCTGAGAGCCCGTAAAACCTCTGTGCTGCGGGAAGGAAATCCCTGTGACTTTGCACCTGACTGTGGCAGGAGGAAGAGACTTGTGCGTTGAGCCGCTGTGCCACCTGGAGTCCATCCACTCGGTGCTCACACAGCCGTTCCTCTGCCAAAAAAAAGAACACTAATAGACTTATTTTCTTCAGAATAATAAAACAGAGAAAGAGCAACAAAGCCAAGAACATTGAGATGGTGACAGCAAGAGTCTGGCTTAAATTCCCCAAAAATAACATCAGCTAGAGCCTGATTTCAAAGCAGCAGACACCGTGCTGCAAACGCAGAGAGTTGGTGATTGTTATTTTTTTCTTCAATAGAATTTTTTTTAACAATAATACTTGACATTTTGATTTGAGTAACTATGTATTTACCTCTAAATATCCCATTTCTTCTACGTTTTCCCACCATCTTCACATAGAGGGAGATTGGCTACAATTGTTTTCTGCAAACAGAAACTTTAGAGGGGGATACAAGGTCCAACCTGGATTCCTCTGAGCATCCAAACCTGGAGGGAGAAGTCTTGGAAGAGACGAGTGAACCCTGAAAAAGACATTCCAGACCCCTCCTTCCAGGCTGCCTTTCATAGGGACTGAGCATGGTCCCACACTAGTTTCAAGCTCATTTCTTTGGGAATTATTTTTTTGGTGCAGAGAGAGGAGGTTTTGCAAAAGACAGAACTAAGAGGTGGAGGTCCATTGCATCACATATTACAGTCTTTGAAAATCTTCTGTTAAAATGAGTTTTGCTCAGGCTGCAATAGTAGCACACTCAGTGTGTGAGCAAGGCTGATGTTCTCCCACCCACAGGAGTGCGACGGCACAGGGAGGGGGGTTCCCCGTCCTGCACCTGGGTGTACACGGAGTCAGACCCTCCCGACGTGGCCGTCAGATGCTGCTGCTGGCAGTGTGGGGAGACGGGGCCTTTGCTGTCACTTTGACAAAGTGACCCTGCTGCTATGTTGCTGTTTGTGTTAATAATATTTTAGCAATTTTCAAGAGCTGTTTTATTTGAGAGATTTGAAAGGTAAACTGTCAGCCTTTCAGTGCTCCCCCATGGAGCAGTGATACAATCCAGGAGCATGGCTGTGTCAGATTATTTTCTTCCTTTGTATCTTTATTATCTCTCCCTTTGGTAACTGGGGTCTTTGTTAGCTTAGTGGTTTAACTGGATTTTGGAGCAAAATCTAGAGGTATAGAAGGGGCTGTATTTGATTAAGATGTCTTTAAATAGGAGCCATCCCTTCCCCTCCTGCTCTGCTGACAAAGTATTTGCGATTTTTTACTTGGTTTCCAATAGTGTTATCTCTTACATGCAGCTTTAATACAGCCTCCGTAACTCTTCACGTTTTCAAGAGAAGGATTTCAGCCAGAATGCCCCATTTGTGTCTCGTTTGGCATCCAGCTTGCCCAAAGCCAGAATTTAAATGGGAAGATTTCAAGACTCCCTTCACGAGGCTGGTGGCACAAGCAGGGCATTGGGGCACGGCTGGGCAGGCAGTGACCAGGTGGAAAACCTTCAGGAACAGGTTGTAGTTTTCATGCAAATTATACAACTGTATCTTGCAAGCCATGAATTCATCCACAGCAAAAGTTGGGACTAGAGCACAATTGCCGCTGGTTTACAGAACTGAAGCAAGTTTTTGGTGTGTGCAGGGATGCCGGGGTGCTGCCACAGCCCCCCAGCTCTGCAGTGAGCAGGAACGTCCCCAGGCACTGGGATTCTGTAAACCTGGCTGGGAACATTTGGGTTCCAGCTTATTTCTACCTGCCACTGAAATAATCAAATCATCTCTTGCCACTGGATTTTTGTTTTAAAAAGTGTGTGTCTGAAATGATCAAAGGGGCTTTTCCTGTGATGGGGTGAGCAAAGGAAGCTCTCAAGGTCAAACCCAAAATGGGCTAATGACTCTGGGACTTGGATCTGACCTGCAGTTACAGCAATGAGCCAAGAGAAGATGAGCAGTTCAGGAAGCAGAAAAATGAAGCTTTTGAAGCCAATGATACCCTCTAGCAGTGAGCAATCAATTGACAGAGAAATGAGAGAGAAGGAAAAATACCAAAGACAGACCATTCAGCCAGGCTGCAGGAAGGGCAGTGCCATAAAGCAGGACTATCTCATAAATAGAGCGGCAGTGTTTTTCTTTCCTCTCTCTTTCCCAGGGAAGAGTGGCCATGGGAACAGACACGCTTTGTGCCCTCTGAAGGGGATGCAGGAGAGAGCAGATTGACCCTACCTGCAGCAGGTTAATTGGGGGACACAGCTCCAGTACTTCTACTCTTAGGATGCTTTTGCCTCTCTAAGAAATAAAGGAAAACAATAAGCCAATATTAGCTCCTCCGATGAGCCTGGCCGTTCGGGACTGCCTTGGGAACTGCCAGCTCGTTCCATGTAACACACGGAGAGCCCTCAGCTGCCGGGGACTCTCATTCACATCTGTCTGTGCCAGATTTCAACCACTGAAAGGCTGTTCCTAGATCCCTTGATAATTCCTATAAACTTATTTCCCTGGCATGCTGAGGGTTTTTTTTCCTTTCATAATTTTGCCTTCTTTAAACAACTCCCAGTTTAGACTGGATTTGTTTTTTCCACTCAGCAGTAGGTTCATCCCTGTGCTGGGCTTCCTCTGTGTCTCATTTCCAAATGTGCTGAGCAACTTGTCACCAGACCAGGTCCAGCAGCTCTCATCAGGCAGCAGATGATTGTCACAAGGGTTGTCAATGAGAGGTGCTGGATATTGCGTGCATTACAAAGACATATTTTAGTACCTAGAGAGGAGCTGGGATCTTTTGCAAATCCTGCTCTGCTGGGGATTTTTGGCATTTTGTGCTGCACTCACAATGAGGCCAAATGGCAGCACAGGAGTGCCCATTTCTGCAGACATGTGGAGCACCCGGAGACCCCAGGATTGCCTCTTCCATCAGGGGGAGGTCATGGGGTAAACCCCCAGTTCAGCAACCAGCATTTTGCAGTAGTGTGAGCAATTTGCACGCCTTGTTCAGGACCCAGTTAATATCTGGGCTTCCCCTGGGCAAGCAAGAGCACGCGGAAAGGGTTAAGCGCTGCCCTGGGGAAGGTGGGTCTTACCAGTTTGTCTCCATGGAAAAGCAGGGAGCTGAAGCATCTGCCAGAGCTCGTTAGGGATAATGCAACCTGATCGGAGACAGAGCTTTATCCAGCGGCTGAAGGAACCCGCAGGGTGGCTTTCATCTGACCTTGCACAGGATTGCAGGGTCTCTCCCTGGGGCACAGCCCCTGCAGCCCCGCTCTCTCTTTCCGAAGAAAGTTATTGAGGATGGAAGGGACGAGTGTCTCTGCTGCAGGGACCATGGCACTCAGGAGTTAGACGTGTCACAGCCCGTGGGTGTTTAGAGGGACAGGTTATTTTGTGCTGGCCAAGCAGAGCCTTAATCGAAACATCCAAACATCGCTAGAGCTGCTTCCCCAGTGACTCGGGAACCACGGCGGGATGAGTCAGGCAGAGCCACACTCCGAGAGGAAAGCAGTGGGCCCAGACGGGGACTGTTCAGCTGAGCTGCAATGAAATTTCAGAACAGAAACACAAAAAAAGAAGTGACCTGGCCCCAATCCACCCGTGGTATGTGTTTTGCAAACCCCAAAGCTGTTGTGCTCACAGTCTGCTTGATGTGCAAGATAACGGGACCACGTGCCTGACAGAAAATCCCGAGTTTCCCAGGACATCAGAACCGTACGTTTCCCTGGAATGACAAGTTCTATCTTTGGCAAACGAAACTCAGGCTCTTTAGTATGCTTCTCCCTCAATGCTCCATGTTAGCATGTGTTTGTTTAGCAAACAGTTACTAGGAGGCCTCGGTAGGATAAAAAAAAAAAAGTGACACTGAGTATTATTATTCATGGATGGAGGTGGGGAGGAGAAAGAAAAACAGTGCTAATATAGCCAATGAGTTCAAGTAAGGTTCAACTTTGCTATTCCAAAATCTGCTGCTATGATAATGAGACAGTCAAATCAGCTCCAATTAAGAGCTCAGGAAGGCTCAGCCTTTCAAAGAAGTACATTCGTGACAAGATTAATTTCTGTCAGCCAGTATATAGCGTGGTATCATCCTATATTAACATAGAAACCCCAAAC
This sequence comes from Nyctibius grandis, assembly GCF_013368605.1. NCBI lineage: Eukaryota > Metazoa > Chordata > Aves > Nyctibiiformes > Nyctibiidae > Nyctibius > Nyctibius grandis. The sequence goes on from NC_090676.1 coordinate 8,973,426, forward strand.
ATGAAAAAGGCAACTGAAAAATGCACCAAAACCCAGTGAAGTATATAATTTCCCTTAATCTTCAATGCTGGTCTTTGCTATTCTGCACATGGATTAAACTATGATGTACCACCTTGGCACTGTTCAGCTGCCATTTACAGGAAACCTTGCCTCCTCCCCTCCCCTCTCTTCAGTAAGCATTCACTGCAAGGCAGCGCGCCTGCATTTTACAAACAGTTCCAGGTGACTTGTATTAGAGTAAAGGGAAAAAATCAGTAAAACAGCCACTAAAAAAAATAAACAACCAAAAAACTCCAAGAATCAGTATAAAAACCAGCTCTGCTCCCTACCCAAATGGACAGAGTGGCTTTTTTTTTCTTTTTCTTCTTTTTTTTTTCCTCTTTTTTTTTCTTTTTTTTTCTTCTTTCTATTTAGCGCTGGTTTTCTGCGGTCCCCTGTGCATGGCAAAAGGCGTGGTGGAGAAAAAGTAAGTTCTTGTTGTAAATGTGCTTCTCAGATACCACGGTAGCATAAATTGAGTCTCTGCTGCTTGTGACCACCCTGGGAGGGTGACAGTAGCAGAGTGATCTCAGAGGTCTGTGCTGAGGAGGGGATGAGAGAAGGAAGGGACTGCACGGTGTGGCGTGTGTGTCATTGCTGGCCTGCCTGTGCGGTGTCTGTTGGGAGCATGCTGGGATGCAGTAACATAGGAGAGGCTATCATAAGAGATTTCAAAGCTATCAGAAAGCCAAAGGCTATCAGGAGTAGATGTTTATTTCTTGTGGTTTGGAAAGGCTTGCTGTTGTGTCCATGTCCGGAAGGCAGTGAGCATGGGAATGAGCGTTCCCAGATTGTCAACTGACTCTTCAAAGAGTTTGAGCTTTTTCTGAGCTCAATAGAGACTTTAAAAAATAAAAATAAATAAATAAAATATCCCCAAACAAAAAAAAAACCTCACACAACAAAGAACCAAGTATACATCTCCACACTTCAGTTTCATCCTCTATATTTATAGCTAGAATGCATCAAAAGTGTCTTACTGAGCTGAGATCAAACTCTCTTGTTGAAATCCTGATGTACAGCTGCCTCTTTGTGTTCTAACAGATTCTGTATCTACTCTCTCTACTTACCACTTGCTCAGGCCTCATACTAATATGAATGATTAATTGCCAAGGATTAGCTTTTAGCTGCTTTTGCACACAGTTTGTATACAGTTGTTGCTATTTATTAAATATGTGATATCTAATCCGGTGTTTAGTGCTTACAAAGGGAAGAGCCATCTGTGCCTGAGATTTAAACACTTCATTCACTTTGTGCCGAAGCCCTCACCAAGGGCTCCGTGCTCTGCTGTAGTTAGAGAAAACCCTTGGGAAGCTAGCCTTGGGAAGCCAGCCTTGGGAAGGGTGGGCCCATGTGTGGACGTGTCCCTGCATCAAAGCCCTTCTGTCTGATGCAAGGTCTGCCTGCCGACAACGAAGATAAGGGTGGGCATGATGGAGAGCAGAGAAACTGGTCGGGAAAACAAGAGGTTTTACCAGCATAAAGGACTAAGAGCAAGGAAGGTGCTGGGAGCTTGGAGGGATCCTGCAGAGATGTTTCCCATCACCTGCAGGCTTCATATGGCTCTTTTGCAAAAAGTGGGGTGCTAATATTCAATTTCTTTGCAAGCTGCTTGCAAGGAATCAACAATTAACAGCTGTAATGCCTTGTGTGAGCCCAAGGCTTTGTCACCAGTGCAATATAGGCCACCAAAGCTCCTCTTACATCAGGCTGTAAATGTATGGGCAAACTCTGGGGCTGTGCAGCCGGGGCAAAGGCTGCACCCACGGTACAGGAGGATTTGTCTCCCTCAAGGAGTACATCTCCTCCAGCTTGTGAGACAGAAAAGTGCCTCAGCGTAAAGTGTGTACCCTTGTTCTAAGTGTGAATGGGAAAAAAACCCTCTGAAACCCACTGGAGAAACCTCCCGTGACCTGCAGAAGGAGCCCAGGTGCAGCGGTCCCGTAAGCTGGTTAGCAGGTCAAGAGAGGTTCTCCTCCCCCTCTACTCTGCCCTGGTGAGGCCGCATCTGGAATATTGTGTCCAGTTCTGGGCCCCTCAGTTCAAGAAGGACAGGGAACTGCTAGAGAGAGTCCAGCGCAGAGCCACGAAGATGATTAAGGGAGTGGAACATCTCCCTTCTGAGGAGAGGCTGAGGGAGCTGGGTCTCTTTAGCTTAGAGAAGAGGAGACTGAGGGGTGACCTCATTAATGTTTATAAATATGTAAAGGGCAAGTGTCACGAGGATGGAGCCAGGCTCTTCTCAGTGACATCCCTTGACAGGACAAGGGGCAATGGGTGCAAGCTGGAACACAGGAGGTTCTGCATAAATATGAGGAAAAACTTCTTTACGGTGAGGGTGACCGAACACTGGAACAGGCTGCCCAGAGAGGTTGTGGAGTCTCCTTCTCTGGAGACATTCAAAACCCACCTGGACGCGTTCCTGTGTGATATGGTCTAGGTAATCCTGCTCCGGCAGGGGGATTGGACTAGATGATCTTTCGAGGTCCCTTCCAATCCCTAACATTCTGTGATTCTGTGATTCTGTGTGATTCTGTGATTCTGTGAAGTTAAAGTCGGCCCTTAGGAACAGCCTCCTGAAACGCTCAGACACGCGGGTAACAGGGCCACGCTAGGTCAAACATATTAAACAGGTAGAGGATACTGCCACTGCCTTTCTACCTATAGGGATTTACTGTTCCTGCAGGCTTCCCTCTCTCTTCATAATGTCATCAGTGTGGTGGTGGTGGTAACCAGGTTTGCCACTTCTCCTAACACATTTCTGAAAAAAATGTTAAACAGGCCACCATTTTTTGCAGACAAAACATCATTTGAGCTCAGTTCTAATTTCCTCACTGTGTGGCAACCCAGTATGGTATCAATGACTAGTTAAATCTCCCTGCAGCAAAACTAATTATACCTTTTGGTGAGAAAGCAGCAGTGGAACTGGTTTAGTCTTCCAAAAAATTCCACACTGTAATATGCAGGACTAATGTGCCTCAGATTTGAAAAGAATTAATATCAATTATTCTCATGCATATTCATGAGAGGAAGACTGGTTTAGCAATCAAGCTAATAGTTTTTTCTTAATTACATTTAGTTGATTTCATGCTATCTTGGCATATTCCTTATTGAATTTAACCATTAATCAAAAACCTCTCCCACAACTACTCCAGCAAACAGCAACACTTTAAGCTCAGCATCCCCCATAAATAGTGTCTGAGGCTGAGAAAAATGCTGGGGACAGTGGGAGTTAATGACAACCATTTTCTCTCCCTGGTTCAGGGTAAAATCACAAAAGCATCTTGAAGAGCAGTTCCCAGGCATTCACGAGTGCTGAGCGTTAAGGCATTCAATTTTTTAATTTTTTATTTTTCTGAATCCAAACCATTACCTACTTGAATGCAAAATAGATAGCAGGAATGGGAGATGTACCTGAAAGGGGAGCACCAAGCTGGAGGGAAGGTTTTGCCTGCGTAGGTGGTCTGGAGCTTGACCCCGATAACAGCTAAGGACTTGCTGTGGTGGAGAGGGGGGAAGAGCAGATGGGGATTTCACCATTAGGGTCTGTGTCTTTAGTTGTCTTCCAGGGAAAGACCAGGCTGTAATACCGCGCTGCCATTCCAACTTCTGTGCTCCAAGACCAGCACTTTGCACAGTGCAAAGGGTGGGAACATGTAAGCAAGATGAAGCCGTAGTGGGTCAGGCAAGAGGGCTGGGAAGGGTGATGGAGGAGTGCTCGCAAAGGAGACCCTGGGGTCAGGTTGGCAGAGAGATGGGGAGAGCGGGCGCTGGCGTGGCTGGAGCCCTTCTTGGGAGCATGTATCACCCTCTGACGTGCGGGGCCTGAGCGGAGCGTGCTGCCACGACTTGAGGATGGCAGCAAGGGTTGTCTGCGTGGACGTGCAGGGAGGACATGCAAACAGTTTGGGTCTGTCTGGGGCTGTTGGGGCTGGGTATCTTGCAGCAGCGCTGCTTGCTGGGGCTGCAGTCTTCCTGGGCAGAAGGGAAGGCCAGGAGAAAAATGGGAAACCTGAGCTTCCACGTGCTGTGCGTTTGTTTTCTTTTGTGATTTTCCCCGTGCTAGCAGCAGCAGAAATAGGACAGATGCTCGCCTCTCATCCTCTCTTGAGCACTATCACCGCACTGATGTCTGAAGGCAGTGGATGCCTTTGAAGTTTGCCTTTTCAGTATTTTCACTTATTTATCATTTTCTTCTCCAGCGCATCATTTGCATATGGGCTTTGCTCAGAAGGAAGACTGACATTATTTATCATTTAATGGGGCTTGATAGCTCTCTGACAACTAACCGTGTTCTTGACAGCATTAAGGAATTTACAGGCAGCCATGCCTGAAAGCTACTGTTCTGCCCACTTTAGCTTAGTCAGCAGCAGTTGTAGCTGCAACTTTCTGGGTGCCTGTAGGCAAACGAAGCATTGACATATAATCAGCAGAAGTATTGTATCCCCTTTTAAACCAAATAGACTTACTCTCTCAACAGATAAAATTGTTAAAGCTATAACTGAAATAAAATAATTAACCATTATTCAATCTCAGCTTTTCCAGGCAATGCCAAAATTAAGATCACATATATTTCCAAAGCAAGATATAAATGGTTTTATGTTGATTTTGTTTTTATGGATTTTGTACTATGCAGTAATGCTTACAGAAGAGCACAGGAGGTTACATTCTCACAGGCTGTGGACACTGAGGCCACCGCAGGGATGTGAGTGAGCTGGTGTGTGCAGGGTCCTACACAGATCTCCTGGTGCAAACAGGTCTCAAGGACCCCCTTGGGGCAGGATGCAGGAATGGCATGTAAAGTGCCAGACTAGGGAAAACTCTTAAGCGTGGGTTTATATTCCACAGGATTCAGTGGGACTTAAGGGTTTTGGTCTTACATTGCATCTTAACATCCTTCTGCATGAAAAAGCAGATTAAAGGTTCTCTGTATTTCCCTCGCAACACTATCCCCAAGTTCGGCTTCAGCTTCTTGTCATGATCCAAGAAGCAAGTGTTACCTTTTGTTGTGGCCTCAGCATTTTGTAGAAAAAGCATCCTGCAAGCCCAATGGTCAGAATCATGACATCAGAAGTGACCCTGTTCTGCGAACTCTTTCACTTAATGAATAAATAGGCATTTTCTAGTGAAGAGATGTTTCCTAAAACAAGTCTCTGTCAATAAATACCATAGACATGTATAGCTGCCATGAGCAGGAGATGTTATTCCCATGCAGAACGAAGCGGGGAGGAGATGAAGGAACTCTCCATCTGTTTCTGCACTGTGCAGCACGTGGGATATCACTCAAAATACACTGTGCTCTCTGTTTCTCAGAGCCTGGGGAGACAGAGGCTGGCATAGGCATGGATGGAGCTGGGCAGTTTGACTCAAAGTATATTGTTTGCCTGGGGAAGTAGGGGGGCTGCAGGAAAAATCCCTTAGTAAATGGAGCACATGAATGAAACCTGGTCCTGATGCCAAGTTTATTCTGCAGGCCTTGATGGAGCTAAAAAAGCGCATTAGACAAAACCATTATTGAACTTCTTGATTACATAACAATTTCCTCATCGTATTTCCAAGAATATTGAATCTATATTCAAACACCCTCCTACTCTCTCCCACACACAACCCTTTCTCCTTGCTATATCAGCTTCATTACTGAGTATGAAGACAGGAAAAGTATAGGGCATGTTGCCATGAGCAGATAGATCTCAGATGCTTACACTGAGATTTTAGAGCCATCTATGGGATTTGGACAGCCAATTCTCATTAATTTTAATGGCCTTGAAAGGCTCCGGTCTTATGCCTTGACCTTAGTTAGGGTCTTTAGCAGTGCAAAGAACAGATAATTGAGCAATAAATATCACCAAACCTAAAGGCTGGGTTAGTCCCTGCTGCCTAAAACTTACCCCGCTCTGTGCTGTCTGGGGGTGGCATGCACAGTTTTGCTGCCCACAAACTGCTGCTACCACAAGCTTGAGAAAGAGAGACAGGAGATTTCTGAACAGACTGGCTTCTTTGCGGGAGCCCTCAGCCCCCCCAGGGATGAGCGCAGACCTTGCCAACACTAAGGATGAATCCCTGGGGCCACTCTCACCCCGCCAGCAGGATGAGGCCCAGGGCAGGTAGGTATCTCCTGAAAGGTGTGTGGTAGAGGTTGCCTGCCTAGTTTTTGGGGGGATTTTGGAGGATGTGGAGATTAATGGCTTGCAAGTATGGCACATCCATCCTGCCTCGGGAAGCAGCAGTTGCACACAAACTGGTTACTCTAACTCACATAATCAGCTTGCTTGTCTCATTTGCATGTGTAATAACCAGCATGTATGTACAATCAAGCTAATCCCTTTGAGGCAATGCTTTAAATTCATTCAAAACCTTGCCCTGCCTGTCCTTGGGTTATTTAGCTTTCACAAAGGAACCATAGCAGCAATCCAGAGATTCACTCAATAAAAATCTTTGTGCAACAGTCAATTTAGTGGAGGAGAAGTTTTTTTTTCTGGAATCCTGCCCATACATACTGAGACTTGCACTACAAGCCAGCACTGCCATTAGGAGCCCATCCAATACTCTCTGCAAGTCACCTAGAAAAGTACCTGATGGGGAATTTCACAATTTATGGTATGTCACTACAGGTGAAACGTAAGAGTAAATACAGAAGCAAAGAGGAAGGGAACTACACAGCTTCTCCCATGCAATCCGTTGGCGGAAATGGTCTGATAAGTTGTGCAGGGAAAAACTAGTCTTAAACCCTGTCAGCTTTACGAGGGGTTTAAGGAGTGTCTGTGATGCTCTGTTGTGGATACCCGCCCAGTAAGACCTGGCCTGTCAGGGCTCCTCTCCTTAGCTCCACTGGAGCCCATGTGAGGACACTGGAGAACAGCTCTCATGGTTGTGGCACCAGAAGTACATGGATTCCCTCACCTGCCTCTGCCACCAATGTGGCCTGTCCTCAGGCCAGTCATTTCAGCCTTTTGTGCCTCCAAATCTTTTTCCTGTGCCTCCAAATTTTAGGCTGCAAGCTTTTCCGTTGTTTTAGCTGTGCGTTTTATAGGACCTACTGCAGACATGGGGCATCCAAGTCAGAAGTCCTGGACGTGCCTGCAGTGATATTGGAGGTGCCTTCCCCAGCCTCCATAACAAGTCAACATATGCCAGATAAGCCAGCAGTAAGACCTAGGAAGGGGTACATCTAGCTCCATAGGAATATGCATATGCTTGCCTAAGCAGCTGGAGCCTCATTCACTGCAGAGTCATTGTTCCTGCTCAAGTCCAAATTTGTCCCATTGGCTTTTCTTGTTAAAGAGAAGTGAACCTGGAGTAGGAAAGGAAGGAGGAAAGGCCAGGAATAGAATTAAAAGGCTGCCTGACACACAGAGCATCTCAGTGGAAAATACGAATGCTGCCAAGCTACAGGTTCAGCATGGCCAAGGTAGGAAACCTTATTAGACAGACAGATGGTGATTTCTATAATCTGAATTCCCAGACTGTAAATACATTGGGCTAGAGTCCTGTGCCACTGATTGCAGTGCTAATGCCTGACAGCAGCAGCTGGATCCAGTTTTCTGTGGACAGCTTGCCCCTTGGGTGGTTTTTGTTGGATGATGGATGCTACCAGGACAAGGTATGCTTTAGAGAAGAAGAAGGATTTTCTAAACCCGGCTGGAGATATTTCATCTCCCAGTTTTTTGTACTTTCCAAGTGAAAAGTGCTTTGAATACCTGAGGACAGTTAACTCACATTTAGAATTTTTTCTTAGCCTGACAAGATTCACAAAGATGTATGATTGTAGTAGATCAATAAGGGGAAAAATCTGTATCTTAGGAGCACAGGTGACATCTTGCTGCAACTTGTGGGAGAACTGATAAATGTCTCTCTCTGCATATTGCTTAGCTCCGTGGCTAAATCTGCTAAACCAAAACCAAATTTTACCCTCAGATCTCCTAGTTTTCAAATTTATATTCATCTGGCATTGCCTTGATCTTCAAAGCAGGAAGGTATCAAAGGAAGCAGAAGGTTTGACACCAATTACTGCTGCTGGATGTCATCCACTGAATAAAGATGGAGTGTTAATATTTACACTGAAAGTGAAGGAGATAAAACAGACTAGGTACATCTAAGTCAACAAAGCAGCCCTTCTGTGTATAGTGGGCAGAGATAAAACCAAGCAAAAAATTTGAAATTACCGTTGAAAACATCCCAAACACCTTTAGAAATGTTGGGTTGTAAACAAAGAAATGACAGCAAAAGCACTAAAAAAGCCTTTTAGGAAAGCAAATCAGGCTCCCTGCTTCTCAGGGGTATTACCTGGTCTCCAGGAGACGGTCTTTTGAAACAACCAACCACGCAGAAGTAGTTAACATCTAAATTTCTCCCCCCTTCACCATGAGACACTTGACACATTTTGTTCTCTTGAGTTTGAAGCCATAAGTTCAAGAACTTTTCCCTGCGTCGCTCTCTGCTTCTCTTCATTCCGTGATTCTTCCTACTTTTTTGCACCCTCCAAGTCTCGCCCACAGCTTCTTTGGCTCATTGACCTAAGAAGTCTCTCAACAAGGCAACCCTCACCCCCCGCTCCCATTGCGCAAGTTGTTGTGGGGTTGTTTGTATTTCAGCAGCAAATTTATGGAAGAGGAAGATAGCGAGGAGGAGGCGAAAGGTTCACTAGCACTGTGAGGGTGCACAGCACAGCTAACTACAAACATTCTTTTAGGCAAACTGTTTAAAAAGGAAAAGGAATCTTCCGAGCATATTTTTCCTGGCAACAGTTTAGTAACTGAAAACAAGGGTATTCTAAAATTTCTGGTACTAGAGCATTGCATAGGAGGCTATTACACCTTCAATTCTTCCATTTAATCCAATTTAGACAATGAAACCAGAGTGTTTAATCAAGCTTTTTTTTTTTAGTCAAATCTCATTCTTCAGATTAAATTACTAGGTCTGCAGTGTCATGCACAAATCAGTTTCATAGTACATTTTAGTGAGTTAAAAGGTAAATTATTTTATTACATTGATTTGGAAGGGATTTTCTTAACAGCAAGAGGATTTTAAAACACTTGTTGAAATAAAAATTTCAAAATTGAAACTCTTGCCTTAAATTTGGAGTTTTTGAAGGTATATGAGCTTTTCTCCTAAAGCCATAGCTTAAGCTTGCTATAGGAATTTAATTCAGGTGAAGCTTCCAGCCCATGTAGACCATTTCTGCCTTTCAGCTTTGAAGAAGAGGTGAGGGTCTTCTTGAGAAGACCACAGCGTTTCTGAACCATATTGGATCTGCATGTTTCTCCTATAGCAGCAAGGCCTGTTTCACCGTAGTGACTGTCCGTTTAGGATAAATGTTCAGAAGTCTGATATTTCCTGACTGTTCGGATGTCTGTGCTGGGCTTGACTGAAGAGAAATCCTGCAAGAATTTCTTTCTCCAGTGCCCTAGGCGGTAACTGTGGATATTCTGGTATTGTGAGGCTGACTGAGAAAGGTGACTGTGAGGAAACCTAAAATCTAGTTATATGGGAAGGAGTGTGTCAGAATTGCAATTCATGATGCAGAACTCTTATCATATGTTTTATAATTCATTGCTTAATATTGTGTAGCTAGTCATCATGCGCATACGCTGCAATTGATTTCGTGCTGCTTTTCTATCAAGCAGGAGAAAAGTGAGCATAAGGGATCAGCTTACACTGACATGAATATATAAAACATTAGTCACATATATGTGTGTTTTGAAATCATTGCTGGATTTTGGCAGTAACCTAAGAAACTAGATATAATCCCATCCAATTAACAAACTACAAAAATAATTCACTAGTAGAAAAAAACACTTCTCAAATTGTCTGTCAGCTCTAAAACCTCCCTAAAATGACTTTAAAAGAAGGTGTAATTTGGGAAAACTGGGAAGTATAGCATTAATGTCTACATAAAACAGGCATGGAAGGACAGCTTGCCTACACTGAAAGCTGCAAATACACTAATCTAGCACTTCACGTTTTCTGGCTCTGCATGGAGTCGGTGGCCCAGGATCTGATCAGATTTACGTGGTTTTTTAGAGAGGTTGCTCACTGCAGACCCTTCTCTCATTGCACTCTTTAGCCCAACAGCTGGTTTCTGATAATGGATGAGCTGCTCAGTGGTTGGACCTGCCCTGCCTTGACTGTCTCAGTGTTGTGCAGTTTGGTTTGCCTGGATGAATTTGCTCTTTCCCCTGGTTCTGATGAGGAGCTAGGATGGGCAGTCGGTCGCATGCAGAGTAGCTCAGAGCTCAAAATGTTTTAGAAAGCTTGGTCAAGTTTTCATGTATTTCACAACTGTCAAGTTTCAAATTAGAGATGAGTCAGTAAAAAGGAGTGTATTATTACTTTTATGCTTATATGTAGTAGAACTGTACACACATCTCTGTAACTAGCCACAGCGACCCAAAATTACGGATGTAATCGCGCTTTAAATGGAGGACATTGCTCTGATCGAATCTTGCATTCACAATTGCATTCCTTCTTGATTCCTTCTTAGATTCCAGACCCTCTTGTCCAGACGGGCTTTGTTGGGCACCTAATTAGTCATTAATCAAAAGCTCCTGCTGTGAATTGCTTCACAGCCCTCCTGGCATCCTAGCTGCTTGGTACGTGCTCCTTGACCACACAGAGATGAAGGCACAGGAGTTGAAGGAGATGCTTTCTCTCCTTTAGGCATCTGACATAACTAAAGCAACTTTCAAAATAAAACTACCTCAGGATGCATTGGTTATCTGACTTCTGTGTACTAGGAGCAAAATTAGTCTTGAAACACGTAAGTGGAAATACAGCCATGTGTTAATGGCAATGATAGATAGCATAATATATTCTGAGATGAACTCATTGTTTTCTTTTTCCTTTCCAGATTTTGGCAATCATTTCCATCATGTTTATTGTACTATCTACAATTGCCTTGTCCCTTAACACACTTCCTGAACTACAAGGCGTGGATGAATTTGGGCAGACTACAGATAATCCCCAACTTGCCCACGTGGAAGCGGTGTGCATTGCATGGTTTACAATGGAATACCTCTTGCGGTTCCTATCCTCGCCTAAGAAATGGAAGTTTTTCAAAGGCCCGTTGAATGCAATTGATTTGCTAGCTATCTTACCGTACTATGTCACTATCTTCCTCACAGAATCCAATAAAAGTGTACTTCAGTTCCAAAATGTACGACGAGTGGTCCAAATATTTCGGATTATGAGGATACTCCGGATTCTAAAGCTCGCCCGGCACTCAACGGGTTTACAGTCCTTGGGGTTTACACTAAGGAGGAGTTACAATGAGCTTGGATTACTCATCTTGTTTTTGGCCATGGGCATTATGATCTTTTCCAGTTTAGTGTTTTTTGCAGAAAAGGATGAGGATGATACAAAATTCAAGAGCATCCCAGCTTCTTTCTGGTGGGCAACAATCACCATGACAACAGTAGGCTATGGAGACATCTACCCCAAAACACTTTTAGGTAAAATAGTAGGAGGACTGTGCTGCATTGCTGGAGTACTGGTGATTGCTCTTCCCATCCCAATTATTGTCAATAACTTCTCTGAGTTCTACAAAGAGCAGAAGAGGCAGGAGAAAGCCATTAAGCGCAGGGAAGCCCTTGAAAGAGCAAAAAGGAACGGCAGTATTGTTTCCATGAACATGAAGGATGTGTTTGCCCGTAGTATAGAACTCATGGACATTGTGGTTGAAAAGAATGGAGAAAGCATAGCCAAAAAGGATAAAGTTCAGGACAATCATTTATCTCCCAGCAAATGGAAATGGACCAAGAGAACACTCTCTGAAACTAGCTCTAGTAAATCTTTTGAAACTAAGGAACAAGGATCTCCAGAAAAAGCCAGGTCATCTTCAAGTCCCCAGCACCTGAATGTCCAACAGCTGGAGGACATGTATAACAAAATGGCAAAGACTCAGTCCCAGCCAAACCTTAATACTAAAGAGTCGAGTCAACCTGGAAAGCAAAATGAAGAGCTGGAAATGGAAACCCTTCCCGGCCCTATGGTGCCCTTGCTGACAACTCGCACTGATGGGATCATTGACATGAGGAGCATGTCCAGCATCGACAGCTTCATAAGTTGCGCGGCGGAGTTCCCTGAGTCCGGGAGGTTTTCCCACAGCCCGCTCGCTACCCTTCCCTCCAAAGGTGGCATTAACACAATTCAGGAGCAGAGCAGGCCAGAGGGGTGCGGCGCCAGATTTGTGGAAATGAACCCAAGCGCTGAGGGCAGCCACCGTTCGGCTTTTTTCATAGAAAGTCCCAAAAGCTCCGTAAAGGCCAGTAACCCTTTAAAACTAAGATCTCTGAAAGTCAACTTCATGGAAGAGGACACCAGCACATTAATACCAGCATCAAATGTACTGAGAATATATCCAGACCCTCTCAAGAGCCGGGGAGCTGCTGCTGCTGCCATGGATACTTCCTTACTCTCTGACAGATCCCTCATGAGCCCAGAAACCTCGATCTACACAACCGCGAGTGCGAGAACACCTCCAAAGTCACCAGAGACGCAGACAGCCATAGCTTTCAACTTCCATGATGCTGGTATACACAAATATATAGATGCTGACACTGATGATGAAGGTCAGCTGCTATATGATTCAAGTCCACCCGGAAATGTGAGTCCCAAGTACAATGTTACAAGCAGTGGCTATCTAAAGCAAAAGGACAATGTTTATAGAACAGAGAAGAACCATCTAGAAGCTGCTGCTTTACCCACCTCCCCTAAGCTGATAGGGCAAAACTGCATTTACTCTATGGAAGGTATCACTGGAAGAACCCAGGGCAATCAGGAGACTGTTAGACTAGAAAATCACATTTCCCCAGAAGTCCGTGTATTACCAGGCAGTGGAGGACGTGCTAACACACATGATCAAAGCATCTGAGATGGGCTCCAAAAGAACTTAATGAAAGTTTAAAGGAATGTCTTTACAGTCAACACAAAAAAAAAGAGCTTCTGCATGGCATGAACTTGGCTGAAACAAGCCACCTGTTTCTAAAAGTCTGGGGGAGGTCCAGTGTGGGTTTGTGAAAATGTCCTTCTCTGAAACAACTCTAAAGACATTGCCCACATGAGTCAAAAAAAAAAAGGATTGCAAGTCATGATCACACATTGATCTCCTTTCATGTTGTCCAGTGAAGCCAATGTGACCAAATATCCATCCATTCCCCTTGAACGCTAGAGCTCCTTTTGGAAATATTAACATCTGATTTGCATTAGTTCCATAAAGGATGCCAAGGCAGCCAGATTTGAACTCTGGAATAAATTGCTGGGGTTGGTATATAGCTATCAAAAACACAATGCTCACTGCTTCAGGGCAGCTGTTCCCCATCTACAGCTTTCTCTGATGGATATTATGTCTAAAGGTAACAGGGAACACTTGCATTATTGGAAAATCCAAGTGAAAACCATTTAAAACAAATAACGGTCTAGAGAAACCTATTATTAAAATGCTCTGTGTGTGTTTAACAATACGATATCCTGTAGAACCTGATGTTTTCTTTTGAAATATTCAGCAGGGTGAGTTGCACCACTTGTATCTAATTCCAAACATCCCCTAGGACATAGTGAAACTTGCACTTACCCTCTGCTAAAAATCGATTACCTGCCCCGGGGCCAGCGCGTGGCCCTCAGGGGACCCACAGCCCACGCTGGGAAGGTGTGAAGGAGCCATGCAGAAGCAGGACTCTCCGGAGGCATCGCAGCCAGACCCCCTTCCCGGTGCCGGGGAGCGTAGGGCTGGAAGGAGAGCTCAGCTCTCGCCCTACCCTTCTGCGGAAGGGAGGTGCTCGCTGCCCTGCCCCATGGGGACGGCCGAGCGCGACGGCGGTGCCGATGCCGTGGCTGACCCCTTCGGTACGTGCCGGGGGTACCGGGACGGCTCCCCGGGCCTCCCCTTCCCGCCCGCACGCCGACTCCAGGCATCGGCCAAAGTCTCGCTCTTGACGTAGGAGAGGAACCGGTCGGTCTGAAGCTTTTTGCGCCCGAGCGGCGCGGTGAAAGATATGCAAGTGTTATATAAATATGCAAAAAGAGGGATTCGTTAGCGACCCACCCCGGGCCTGGCTGTGCTCTCTCTCGCGAGGAGGTCGAGCAGGAGTGGCTCCTGCAGAGCTGCGGCGTGAAGCAGCTGCGAGAGACAGGAGAATCAGGCCTGATGTTTTAATAACATCCAGTCATTTTTAAACGAAACAAGAAAAAAAAAAGAAAAAAAAAGATCTGACCATTTTAAATGAACAGAACTAGCAGCCACCAGCCTAGGTTTTTAAAATACTATTGTTTCAATAAAGTTATGTCAAATTGTGTAGGAAATAATTTGTCTTTGGTTTTTAATCTCGGGGGGGGGAAAGCACTTTACGTTGACTTTTGTTGTTGTTGTTGCGATGCTGGAGTAGGATAGCAGAGTGTAACAATCAAGCACTTTAACCAAGCACTATTTTAATTTGTGCCTCCTGTCATGACCGTGATTTGTTACACGCCTGTAGCAAGTCACAACCTGTCCTGTGATAACTGTGATGATGGTAATCTTTTATGTTGTTCTCTGTTTCTACTGTAAAACTCAATTGTAAATAACTCTGTCAATGAGCGTTTCCTGACCTATTTCCGAGTACCTGCCGGGGCACACAACGATCTGCATGCAGCAGGTCCGGGGACGTGCTGAGACACGGGACGCGGGAGCGGAGGCGCACAGGCGGGAGGAAGACCCTGAGCTGCTCGAGTCTGCTGCGTTTTGTTCCTTTCTATTGTAAAAAAAAAGCTGTTGGTTAGTCCTGAGTGTAAATGTCTGTCCGTCCAAGCTGTACAGTACTTCTGTCTGTAATCCGTAATAGTGAATGCAGCATGTACGGACAAAAGCAATAAGCACATGTATGTTTTAGGAACTATTATGAGTTACGACGATAGCTTTGTTAGGTCTCTCCTTGGCACAAACTGTACACGCATTGGAGTTAACTCTGCTCTGCTCAGCCAACCCCATCCCTGGGCGGTGGGACGTAGCCCAAGGTACCCGCTCAGAAGTCGCCCTTGCGTCCCAGCAAGGCAGGACCCTGGGGAAGGCGTGAGTAAGACCTGAGACACCACCTCAGGAATTAGCCCGCCAGCAGCGAGAGACCTTGTGCCGTGCAAAGAGTGATGCGGGAGGTACTCAAAATCAGCTCGAGGCACCTAAGAGTGCAAACGATACTCCCCAGAGTATTTACGCAGAGCCAATTCCTGAGGTTCGTCAGCTTTTACTCTGCCTTCACTCAGCCAAAACCACTGTTCCTCTGAGTGGGCTCTTTGCCTGGTGAAGGACTTTAGGATTTGGCCATAGTAAATACAAGTGTACTTAGAGGAACCGATGTATTGCTGAGATACTAGTTAAGATTGAGTCGTCACGAAAAAGTAAAGTGACTTTCCAGCAGATAAGCTTTAAATACTGATTTATTCTGTGGCTTTCTGGGGCCACAGAGTGGCAATGAGAAATCTTAAAGAGAACAGTCTTAACATAATCTCTATGTTTCAGTGATCATTCATGTCTGCCATCAGCACAAATGTAAAAAGAAGAAAAATCAGGGAAAATTTTTTTGATAAAAAGTAAGTAATAGTGATTTCCAAGTTAAATATTTTTAGAGCTGATGCTTTCATGTGGAAAAAAAAAAGTCATATTTTACATATCACGAAAGTGAACGTATTTAAATATAGCCATATAGTGTAGTATTTACCACACTCTCATCCAAATGGATTTATTTGGTTTATAGATGGCACTGACAAAAATGTATAGATCAACAATTCTATCATTTGTTAATTGATAATCAACTGGTGCAACTCTCCTTGTAACCAAAGGCCCTCTGTCTGCCTTGTGTGATCGCTCACGACACACACCTTATATCATCTATTTAGTCCTACCTTTAAAGTAGCATTTTATTGAGTCACTTTTGAAAGCCAAATTCAAAAGTATCATTAAAAATCTACCTTTTAAGTCTGAATAGCCAAAGTCCTATAGATTTCTTATAGAAAGCAAATAATTTAAAATTAAGCATATAATATGCTTGAAGAGCATTTCTTTCTTATTTGTGTATGAAGATGTAGCTCTCATTTTGTGCCCAGTTAAAAAGGAAGTATGTTTAATTTATTTTAATGAAATAAAGTCTGAATATGAAGTATGTATCTATATATGTGTGTGTGTGCATAATACACATATATATAATGTAAGCACTGGGAAATCTACTCTAACATAAAGCTATGGTAGACTAAATCTGTACTCATTACAAAAGGGAAGGCAGTGCTTTGAAAACATAATGCTCACCAGATCCTGTAGACACTAGAAAGACAATTTTGTTTTATAGTTTGTTTGACACATATTTCCCAAAGCTCATAACAATTGGGGAAAATATGCAATATCTCTTGCATCGAGCTAAAGCGTGCAGTTTAATCACTGATATTTGGCATTCAGGTCTGCGAATTTACTGTGCATCATGTATCAAGCAAGCTGACAGAGTTTCACCTGCTGCAGAAGATTTCATATCTGAAAGGACTATGTATGTGAGATGTCTGTGCTTGCTTGTATCTTACGCCATCAACATCATTTTTAATACATATATATATATAAATAAATATATATATATATAGAATATATATATATATGCGGAAGGAATGGGTGCAGTTTTCTTAACCAGGAGGCAAAGATCCTTTGAGTTTTAGCCTTGAACGGAGGAAAACAGCAGTCACATTGCAGTAGATTTCTCAGTGCCTTTTCTTAGAAACTTCACTTAAGCACACTTACGGGGAAAAAAAAATGAAACAAAACAAGTCTCCTGGGAAATCCACATTTTTCTGAAAGGTTCGAGAGTCAATAAAGGTAGAAGAAGGAAAAAAAGAAAAAAAAGAGGAAAAGAAAACCCGCAGAACGCACATTCCTTTCCTGAACATGCCGTGTGTCAAATGCCGGGGAAAATCTGTCTGTGCAAGTCATGCAGAAACACATCCGAGGCGGTCGGTTTCTTTGGCAACTATGGCTGTGAAAAACTGTAGCCTTTTCTTCCCTTGCAGCTAATAAGATACACATTTCTAAGGAAAACCAGTATTCTCTTCTGTAAAATTGTAATGTATTGTTAATATTTGTACCTATTGTATATTTATGTCTTGACAGAACTATGACTGGTACAGTTTATAGTAAATAACAAGGGTATTTAAAACTTATCACAAAGACAAGGTTTCTAAAGCCAAGTTCTCTCTTTGTCGGTAAGCTCCACATAACATGATCTCCAATAGCTTTTAACACCTCATTTTAAAGTGAATAGTAGAATTACTGAATAAAATAGCCAAGCGATGGAGACCGTATGGCACTGATGCCCTCCTGCGCAGCTCAGCCGGGAGCAAGACGGGGACGTGGGCTTCCCTGGCGACTCCAAATCAGCTCCAACTTCTTCGTGTTTCCTCAGTCACTTCTGCTTACGGTAATCAGACTGAACAAGTGTTACCTTAGGTTGCTTTAGGATCACCCGCTTGGGGAGAAAATGGCTTTAAATAGTTCTTGAATAAAGTACAGATGTTCTAGTTACCTCTGTACCTCCTGTTTGCCATTGTGTTGGCTTTATAAGTACCTGATGTATGGAAAAGTCATGTGACTTTCATGCATTCCAGAGTAGTCTATTTTTCTGTTCAGATTTAAAAAAAAAGTATATATATATAAAAAAATATAAATATATATATCTGTATTTTTAGCAAATTTATAATAGGGCAATCAAGTCAGATTTCTTCTTTTTGTATTACAGAATAATATATTAGATGCTTTCTTGGTGTTCATTTCCATAGCTGATCCCCTAAACTTTTTGTTGTGGTTATTTTCTTTTGTTCTGAAAAAACACCTGCAACATCCCTCCTGGAAGTGCGTCTGCGAAAGGTCACTGAGTTTGTCTGATGTTGTCTTGTTTTTGTATTTTCCTGTTTGTGGTACTTAAAAATAACCAGGAACTGGCTACGGAAACTAAGATATTCCTTCTGAGAAACACAGTGGGCCAGACTCTGCCCTCGGTTATGGCAGTGTGAATGTCAGTGAATGCCACTGGCTTCAGTGTTAGCCACAGCCTGGACTTCAGTGTTCTTCCAGATTTACGTCGATTAAACTGAGAGCATAAAGAAGAGATGGGATTTGACTCTAACTGTCTTAATAATTATGATGGAGTTGGGATAAGCATCCAAATTTAGGCTCTTATTTTCAGGCAGTGACCTGATGATGCTCAGGAAAAGCTCCTACCTTTGGTGGAGTTTTTCCTGGGTTAAAACAGAAGGGTCAAGACTTTCATTTCCCACTGGGTTTTGGAATTTCTATTTTCAGTCCCAGACAAAATCAGGAAATGAGTAAAAATTATGGGGGAATGAAAAACCTGAATGTACACATTCAGAAAGGGACCGGATTTGGATTTGGTTATGGTAAAGTCCGTCCACATACCTGCTTACTTAATGATCTTCCTTGCTCCTTTATGGCTGTACCATCATATAAATTGAACAAAAAGCCCATGAGATAAATGTGCATCCTGCAGCTATCTCATGGCCTGTTGAAGTTTAGCACGACAAAGAGCTTCGGACTAGCTCTGTAGCTCTGCACAAACATTTCCTCTTGAATCCGCCCAGCAGTCTGGTCAGTGACCATGTTTTTTCCAAAGATGGAGTTTTGGTCCCATTTCCCTTTGTTTGCTTGTGTGATTTTCTTATATGCCCACCAGACTAGCCAATAAACATGAAACAGATTTAATTTGGGAAAACATGTGTTTCAGAAAGTCCAGATACCACCCGAACGAACAGAACAACCAGCAGACACAGTTTTGCATGTGATTATGTATCAGTGAGACCCATTTACACATGAAGGTATTAAAACTGGGTGGGATATTTCCTTTTTTTGAAAGTAATTAATGCAATAACCCGCTATACCTATCATCAACGATCACATAAATCCCTTCAAAAGACACCTTCCAGATCAGTAAGTTTGTTTGAGCATAGTCTACAAAACCATAGAAAGCGTCTAGTCAGACCAGTCTTAACTTCGCCCCTGCAGGTAGTCCTCCCACACCTCGACAGAAACGACCCAAATACCAACCAGCCCTTCAAAGAAGAGATGTTTATTTTCCAGCATGTGTTTTGCACCCCGTGCTGATCAGATTTAGGCTCTTGCACTGAAACTTTGTCTTGGCCAGACAAGGGAAACCTTACGAAAACTGAAAGTCTGCATTCAGGGTGTGTATCCCCTTTGTTGCTGGTGTTATCTAAGCCACAAATAAGTGTCCTTTGACACCAATGGTAGGGTGCCACAAGTGTTAATATCTGTAAATACTACTCAGAATTTTGCTTTGCTTGATTCTGGCTTCATCGCACAAGAAGTTTTCATTCTAGAGGCTTAGAAGAGAAAGCTTCATTTTTCTTTTTAACTAGGAATAATACTATTGATATTCTGTAGGACTGAACAAGGATTAACCTTTGACATTTTTAAAGGGGTCTTTTCAAGACTGTAGCAACACTACCTTCACAAAATAATAATCAGGCTGGGCTCAGTACAAACACTCACTCAAACTAGAGGCTTGTGGAAGCCAGGGAGCCAAATTTGCATGAAATGCCAAATTCTCTGCTGCTGTAAGTAAAAGCCCATTGAGGTCAATGGAGCTGTGCCCCATTTAGTCCAGTAAAGAATTTGGACCCATATCTCTAAAAGCTAACAGAAAACTAAAAGCCCTGTATTACTCCAGGGACAGAGGTGTCTGTCCACAGCACCTACAAGGAAACCAGTGGGGTGAGGGAATGGGAAACAGAGACAGGTCAGTGAAAGCCTGGGAAAGGAGGAAATCCTTCAGGCAAGAGGATGATAACCACATCATCCCAGTCTTGACTGAGCATCTGTGTCAGCTCACTCTTCGTGGGCTTGATGCTGCAAGTGGCGTCCCAGACTCACAGAGGACTGTCCCTACTGCAGGACCACAAGCTCAGCTACATGATACAACAGTCTCAGCCCTCAGTCCAGGGACTTGCTGATGCTGGGAGGACACTACCGGCAGATTGGCCATCAGTTACCTTTGTGTCACAACCTCTCCTATTGGTAATCTACATTTAAGACCATTTTAGGATTCATCAGTTCTTCTCTACTCTCTGTATTTCATTTAGGAGCTCTGCCCTTTATGACTCTTCCTGTTATGTTTCACTGCCTCTATGTACCGTTAGCCACACGTTGGCTCATGCGACCACTGGGATTTACTTTGTTTATATCAGTTTTGTTGGCTTGTGGCAAAGACGGAGAACATTTTTTCCCCATTCTTTCTGGCTTTTTGGTGGTGGGTGCAGAAAATTGCTTTTGCATTGAAACATTCCCCACTGGTGTGCTTGGGGGGGAGGGTGAGGAGAGCAGCATCTCCATGTTACTTTGAACTTTGAAGCCATGATACTGCAATCAGAAAGGCCAGCCACAGCTACCAACCAAACTCGCTTTCCAACTAGATTAGCAGTAAAAAAAATATACCCCAACTTACTGCAGCAGAATCCTGCTTTCTAATCAGGCCAGTGAAGCAGTTCCTGAATGGGGAGAAAATACTTAATGAGGCACTGTCACAAGTGCTGTTGAATACCGACTCCATGCCCACGGAAGGACGCCGGGGTGGTCTGTCACTGTGCTGCACATCACGGCTGCTCAGCGTTTCCCAGGGCCGGGGAACAGCCTCAGGTCTTCCTCCTCCAAAAGCACAGGATGGCTGCTGGACCTGCAGAGCTCCGCCAGCCCTGGACCTGCACAGGGGCCTGTGAGCCCCAGGCAAGGGCTTCCCAGTGACATCTCCAAAGGGCAGCAGTGAGCATCCAGAGTCATTGAAGGATAAGAAAGCTGTGGGGTTCTCTTTAGAAGAAAAATGTGATATTTAACAACAAATAAAAACTGGAAAAATGTAAGTTTCCCGTGGCTCTGCTAATACATGTGGATTGAATTGCTTATGTAGCTGGAAATTGAAACCGACTGTGACCCAGCTTGAGAAAGGGCAGAATATGGCAGGTTTCTCCGTTGCCTTGCACTTCAGTTATTTTTTAACCTGCGCAATGGGGAAGCAATGGGGGATCCCGTTCAGTGTGTCTGTAGTGAAGGGCAGTGCTTCACGCCTCTGCCCAACAGCCCAGCAGATCCTGCACGTCTTACACAATCTCTTCATTGGGTTATATGTGATCAACCCAAGGGGTAATGCGTCAGCAGATGTTTTCTCCCCATTTAAGCAATGTTTCAGTACCCTGGCACTTTGGGGTGACTACAGCAACATTAGCCATATACTAGTGTACTTAGAGTCTTACATTTTTTGTAACTTTGATTTAGTCATTCTTTGTTGAAGTTTATTGACCTCTCCAGCTGTTTCCGTAAACAAATTATTAAAAAAAAAAAAAAAAAAAATCAGTGTCTTTATATGCATGTAGTAGTATGAAACTGTGATCAATGTGTGACATTCAGAAACTGTACTGTCTTGTAAAATACGTCCAAATGTCTAAGGATTTTAAAGCAATGGTCCCTTACTACAGAGTACAGAAATAAATAAAAAGGTATGGATAAAACCAAAGCCTTTATTTGCTGTGTTTCATGGTCATATATACTGGCCAAAAAGATAACTCCCATCAGCTGGCAGTGGGTTTCTGCTTTAGCTCATTGCAGTTGACAGCAGGTTTAGACATATGTTATTTGCTCACGGGTAAGGCCGTGATTCAGGAAGGCAGTGCCGAGCTTGACACCTCCTGTTTTAAGTCTGATGGATTCAGCGCATAAACTCGTGGGCTTCACTCCTCACCCTCCGTGGACAAAATCTACCCACACCTCCCATAGCCATGGCCGGGCTCAGGGACCGGGGCATCTCCCAGCCCCTCTGTGCATGGACCAGGGCTGAGCAGTATGCGGGGAGATCCCTGTCACACACACCCAGCGCCGGGAAATCGGCATCTTGGTCGTGCGGTTGTGCAGATGCAGAACCAGACGCAGATGGGAGAGCAGCCGAGGTTTGGAGACAAAGAGCTTTGGGTGTGAAAACTAGACAAACAGGCTGCTTTTGCTGCCACTTGAGGCAAAAACTTGGGCTTTCTGCTAGAGCCACTGTGGTTTTCTTCTCCATTAGATGAAGCAGTGGGCTGGTTAAATCATGCAAGTCATCAGAGCAAAGGTAATTCAAACTGCTCAGGAATATTTTCTTTCAGTTGATTACATCAAAATTTTTTTATACTGGAATGCAGTTTCCATAAGAGTCTTCAAAGCTCTAATCTGAACCCCCTGATTTATGGAGACGTTAATTTATGGCCATGTAAAAATGTAAAAAGAACAAATAAGCACACATTTCTACCCAGACCAATGGCTTGTTTGTGCAGTTCTGCACTCCACACACTCTTACAGGTTCCTGCACATACAAATCAAAAGAAAAAGTCTAAGTGCACAGTCCTGCATCTTATTTTATACAGCCACCACGTCTGCAAATCGAAACCAGAAAGTTAAATGCACAAATGGACAAATCTCACAGAAGTCCATGCAGAGCATTTTAATGGCATGTTTCTGCACTTGTGTTCATTTTCAGTTTAGTAAGATCTTTTTAAGGAAAATCTAAATGATCAGTTGAGTGTTTCATAACAAGCAGTGACATTGACATCTAATAAGATTAAGGCACTGAACTTGAAGGGAAGTTTACAAATGAAGAACTAGAAAGCAGAGAAATTCCTATAACATATGTCTTCCACTTTCTGCTAACGATTTTTGTTGTTATTTGCCTGCCAGCCTGAGCAAGCGAGCTCCTGAGTTATAATCCAGTATGTGTAATTATACTGTCCAAGGAGGTTTTCACTATAAATTGATTTACTCTATTAAGTCAATTAAAACAATACCTTTCTCCTGAGGCGCTGTGGTTCATTATTGTGCGCCAAATCTATAGATATGAAATATTTTTTCCCTAGTTAACATATACTACAGAAACTTTTCTTTGCTTCGCCTAGACCCTCCACCCCACATCCCCTCAGCCCTGTTACTTGCATGTGCTTTATGCCAAGCCAATGCACTGACGAGCAGGTTAAAGTAAACCACAAGGCAGCAGCACCATGCAGAGAGCAGGATCCATCCCAGCCCACGTCACCAGTAGCAGCTCAGCGGCCGCAGAGCCGTCACTGCCTGCTCAGCACCGGCCTCAGCGTCACTTCAGGCACCAGCTGCCAAATGTTACCAGGGCCAACATCAGTAGATTTACTTTTCTACCAACAACGTAAAGCATTTTCCAGACTTTATACAGATTATGAAATGCAGCAGCTTTTTCACTGTTCTAGTCTCCTCTCCTTCATCTCTTCCAGCCCACGTCCTCAGGCAATCTCTCCTCTCCAGCTCCATCAGCAGTAACCTCACTATCCCTTCCTTCCCACCTGGATGGATTTTCCTGTGATTCTTCTTACTTAGGCTAAACTAGGCACCTTTTTGTTTCTTCTTTTGTTACACACCATCCTCTAAACCACCTACAAAACCACCGTACCTGTTTTCTGAACACCCAGAGCAAGCCAATGCCCGCCTCACACCGAGCCAGGCGACAGCCAATAATCCCAAAGGTTAATCAAACAAAACCATCTGGCAAGGGAGTGCACACCCTGAGACAGAGCACAAGAGCCCCAGTGACCCCTTTGAGCACTGGGGGGGCTCATCCAGCTCTTGCCCATCACCCCATAGGGCAGAGGGTCCCAAGAGCGGCACGGCTGCGGGGGCACACCACACGCAGCACAGGCAGCCCTTGCTGTGTCTGCACCAGCTGCCTCCACGGCCTCATATCACAGCACTGTGGAGCACTTTACATCACGCAATTAAACACATATATTAAATATGCTCTAGGGAACGATCTGGCAAGTAAGTGCCATGCCTTGTTTGGCCATGGGCACTTCATTGTGTTACTTTTAATCCTCTCTTTAATAAACCCCATGGAGTTTTTCCAGAGTTTAATTTGGCGTGCAGTGCTGGAAGTCGGGCTGCTGAAAGTACAGATGGTGCAGCACAGCCCACACTCCTAGGGATGCCACTGCCTTCTCCAGGGGCATTTCTGCTCCCATGTAACATCACATACCACCAAAGCCAAGGAGGATGCTTAGGCATTTCAGCACAGATGAACACGAGGAAAGGTTGAGCTATTCAATATATTTTGATCATTTCAGAAGAGTCAGTAACAATTTAAATAATTTACAAGGGTTTTTTTTTGTAGGAAAAATCTCTGCTTATAAAATATGGATTATATTCTTCCATACTGTCTCTTTCTACTTACTTACCTTCCTTCCTACTTTCCATAAGGAAATTGAGCTATGAGGAACTGCAACATCATTATTATTCGGCAAGCAAGAGCATTTAGAAGTAACTTTGCTCCAGAGTATCATCTGCAACCATCCAGGCAGAAGCTGAGACTAATGTGTCACAGCAATGAAAGTTTGTGGTTTCTGGTTAGAAACACAAGCACTGAGCATTAACCTCAGCTTTGGAAAATAAGAGCAAATTTGCGAAACATATTGCCTCATACAATTTAATCCCTATATGATTAAAAAAATGAACCCACATTTCTAGGCTTATGTTTTGCTATACCCAGTGCCATTTTTATAGTGTTGGCAGACACGTGGTTAACAATAATTGAAGCTAAAATGAATTGGACTATGTGTTGAACAGAAAAAAATACATAATGCAAAATGCTTTTTTCATGTCTTTCTTGATGATAATCAGTCTTAAAACGAACTGCACAGTGATGCAGCTTCCAGCACTCTCCTGAATGGTGGAGAGGCGAACACTAGGAGTCAGATGAAGATTGATCCAGGCATGAGAAGGTGTAAATTTAAATTATTTAACAAAAATGAATTCCCATAGATGTTCATGGTCTAGTTTTACTTCTTTTTACAGGCAGGTTTAATCAGATGATACAATAAATTGGAGACATCATTTTTTTGAATCAGGAGAGACTGGCAAAGCCAAAAAAAAAGCCTTAAAAAATTAAGTCCCCAAAGTGCAGGAGTCTGAGGCAGAGCTTATCAAATACCTACAATGCTACATAAGCGTGTGCTCACCTTCCGAGCCCCTGGTAACAGTCAGTACTTGTGTGGCTGTGCAGAAACTGCCGCCTTTCATTGATGTGACCCCATCCCAGCCAACGTGGTGTGGATAACACCAGGCGTCCAGCTGAGCCATAGAGGAAGGCAACTGCAGCCATGCCAAGGAGGAGAGTGGACTGCAGGGTTTACCACCCCCACCCAGGAGCCCAGGGGCCCCCTCACCCCCAGCACGATGCCTCAGGCAACATTATGCAGGAAACAAATCCCAAGAGACTTTCTCTCAAGCCTTAGTTAAAGCATGGGAAGCTTTAACCTGCATGGCCAATGTCCAACGTTGTATAACAGTAATGAGGGGCTGTGAAAGACATGCCACTCCTGCTGTGGTCAGGTCACTCATTTGCATCATTATGCAAATGTGCAATCTGCTTGTCGTTAGGACCCAAGCGCTGCCCTGGGGCATCCACAGTGCCTTGTTCTACCTTCGAGATGACAGTGGCTCTCCAGCCTCAGACCAGCTGTGCACTGCCCACCCCGCTAATGGGAAGGTCTGGATGCCCCAGCAGCTCCAAAGGGTTTAAACACTCTAAATAGCAACTAAATGGAAAAGAAAATCACAGTACTAGACAAAGAATTAGTAAATTAGAAAGTATATAAACGCTTTGGCTAGAAGCATAAAGCAAAAATGATTCATCCTCCTCCATAAATAGCATAGCCCATAGTTTGTCCCATGTAGCTTTTCTTATACATCTTCCCCAAACAGCCAGCTAGGCTAGGCAAGGGAAGGGAATGAAGTCTTTGTCTGATATGTTATAGCAACTACATCCAAACTCCTAAATACAAGCTCCTGGCAAATAATGAGACCATAGCTCTAACTCTGGTTTGTTCTGTTTGGGTTTTTTTTATGATTAGTCATTAAAAGCGATGAGGCTGTTGGAAGACAGCTATTAAGTGCTATCTAATAGTATACAAAAAATTTGACCACTTTTTGAAGGTCTAATTGACCAGAAGAATCTGTGGTTTTCTCTATTTATTTGTTTTTCACATCAGCAATATTGGTTTCCACTAACATTTTCTAGCAAACAAATATTTTTGAGACGTTTCAGTAGAGAGTAGGATGGCTGCATGGAAAAAGCAGACCACCAGCTGCTCCACTGGGAATCCAGCAAAAAGGAACAGTTGATTTCCTATTAATATAAATGAGCTTGTTAGCTGGGTTGACTTCAGCCTGAGTTCAGCAGTCCAGAGCCTCTATTCCAGGAAATATTTAACTTCTATAACAAAAATTAAGAGAAAGTGAAGGAAGTATTTTGCAAGTGCTTGTTTCCCAAATAAATGCTTTCAGTATGCTGGTGTCAGGGTAGATGAATGGAAGCTGAGATAGGATGCTGTGCTGACTATACCAGAGCTGCAGGAAGATTTTATAGACATACTGGGGTACTTAAAGAAGATTTCCAGGAGACCAAGCATCCCATACGGTGTTGCAGTTTTCTTCTTCTATACCTACATCATGAATAGTTTGTGCCATTGATACTCTCACAGTATTCCAAAATAAACTCAGAGAACAGCATTTCATGTACTTTTTTATGTAAAGCAAAAGGCTTTAAGGATGGGCTGTCATTGCCACCAGTGTTGCTATTATGAGCTTCTAGGATGACTTGATAATGGTGAGGCCTGAGAATGCCTGAGCTCTGGTCGTATATTTAACTCTGGCTCTGCTCCTGAGCACCCTTCAATAGGGAGAAAACACATATCTATTTCACAAGAGTCATTTATTAACATTAGTTAGTGATCTGAGAACTATATAGTGTATCCAGCAAGATAATTAAGAGTGCAGTACCAGGTAGGAATACAGTTTCATGGAAAAGAACGCTCACAGTAAGAAAGAATAAACAAAAATATGTTGATTTTGCCATATCTCATGTTATTCAAGGATTCTTTTTCTGATTTTATCCCCTAGCCCTTTTGTCAGGGAATAAAATCAGAAATCTCTCACTCTTTTTTGTTCCAATCGCTCTTTCTCATCCTGCTCCCAGAACATGTACCCCATTCCTTAAACAGACACCTTGCCCTCCTATAGATAGTGTGCTTCAGTACACACTGTGCAGTTCACCTGCAAAGCAACACCACTGCCGACTGCAGAGAAGAGAAGATTGCTTTGACAGCAAATCAAGCATGTGAAAGTCAGGAAGCCCCAGCGCAGCAGTCGTGCCTTCACCTGCTCCTCGGGCAGCTGGGCATGGCTGGGGGCAGGCCGCGGCAGTCGTGCTCCAGCATAACGCATGAGCAAAGCAATGACAGTGCAAGAATCGCACAGGAGAACACAGATTGGGTATTTTCTGAAATTCAGCGTTTGTGTTTTGCGAGTTGAATAACACCCAGATGCACAAATGGGATGGGGTGGGGGTTTTTCCCCTCCTCTGGACATGCAGAGCTGCCCATGAGCCCCTGTTCAGAACAGTTTCCCTTCCACAGTCGCTGTCCCAGCTGGTTTTGAGCCCAGCATCCCCCAAGCACTTGCTGAGAGCATGAAATGTGCTCTCTTTAGCCTTTTTGTGGTCTCTGGACTCTGACAGACTGTGCGTTTGCTTTGCCACCTCGTAGGGAGGAGCGTTACCCTGCGTGCCAGCAGCACCACGCGGCCTTCCCAGCACGGGGAGCGAGCGGAGCCCTGCCACGCCAGGCACACTGTCACCCCACGCTTCCCAACCCTCACCCCATCCCAGCCCATATCAGCAGCCGTGAATCACACCACAACAACCTCCCAGCATACCCACCCCTCCACACTGGTGCCCAGTCCCTGGTCACAGGGAAAAGTTACAGCCTCTGTTCCACAGATGAGGAATTTTACAGCAACTGAGGCCAAGAGGTGCCAGGTGCCCGACTTAAGTTCATGCTAATGCTCACTGCTTCCGAAAATTAACTTCTGGATGGCCAAAACAGGGGTGCGAGTGACCCCAAAGACACCAGGGGTTTATGCCAGGAGGGGCTGGGAGTATTCCCAGGTGTGGGATTACAGACTTCCAACTCCCAGGTTGCTGTCTTAAATATTAACCACCCTTCCAGGAGGGGGAACCTAAAAAAACCCTATATTGGAATAATGAGCCCACATTCTGGATGTCTTAAGTCCATCTCCCCTATTGTATCCCCCTTATTCGCCCTCCCTTTAAAGAAGAATCTCTCAAAAGCTTTGCAAAAGCTTTTTTCAATTATTCTCTGCCTGAAACAACAATTTTCTCCACCATGGGTGAAAAAGCTGGGTGTCTCTCTTTTCCTGGCTGTTACTCAAGGTATACGATCCATATCCCTACCACAAACCATGCTGGGACTTCTAATTGGATTTTCCTCCCACTGTAACTCCCTCTACCATCTGTTTCTCTTTTTCTCTCGGATGACACATCCCTCAGTCACTGAGCAGTGCCACCAGGATGCCAACCCAAGCCTGGAGACTCAGCCAGAGCAGTGCCTTCCCTCTCCCCTCTGCCCCCGATGGCCACCAGCCTCAGCTCCAGGTGTGAGAAGGGACTTCAAATCACCACCTTCCCATCTGAGGACAGAGAGGGGATCACACACAAGTAGATTCCTGTATTCCAGTCCACGTTCCTGGCTGGGTTTTAACTCCAGCTTGGCCGTAGGGCTTCTCTGAAAAGGAGGCAGAAACCCCAGTGTCTCTGAAGTCCAGAGCAAAACTTGCATTGCTCGCAGCAGGGCTGGGGTCCCACCCTGCATTTTTAAGAGCTGTTTAACCTATGACACAACTGATTTTTCTGCTTAGCTTGAAATCATTGCTGTGCTTGAAGCAACCAGAAACTCCCCACGCCCTCAGCGCTAATGAAGGACTCTGGAGCCTCTCTCCTGAGATAATTGGTTGCTCCAGGCTTCAATAGGATCCTGCCACTGTTTTCCACTGCTGCATCTAAGGAGATTACTAAACTGTCAGAAACATGGCTACTTCTTCTGGCCTCTTTCCAGACCCCCAGTCATGTTAGAGTCAAGCTACTGCAAATGAAAACACATTAGAATTTTAAATCACTACATAAGTGATGCTTGCTCGTTGGGAAACTTGAAGTTAGTGTTGCCTACAGCTATTACTAGTGTTTTCAGAAATAATTCATTAGCTGCAAAAATCTTCTTTCATATCTCAGGAGATGAAACAAAAAATTAGCTATCTATCTTAATTCCTTCTTTTCAATCTCCTTCAGCACCCTCCCCTTTCCAGGCTGCAAAGTTGAGACATGAAGTCTTGAAGACGGAAACCATGGAGACACATTTCAGATGAGCTCTTGGCCAAGTACCATAAGACGGCACCTTCCACTAGTTCCCCTAGTAATACTTTACTCACACATAGGCTTTTCTGAGCATGGTTTCTTGAGCTGTCAGTCCCCACCTAACAGAGGAGCAGCAGCTACTTTTCACTGGTGGCCTCTGGCTGCCAGAGCTGTGCTCACCGAATCTCAGCAGCTGAATACAAAAAAGGCTGGTTGGTTCAGCCACCCTATTCTACCCAACCCAAAGCAGAGTCTACCTGACACACAGCCTAGCACTGAGCCACAGGGGACTGAGGCAGAGGGACTTCTTTGCCCTGCAGTAACTCTAACCATTTTTCATGGGGTGAGGAAGACCCAGGAAGATTATTTTCTCCCTGCACTTCAGCTCCCCTGATTTTGATCCCAGAAGAAAAGCAACACACATCAATGAACGATAGAGAGAGAGAGGAGAGTTTTGTAGATTTTCTTTCAAAGAAAATACACCAAGAGCTGAAATCAAGTCCTATGGGTTACTCCATCAAAAATGTTTTGTTCAACCTCATAACACCTGAGGAACGTGAAACTAAATTTTTTGAAATTTCAGGACTCTAAAGAATTTAAGGTATTTCTGAAAGTCTTGAAGAGCACCAAAGAGCTCTGTGCTGGACTAACACTGCACCTACCCAGGCTGCTCGCTGCACGCTTGGATGAACCTGCCTCTTTCTGCACAGAAGGGATGCAGCTGTCTGAAGCCATCCCTGTCTGAGCAAGAGGGAAACAGCCACACTGAGTCCAACAGAGGCTGCATGCTTTCACCTGGCTGTCTCTCTCATACACATCTCAGCTCTGCTGACAAATTCAAGGAACATCCTTTTTCCCAGGACATGGAGTTGCTTTAATACCAAGCAAAACAAGACAAAGATGTGAGTGATTTGCTTATTGTCCTGGAGAGCACTTGGCTGAACTGCTCATCGCCAACGAACATAATACACTCGATTCCATCTGCAGACAGCAGCATGTGCTGCTCTGTGTACCCATCACACCTCCATCTCAGGGCAAGGCAGTGCCAGGGGAACAGATCTGGCAAAGACGACAGCCTCTGCTCCTCTTTGGGGGATGCCCACCTGCATGTTCAAGTGCTCCCACATTCGGGCTGCCTGTCCCACCCCATCCCGTCCCGTCCCACCCCGTCCCGTCTGAGCTCTGCACACTGCTTCACACTCCTGTTTCTCCCCCAGACGTGGCAGCTCTGTCAGCTGGCATCTGGAAGGGAACTCATTTTTTTCTCCTTAGCGGTTTGACACCGAAATTAGATTGGGTTCAATTGCTGGGACATTACCACCTGTGCTAATAGCCAAAATTGCTTTCAAAGATAGACTGCAGTGCTTTGAATTTGGAGAAAGATTGCTGTCCCTTTTAATTATATTTTCTGTCCATAATGAGACAATTATAAGCATCTCAATAGCTCCCAGTCATCAGCCTTCCACTGTATGAGAGTGCAGGAGAAAAAGGCAGTCCCACCTCCCCCCTTCTCTTTCCCCTCCCACCCACTAATTTCTTTGAGCAATTCACAAGTGTGTCACGTATATTCATCTCCATCCTGGCAGAGATCCTAGCAGCACTTAGATTGCCCAAAGCATCCTCATGTAGCCACTGCACTACTCCAGCAGTTTGAGGAGTTTGAGGACCAAACTCCTGTTTCAGTGACCTTCAGAGGGCAGCAAATGTGTAAAGAACATCCACAACCCCCCTACTCACTCCTCTTTTTCACTTAAAGTACATATATATACCAATCTGGAGTGTCGAAATCAAATATTTCATTCATATGTGGAGAGAGTGAGAGAGAATATTGTCTCAGAAGTAAAATCCTGCAGGAACAGAGAAGCTGCCATGCCGGACCAACGCCAGGCTGTCCACTCCGGCGGTCTTCTCACAAAGGTCAGTAGCTTCAGCGCTTGAAATGTTATTGGAACATGACCTGTTAGCTCAGGTTCGTGCTATATGGTATCTGAGCACTGGAGGGCTGATTCCTTCCAGCTAGAGATCCTTTCAGCTCTTGAAACCTGAGCCTTTTAATCTTAAGCAGCATCAAGTGTTATTATTTTAAGATTGCATAGCACTGCGAATAAATACTGCATTTAACATACCAATGTAATGAAGTACAAAGCTCTGGTCAAGAATGAAAGTTTATTTAAAGCAATATAAAAATATTGCCATTAATCCAGGGCTCTTGTACCCTACAGACCAGGATGCTGGAGCACAGCCATTGTAAGCAGGATAAATTTAAAGGCCTCCCCACATGCAGGCTGCCATGATATCTCTTTGCAGAACCACAGGGCATCTGAAATGAACAATGAAGATACTCCCACTTCCCATGGGTCTACCTCAAACATCCCAGTTAATCAGGCCCAGCTGAATGCATGGGGAGTGTGTGTGTGTGTGTGTGTGTTCCATATATACTCACAAAGATTTTGAGAAAGTTGGAGAAATTCAAAGGAGGAGGACGGTTTCAGGTGCAAATCTGTAATAAGAAGCATTATTAACCCAAAGAGACATAAGAACCTTAAAGAGCAAGAGCTGATCAGGGTCTTCCCTTCATCAGCCCAAAGGCTGAGCCCCTGTCCGTTGATTTCCAAAGGCCAAACAAGCCCTTCAGACATCTTAATGTAACCCTGATGCATCTCCAGCTGTCCCCAGGATCTTACAGCACCTCCCTAACAGTGGGGTCAGCAGCCTAAGTGTACCAAAGGGAAAATAAGTACCTGTTGGCTGGATGCTACCAGCTGGTTTGGAGCTGGAATATATTGAAATATGAAGGACTGCAGCTGTCTGTACAGCAGATTGAATGGCCCTGCGTCACGTGTATGGAGGAAAAAGAAACCCACTCAGGAAAGCAGCTACACTGGGCAGTGGGACCTTCAAAGGAATGCAAGACTGGTTTATATGTGGTATACATAAATACATATATACATATACCATGGTATCTACAGCCACATGGGCTGATGCTAGGGGAACACAGAGCAGGGAAAGCAGGAGGAAGAGGAGAACTAGACCAAGCATTAAGCTTGGGAGTGGGAGCAAACAGCGAGTCAGAATCTCCTGGAATGCTCGCACAGCCCTGTGCTGCTCTGCCCTCAGAGCCCCTCTTGCCCCGCACACAGCAGGGAAGATGCACAGTTTTTGTAGCCACAAACGTTACCCACACTTGGGATTTCTCCACTGAGACACCCTCAGGATTAGCGTACCTGGGTTTGTGATGCCGAGAGACTGGGGAACAAAGAGCTGGGACTCCCAAAAAAGAATTAATTTCCAACCAAGCTGGAAGGCTCAACAGATCTTCAAACCAAAATCATCTCCTTTATGTTCCTTTTTTTTTGGTACAGCTTCTAGAAAATTAGTCTGAAAAGGTTTGCTAGGGTTCAGAGCTCCCCAGCTACAGCTCTGACACGGTGACAGAAACTGCATATTAAATAGTTTCCATCAAAAACGCCGAGCGGTGGGGCCGAGTCAGCCGTGCAAAACTCTTAACAACACCATGTCCTTGGGGAAACTCACTGTAAGCCAGCAAGACCTAGGACTTACCACCAACCAGTTAAACATGAATCATTGTTGTCTGACTGAAGATGATCTCCCCAGTACTTTTCTGCCTCAACCGTGCTGTTTTGACATACTAGTTCAAGAGCTGTCACTTTAATTATAAGAATGAGTGGTGATGCAGAAAACCAGCAATAGCAGCACCAACAACAAAAAAGTTACAAATCTTTGACTCATAAAAACAGAGCTTTAATGAGATTAGTGGAGACAGCTGGAGGAGATTTCACACTGTATATATACGCAGGAAGATAAGAGCGTGCTGCCTGCATCCAGAGCATATCACTGAGGGACTTCGAGCCCTTCACAAAAATGGTAAAGTTTACAACCCCCCCTTTGACAGGTGAGATGATGCAATGGAGAAGAGAAAAGCTGCAGTCTGAGGGGCATGCCAGAGGCCAGGAGCTGAACCGGGAATCAGAGTCCAGGTCTCTCTGTCGTGCTGCAGCTGGCAGCACTTGCGAGACACCAAAGTGCCGAGGCTGATATCAAATTATTGATAGTTCCAGCTAAGGCAGCAGGTAGCAATAATCAAGATTACTTTTTTTTGTGGGGGGAGGGGGAGTTGTTCTTTTCAAAGGAAATTACTTCTTACTAGAAATAAACTTTCAATCTCCATTTATCCTTCAAACCTCCTTCAAGTTGTTCATGCTTTTATTTAAGAAAGTCTTCGCAGACACCAAAACTACCCAGTTTGTGTAACACCTTTCAGGCTGACCCAAGATTGTGCATTCAGGCTGGAGGAAAAAAAAAAAGCCTTGTTTTTGAGACTTGCATTCAGCAGGAAATAAAAAACATTCATTCTCACCAACATTTCTCACTTAGAAAAATCTCCTCAGTGACTTCTATCCAATCCTACTTCCTGAAAAAAGAGCTGAGAAGCAGAAGTGCTCTGTGCCCCCCAGCAAAGCTCTGGGTTTTCACAGCTCACCTCTCATTAGCCACAATGACCCACCACTTGTTTTACAATTGCGTGATTGCTGCGACTTCAGGCAGAGAGCATCCAACCAGACCAGCGACCCTGGGAGTCTAAGGCTAAACCAGTTACCTGAGCGAATGACCTGGGGGTAAAAAAAATAAGAGGCCCTCACAGCAATGGGTTTGTGACTCCAGGGCTCAGTGACAGGAGTTTGAAACCATCCGCAACTTTGGGATAAATTCCGAGACAATTTATAATCCAGAGCCCATATTCTCCCAATCCTATTTACTAAAGCAATAAGAAATCACACTTCCCATGGCACCCTGGGCATATTATTATACGATGTAATTTCCTTCTGCAAAAACCAAATTAGCTGTACATGTCTGTACCCATTCTGCCAACTATATCATTTTATAATTTCGGAACAGCAGCACAAACTGCCGGGGAGTTATCAGTAAGAACTGTTCTGCAATAATTAATAGATGCAAAGATTAAAAAAAGGGGCAAAATAGGCATAGAAATTAACACAGTCAATTATAACGTAGCCATCCACAGGCCCAGGATCTTGTGTAAAATGAATTTCCTTATTAAGCTTTACCATCTGCCCTGCTATGACTGAGGTCAACGAGGAGACTGAACATGAGCTGATTTGAGAACTGGTTTTTATTTCCCTCCATTTGTGCTCAGAGGACAGAGACATGAGAGCAAGCAGGTGTGACTGTAGTTTGGGATCTTAAATCGTCTCTGACTCTCCTTCCCTCTCACCTTTGATCAGTAGGTGATGGAGTCATACTGACAAAGACCTGCCATAACTGATGTTTCTCTCTTATCTGAGGCACCCAAAGCCTTTTGTGGATCTGGCTGTTTTACACCCTTCCAGATCCCTTGTGAGTCCAGGGGGGACACCACATAGCCACCTGCGGCCCCCTTGGAGACCACTGACTTCCATTGGGTTCCTGCCTGCACAACGCTGGCTGCTCAAAGCAGGGAAGGCAGTTAAATGTTCAGCTTTACCTGACTTGCCTCAGAGCCACCGGAAAATCCACTCCCAGCCAGTTTTGTGGGAAGCCCCTGGTCCAAGCAATTGAGATTCTTCTGAGAATGGTGGGGTTTGGCGTAAGATGGGAACACAAAGCAGAATATAGACTACTAAGGAAGAAATTCTGCCCCACTCTAGAAACCTCTGCTACTAACGAGGAGTTTGAACATCTACTTGTCACACTGAGTCTACGTAAGACTTTTTCAAGTAAACAGCTGCTTCTCCTAATCACCTCAAGCTCCTCTCCGAGACCCCAAACGCACTGAAGAGACAGGCTTTTTGATCAAATCCTGCACGCAGCAAGTGAGAAGACAGCCCGAGAGACAGATGGAGGGACCTCTTCACATGCATGGTCTTTCAGTTTGGCCCAAGGCTATGCATTTGTGGAGAGCGTTAAAGGATTTGGCTGGTTTTAAAGTCACCTCAGCCTGCCGCTCTGCCATGACAGTGAGGTTACTTTCCAGACCAGAGAGAGAGAAAACTGCTTTTGCACAGCCATGAGGTAGAAGGAAAACTCCATATTTATGCTACATCTACCACTTCTTACCAAAGGCGCACAGGACTGAATAAATCCATTGCAGGCACACAGGATATATAAAAAACTGGATGATCATAATCCTGGAAAATGCATTTGCTTAATTGCATGGCTTCCACATTTCCCAGTAAACGACTTCAATACGGTCATTAAGCCATTTTTACTGAAATGTACTACCATAAAGCAAACATATTTGCCATTGCATTTGCACAATTACAGCTGTTTAATAAACCATTCCCAATACATAAATGTAGCAACCATTCCAGCGCTGTGGCTTTGGAAGCCATTTCTGGGTGCTTGAAATGCCGGACAGAAGAACATTTGGAGATATATAACATTATGGAGTGTTTCTTTTGCAACCTATTAGCAGAGCGGTTCCTCTCCCTGCTCCTGCCTGTTCCAGCCAGGCATCCTTCCTCCCCTTCACCTAGCAGGTAGGGGACACTGCCCATCCCTCTCTGTGACACTTATGACTTATTGAATGAATTTATTCCCATGACTGCTTATGACTCGGTGCTGCTCAGTGAAGCTCAGGGCTCATACAGCAGTTGTGTGGTGAGGAACCCTTAAGCATACATGTTTCAGCAGTCAGCAGATGTGCTGTCCTGCTTCAGCCCCAGCTGTGCTCCCTCCTCCTTCAAGGACGCAGGTGACACGCTGCGATTGCACTGCTTTCTTCAAACTCCAACCGAGGGCAGCTGTAATGCAGCCTGACACGTCAATGGCTTTACATTAGTAACATCAATTACTGATTCCAGTTATGGAAACACTCCCCTCTCTCCTACACCCACAATCACATCAATTTTATTGTACTTTGTTTTTTGTCATCTCCATTTCCAGGAAACCTCTGTTAACCACCACTAATATCGCAATTCTAAACATAAAAAAAAAAAAAAACAAAACAACTTAATGGAGCTGAATGAATTCTCAAACCCAAAGCTCCCACCTGCCATCAGTCTGTTCGTGTTTTTTCACAGAAATTCAGCCACATAGCTGGTACGCTAGAGAAATCTCCACACGTGTCCTGTGAGCCTGCGCCCAAGGTCTGATGGTTGGGTGTTCATGATTTTACACAGGTACAGCCATCATTCACGAGGAACAGTATCAACCCTGGGCATCATTTGCATTTGAAGGAAAAAAAAGAAAGAAAAGCCCATCCAAGCTATAAAAAAACTAAAATCACAGCTGTTCCTGAAACGCTGATATCGTGATAGGAGCCCCAAGAGATACAAATGCAACCGCACAGCCAGGCAGGTACAGACCCGGGACATGCCTTACGCCACCAGCCCATGGCCCAGGCTCACATACAGCCTTTCCTCTCCCACATTCAGCATCTCAAACCGTGCGGTCTATCTGCTGGATCCTTCTGTCGAGTTTACTGCTGACTTGCAGGCCAGCTGCTCCATACATGATATGAGAAGAACACAGTAAATTCTGCCCTGTACTTTATGGATTAAGAACAATATAAATGTTGAACTATTGATGTCAAATAGAGACCAATGAAATTCAAAATTGAACTAGCTCAGAGTCAATTACCTCTGGCCCCTTGGGAAGGGCATCTGCCTTGTCCTCTGAGCTGCCACCAGCCGGGGCTGTATGCACGGGAGATGCTGTCAAAGACAGACCTGTGCTTCTGTTGGTACCTGATATATGGTAACTTCACCAGTGTAGGCGGCCCTGTTAAAGTCAAGGAAGCTGCTCGTAAGAACTGCTCTAGAAATTCCTGTTAGGTTCAAGGCCTTAATTGTTAAAACTAAAAGCAGGTAAAGATCTATTGGATTATTAAAACAATGAGACTGGAATAACAAAGCAGGTGTGAACATTGCTTTGTAGGACACAAAACTGATGTACCTCTGTGTTCTCCAAATATATAGTATTTTCAAAGAAAATACTCATATAAGGAAGCAAGGTCAGTGGGGAAGATGCAGTGACACACACAGGGGCACTGCTGGGGCTGCCTGGGCCAACATATATACTTACTTCTCTGTTTTGATGTTTGCTGTTGGATGGCAAAAGCTCAACCAGTTTTTGGAAGCTGAGGTGTTTATGTTCTCCAGGTCCTGCAGTTCACACTTCACTCTTCTGTGGCAGAAGGTGGAAATTTTGCAGATTCTTTTCCATAACTTTCTTTTTTTCCTGCCTTTTTCTGATCAAAGCCTGTCTCACAGGGTGGTAGCCTGCCAGGGAGGCTTTCTCTGGCCTGCCAATAACACCCTGGCCCTGTCAGGGCAGAGGAGCGGTTTCATGTGCCTCTCCCAGCAGCCAGGCAGCTCTGAAGACAACAACAAGAAGAAATTGTGTCTTACATCAGAAGCGTTAATATTTCAGAGACCTATGCTAGTAGCAGGCTTATGGCTATAAAGGGTCACTTTGTGCAGAGAAGACTGCAGCTCATTTTGGCAACCTCTGAGCTGATGATAATTTCATTTTTAGGGGAATCTATTCCTGCATAAAGCCCTGATATTCCCCGCACTGCCCAGAGTGCTCTCCCTTTCTCACAACACAGCTCCTTTCCCATTTATTCAGTTGTCAGAGGCAGAAAGAGGCAGCCTCGTGCTGTGTTTGGCTCCCCTGCATATAAGCGTGGTGGCTGTGCTCCGGGGGCTTGTGTGCTTATGTCTTTTGGGGCTGGCTCTCAGCCCTCAGTACACACAGTAACTAAGACTTCCCAGCCTAGCCAGCATAATAAACAGTGGTGCTTTTCTTGGAAATATTTAAGCTTTTTCCCTGCCTTAGAAAGATGAATGACTTATGGCTTTGTTCCTAACTTGGGCAGATGACATCAATATTCAGAGTGCAGCACGCAGAGGAGCTCAGCACACAAACCCATGTACCTGTCAGGATTCACCCTAAACAGACAAACCGAGGGGGAAAAGCCAGGCAGAACACAAGCTCCATGGCTGTGGGATTTCATAACTCCATGTGATGGGCTCCTTCCAACCGGTGATCACAGGCTGTGTTCACACACTGCTGTGCCCAAAGGAGCAGTCAATGCCCCAGCGGGAAGCTGAGGGGGAGAGGCGAGTGAGGGAACTCGTGTTGTGCCTGAGCATCGCTTGTGAAACTGCTCATTCATTTATCCCCTTGAACTGAAATCGAGCCTTAAGCCACCCTCCTTGTTAAAGCATTTCAGGGATCTGCTTCCGTATCACATCCAGCTGCTAGACAGAGTTAAAACAGAGAGAGGAAAAATAACCGTATCCTGTTGTCACGTAGGAGAAACCCAGTTTCTCCAGCTCGTACCCTTCTAACACAATGGATGACTGTCCTAGAGATGCTCTCCTACATCCCACCCTTTGTCCCAGAAGCCAGGATGCTGACTTGGGTCACGGGTGCTGCTTCAGGGGAGCCCACCACGGATACAGACACACTCACACTCGGAGGGGCAAGATGTCCAGTTGCACTTTGTGCTCTCAAACAGGAGCTCTGAGCGTTCACGGATCAGCCTTAGCTTGTGGGTGAGCAGGAAGGCACAGGATTAGGTGAGCTGGAGCAGCATTGGCTTTCACCGCCAGCAGAACGAGCTGAGCAGCTCCCATTTGTCAGACATCTTCTGCTCCACCTCTTAGCGGTTGAAATACGGTGCAAGGAATAAATCAAGAATTGGTTAATTGGTCTGAGGATTGTTATGAAAGTGGAGGAAGGTGAAAGCCCATTAGTGCTGGCATCACCCTACAACACCCTTCCAGTAATTCAAAAGCACACAATTAGTAGTACAGAAAGGCCACAACAGAGCTCAAGTAAAACCAGCCCTGAGCACAGCAAGTAACAGCAAAAAAACAATGCACAGAACAGAGCGATGCTGACCTCTGCGCAGGTCTCAGCACAGGATCAGCTCTTCGGCCCTGAGGATTAGGGAATGGTGATAAAAACAAACCTTGCACCTCCTCTCCAGCATGGACCAGGGTGTGGAACTCATGGCTCTGGGGGAGCGTGGGGTCAAACACTGTGCCTGAATTCATGAAAAAAGGGTGATGTGATATTTATTAGCAGACATGGACAAACTGCACCATGGTTCCACCTTTCTCCCTTTCCAACATCAATTTAAGATGTTTACAAGGTGCAGCCAAGCACATCCTGTCCTAACTGCGTGTCTAGGTGCCACTAGTGTCACAATGAATTGTGCACATGCGTCAGGGACAAGAGCAACTGGGGGTACCACAGCCCAGCAGCCTGGAGCCCCTGCATGTCCCTGTGGATTTAAAAAGGTGGTGATTTGCAGAACACACAGAACAGTCATTGTAAGTGAATGTATTTCACCCAGCTTGAGAATGGGAGAACCAGAGTGTTTAAAAAAGAAAAAAAAAAGTATCTTGCTAATATTTGGGTTTGTTGATTGAAGCTGCAGGAGACATTTACAGAACTGGATTATGTCTACTGGTTCAGACTCTCCTCTGCTTTCTCACCTCTACTCCTCCACTTGCAGTATCACGACTATCACCAAGCAACTTATAACTGGAAAGGACTTAAACAAAATTTCCTCACCCAAAAAAAAAAAAAAAGAAAAAGAAAAAAGAGAAAAAGAAAAAAAAAGAATCAGTGATCTTTATATTTAAAGACTCAAAATACTCAAAATGAAGGATAAAAAAAATAGCTTGGAAAAGCTAAAGAAAACAGAATAATCTCATTTATGGACAGTATTGCTAACTCCTACCATT
This sequence comes from Nyctibius grandis, assembly GCF_013368605.1. NCBI lineage: Eukaryota > Metazoa > Chordata > Aves > Nyctibiiformes > Nyctibiidae > Nyctibius > Nyctibius grandis. The sequence continues at coordinate 9,013,465 of NC_090676.1, forward strand.
CAAGCTGAATGTGCTCAACTTGTCTGGCCACTAAACAAAGGAAAAAAAATAGTTTGTCCTTAGAGCAACAAGACTACTTGAGAAAACTACATTTTTTATTGTTCTTTTTCTTTACCTTTGGCTCCTGAGCTTTCTGGGCATATTTTATCTCTGCTTTCCAAATGCACAAGGGCTTTCTCCTTAAGAAAGGAAGCAAATCCCCACACATTCAGATGACTGCAATCCCACACATCATGACCCTCAGGGAGCTGATAGGCTGAATGAAGATCCCATGGTAAAAACTGTCTTTTACCACCCTCTGTTTCAAATGCAGAAGAAAACTGTTGAATCACAGGCTGGACACTATGGGGTTTAGGGTGAAGAAAAGCAGAATTCTCCCAGGGCCTCTCTCTCTCTTCACCTCATGATGATGAAAGATTTTGCTTGGCTTTTCGTCATTAAAGACTGATATCCTCAGCTGGAGAGCAGTGGGAAGTGTAGGAACATCATCTGAGCTTAGTTTTCCTTTTACATAAATCCACCTCACTGGTGTGCTTTGGCTTTATTTTCTCTTCCTTTCATCTGGAGCCAGGCTGGGGCCTGGAAGGTGGAGCTGCGTGTGCACAACTGGCAGTTCTTCATTATCGGTGCCCAACAGGATGATTTATGGAAGATGAGGACTAAGCTCCTGGCTTCATGCACTTGCCGTGGGAGATGTTCTCCTGTTGATACCCAATGGTGAAAGGTTTTTAGCGTTGTCATGGGAACCGTTCATCTTTGGTGAACAGCCTCTCCTCACTGTGAGGCTGCCTTGCTTGTTTACTGTACAAAGCCATTTTTCAGGAGTATTTTGCCTTGGATTTCCAATAGTCTTATATTTCCCAAAACTCAGGCAGAAGAAATTATGGAAATTATGATGATGGATGGTGATAAAGCCCCTAGAGAGAAACAGGTAGGACCCAGTATATGTCTACACCATGATCATTAGATCATTTTCATTTGTAGGAAAAGTGATCTCACAGCTTCATTATCTTCTTCTACTTAAAAGGCTCACTCTTGCTCCCGCTCTCTCTCACACAGACATCTCTCCTGCCTTTCCCCAGGAATTTACCAACAGGATTTGTTTGTACAGTCACCCAAGGCGTGGAGGTGAAGCCAGCACACTGCACTACCCTTTTCGGGATGTGCTGATGCACTGAGACATTTGCAATGTCTTGTTTCATCAAGTGACATAACCTGTGTAGAAATACAGCTGCTCTGAGGGTCCCTCAGGGGCTAATCCTTTCATACTCCTGCATCCCCAGGCTCCGGCAACAGAAGCAAAAGGCTGGAAGTCCTACCATGCCACCATCAGCAGCTCTTGTTAGGTCCTTAAGTCATCAGCCCTCAGGGATGAGGCAGCAGCAAAACAACCCTGACCAACAAGTCGTTGGCCATAGGACCAGACTATTTTGTGCTTACTAATTTAGTATCCCGGCTGTCTCACAAGCAGGACCCAAAAGAGAACACTATTGATAAATAAATCACTTTGGTCAATTCAAAATGAGAGGTTGTTTCTCCAATATTTTCCTCAAAACAGAAACCTGAAAACAATGAGGGAGTTGAATGACATATTTTGTTTGACTCAGATTATTTCAATCTTGAAACATAATTCCAAAATCAAAGATCAAAACACTTCACTTAGGAGGTATAAAAACATTTCACCACTTCTAAATCCCCCTCTTGCCTCTGTCTCCATCTATGAGGACTAATCATCAAATGTGGCATGAACTCACATGCAGTTTCAGTCAACCTAAAATGCATTTTAGCAAACTTACTGTGAGCCTCCAAAAAATACAATCAAGTCCAGATCCTGTAGCAATCTGATCCAGAATACTATTTCTGAGCAGCCTAATCTCAAACTTCTCAACTCTCCACAGCTACCTTCATTTAAGAGACTGACTCTGCAAACTTCCTACACATCAAATTTATATTGAAGCTGGCTAGAGTCTCCTACAGTTTCTGCCAGAATAGGACAAAGTGTTATCAAAAGAACCTCCCTTAAGGCTCACTTATTCTCAAGACACTGAAGCAGGAGGGTAGTCTTCTACTCTGAAAGGTTCACAACCAAACGGATTGATGTCAGGACTAAATATTTGGCAGCAAGTACTACAACAATTTAATAAAACTCTTACACACAAATGCAGTACAACTAACACTTAAGTACTCAGTAAATTAAAGGGATTGCAGTTAAGGTGCTTTAAGGTCCCACATCGTTTCGTTGATGACAATAAAGGCTTTTCCCACTTGACACTATCATTTATAACTTCCCAATACAGCCTCTTCCTATCCGACTGGCTCTGATGCTGGAGGAGAAGGGCACTGAGGTAAACACAACTTGTGGAAGACTAAGTTTTTTAAGCAAAAATTGCATCCTTTATATCTTCAACCATCCTTTTTATGTTCCAACCCTAACCATTCTGTGATTCTGTGATACTGTACTCAATTCTGAAAGCATCTGACAAGAGGAGGTTTCATGTTGTTGAAAGTTTGGGTAGATTTTGAAAATGAAAGATGTTCCCAATAGCTGGCTCCATTCTGCTCCTGAAATGACCGGCGGCCTCTTTACAGTCCTGTGGCCCAACATGGGGCTTCTGCAGGACAAAGAAAGCCTTGCAATGACTAAATGCTACTATGATTACATATCTCCGCCAAGAAACTGGCTTCCAGCTTGACAGAAATTCCTCACTGCAAAAACCGAAATGATGTACTTTAGTTATTTATTGCCAAGCCACCTCTCAGAGGATCATATCCCTCCGCTCACAAACCAGCGAGTACTCTTGAGCAGGCCACAAGTTAGTTACAGATTATGTCAAACAGTGAAGCACAAGCCTTTTTTTTTCTTAAAATCTTGCTACTCTGGGATGAGATCACCCCACTGTGAGTCATTAACCCACAGAGGCAGCTTGTAATATTCAATGAAAAGCAGAGCCTTACTCTCAAATCCCTACTGTACTGGCCAAGAGGCGTCAGGTGCTTTCAGACTGCTCATCGCCGTACTACACACGCCTCCAAGCATCTCAAGCACATATCTGCAGTGCGCTTTAATGTTTCCATTGAACACACTCAACATGGTCATTAGATGGGTTTCATGACTCATATCTAGACTAGAGTCAGACTTGAGCACCAAAACTCTCTTCTGGAGCCATCCCCAGCCACTCACCTCAGTTCTGACAAATTTAATTACCTAGATGCTCACCACTGCAGCACTCTGCCACAAAGTGCAAGTCCTCTCTGTAATTTTGCTTAAGCAGATTCAGAAGTACGTGTATATTAAAAGAAATATCACATCCACTTCTGCATAGTGGTAGGTCATGGCGCTGGACTTCCACCTGTAAATCCTGAGTAGTTCTGGAATTGGACAGCAGCAACTTTTCCTCCAGTCTTACCTGCTGGAGCAGAGGAGTCAGCAGCAAGATTGGCTGGAACACATTAGGCAGGTTCAGGCGCTAAAGAGATGGCACTACACAGATTAATCACATAGATACACAGTGGGAGAATGTCTCCAGTCTCCTTTATTTTCATTTATAGAAAAGTATGAATATAAATCAGCAGAATATAAAGAAAATATTTCAAATATTTTCCAGTCGAAAACACATGGCTAAAGCTAGCCTACCTGGTACAGCTGGGATGACTTCCTATCTGGAGCCCCAGAACTGCACTGCATTTTGGGGCAACTCGGAGATGCTCCTCGAAACCTGAAGTGCAAGGGCCCATTTATCCCTGGTACCTGCTATTCTCACAGATTTGAACAGGCTCATTTCTAAGCTTTGCCATTATCTCAGCAGCGCAAGATCAACCCTCTGTAAGACTGAGGATCAATATGAAATGATGAGACCAGGGAGGGTGAAAACAAAAGGAAAAGATATATAAGCACAAGCAGGAAGCATCCATGAAAAAGTGCCATTGCCATGAAAAGAAGGCACTTGAGTTAATTTATTTTGCATTGTTGATTTTTCATTGAGACTTTAGAAAAATAATAATTAAACATGGGTTCATATGGCCTTTTTTGTCCAATTTCTTATTTGGTGAATTCTCATTCCTCTCAAGAAAGGGGGAATTCGCAAGAAGTCATCAGGGTCAGACAGGCCTTTCTCAGGGATGGATGGGCAGAAAGAGACTGGCACTTCATAGCCAGCCTAATTTCTTTGGAAATCGAGGAGTACACACGGACAGAGGATTCAGGATTCCCCTGTGCAGACAGCAACCTCTTCAAATTAAGTGGCATAGCCTCTGGCACAGAGAAGTCATTGCTTTGGTTGTGGTTACTACTGCTGCTGCACGTTGGTGCCAGACAAGCCATCACAGCACTCGCTTGCTGGGACTGTCAGGAGAAGTTAGATGAACAAGAAGCTGTGAACAGAAGGACAGGAGCAAGTGTCCAGCTGGCGAATTCTCTTCCAGGTTCCCTTGCATTGAGGGTTCCCTACCGCCTGCCAGTGCAACAGCTGATTCCTGAAACACAAGCAGAAGAGGGAGAAAGTTCATGTGCTGCACCTCCACTGCAGGGCAGTCACTTGTACAATGAGGGCTTAAATCACCCACTAAATCCCATTTAGTTTGCTAACATCGATTTTCACTCCATGGACCCAATTCTGCCTTTCTACCGCTGTAAAAAAGAAGCAACCACAGTGACTCCCACAGGATTACAACAGTGTGACGTAAAGCCACAGTCAGGAACACTGGACTGGAAGAACCCAGAGCAGCAGATGCTGCAGACATTAAATCCAAAAGGATTCACAGAAACATTCCTTCAAGGTGCCCAGCATTGCATGCAACAACTCACAAAGCACACCAACATCCCCATAACTCCTGCACTGAAACTCTTGACAGGTTGCAAAGTGGGCAAGACACCTCTTTCTCCATTTTTCTGTGTAACACCATGCTCCCTCTCCGCAGGCAGAGCTCGATTGTCACCCATAGCCATCGAGATGCTGAATAAGTACCTGGTACACAATACACAGCACACGTCTGTGTCAGGTGCGGGGACAGGAGCATCTCTGGATAACCACGTAGGTGGTTATCTAAGCTTACCTAAGCTCTTCCGCCTTGCTCAGATGAACACAGCTTCTGGGTGGCAGCTGGCTGGAGGTACCAGCCCCACAAGTGCTGGAACAAGGTTACTCACAGGCCTCTTAAGTAGGGACAAAAAACCAACCAACACCTTATCTCCCAGGCAGTCCATCAATACATTGACCAGAACTGAACAGAGAAATATCCTATTAAGACAACCAAGCAGATCCACAGGCCATTTTTCACAACCAGTGGCTGCACAAACAATGCTGGCCTAATGGCCACAGAAACTGGAACTTTGCTATAGTACTGTGCCCCTTCCCAGATTTTAGCATTTAGTGGTTTAAGGGAATCCCTCACATCAGTGTGTTCCAGCCCTGACCTTTGGAGAAGCACAAATACCACAACTGGATCAACTCTTGCCCTGTGCAGAGTGCTGCCCACAGAACAGCTCAACAGACCCCTTCTGCTTGTTCTAGAAGTCCTGTGGAAACTGGAATTATTGCTCTAGCTCCACGAAGATAACCCTGCCCTTGGTTTAATGAGATGTCATGCTCCAGAGCAGGGTTTTATGCATCACACTTGGCTGGAAAAGGTATTTTTCTTTTGGCTTGGGGTCATTTCAAAATACCAGAATCTGCACAGGGAGGATTAAGATCCCAGATAAAGCAGGCTGCGCACAGAGCAGTCCCATACCCTTCAAAACTCTGGGCTGCAGCTTTACCTTTAACAGACTTTACTCCTTAAACACATAAGCTAAACTTGCTTATTCTCATCTTGCTGGTGGGGAAGGCAAATACTGACTTTGCTATAAATTAAGTCCATCCATCCTGTCTCTCCCTCCACCCCATGAACATGGGCATAAACTGCTGCAGTCTGGACATCTATATGCTACAACCACCACATCTTGTTCCAGATGATGAAGAGCAGTGATCCTCCTAGACACAGGCTGAGTAACAATTTCACAGATGTCAAGTCTGTGCTTTATTTGTAGATCTTTCAGAACACGATCCAAAATTAACAGATCAATTTCCTGGCCTGATGCTCTGCCTTGTTTATCTCATAACCTTCTAAAAGAAGAAGCCAATGCAAGCTAGATTGTCCTAGCTACCCTCACCTGATGGCCACAGATCTGGACATAAATCAAGGACTTTGGGAAACTTCCTGGGCTTGCATAACAGGGGTCAAAATGAACTAGCATCTTCTACAGAGTGGGAGACAGGTGGAAGGCACAGATAACAAGCATCTCTCTAACTTGAAGCATTTATAAGCCAGACTCCACTTAGATATAAGAAGATAATTAGGAAATACTCATCAAAATATACCAGCACTGCTGAGTTTATTTTAAACTCTGTTAGATGTTTTGCTTCCTGAGAGTCACTCTTGGAACAATATCTCGGGGAACTAAATGCTGGCACAAGCTGCCGAACTGACAGGGCCAGAAGCAAAGCGCAGGCACGGCGTGGGTGGGACAGCAGCAGCTGCTTCCCCGCACAGCCTCAGCCAGCGGCCCCAGAGACCCCGGCCAGCGCGCGATGGCACAGGTCAGCCAGCACAACCCCTGCTCGGAGGTTATCGCAAACTGTCCACATCTCCTGGCAGTTACACCGGCAAAAATTCAAAACGAGGGTGAACTGAGTACACAGCCAGAGACCTGTGAGCAGATCCAGGCAAACTCAACGCACGCTGCATCCTAAGCTCTGGCATCAGCTTTGGCCTCCCACCATCCATTGCCTTTTGTAGATAGGAGCTTTGTCCACTGCTCAGGCCAGCCCTGCCTGTCCTCCAAGCCTATGTTACTACCCTGGCAATGAACCCAAGTGAACACACACAGTACCTCAGCTTGGCACACACGTAGAGAGCTCACACCTGCCTAGAAAATGCCACAGACATGACTTCATTTGACATTGCAGGCAGTAACGCTGGAGGTGTAAAAGTTCACTGCATTAAAGTTGGCTTCCCTGCTGGCTCTCACATGCCTGTAATGAAATGGACCCACCAACTCATCTTACAGACCTCCAGCAAGACTCTGGGAACAATTTCTAGGCCCTACTCAATTGGGATGGATTTAAACCACCTGCTGAGACGTGGGCTGAGTCCTGACTTCAGTGAACCAGTCACGATTCACCCCAACTCCATTATCGCTACCCCTCTCCAGCCTTCAGCCTGCCAACACCTGATGATCAGATCATCATTCCTAAAGGACACAGTGCCATTTTCTTTGTGCTTCCATTCCACGTACAGTACTGCCCACCAGATCAGGTGAATGAAAATGCCCCCCTCTTTTTGCAGCCCAATCAGGAAATGAATCCCTGAATACATTTTTATTTCGCTTAATCTGATGTTCCAGTCTGGCTCCAGGGTTTTAGTACAATAACATTATTGTAAGTTTTTATAATCATTTACATGTTGAATGCAGGTAAGAGCTACTCCTGGCCACACCAGTTAAGATTTTTCTCTTCTTTATCTAAAAGCTTTTGGAACCTTTGTACATAACAAGCTGAGGCAGGGAAGGAAAAGACTGTAATGTTGAGTTCCTCTTATTAAAAGCCTGAGAAAAGTCCTGCCTAAAAAGTCCATTATTGGCAGTCTCGGTAGTGTAATACATTGTGTGCTTGAGGCCTAACAATCCTAGTTTAGAGTTTCTAACTCAAATGAACGTGCTTATTTCAACATTTATATAAGCTTTAAAAATACCCCTGCCCAGCACGGATGGGCAATGATTTTCTCAGGCAGGGCTGCTAATCAGTTTCAGAGGACGCCTTTAACAAACTAACAACGGGGTTAAGAGTATCAGGATGAAAGCAGTGCAGAAGCTGTGCCTCCAGTGACCACAGCAGAGGCTTGGGAGCCAGGACTCCTCTGTTGCTGGCCCTGCCACAGATGTGTTTCACAGCTTCAAGCCATTTCCTTCATCTTTGCTGGAGTCTGCCCAATTTGTACAACCTGGGTGGTCCCCATCAATCACCCTAAAGCTTCTTCAGCTTTCCAGGGAAAGGATGTTGAAAGTGCAAAGATTTAACAGTACTTCCATCCAACCTCAGGTGCCAACACATACCTCAAGTCCCTAAGCCAGCTGCCACTCGCCAGAAATATTCATAAAGGGTAACTTGTAGAAACAAAATCCCCAGTGCTTAAAAATTAGAAACAGATTTGGGATTATTTGACATCTGACAGGACTGTTAACCTTAGAAGAATGGCTGGAGTGCCTTAAAAAAAAACAACTCCACAACCGTGCCACTTAAAAGTCAGTGAGATTTAGCAGACTAAGTGCAGGTAATCCCACACTTCAGTCCTGGCTCTGCCACTGGTTTAATACGTGAGCTTCACCAGGTCACTTCACCTCTGCAAGAAACTCATGGTATGCAACAAAGACCAGTTAATATATGTAGAGTGCTCCAGAGAGCTGCATACAGCGCATTATGAAACTGGGACAAGCAGATCAAGGGAGAAGAATGAAAAATTCAACATGAAAACAAAAGCTAAAACTCTTACTTTTTGCTTCCACTGCCATCCCCATAACAATGTAGACTTCTGGAGTCTAAAGCTGGGTGCTGACACTCCACGCAGACGGTGTGGCCCTCCCTGAGATACTGCATCCAGTGAGTGTACGACTGGTGGCTGTGCAAGCAGCCCGGTGTGATGGCCACAAGCTGGAATTCAACACAGTACCTGCAACGAAAATAACCCAGTACATTAGCTCAATAACCAGATTAGAGCCCTCCACGGTACCGTAAGAGCCAGACTAAACTGGGTGACCACAGATCACTAATGAAGCAAAACAAAAAACAAACAAAACCCCCCCATACACACTCAAGGTCATAAAAACCAGAACATGTGGTACACCTGCATTTTGACACAATTAAATGGGAAATAAAACCACTCTGCTGGTGTTTTCAACTGACATACCAAAAAATATCAGGTATTACTGGCATCTGTTGTTACAAATAGAGACACAGGTTGGTCAAGCATTTGACTAAAGCCAAAAAAAACCCAACAGACAGGTTTTCTGATTCCAAGTCTGGGATCCATTTGCTAAACCACACTTTCTATACTCTCAGTTACTTATAATGGGTTTTGTAGAGCAACTTGCCACTGAAGCTAAGATTTGGTCTGTAAAGGTTTTATTTGTGATTATTTCCCTCCTAAGAGACAGAGTGAGGTTGTCATATCTCAGTGGGAGGACTACCAGATTGACACAGCACTTCTGCCCTGCTCAGACTTTTCTGAGTCTGAGAGGAAAGCCTGAAAGAACTGGCCTTGTTTGGAGGGGAAAATCAAGGAAGTTCTGTAATCGTCTACAAACACAGCAGAGAATTGGGTTCTAGTCTAGACTGGTTCTGTATCAGTCATCCCCATTTGGGGGATTTCCAAACACCTTCAAGTAGCACGCTGAACCACATGAGCAGTTTGCTTCCTTGTCTTATCTGAGGGAAAGAGCCAGGATATAAATACACGTGCAATAGAGCTGTGTTCACATTTTTGAATTTTACAGGGAGAAGGCTCAACTAATGAGGAGTCACCTTCAGATGCACTGCAGATACTGCCATCGCTGAGGGGAGAGCAGCACCCTGTTCTACTGAAATGCCACTCTTCTGCGGGGAAACGCCGATTCTGATCAGCAAAAAGCTGGGCCCAAAACTGTGACCAGAGAGACACTGAAGGTGGAGTATGACTGAGCCCCTGTGCTGAGGCTCCAACTTACCCTGCTCTTTCATTGCCATCAGCTGCAGCTCTTTTTTTCCTCGCTTTTCCAAACCCTCCTGTTGTTATTAATGCTGGGACTGTGTACATCAAAGAGAAAGAGTACATAGCATAAGTGGCAATACTGCACTAAGGCTGTTCACGTCTGTAAAACAGTAAAGATGGACCTTTAATATCATACGGTTTTATCTTCAGCAGGAGACAAAAACAATTCTAACTCTGTATTTTCACATTATCCATGACCATCAACCATTTCATTGAAAAGAGAATCTGTACCGTTGCCAGATTTTTGCCTGAGCAGAGTAAGCCTACTTATCAGGCACACCCAAAAGACAGAGAGGGGAGGCAATATTCACCGAATACCAACTCTCAACAGGTTTGAAGTCAGTTGTAGCCATCATCCAGACTGGACAGATTTTGACCCCAAAATACCAGCAAAAATGACAAGCAGTTCTAAAAATCAGTAAAGGTATGTCATGAAAAGTTGATTTGAACAAACTGAAATCAGGCTTTTTCTTCAGAAACCAGTTGGAGATCTCCTCTGCCTGCACACTGCTCCAGTACAGAAAAGTTACACCTTGCCTTTGATAGGTATTGTTCTTTCATGACTTTTTGCAGATGATTCATAAAATTTTTAAAAAAAAGATAAAAAACAAAAAAAGTGCTTAACACCCACTTACAGAAGTCTTAAACAGGCATAAATCTACCAACTCTATCAAAATTGGCAGAGATTTACACTTGTATAAGTGAGATCACAACAGGCCTATAATATTTCACTTTTGAAACACAGCAGATCACAACAAATGGCAGGCATTACTTTTAAATATTGTCCCAGGAAGGATATCACTAAGGCCCTGTGTGAAGAGCTCAGTTCTCAGTTACACCAGACAGGCCCAGAGCAAACATGCTGGTGTCTGAAAACAACTCTTTTCAAATACAGTAAAGAAAGATCAGCTCTGCTGACCCAAACAAGAGTCCTCCCCCCGATTACGCAGACACTTACACTTTCAGTGGACTTACTCAGGGACTGGTTGCACTCTGTTCCTTGCTGAGTCCAGTACTCCACGCAGCCAGCCCTCTCCTCCAGAGCAGGACATGCCTCTCCTCCGTTCCTGGGCTCCTGGATGACGTGCCTCCTCCGAACACGGTATGTTGTCTTGCAAGGCTCTGCACAGCCACTCCAGACACTCCACTGAGATACAACACAGGGGATAACTGGAGGAATAGTAACAAACAGGGGTGTGGAAGGTTACAGAAATTATGTCAGTGATGTGCATTCTCCAGAAAAGACACTTTTCGATGTAGCTCAGTACAACCTTCCTTATTTCACACCTGTCCCACAGTTGTCTTGGGCAGTTCCCAGTAGCTCTGCTCCCAGGAAATTACCTGCCCAGAAGCTCCAGCCATCCACTTGCAGGTCAGCCCAGACTCATATACTGTTTTTTTCCCCACATATTCTCAGTTGCCTACAGTCACTCTCCTTGCCTTTCTTTATCTTGTGACTGAGCTGGGCCAGTGTATGACAACACACCACACAGCACTTCTAAGGACATCAATCTTTAGTCATACAAGTGAATAGGTGTCTTACCAGGTTTCCTACCTTGCTGGTTCAGCCACTGGGTGCCTCACACACACAGTGACCAGCTAAAGGCCAGCACCTACCACCTTACATACACTAAGAGAAGGGCTGCACTTGCAAGCTACCTTCCACCAAAGTCCCTGCGAGTACTCAAGAGGCAAACTAGCCAAGAACAGAAATATTTGACCCACGACGCTGAGCCCAGGCACGAGGAATTCCTCAGTTCTGAGTCCAGCTCCACTACTAATCTATCGCTCAATTTAAAGATGTGGATGACCCCATTCAAATCCATTAATAGCCACTATGCTCAGCAAAGGCACCAAAAGCCTGAGTCCCACTGATTTCACTGGGACATAAGCTGCTAACTGCTGTTGTGAATCCCAGGTTTTCTGAGCAGCTCAAGCTTTATACTTCAATTTACTCTTGCGCTGAATACAGGTAACCCCTAATTACTGCATTAACCTCACTTGAAACTGCCCTGTCGTCAGAAACTTCAGGACGATCTTTCAAACACTACTGCTTTTCTTCTTTGTCTAAAATCACCACAAACAGCTTTTTAAACCTATTCAAAGATTAGGAATTAAGTCAATTCTCTAACTAATCGAGACATTTCATATATGCAGCAATGCACCACAAAAAAAACCCCTGTGCGTTGGTTTGTAGGCTACCCAACATTACCATCCTTTTGTGCATCTGATCTATTCGTAATACTCTGCTCTCTTCAGTCTTGTTTGGTGTCAGGTATTAATGTCTTTGCCTTAATATTTTGCTTTACAAGTCAGTTCGATAAAGTAGCTCTTTATGGTGGAAGAAAGAAAACTACTGAAAAAAAGCGAGGCTACGAAGGCAATAAAAGTCACAGTAGAACTGGGTCTCTTGCATCCAGCACAAACGATTCACAAGAAATAACGCAGAAATATCTCATCCTGCACAAAACCAGCTCTCTCGCCAGATCTCTGTAAGCAGGATGCTGTTATTCCTTCAGTGAGCCACAGGATGGCACCGGCCTGGGAGAGCGCAAGGGCTGCAGCTGGGACACCAGTACCGATGCGAAGGCGCCCAGCACAGAACGGGAGCGGTGACTGCCCTCTGCTATCCCCTCACGATGCCTCACACAGGCCTGCAAACACATTTTTCTTATTTCTCTTCTGTAATATGAAGAATTGACACGAGGCGTTCCTGTCTACCCCAGGTATCCCTGATGACTGCCAAGAGCAGGGGGATTCAGAGGCAGCGGTACTGGAGAACCCAACAGCCCAACCGTATTCAGACATCCAAGGCGCTGGGGCACCCAGCACCAACCAAGACGTCTCTCCCCTGGCAGCCCCAAGAGCAGGACAGCCAAGCTGCACCCTCCCTGCAGAGCGGGGTGCTCTGCCTCAGGGCAGAGGGGAGGCAGCCTTACGGGATCCCGGGAGCAGCACTTTTACGCTCGCTGCTCTCTGCTGCACGCAGGGGTTGTTGGTGTGCAGACCCGCCAGCCTGACCTCATTCACAGACACAGCTTGTTTAAACCACTTCGGAATGAACTAATTTCCCCACCCATTTTCCAGCTCTCTCTTGAAAGGAAAAAGGTAATTAAATAATGGGAATGTATGAATGTATGCCCATCTGCCTAAAGCAAAACTCCGCTACGGCACAGCTATGCAGGTTATAAAAAAAAAAGGCATTATACGAGCAGAGAGAAGACTCCTCGAGGATGCTGTTTGTGCGAAAGGAATATGAGATTGCATCACTCACTAAACTAACTTATCTCCTTAATTCGCATCCGCACTTTAGCAGAAGATGTTTATGGAGGGAGCGCTGCTGTGCTCCCCGGGAATGCAGCACTGCCCGGGGCCCGCGGCACTCAGCTGGCCGGGCAGTGTGGTGGAGGCTCTCGCCGGATCAACCGCTGAAGCTGCAGCCACACGCTGCAGCCGTCGATGCCTTTTGCAGGGATGTGCAGATTAACAGGAGCAGCAGATTTGATCCCATCCATAGTCATTCAATCCACAAGAGGGAAAGGGATCGGGGGATGCTGACTCAGTCAGGAAACGTCCCACTTCACATTTCTGTCCTGTACAATCACGCAGCATCCTGACGCGCCCTGCCAGCTGTCTGCCCCAGGGGGACCGAGAACCCCAACCCGGGGGGGGAGCGAAGTGCCTTTAGCACCCGTCCTTCGGCCACCGCATCCCTGCCTGCCCCCTCTCGCTTTCCCCACGAGCGGAGCAGAGCCCGGCGGCGCTTTTAAACGCAGCCCGAGCCCCGAGGGCAGGCAGGTGCCGGTCTGCCCGGGAGGCAGCGGGGACAGCCGGGGCCGGGAGCGGCCGCTGCCCCGCCGGCCACTCACCTGGGCAGGCCTCGGCGTAGTCGTGGCAGCAGTCGAGGGTGCGGGCGCACGCCTGGTCGCAGTAGCAGGGCCCGAGGGAGCCGTCGGGCCGCCAGCCGGTGCTGCGGCAGGCGGGGCGGCGGCCCGGGCAGCACAGCCCGCGGGCAGCGCAGCCGGCGGCGGCGCGGCGGGGCAGGGCGGGCAGCGCCAGCAGCGCCAGCACGGCGGCCCAGCCCGGCATGGCGGCGCGGAGCCTCCGCCGACCTTCACTCCCCGCAGCGCGGCCCGGTTGGCGGCTTAAAGGCGCCGGGAGCGGGCGCGGAGGGGGAAGGAGCCGGCCCGCCTCCCCCGCGCCCTGGCCCCGCCGCTGAAGGGGGGACGGCGGCGGGGCGGGCCGGGCGGAGCCCCGGAGCCGCCAGCCCGGCCGGCGGAGCGGGGACCGCTCGGTGGCACCGGCGCCGCCACCCCAGGCAGAGCCGCCTCCTCACCGCCGCACCCGGCGGGTGTGTCGGAGCGGCGCGGGGCTGCGGGCGCTCGGGGCTGCGGGCGCTCGGGGCTGCGGGCGCTCGGGGCTGCGGGCGCTCGGGGCTGCGGGCGCTCGGGGCTGCGGGCGCTCGGGGCTGCGCGGCGCGGACAGCCGTACCCAGCGCCCCGACACCGGTCTTAGGGCAGCAGTTACACAAATACCCTGTATTCTCCTGACGCTGCCGCAGTGTTTCTTTGCCTCAGCCTTCGTGGCATCTCACGATCCGCACGCATCCAACAGTTCCACTTCTGCAGACTTAAAAAACTAAACGGTATAATTTCTGCACTGACTGCTAGCACTTACCAGACATATTATCATAAAGATTATCACCAAAAACAAATGATAAAAAAGACCATTTTTTGCCAGACTTGACTCCAGCATAGCTCAGAAGCTATTAAAAACCTGAAAGTGTTTTGTTCCCACTACAGCAGCTTGTAACAAACACAATCCAGCTGGCCATACTCCTTCTCTACAGAATTACTCCGAATTTTCTGCTTACTTTCAAATACAAGAAGCTTAAAGTAATTAATGGGAGTGACTTTAATCATTTAGCTATTCAGTCAGAAGCTAAAGGCTTTACTGTAACTTTTTATCAAACAGACTTGCTCCAAAATATTGATCACAACAGATGTTATACCTTGCTGAATACTGAGCTGGGATTTATAAAACCCACCCACTGTTTTTTTGCAACTGATTTATTGTACTGTTATTTTTTGCAACTGTTATTGTACTAACAGTGGGTATGGGCAGAGTGTTCCCACTTCAGGGAAACTGCAGCAAAGATGTTTCTAGAAAAACAGAAAACAATATTAGAGGACAGGCTATCACCTTCATCATGTGCAACGCTGGAGGCATGGGAGCAGAAGAGAGCTGGCACCGCGCTAGCTGAGGCATAACGTGGTAAAATGTCCAAAAAGATAAGAAATACAAAGAAGCTAAAGTTCCTTTTATGTCAGTAGGAAAGGACAGATGTCTCCTTTTCTTGGCAGTGGTCATATATTGTCACCTTGGAAATTGCACGTGTAACAAATCCTGCAGTGGGCAAGAGGCAAAAAGAGAAGAAAGAGAAGAGCACTAGAAATAAGAGTCCATGGGGTGCTAATTCCTGCCACTGCCAATGAGTCACTCACTGTGTGACCACGGGTAAGTCATTTAATCAATGTATGTCTCATTCTTGATCTAGAACAGGAAGAACATTCAAAAGGAGATTGCATTACTCAGCTAATTAGTCAACACAAACCAGAGGCCTGTGCAGCTCTTGCGCAATTAACTGAGGGACAGTAACAGAGAACGCTTCCCAGTTGTTTGTTTCCAGCGCTGATGCTACCCCCTCCAAGTCTGCCTGCCAACAATTGCTGAGGTAGGAGGAACACCTTCACATCATTCTGAGACACAAAGAACTGACTGAATGAAAATCAGCTTTAGAAAGCAATGTGTCCACATAAAGACTGCAATTTTGACTGACCCTATGCTGTTAGGAAAATTGGATCTGGGTCCAGACATCTCAGTAGCGTTTATATTCGATTCACCCCCACCTAAAGTTCTTCAGAGCAAACTTTGATGCTCATCTCACATTCCCAGTCTGAAAGCAGAAGTTCTCCCTTGTTCCAGTTTGACATAGCCCTAGGAGCTTTTTTAGGCCTTTTTTTTTTTTTTTTTTCCTCCTGACAGGCTCTAAAGCTGGTAATGTTAAAGCAGCCAAGGAAAACATGGCCCAAGCCATGCTGGACCACATCAGCCCAGCAACAGATTTCTTGCAAGACAATTGCTGAGTATAAAAGTGGGACAGTTGGCCCTATGAGGAATACTGGAGCCAAGCAACTGTGCTTTACAGAAAGGAAATGTGGCTAGTCCATCCTACAAGGAGAGGTTCAGGAACAGAACAGCTTGCAGGGCTGTCCTTGGGAGTGGAGATTGTGTCTTCCAGCCTATGGGGAACATCAAAAGGCAGCTCACTACGGCAGGTGGAAATGCAGCTTTATCTGCTTGTTCAAACGCTGCTGCTTTCCCAGCCAGCCATGCAGGGCTCCTGCCCTCTCACTCATTTTCCTTTGCTTAATTAAGCTGCACTGTGCTGGAGCTGCCACTGACCCAGTTCCCAGAGGCCCTCCTGCTCCCTTCCTTAACTCTGAGGGGCAGGAGGATGTTGCAGATGGAAAGTCCCTTCCAAGGGACAAAGGGAAGCTTGCTCTCACTTTCACTCTGAATAGTTAATCAGTGTCAATGCCTGCACCACAGGCTGATCCACCCATCTGTGGAATGAGGAATGCTGCCCAATACCAGCCTTGTCTTGAACAACTTTATTTTGCCATAACTTTCCCCCCACCCAAAAAAAAAAAATATATAAAATATTTATGTAGCCTGGATAGGATTCACCAGATTTTTAAATAGGATTTACCCCATTCCCAAGTGTTTGCCCCTTTGCCTCTATCACCTGATAATTTACACGTACATTGCAAATGCGTTAGGATAGCAGCATTTTCTTTGTTCTGTGTTTGTACAGCCCCTTGCACTTTATGTCCCTTGCACAGGACTTGGATTCTTCTGCATTCCAGCAATAGGGAAACTAGCAAAGCTATCGGTATGCAGGACCAAAAAAAAAAATGGTTCTGGTTTAGAGTGTCTGATTTTGCTTTCCATTGTCACAGCCAAGTCTGTAAAAGCATCTAAGGAAAGTAGCCAACCAAGTGATCTGATTTCTTGGAGCTGATTTCTACAGATATGTGAAGGCCGCAGGAGAGCTGGCTGCTAGCTCATTCAAACCCTTCTCCAAGGCTATCACAAGGGACGCTCTGCTTGTTTGTTATATTTCATCAAGCAGCACCACCAGTTCACACAAGCTTTCCAGAACATGATGCAAATCAACAGAAATGGCAATAATAATTGTCCAAAGGAAGGCAAAGGTCAATATTTCCACCTACACTTCTGCTGCTGTGAATGGGTACCAACTTGAAAACCAATTTCTGCAGCAGAGTCTGTTCTGTGGTTTGCTGCCTGTTCTATCTCACACGCAGAGCTGAGAGCATGCAAGGGCACACTGTTCCAGGCTTTGCTGGTGAGAGTTTTAGCACACGTGGTCCTAAACAAGACTATGCCCTGCTGGGCATAGAGGAGCACAGGAGGAATTCCAGTTGCACACAGCAACTTTGTTCTCAGCTTTTAAATATCAGCAGGGAAGCAGAGAAACCCTCAGAAACTTTAATGTTTTCAAAGAAAAGCTGGGACAAACGATCACGATTCCTACAACTAACTAATCTGGATAGAAGCAGCAAAACTGCAAAACCAGGAAACCCAGCAAGAGGCTGAGACCTTTTGGGATAGTTGATAATCAGGGACTTTGCTCTAACTACAGACAGCACTTGTACAAATCAAAACTGAATGCCAACTCTCATCACCCCTCCGCTCTTTAGAAGCTGAGCTCCCAACTTGTAATTATGTAAAAACCTTCCACCCCTTTCTCCCTTATCCCATCATCTTGTTTCTGAGGATATCCTCCTTTATGACATGATGCTTCAGCATCCTCTAAACAGGCTGTTTCATTTTCAGCTGTATTTATATTCAAACACAAGCCCTACATTTCATCTTGCTCCTCTCAAGCTGCTCCACTGGCTGAAGCAGCAGCATTTGCTCTTATGCCCTGCCTGCCTGAACTAGAGACAAAGCGCAGCAGAGGAAAGGAACACCAACATGAATCCAAGGAGAGACTGAAGTACCCCACGCTATTCTTAACTAACTCTCCCTTTCAAAAATGTCCATTCTGCTTGTGCCTGACTGATCAGGCAGAATGGGGGCAAGTTGGCCTCATGCCAAGGCCAAAGCAACTGCTGTGGTTCTGTGTTCACAGCACTTACCTGATTCTGTAGTTTGCTGAATGTTCTCCCCGTCCCAGATCCTTCCCTCTGTGTGGCAGACAGTAAAAAAAGCCTCCAGCTCAGGAAAAGCAGGGAACATGTGCAAGAAACACCTGGCTGTCTCCGAGGGTTTACTCTGCCTGGCTAGTCCATTGAAGCCATTCACCTGAGGTTTTACTGTTTGTTTCATTCAAGTGTTTAACTCCCTTCCCCATGTCCTAGCAGTAGGATATCTTTGAAGCATCTCAGCCCTTCATCCCATCCTAGGCCCCGAGGATGCTGCTGTCCCAGTCCTGCCAGCCCCAGCTCACAGCAAACGAGCTCAGTGCACACAGCTCTTTCCTAAGACAAGTCAAAGACATCCTTTGCACAAGCTAGTGTCCTCTTACTCATTCTCAGAGCTGGTCTAACCAGAGCAGAGGGCAGAAACTGAGATTTGAGCTCAGATTGCTGCTGATAAAAAGCTGAGTATTTATTCATCCACTAGAAAAGCTGCATTGGGTCAAAACAAAGACCTGTCATCTCCCCCAGTATCTGTCTTCAATAGTGGCTAATAGCCGATACCCAGGAGGGAACAGAAGATAGGTTGAATGTATAGTAGTATTTCCCCAGAATGCTCTCACGCTTCTGGTAACTTCACCTCCAAGTTTTCCTACTAGGTGGTGCCTATGTCTCAGCCCATGCCTTATACGAATTCCCTCCCGTCTCACCTTGAGCCCATGTAAACTTTCAGCACCCACAGTCTCTCATGGCAGAATGCCACACTATACGGGGAACAAAGTTGTTTTGAACATACCATTAGCTAATTTAATTTGAGTCCTTAGTTCTTGTATTGGAAGAGGCAGGGAACAATCAATTCTCATTTACTTTCTCAAGGCCGCTTGGGATTTTATAGACCTCCATTGAATTGTCCCTTCATCATCTCTCCTGCAGGCTGAAGAGCCACCCTGCCAGAAGGGGCTGCCTGGCCGGCTGTTTGAGTTGGGGAGAGGTGCCACTGTCCCAGGCTCTGCCACAGCAGCTCGTCCATTGTGATCTCTCTGCCACAGCTGTGTTTCTAACATCCAGTTCCTCACCTGCTCACCTCACAGGTCCTGCCTCACTTGAGTCCTTTAGGTTAGCTAACCTTTGACAACACAAGAAATCGCTGCTGTGGCTGTGGTCTTGCCTCCCCATGCCCCCCACTCACAGTATGAATTAATGCACTTAAGGCCAAGATGAAAACAAATTCACACAGGCAGATAACAAGCTCTTAGTGCTGAGAAAAAGAGGAGTCTCATGTGTGAAAATATCCTAATGCAAGAATTAAGTTTTTTTCTTTCTTTCAACAAACTCAAAATAATAATAGTAAGAACTAGAGGAGCTGACTGATTTACTTTCACACCTGCTCCTGCTTTCTTAAAATGCCTGTCTGCCTGCTCACCCGAGGCACCCTGTGCAGAAAGCCATAATTAAAAAAGTGTTGGGGGGTCAGGAAAGGGAGGAAGACTAAGCATTGAGTCTTAAAGGCTTATTTGTGAAAAGATTCAGGCAGAATTTTCTTTTATAAAGACCAGTAGGCAAAGAACACATCTGCAGGGATCCTAACTCCGCTCTACTTGGAGGAGTTTCAAACTCTGCACAACGATTCTCTCCTTCGTGATCTTAGGATAGAAGACCTTTAAACATCATTCCCCTTCTGTACACATCTGCTAGTTTTTAGCACACAGAGACATGGGAGGAGAGTTGACACCAAGCAAGATTTAGAGATTTTCCTGAAGAAAATCTGAAGAAAAATCAGATTACAAGCCCACGTATTTGAGATTCTTCAGTCTTTTTCCAAAGTAGAGAAGAATGTCAAACCAAATAGTCCTAAACTCCACCCGCAAAGAAAGCCCACCCAGGAACAGTCTTATGCTCTGACAAAGGGATGGGATCTCGTTAGAACTGAAGGGAGTTTTGGCCAGTACACCTGAACTGTGCTATTGACCCAGGGACCAAAAAGCATCTCATCCAGAAAAAAAAAATCCCTTCTTGTTAGACCTAGACTTCCTGCATGTGCTCAGGAGACCAGCAATTGCTGCATACCTCTCCAGACGTGCCTTGGCCACCCTTGTAAAACTCACCCTCAGCTGGCTGCAAAGAGGAGAACCACATCAGCTTCCCAGATGGAGTGCACAGAGGGCACTAGCAGAGGACAGCAGTCTTCTTTAGAGCCCTACTATATGACCAGCTAGGTCCAAAGCATCTGCTGTTTTTCAGCTCACTAGTTTTGTCCACAAGATGCAGAGTTTAGAGGTACTGCCAAGAGAATCCACACCACAGCAGAGCAGTTATGACTGAGCAAACACCTTCTTGGATTTAAACCCTGAAAGCATTCACCCTTGAAAAAGGTTTCATCTCAACACAGCAGAACTAGTGTCTCCAGCAGACTTCAACACATGGGAAATGTGATCTGCTTTTTCTGCCTTCTCTGCTCTCATATGTAATGCTGCATTATAAGGCCATGAGGGGAAGTCAGGCTAGAAGAGAAGTAGGGAAGTCCCACTCCTCTCATTCAGATGTGGCCATAGTCACAGAGAATATGGGTGTTAGCCTTCTCTCTTCTGCCAAAAGCCACTACACAACCCCATCACATACTGCCTCTCCATAGAGAGCAGGGCTGACTCACCCCAGGGCATAAAGGAAACAAACCTGTTGTCATTAAAAAGCTGTTATCCTTAATGAAAGCTGGAGAAGGTTCAAAGTGGCCAGAAGTCTTATATAGAAAATAGGAAAGAGAAATACTTTAATAAAAAGCTTTTAGTGGTTTTCTCTCTGGTTCTTTTGCTTTCCCAAAGAAAGGGAAAGGAAACCAGCCAACTTTTCTGAACCTGGTACATTGTTTTCTTCTTCTTTTCCTAAGAGAAAATAAAGGAACAGTTTGTGAGAGTCTTAGCCATGAGAGGGACCCTATGAACAAGGTAAGCCATATTCCTTCCCCTAAGCAGAAGAAAAGCCTTGAACAGGTTTGCATTCAAGTCAAACCTGGAATTTTCCCCTAGTCTGTGAAGGCCCAGGGTGACACCTGACTCCACAAAGCATTACAGGGAATCTTTTAAGTCCAGAATAACCCCATTACAAGGCACACTCTCTAGCAGAAGGAACACAATGCCTAAAATCCTCTATCAATTCCACAAGCTACATGACCCTCTCCCACATTAAATCAAAAGCAGTGCCTCACTTTTCAGATTCCTCCCAAACTAGCCCCATTCTCATGCTTTCACCAGCTGCCTCCACAGACAACTGCTGCCTCCTTCAGCCCTTGCGCCTTTGCAGCAACCTCCTCCAGCAACGCTTCTCCTGCAGCCCACGCCACGCTGTGAGATGGCTCCAGGAGCAGCAGGCAGCAGCAGCCTTCCCTCCCTTCACTGACTTGGGCTGTGACTCAGTGCCTCCCGCTTCTATAGCCTGCAGGATTTTGCTGCTGGTGTTTAAGGATGGAAGAGATCAACAGAGACATGAATAAAACAGCCAGGGACTTCTCCCAGCAGTTCTTTCCTCACTCCAAAGAACCTGTGACTCAACTAGATGAAGCTTTTTGTCTTCTTTAGCACAGACCATTTTATTCCCTTCCCACGAGGTACCTCCAAGTGTGGATGAGACGCTACAGCAGAAACAAGAAGTGCATACATACCCCAGAAACAGCAGCCTGGTTCACACCCCACAAGATCGGTCTTCCCAGTCACCAACAGATCATCCTGTCTCACGCAAGTTGATCACTTTGGCTAATCTGTTCTCAACATAAGAGCCTGGGACTCCAGGTCACCATTTCTCCTTCTCTTCAGTCAGAAGGCAACAGTTGCAACTTGGCAGAATCCAGGCCCCTTTATTTTTCCACAAGTGGCTATTTAAAAGATTAAGATGAAATAGCTAAAACATCCTCATTTTCTGTAACTGGGTCTTTTCACTTGGCCATTTGTAGGACTAGACCCAGAACAAAGGAGTTCTAGTTTCTGGGCCCCTCCTCAGCTTTGGAGCCACATCGTCTCTTGAAATGTACCCATTTCCCTTTGTTTTAACAGAAAAAGGGCAGTAAATTGACCCTTGTAAATTAATAAAGTTCCAGCTAATCTACAAAGAAGCAGATGTTTATTTGCAATAGGGTACCACTTAGGTGATGAAACCAGAGGCCTTATCTACAATGAATATACCTCCACAAGAGATTCAAGGCCACCCGCCTGTACAAGTTCACTCTCTGCAGATTATAGCTAAACACTTCACAGAACATTAAGAAGCAGTACAAAAATATGATGCAAAATAGAGCTAAAAATCAAAGCATTGACCCAAACTCACAGAAGTCAACTCTCAGCAGAGGGTCATTTTTGTGACCAGCATTTCTGAGTGCAACTAGGAAACCGCATGCAATAATAGCAGGGATGAAAATAAACAGAACCTGTAACACTGCCTCACCTATTTAACAGCTTTATTCAATTGATAAAATTTACATGACAGAAATGGTCACATTTATTTTCTTAAATGAGAGCAGAAGCTGTCACGGGTATGGGAAGGCATTGACCAGTCAAGCATTCATGTTCCTTGAGCAAAACCAAATCACCAAGGCACAGGGCACTCTGCACTTTGCAATTTAGTAAATGCAAAGAGAATAATATTTTGCTTTATTTTACTTGGAATAAGGTGCACTGCTTTTTTTCCTCTCCTCTAGAAATTAACTTTTCTAATATTTCAGCACTATTTCAGCTATACCCAGGCTTGAATTATAGAAGTCTGGGAGAAACTTAATTTACCTCCTCAAAGCACATTCCTCTTTTCAATACCCAGGGCTCCCACTCAGATTCATGAAAAATTATGCCATAAATTACAACATGAAGAAAAATATTGTAAACAACAAGCTAAAGAAATTAACTGTATGAGGAAAACATTTTTCCCCTTCACTATTAAAGTGTGCTTTATATAAACAAGCTGTAAAACTCCACCAAGGTATTTCCAATGGAATTCAGTTTTCATTACTAAGAAACTTGCTCTATTTTTCTTACAGTAACTGTAGGAAGGAGCACATTAAAAAACCCCTAGTGGCTTGTGGAAAGATACAGGGTAGAAAAAGTTTGATCTAAAACAATTCAGCAGATGGAGATGTTCCTAGTCAGCAGTGTGGGAGTCCTTTATTTCTTATCAGTAAGGATAATGGCATGAAAACAGGAGTTTCCTGTTATTCTTATATCAGAAGGTGCCTTCTTTTGTGGATGAAAATCACAATTAGTCACTGTGGAAGTGTTAAGAGTGATACAAGCAGAGGATGCTAAGATTTGGGAAGAATGGGTTAACTGCACCTTCTCCTGTTTTTTTCTGAACTGTTTTTGCCCTGGGACCTCACAACAAGTTTACACAGGCAGACTACCAAGTCCAACTCTCCAGGTCTTCTGGTAGGATCTGCTCTTTAGTCTGTTGCCTGCAGGATGTGGGCCACGAGTCCCTACATACTTTCTATGGTGTGGAGATCACTAGCAATTTTTGACAAGTTAGATTAATTGTGCTATAGAAGGTAAAGGAATGCATTCTGCTGAATGACCAGAGCTGCCTACAGAGCTCGCAGCTATTGTTCAGTAGCTGGACCAGGATTTTATCGTAACACATCAGAGAAAAAAGTTACGAGCTTTTTTGTTTCTTTTCCCAAAACTATCTTTCCATGGACCTATGTGACCCTGCCAAGTCACTTTAAAAATTAATAGAAGTGCTGTACATTTCTGTTCCATCTGCAGCATAGCATTGCTATCAACACTGTCTGACTCAGAGCCTTAAAGAAAACAGTCAGAAATAGACATCTGGATGACAGAAGAGGTCACTAGGCTTTAAACAATGACATTCTGAAGGGACTTATAATTTTCCTAATGAGTCCAAGAAATCGGCATTATAAGCCCAAATCACCCTAATACTATCTCTGAATATTCCTTTTGTATCTCTGCCACTAATTAAAATAATGCTTAATAGTATTCAACATTGCCGAAGGAAGGGGAGCCACAAAAGCAGCTCACAAGCACCACAAATCTAAATCTTGAGGAAATTTCCACATATGAAATTCAGATTTAAAAAATTATAATCATGTTGATAATCACATCTCGAACCCACAATGACAGTCACTGCTTTGGAAAGGGAGGTGGATGAAAAAGGATCCACAGAGGCTTTTCCGATGCCTGTCCCCATCCATGCAGCCACCTTGTAGCCGCTGGACTTCGCTCACATGCCATACCCCTAGGAAAAACAGCAGAGGGGAGAACCTGCCAATGCCACTTCCAGCAGCCTGCAACACAGAGAGGCCCCCACTTGCCACTTGGAAGGAAAAGGCTGCATCACATCTCTCAGGCAACAGGCTGTGACATCCTTTGTGCCTGTCACATCCAGTCCACATAGCACAGTGAACTCTGCACCCAACAGTTGCACCACTAGTCTGGCAGTCACACACAGCCCTGATTTTGCTTTCTGTCTCTGAGGAAATCCATCTGTGCTTCCCTCCTGCTCTGCTCTATTCCTGCAAGTACTTTTCTCCAGGGCAGGGTGGAAAAAAAAAAAGGCAGGAAAAGAACAGCAAGGAGTAGATTTGTATCTGCTTTATAAACTAATAAGATGACTCAGAAGTTGACCCATCCTCACCAAGCCTTCCACTTGCCAAAGGGCTATGTAACAGCAGGTCTACCTGGTCAGCTCTGCTAGAAAAAAGCCAGGTTGCCATGCAAATACATTGACCAAGTCACTGTAACTCATTTTGAGATGTGAGACCCCATCAGCATCACTCTCACCCCCACCAACATTGCTACTTACCTTTACAACCAGCAACCTCACTCACGAGGACTTCAACACCACTTTGGTACCAAGTATATCACAGAATCACAGTTGGTACCCAGCATATCATCCAGGATCAGAGGAAAGACTGGAGGGAATATGTTTCATAGTTCAGAGGAGTGACAGAGAGACTATACAGAAGGAGATCACGACCAGCAGTACAAAGTACATGTCACCTCATGACACAGCAGTAGCTGTTGTGAAGCATATGCCTGATGTACAGGTTTAGGTAAGCTAGGAACCAACAAGAGATGCACATTGTTCTTAGTACCTTGGGCAACCACCTTTTTCTCCAGTCAGTTTTTCCAAGCCCTACTAAGACATTTCCACAGCAACATAAATTGCTAACAAAACTTCTCAGACACTTCCAGTCCTCCTCTGTAGATTTCTAAGAAAAATGCACCTATAAATATCTTGCTGTAAAAAAGTGACAGTGAATACTCAAAGGAAAAGTCTGCTTTGAACTGCTGGTGTCAAGGGCCTGATCCGCATTTGCTGAAAAACAGATTCACTCTCAAGACAGACCTTCCTCCATGAGTTCTATATCTCAGGGAAAAACAAGTTTTTATCTCCTCTTGGTAGCCAAAATTATTGCAAACATGAATGGAGACTAAGCCAGCGTAACATGTAACAATTACAGCAACACTCTCTTGAGCCTGCAGATGGTCTGCAACCATTTGCATGAGATGGCAACCATCTTTCTTCATTAGCAAGCCATTAAATTCTCCAGCTGGATTGGGGAAAATCAGTGGGGGTAAGGCAACATCTGCCATTGCTGCAGTTGTGCAGCACAAAGAAAGCACACATACTCCAAGCTGCTAAACAAGGGCAGAGGTAGAGCTTAGCATTTCTTCTCACTGAGAAATGGTATCCAGTAGTTAGCTGCTGCCTACAGGCCAGGCTCTATCCTGGACCCATGTGCAAGCATTCCAGTAACTGTGGGAGGATCAAAAGCACAAGCCTCACCCTTTCAATTAAAGAGCAGCTCTGAATGAGAGGCAGTAGGCTGTTGAAGATACTGTGGCCACCCACAGCGGGAAATGTGAGCATATGTGGAGCTGAAAGCATGTGTGCTACTGCGGGCCAGCCCCTGGGTGCTGACATACCGCCCCACCTTCAGAGAGCAGCTTTCAGGAATGGGCTTCAGGGAATCCATCTGGGCAAGCAGCACTGCATGGGGCTGCATCTGCTTACCTACCACCCTCATGCACCAGCTGAGCCGCCTCAGCCTGCTGGAAGGACACCTGCCACTCTGTTGGAGATGGAAAACAGGCCTTGCTGCTTCTTCGTGCAGTCAATGCTGAGACCACATCTCCAAAAGTCTCTCTGGCCTTGGACATCCTTGCTGAGGAAGGTTACATGAACCCAGGGGAGTCTGTGCAAAGCAGAGAAATGAGGACAGCCCCTGGCCTTAGTATTTGCTTTGAGAAAAGACTAATGAAGTCGATCTTACTCTCAGCACCAGAGGGAAGACTTCAAGGTGACCCAGCCACAGCATTCAAAACTGAAAGAGCGAGCGACAGGCACAGTGAAGTGCACACTATCCAGTGGACATTTTTCTAAATATAACACTAAAGAAATCAGGCAGATCCTCAAGTAAGACAGACAGAAATGGTCCTGAACCAGCTTTCATGAACCCAAATCAATCTTAGGGAATATAACGGAATTGCTTTGATTTACACCACGAATATGGTCTAGCACAAAGACTATTTTTACCCATCACCAAGAGAACTCTGTTACTACCCACAAGCTGCCAGGTGTTTCCCATCCACATTGTAAAAGACTCGGGCCCATTTCCATCACTGGAAGGCCTGTGGCAGGGGCTACATCCAGTCCTTGCTAGCCTCAGGTTGGCACTGAGCAAAGAAACAGGTGAAGAGCATTTCTTCAGACCCCAGAGTACCTGTTTCTGTAAATGTGAAGAGAGCAATCTCCAGCACTTTTCTCCAGAGTTTAGTTTACTGTGGAACAATCTAGAAGGCTTTAGCACCAGTCTGTGGTAGGTGTCACAGGGCAAAGGGGAGATTTAGGTCATGCGTGTTGGGAACCTCTGTGGAAAGCCAGAGCTCTCACTGTCCCCTCTCCGTTCACCCTATTGAGAGTGCACCAGTCCTCCCTCTCCATGGAGAGCTGAACCTGAGCATCAGCCAGGTGGTCTGAGCAAGAAAGGTCACAGCAGGGAGCAGAGGGACATAAACTGCAGGTTTCTGCAAGATGAAGGCTGCCAGAACACAGCCAGTGCAGTGCCAAAGGACCTGGGAACCCCAGGTGCTACAACAAACCAGCAGTTCCCACAGCACCAGAACAGACTCAGGCTGAACCAGGACACTTGGCTTCACCCCACCACTGCAAGGGATCTGACAAAAAGGGTGGAAGAGGAACAGAAGTCTACAGCTGCAGAACATCTCTTCAACTGGATGCTATAGGAGAAAGAAACCCTCTGCTTCAAAAAAAAGTCTTCCTCTTACTGCCTGTGGGGCAGTCTGAGTGTCCTGAAATCTGGATCTTCCTAGGCCAATCACAAAACCTAGTTTTGCTTCATCGCTGTCCATGATAACATCTAGCCTGTCAACACAGCTGATGTGTCAGATAACTTAATCCATCACTGAGCAGAGATGGAGGCAGAGGAAATAATGCAAAGAGTAGAAGCAGCGATGAGTAAATGGACTGTGCTATCCCATAAGCTAATGCAGCCACTTAACAGATGGGTCTAAAAATAATATAATAATCACCATGCAGTCAAAAAGATGCCTGAGTCTTTGGGAATATAAATGTTAAACCTCTCACTGTGTATGAAAACATGTCTATTAAAAGCAACATCAGACAGAGAAATAATCTGTGCTATTTTCCTCTCAAATGCTCATGGCACCAAGAAACAGAGCTGTTCCAGAAAAGTAAACATTTGCTTAAACATACCAGCCTAGTGAGTGACTCCAGATTTCAGTTTTAGAAAGTAACACAAGTACATCCAGCATTGTCTGTTCCTGCTGTAATTGACAGACTGACAATTCTGCCTTCATCCTTACTGCCCTGTTCAGCCACTTCACAGCAGCAGAATATGAGCTCTGGACATGCTGTGATTATCCTTTGCCAGCCTCCGAGAGCTAATAGGGAGCACTCTGTGCAGAGAAAAAGCTGTAAGTCCGCCTTTGTCCAAAACATACCTCCTGGCCTTCATCTCCTCATGCAGAACACCCAGCAGACACACTCAGGAGTTAACCAGTGCCTGCAGAAGTCAGGCAAGCAATGGGGTAACAAATGCCAAGGACAACTCTGAAGAGGAGAGCTGCAAAGTGCTTTAAATTCAGGGTTCACACCCCCCCCCCTCCACTTTTTATCAAAGGGCTATATTAAGAGATTTTCAAGCAAGGTGATCTTACCTCCATGCTTGTTATAGACAGTAAAGTTTGTTTGATGGTTTCTCTATTAACCGTGAGGCCTGCTCATTACTTGGCTGTAACACGGTGGTACCAGGAAGTCCATTGCAGCTCAAGTTTTTTTTAATAGCTTATGGTTATACACATGAAAATTACCTGAGCTCATAGCATACCACATTGCTGAGAGCCCGTAGCTGGTCACAGTCAAGTTCAGCCAGCTCTCCATTACCAAGGGTGTTTGGAGAAGCAGGTGAAGTTAGGAAATCCCATATTAAAAAAAAAAAAAAAAAAGTGTTATGATACCAAAGACCATGACCCCCAGACGGTGTTTACCAGCTGTGCCTACCATATATCCCCATTTTCCTGAAACACTGTCCAGACAGACTTTTGGTAAAGGCAGCCACAATCACATTTTTGAGTATGGTATGCGGGAATTTGGAGCAAAGGTGTGGAAGGAGTGCCAGGGGATGCTTTCTAGACCCAGACTAGTTCCAGAAAAAACATCATAGGGATAGATGCAAAATGAAGCCACACCTAAGGTGTCCAGCTGTTTGCAGGCATATCAGAAACTCTGTCAGATGAAAGCTTTGAAGCAAAAGCCTATCAGTACAAAAGACCTCCTCCACCTCTACTCCTCTAAATAAAAGCCTCTGACAAGTTCAGATGTTATTTTTAGGGTTTGTCTCCACTTTGTCACACTTCTTACAGATAAGCTAATGACCACTAGTCCAGAAGTTTACTACAGCACACTGCTATAGTGGCAAGGGGAAAGCATCTTGACTATTACACACAGAACAACTCGAACAAAGAGTTTGATGCAGAAACTCCATCCGGCCCTTACTAAGCTTTGGGCAACGCACACACTCAGCACCCCCTATAGCTGCCAGGTCAGAGGAGACCTCCAGGTGCAGCTCATCACATGCAGTTCAGTTTCTCCATCAACCAGACTAGAGAGCATTCATGGGTTGCTTACAGTGGGTCACTCATCTTCAGTTTTGTCTTCTATCCTTATGCGTATGTGCAATAGCAGCAGTGCTTGAATCATGACCTGAGCTACTTTTTCTTGGAGAGATAGTAAAACATGCAAAGAAGTTGTTCCAGGTACATCTGTCCTCACAGCTCCCACTGGACAACCAGCACTCTCCACTCCCTAAAGCATGCTTGCTGGTAGGTATGCTCATTAGATTATGAAAGTAATTATATTAGCAGCAGTTCTGATCCCTCATCAATATGTTGTTTCAAGAGATTATGCTGCTTACATTAACTGAATGAGAAAAATCTCAACCCAGTTTCATGGAAGACTGCTTTAAATGCTGATTAATAGCTAATTTTCCATCATTGCTGTTTCCTACTAAACATATATGCCAAAGGCCACTAACAGCTCAGGTACCAAATCCCCTCCCATAACCACCAAAACTGTAATTTATGTTTTTAATTAGCAGAAATATCCTCTAAGCTTGTAGTTGCCACAAATAACTTCCAATCCATTAGAGTATTAATTAGGGTGTTGCTATCAGGCAGTAAAAATAACACTGCAATGCTTTAAATGCTGCAGGAACTCATTCCTTAAACATTTCCTCAGCCTGTTATCCATGCTTCCCTTTTGCCCTTCGGCCTCTTCAAGCTGAATTGGCACCGCTGGTCTAGCCAGCTCACTGCAGCCCCTGCATGGGCACCCGCCTGCCTTCAGGCAGCAGCCACTCACTCGGTATTTAGCACGTATGACCCATCAGTTACCACTTCCACAGGCCCAGAACTAGCAACACAGGGAGCTCCAACAGCTGCCAGGTGGCCCTGCTCCTCCAGAACCTAACAAGGCTGCAGTAGTATTTGTTTGTAACACACAAACCTGCCGCGCTGCTTCCCAACAGCAGCACATGGGGAACAGCTACTTCCATCATTAGGCCTGGGGTTTGAATCTGAACCTGCTGTCTGAGACACTGCAGGTTAATATATATCCCAGCTCTTCACATCAGCTTGATCTGAAGGGGCTATTTACTTCATTTGCATTGCCAGTGGGGTGTACAAATGCTACCAGACCAGGACCTGCATGAGACATCTGCCGAGGCCTGTTCAACTGTGCATCATGCAGACACAATCCTGACTGCCAGGCTAATGGGCACAGCAGATGGAGAATGCCTTCTCCCTCTCTGCGTTAAGACTCACCACCATTCAACCCCTCTGTCAGCAGACATTACGTGGCACAGGTGCATTGACAGATTTTTCACCCTGAGGTGAGATGTGTACCATTGATCTGGGATATGGAGTCAGCGGTACAGGTAGCAATACATCCTAGGGCTCTTGACTACCTTTCTCTGGTATTAGGAAATTAGGTATTAGGAAAGCCTTTAGCTTCCTCTTGTTTAGTGGTTCCCTACTTTAGCACCCATGTACAAGCCATATTTAATTCTCCTGCTCTGCAAACCTGGAAGTTTGCCAAACAGCATCCAGGGGAAGGCTGCAGGATCAGAATGAACATGTCACCAAGTCTCTAGCCAGAAGCACAGTCATTCCTGCTAGCTGAACACGCTGCACGAGGGAAATGTCCAAATCCTCACAGAAGCTGACATCAGCTTCCCTTCCTTCCCAGACTGCTGTCACTTTTCTGTAAGACTCACATATGGAAGAATTTGCAAAGCCAGTGACTTACCTGGGAACATGCTAATCTACACCATTTACCGGGCCAGCTAAAATCCCCACTCAATCATGTTCTACACCAGCTGCTCCTCACGCAGGATCTGAGGGAGAAGCTGAGACCCCTTGTCCAAAGGCAAAGTGCAGACCACACCTCTCCCATTGGTCCAGAAGACAGAGCTGTTGTCAACCTTTAGCACCCAACTGTTACATACAGAGAACTGTGCCCTAGTGATGCTTCCTGCAGCACACTAGCAGCCCCAAGTCTCAGCTAAGCACTTTTACTTCAGGGTATGTGAAGCTGTATTGCCATGAGATCATGCCCCTTTCTCCTTAGCTTGAGGCAGCAAGCAGGCAGCTCCATGTAAGCAATCACTACATATAAGCACTGTTGCCATCCAACTCCCAAAAACAATGAGATCCAGAAATTGGCTGTTAAAGGCATGTATGTAAAGGGAATTTCAGTCACCAGCTGAATTCACCCAGTACTCACAATTTTATTAAAAACAGGCTCCAGACAGCAAACAAATACACACTGTGCTGCAGCATCCAAGATGCCCATTCCCCACTTTACAGGCTGCCAATTATACATTACTAAAGCTTTCTGGACGACAGGGGAGAGCCAAGACTTGAATCCTCCCTCTCCTTCCACAGAAGGCCATCCTCCCATACTTGACAATTGCTCTCTAAGGAGAGGCTTCCTTACTTTTAATGATTGTGGTAGGATAACATTAATTGTCAGGTGGTGAATGCAGCCCTTGCAGACAAAAGCATCCAATTACATTAAACACACAGCAAGTTCCAGAATCTATTAGTTAAATGCCTCATACCAAGGGAAAGAAAAACTAACACCCTCCATGTGTAAGATGGCAGGACACCAATTTATCACTCCTGCTAGCTCTGAGAAAACACCAGAGCTGTTGCAGGGTGATGTGAATGCTGTAACTTGGACAAGGGATCACAGGCAGCAGCATGGAGGGACATCACTGGCAGAAGACAGCTTTCTGCTAGTACACTGAAATCACAGCAGGTCCCAGGACAACTTCTGACAAATCTCAACCTGTCAAGAAAACAGCCAACATTTTGTCAGTCCACTCTACCACAAACAGCAAATGTATAGCTTTCAAATACCGCCCCCAAAAACTACTAGACAGCAAGGGTTGCCTGCAAACAGCAAAAGCTTCACTGTCTGGCACTCCAAATAGGATGCACTCTTAGAACTGCATTGTGGGAGCTTTTACAGTAGTACTTGACAGAAAGGTCACATTTATGCTCTTCATAGATACAAGCTACCAAGGAGACTTCAGCCTCCTTGTAGATACAACAGCTGCACAACAAGCACCTGAACAGCAACACAAGGCTGTAACCGAACGAAGCCAGTGACCAATAGCTGTTTATCCAATGAAGTAAAGTTCTGTTAAGCACATTTTCTAGAGCATTAGTGAAATCCTAATCAAACAGCCAAGTTTTCAGATGTCACATTGTTGATCATCTATAAAAAAAAAACAAAACAAAACAAAGGAAGAAAAACACCACCAAAAGCAATTCCTCTCTTGCAAATAGACACGTTGCTGGAAGCTGACTTCAATCCACACTTCTCCAAGGCATTGAGAGCCTCCCATTCAGAGGGGAAAAAAAGAGAAAAAATATCAAGAACAAAAGCTCCCTGACTCTGTAAAAAGCACCTCATTTCAACACTGCTTAAACAGGGCAAAACAAAAAAGCTATGCTTATGCCCTTGAAGTTAAATTGAAACCTGTCAGAGCTCTCTGCCATTTACTTGAGATCTTTTGAAAGCAATAATTCACTTTTGATCCTCAAGTCTTTTATGCATGTCAGATAGTGTTATACAATCAGTGTTACTATATGTGCAGACAGCACCCTCCAGTGCTGCCTGCCCAAAGCATGCAGCATACATGTACTTTCCCTGTAACAGAGGTGCAAAAACATATAGCCCCAATATACAGCCACATGAGGAACTGAAGCATCCTGCATCTGTGGAATGAGTCAGTCTGGCTCAAACAGAAGTTTGCATCAGCACTGCCAATTTGGTGGGGGAAAAGAAGTCTGAAGTCATCATGACAGATGCTCCTCAGCTGAACATTAAAAGGCAATCAATTACATTTGAAATATCTTCATGTCCCTAACAACTGACAAGGTATTAATCCCTGCAGGGAAGAAGGTAAAAAGGAAACTTGAATATTTCAACAGGTGTTGATACTCAGGTCGAACGCTTAGAAGGGCCCTCGCTGCAATGCTCAAATCTACACATCTGTCAAATCTCAAGGCACACTAACCTATAAACATTGCAGAAGCAACTCCCTTGCAGAAAGGTGTTTTTTCCTTTTGTTTTTATTTAAACCAGTGAGCACAGGTAGATCAAAGACTTACCTTTCTCCCCTGCCAGAGGGGCACACATGGTGGAGCAAACCAGGCAACTGCCCTCATCACACAATTCGTCACTGCCAGCTACAGCCATCACATCAGGTCTTCCAGAGGATCATCACCCCTCTGCGCTTGCAGCACCCTAGGAGTAAAGCCAAAGGGACCAGTTAGCACCAGGCCTTGCCACGGATGTGGGACACTGCAGCACTTCCCCACTGGTGCATCAGACATGATCTGGCTGTAACAGTGAGAAATCAACACTGTCGCTCTGATGGGGAAAAAATTTAGTCATCACTTACACCAGCGAGTCCCCAGGAGTTAGCTGGCTACACACCCACAGCAACTGTGCCACACTCCCACCTCCCCTGGCAGATCCACAGACACAGAGTAAACTAATGGCAGAGAAGTGGCAAAGCCATGCACAGATATGGCCACTGCTGAATGCTGAACATCTGCAAGCCGCTCACACTTCCTCACGTTGGCCAGCAAGGGGCAGGGCAGAAAAGACTCAACAGCACCTCTCTTCCAAAGGGACACACCTCAGACAGGATGGTTCCTGTCCCTTATTGGGGCAGATCACCCACATCTCCATGCAGGGTGTCCTTAAAATGAGCTCTCTGAACACAATGCATCAGGGAAAGAAACAGGACAGAGCTGTAAACCACCATCCTGTTCCAGCTCACCCCACACTGGCGTGGCTCACAGATTCCTTGACCTGCTGGTTCCTGTTCACTAGCCACACTGCCACTTTGGACATGCTGGAACAGGAGCAACATGAGGCACAAAGGAC
Source organism: Nyctibius grandis (assembly GCF_013368605.1). Classification (NCBI taxonomy): domain Eukaryota; kingdom Metazoa; phylum Chordata; class Aves; order Nyctibiiformes; family Nyctibiidae; genus Nyctibius; species Nyctibius grandis. The sequence continues at coordinate 9,047,472 of NC_090676.1, forward strand.
CCTGTTGCAATGCTTCTGCATGAGGAAAACCCCTGTGCTTTCACCCCTACAATATCTAGGCTAATGCTCAAAAGCACACATCAGTCAAGTCTCCAGGGACAAGGACTTTTGGAAGCAATTCCCTTGCAGAAAGGTATTTCCCCTCCCCCTTTTTAAATTTAATTTAAACCAGTGATCAACAGCTACTTTAAGGACTTACCATTCTTACTTGCTAGAGGTTCAGGCATGGTGGAGCAAACCAGGCAACTGCCCTCATCACACAATTCGTCACTGCCAGCTACAGCCATCACATCAGGCCTCCCACAGGCTCATCACCCCTCTGCAGCACCCTAGGAATAAAGCCAAAGGGACCAGTTAGCACCAGGCCTTGCCATGATGTGGAACACCGCAGCACTTCCCCACTGGTGCATCAGACATGATCTGGCTGTAACAGTGAGAAATCAACACTGTCGCTCTGATGGGGAAAAAATTTAGTCATCACTTACACCAGCGAGTCCCCAGGAGTTAGGTGGCTGCACACCCACAGCAGCTGTGCCACACTCCCACCTCCCCTGGCAGATCCATGGGCAATGAGCAAATTCATGCAAATCCTTCCCCAAAAAGAGCTGGCTGGTTGGCATGCTCAACATGCACCTGGGACAGGGGAAATACTGCAAGTCCAGAGAAAAAACACTGGCGTATAGAGCTCCTGCAGCAGAGCACAAGGCAGACAAGACATATAACAGAAAAAGAGGAGGCAGGCAGAGATAACAGTTTATGCACCTTGCAGGCCCAGCTTTTATGGCCATGCAAGGCTTCCGCCTTCCCAACGCAAAGGCGGCAGGTCACATGTGCAGCAGTAAAGGCTGCGCAGTTGCCAGACCACAGGCAGAGGAACAATCTGGCCACGAACACCATGTGGCCCATGCCGTGAACACTACTGCACACCTCCCAGCAAGGGGCAGGGCAGGAAAGCTCCAGAACCAGCCCCTCCTCCAAGGGCCCACTGCAGCCAGCCCAGCTCTGCCCCATGCCAGGGCTGCAGCAGAGTGCCCACGTGTCTCCAGCGTGGCCTGGTCCCCAGCCCTCTGACCACAGGGCATCTGCCAGGGGCTCAGATCTGCCAACCCACCGCCCTTCCCAGGCTGCAGGCTTCTTGCCCTGCTGGACCTGCCACCTTGCACGTAACGGGAGTGAGCCGAGGCACAAAGGGCCTGGCTGCAAGGCTTCTGCAGGACTAAACCCTCTCTGCTGTCAGCCCCACAGCATCCAGGCTAGTGGTCAAACCTACACAACTGTGCAGTCTCCAGGGTCACCAACCTGACAAAAAGCATTGCAGAAGCAACTCAGGAACTCTTTTGAAGAACATATATATATATATATATATATGTATTTTTAAACCAACGATGAACATTAAGGACTTGGCATTCCCACCTGCCAGAGGCTCAGGCATGGCAGAGCAAACCAGGCAGCTGCCCTCGTGGCACGCCTGACCCCGCCGCATCAGGTCTCCCGCAGGCCGAGCGCCCTCCGTCTCCGCAGCGCCCTAGGAGTGAAGCCGGAGGAACAGTGAGCACCGGGCCCCGCGAGGGGATGGGGCACAGCGGCGCTCCCCGCTGGTGCATCAGACATGACCTGGCTTAAACAGCGAGAAATCAACACTGTCGCTCTGACGGGGAAAGAATCATCATCACCTACACCAGCGAGTCCCCGGGGCCCCCCGGCCGCACACCCGCGGCTGCGCCCATGGCGGCCTCGCCACGCTCCCGCCTCCCCCGGCGGGCCCGGGGAAGACCTTCCCGGGAAGGGCGGCCCGTCGGCCGCTCATCGGGGAAACACCGCAGAAGCCCGGAGAAGAGCACTCGGGGACGGGGCCGCCGAGGCTGAGCGGAGAGGAGGCGGCCATGCCGCCAGCCCACGCGGCCCCGGCCGCTCCCTCAGCGGGCGGGCAGGGAGGCGACGCCGGCGGCCGCCATAAGCCCGCTGAGGCGGGGATGGCCGCCAAGAAGGGGCACAGGGATAAAGCCCGGCCCCACCAGGCCCCGACCGCCGCGCAGCCCAGCCCAGAACCAGCACCCACCTCAGCCACGCCGGAGCAAGAGGGCGGTGGGTGCCGCGCGAGGCGCTTTATAGGGGCGGCGGGGCCCGCCCCGGCCCCGCCCGCGCTGAGGCGGGAGGACGGGCATCGGCACCGGCGCCATGTCGGGCGGAGCTGGCCGGGCGGCCCGTGGGAGGTGCCTATCGCCCTGCCCTCCTCTCCCCCCCAACGCGGAGGGTCCCCGCGCCCAGGGGAGGCGATGGGTTGGGTCGCCCGGTCCCCGCTCTGCTGGGCTCGGAGCTGGTGAAGGGTGAGGTGGCGTGAGGTGTGCGCGGGGACGGCCGGGGCCGCCATTTCGCGGTGGAGGTCAGGGCGGGGCGCTGGGCAGCTCCCGGGCCCCGCTCACCTCTCGGCGGTGCGCGCGTGTAGTGCCCGCAGCCCGCCCCCGGGCCGCGCTCGCGTCCGGCCTCCCTGTGAGGGGACGGGGGCAGGCGGGCGGGTGCAGCCGGTCCGGCCGTACCCGCGCTCGGCGGTGCCCCCGCGGCGCCGGCCTCCGCCGGGCCCGCCGCCCTGGCCCCCGGCGGGGGTGCCGGTACGCGCGGTGTGGGGCTGCATGTGCCCCAGGCTTGGGGCATCGGTACGCCTAACGGGCTGTGCCGGGCTGGGCGAGTATGGCTTTGGAAAGTTAATTTTCTCTGTATTTTCTTCTCAGAAAGAAAAAAAAACGGGTTCTGAGATGTTTAGTGACTTGTCCAAAGGCACGTGCAAATGCAGTGGCAACGTCCAGCCTTAATCCCGAGCAGGAGCCCCCAGACAGTTCATTCAAGGGCTGCCCGCGTACACCACGGTGTGTCCCCCGGCTCAGGCTCCCTGCGGATGTGTGACCGGGCGTCAGCTCAGGTTCGTGTCACAGGGGCGATGCCTGCTGCAGTTTGGGGAACACAGCACAGTAGCAGTTATTGTGCTTTTAGGTGGCCATAGGCAGGCAAAACACATTGCATTAAATATTTTGCCACTGAGTAATGTGAGGAAAGGAGTAGAGAGCAAAGGATGTGTCTTGAATGAGAACAGCCTGGCTTGCTGTGGTGATTTTATAGCTATAAATTCACCTTGGAAATGGTGACTGTGAATCCAGCCACACGTATCTAGTGGAGATCTGCCACATGATATCCTTGAACAAGTTGAAGGTATTTTCTGTGTCCTGCACTCTTGTGTGCAGTGTGTGTCCGTGTTCAGAAAGGTCAGGCGGAGCACAGCATTTCATCCCTCACCAGTGGTCACTGTATTGCTGGGGGTGCCACCATATGATTCAGAAATGTTCTGCAGCAATGACCCCTGGCTCTCAGCACCTCCTGGGGAAGGTAGGAACTTTTGTCACTAGAATAAGACTAGCTTAAAGAAATGGCATTGAAATGGAGTCAAAGTTTAAGAGACAGGGGCAGGCAAGGGAAGGCACAAAGCCATATGCTGGTTTTACATCAGCAGGGTGGTCTTTTGGGCTAAACACAAGAGTTGAACAATCCTGAGTTCTGTGATAAGTGGCTCTGGTCTAGACTAGTGCAAAATCATGTAATTGCTCCATGCTTAGGGTTTTTCTGTTTGTAAAATACACACTGGTTATGCCAATGTACCAGGCATAGCTGTTCAGTAGCTGATCTGAGGTGTATGAAGTGTCAGCATTGTGTGATGTGTCACTTCAGTGCTTCAGCAAACCAGCTGTTGCTTTGGTATCAAGCTTCTGCTGACTAAACAGGGATTCAGTGACAGGGAGACCAGATCAATCCAGTTGCAAGGTGAATACGTCCTGTGGGACCAATGGAAGGGGTAGTTCAAGGATGGTTCTTGCAATGTCATGAGAAAAGAAAAAGCATGTGGTGAATTTGTCAGCTAGTTTGCAAACATACAGCCAAGGCTCTGCAAATCTGCCTAGAGAAGGCACATGAGATATTTTAGATGCTCTGAAATGAGCAAGCCTATCTTGTTTTATTCACCTCCCTGTCTAGTATTATCTACAGACACACTGCCAGTACATATATAGGCCTTATAGTATGTTTGGTATAACACTGCATAACTCAGCTACCATTAAAATGCTTTTTCCAAATTAAATGTGTTTGTAGGCAACTAATTCTTGAAAGCAGCTTATCAAACAGGACTTTTGGAATAAATCTCAATCCCATTAATCCACGTTTCAGAACACCAAAAGATGAAAGGACAATCAAAGGAAGGACATTTTAAGAGGATTACAGGGAAAACTAATCTTGTTGCACTGCAAACCCATGTCACATGTGCAACACTGAAGGAACTGTGAATGTGATTTGTGTTGCCTAGCTTGGCAAGGAAGGGAAAATGGGAAGGTCTGGGATGTTAAAACAGCTGCAGCAGAGCTTAGTGTCGAATTTATTTGATTTCACCGGGTTTTATTCTCCTTGACAGAACCATGTTGAAAATCTCTTTAGTTAGATGAGTTATTCAGCTTGCACACGGCTCATTGTAGCAAGACTCATTGAACTCAGGAAGTTCCTCAAGAGGCAGCAAAAGTCAGAACATACTCAAGTCGCAGTTCTCCTTATTTTTCACTTGCAGAGGGTCCTTTTCCATGGGGCATTGCTGGCCAGAGCAGCCAGCCTGTGAAAGCGTTGCTTCACAGACTATTAGCAGGGCTTTTGCTGGCAAGACACGCATCTCCCACGGGACAGCCACACTTTTCTTGCACAGGGTGGTTATTCACTGCAGCCGCAGGCAACAGCATGCTGGGCTGGGCCCTCCAGTCCAGTGTCCCTGTGTTTGCTCTTGTATGAGTCGTGCAGGAGCAGTTACTCTGTCTAACCTTGCAGCAGTGGCCCAAGCGAAGGTAAAAGGTTAAAAGGCAGTTAGTCACATGCATTTTTTTTAACAGTACCACAACTTCTGAGGAATGCTTTTGTATTACGTGCCAGCCTTCACAGGGACATGTTTTAAGCTTCTTCCAAATGCCAACACTGAGTGCTAGCACAGAATCATTCTTTTCTCTAGTGCTTAAGGAAGGGGAAACTCAATGAAAGAAGAAATGCTTCTGAATTGCTAAACAAGACCTTGTTAATCTCATAGGATGATTAAATATTTCACATGCCAGCATCCAACTGCTACATTGTTATGTTCAGCGTGTTTTTTTTTTTTAAATCAGAACTGAAGAAATCCAGACTTTAATTGGGATGCAAGCTCTGACTTCCCAACATAATAACCTAAACTGAAAACCCAGCCCAGGTGCCTCCAATATGCAGGAAATTTCTAATACAGATTGTAATTTTCCAGCATAAAATTTTGTAATAGAATTGTTAAAAAAAAAAAGCTATACATCAAGAAAGCCATGAAAAGATCTCTCTGAACTGTTGGGCCAGCAACTTCACTGTGGAGCACTATGATAATCAAAACAAAACAGCACAGTGACAGGGTATTGAAAAAAATCTTTGTGAGGATCTGCCAAATCATACACACTGGTGTTCTGGAATATGAAAAATTCCAAACACAAAATTCACAGAAAAGATTAAAGGGCAGCAAGAGAAACTGCCATAGGTTAGTTGTGGAGCCAGAATTTTTCTAGCCTGCAGCTGAAACCAGAAACAAATGAAGACTGTGAATGACCCAGCTGAGTTTCAGCAAAAGAGACCCAACAGGGAGGTGTATTCAGATTTCCCAGTTTAATAGGCTATTTGCACATAAATGACGTTCTATTTTCTTTTCTTCCTACAGACTGTCAAGAGTTTCCTGCCAAGAATGGCAGAAATGCATCATGGCTACTTTGTGACCGTAGCAGGAACTTCAGGCCTGTTTTCAGCAGCAGGTTTAGAGGTCAGTAGCTGTGGATCACCAGGGACACAGAGCACTCTGATGGAGAGATCCTGACGTTCATTTTTCTGATGAACACAAATCTTCCCTAGGGATGCTGCAGTGTTTTAGGGTATGACCACTGCAGCAAGTCTTAGGGTGAGCCAGAGCGCTACACCTTGCAGGACTGGGTCCTTTGCTGATTTTATGTACCTGTTCAGTTTTAGCTTTAAAATCGATCAAAATGTTCTAACAGTTTTTCCAAGCTCAGATAAACCTTTTAAAACATGAAAACAATAAATGCCTGTTAGACAAGCAACTGCCTTGTTAACAGCTTTGCACTGAGGATACAGCAATTTCTAATGCTGTGTGACACCAGTAAAATTTTGCAAAATTATTGGCTAGACTCTACAGAAAACATTTTTGGAATGTGAAGGGAGCTTTGATGGCTTACAGATTGCTCCCTTTGGTTATTAGCAAATTAATTTTACATAGGCATTGATGAAAGACACTACTCTGTCAGAAAGAGATGGAGCAAAAAGACAAAGGAAATTGTAAACAAATATGGTGGTAACTTAAAAGTGACTTTACAAATGTTTACATCCTTCTGTATCCTGCAAAATAACTGAGTGTTTTTTAGTCCATTTACATGGGACAAGCTTTTCAACTGCAATGTTGAAAAACCATGTGCAGGAACTCAAACACATTACAAGACTTTTCAGTTACTTACGTAATTTAACTTACGTGGAAATGCTTTGGTTCAACAGATAAACAGTAGTTTAGTTCATCTGAACAGTGTATTATTAGGTACAATCAAGAAGGGACCACAAGCCTTGCTGTTGGCTTCTTGAGATCAGGAGGTGTCAAGGTAGGCAGCACAGGATGAAGAGAAAACGCATCTCCTAGAAGCTGACCTGTTTTCTAAGCAGTGCCTGGAGTGGTCATTCAACAGCACCATTTTTTGCACTGAGGATGACAACGCTCCAGGGTAGCCAGGTGAAGAGCACAGGACCCCACGCAGCACTGACTGCGAGTACAGCTCGCTCTCTGATTCATTCCTGAGTTTGGAAGAACACCTCATGGTACATTTTGTTGAAATGTGTTTCTCTCTAAGGAAAGGAAAGATACTTCATATACCTCACAGATGCAGGAGTCTGTCCATCACAAGTCAGATAATCCTAAAGCCTGCTTAAAGAGATACTACTCTTCTGGGAGTAGGAGTTCATGGAGAGAAGGGGAGGGGAAGAGAGTAAGCATCTTTATGAAGTAAAACCAGTAGCAGGAAGGGAGGGGTGAGCACGACACATAGCTAAAGGCTAAACCAGCTTCCCAAAAGAAAATGCTAACAAAAAATCCTGACAGACAAGAAGATGGGAAGTAATGGCAGCATTCACAAGGAATTTGGAAACATGCCTCTGAACCACAAGGTTTGTTCCCTCCCTGGGTAGCCCAGAGGACCATGGACTCAAGTGCTTGCCGATGCAGTATGTGTAAGCTTGTGCACATTCATGGTTTGAACACTTGTCACGTGCTTGTTTGAAGCGGGACTAGGTTTGCTGGATGTCCAGCCTAAACAAAAATGCACCACGTTCAGCATGCGGGCAGAGGCCGTTAAAATCAATAAAGTTCTATCCAGCTGACTGATGAATGACAGGAGGTCTGCATTTGACCCACCTGAAGTATCACTTTAATCTAGGTACATCTTCCCTATCTGCATACAGTTATGGACTGGCAGAATGGGGAGGGGTTAGACAGTAAAAGCTCTTAAATAACCTTTTTTCTTTTAAATAAAAATCAGCATTGGATTTCTACATCAGCCTTTTAGCACATGGAAATACAGGAAGTTAAAACACTCACTGAAAACAACAGTTACCTTTGAAGTTAATACAGTACGAGAGAAAGCACAACAGTTATTGCTAAGAATGCTTAGAAGAGAGAATTATTTAAATGTATTTAGCCTTTGTGAGTTTGAAGTAGCACATTTTCTTCAAGTTTTTATCCACTTTAGTAATTAAAATAACTTGGTGGCTCAACGTTTTTAATACATAAGCTCCTGTGTATCTACTTAAGAAGCTATAAAGGGAATTCACAAATTTTTAATGCAAATGCAGTGGCAGTTTGTAGGACAGTTATACTGAATCTTATTTACAACAAGCTACTGATGAATTTATTTTTCCAGTGATGCCTTCCTTTCCCAATTGTTTTTGCTAGGCAAGAGCTTAATAGTCACCTTGGTTAAAACCAAGCTACTGTGTGACAACAACAATGAAAGCAATACTTAGCAATCAGACCACAATATATATCCCTACTGTGATGTTCTTGGTTGTGGCTTTAAAATGGTAACAGCAGCAGTTTGGGAGATTGCACCCATGCTAAAATGGGGAATAGGGATTAGTGTCTGTAAGGATGCCCCATTGTCCCCAAACTAATTTTGCGTTTGGGCTTTGACATGAAATCTATCAGAGGTTTTGTCCCATAACACAGGGTTGGGATTGCCTTCTTTGGGAGCACTAATCTCCCTCTGCTAAAAAAAGAAAAAAAAAAAGGCATTTAAACATAAAATATTATCTTTTGGTTGGAAATTTTGTTGCATTAGGATATTGCTAGCGGTATACAAAATAATCTGTTTTGTCAGAGAATAAAATACACTCTTGGATAAGTATTATTTGCCATCTGTATGCTTTTATTCAGTTCTAATCCAGAGATTAAATGAATACTCTTGAGATTTTAATTTGCTCTAACAATTTAATTTTTTTCCCCAGCCTCCTTCCATGGGACGTTCAGGTTCTTGCTCAGAAGCTCCTTTAAATAAGCGTATGTATCCAGGCAGCAGATAAAGGGACGCAACGCAGCATGTCACAGCCACAGAGATGAAGTTGAGTATTTTCAGATTTGTAACCACCTCTGGAGTAGCATTTCTTTGTCTGAGCTTAAACAGAGAAGTCATCTAAATAAAATCACTTAAATATAGAAGCCCTTAAGGAGGGTATTACATTGATTCAGACTTATTCTGTTGGTTTCTATCTGCAGACTTTCAAAATAAAAGCAGCAAACAATTATGTGGTTGCTTCACAGAACAAGATTAGTGAAGTGGAACACACACATCCTATCCTTTCCTGCAGTTAGGCACTTTTGGAACCTCCATCATTTGTCTTTATGGGACAGAACAAAATTGTTTTTAACTTTGATCAGTGGTTAGAACAGAATTTTGGTTTGATCCTTATGTAACATAAGAATTGCAGTGGAGCTCTGAGTACAGCTACATTTAACTATGATGTGCGGTACTAAAGTTTGACCAGAGAATTGAGAAGAAGAATAACTACCCTGCTGGCTCTAGATTCCCCAGCTGAGTCCTTCCAGACATGATTTATCCTAAGGAAGTATCAGCTGTCTATATCCTTACACAAAACAACAACAAAAAGTTATGGAATGTACGTTAACATTATGGAACAAACAGGTATCGCAGTGAACCCAGGCTGCTTCTCATTCTGTAGGCACATTTTGGCTATCCTACAGGTCAGCATTCCCAAAAATAAATTTTGCACAAATCTTTCTTTTCTTTTAAGATCTCCATCCTGAAACCAAGAATGACGGATCATGAAAAGTAATTTCTTCCTTTGGGGAGTCAGGACTTCCTACTAACAAGTATTCTGCTTTAAAAAAAAAACCCTGACCAATTTTCATTATTCCCCTTTAACTTTTACGTGATGCAGTTTTTTGTCTCAAGGGTAGCAAACCGACCCATTCAAGAAAGCAGGTAACACTCCAAAATCCCTGGATGAGCATGGACTACCTTCCTTTTTGTACACCAACTTCAGAGTGCAACTTGTTACTTAAAGTAAGAGACTTGAGCAGCAGTCTTTAAGCTTGATAACACAGCACGGGAAGAGGCTTCATTTGCCATGTTTCATATGCAGCACATCTACAAAGCCACTCTTCAGGTTCTCTTGTGGGGCATTATGACGAGACATTTCACTGCACCTCTTCAGAGAACAGTGGCACAGTATCATTCTTTTGACAAGAGCCACTATGAAGTGCAGCTGTATATTTATATGAATAAGAAAAGGCCTGAAGGAAAGCAATGCAAAAGCTGCTAGAATTTAGACTTGGCTTAAGGCTTTGAAATTTAAGAAAACAGTAATGAGTCCTTTCTTTCCAATACCAGAAAATTACAACATGAAGACTGGAGTCTGTCAAAAGTCTAGAGATGTGGGGGAGTACAGGCAGACAGGACAGTTTCTTTGGTGAAGGAAAATGTACTACCTACAGCGTCTGGTCTCTGCTGATCTTATTTACAAGCTGAACTACTGGAAAATGAAGATAAATATTTCCAGAATCTGGTTTCTGAACTCCTCAGCTGCTTTCTTTGAGCCTGTATGCTCTGCATTTGGAAGCAGGATGGGCAGGCATTAAAAAAAGCCCAAAATGAACAGGACTGAAATGCACTGAAATTCAGTGACTCGTTCTGCCACATCACATCTGTCCCCCAGTGATCTGCCTCTTCAGGAATCGCCCTCAGTTACAAGTAACTACGTCAGGAGTGGAAGCCCCTTGGGATCAGGCCTCCTTCCTCTGCACTCCGAAGCAGTGGCCTAAGGGCAGCCCTACTTGCCGAACACTGGATTTAAGAGGCTGGGATAATAACGTAGTAAATTCTAAAAAGAAATAAGCTCACTATCTTAGTTTTTTGCACAATAGTTAAGAGCCTGACAGATGGGACTAAATACTTCGTTTTCCTTACTCCCATTTGAAAGTGATTAAAGGGAAGTTCTCTGTAGCTGAACTGAATATTTTGAGTGCAAAATTTCACAATTTACTAAATGTACAGCAGATTCTGCAACACTCTGATCAGTACTGCCATACTGCCAAATACTTTGGGAGAAACATAGGAAAAAATGCATTCATTTACTAAAGTGTTTGTGGTAATTTAAGCAGAGTCAAGTAAGATAATGGGGAGAAAAATGCTTGGTAAAATCTGCTTGTGGGAGAAGGACCCTAACCAATTAAGATCTGAATATGAGAATGTAATTTTGGAACAGACCCTATACTTAAATTTTCTATAATGGGATCATTACTGAAATGTGTGGCATGAAGCCCGAGCTAACATACTCTGATACTCATATTCGGAAGCTCCAGCTCATTCACTTGCAGTCAAAAGGTCTCTTAAGATCAAAAACTATAAGATCAAAAACTAAAGTAAAAAGTTCAAAGAAAGAATCCAAAAAGGGGAGGTGTCTTCCAGACAGCACTTTGCCAAGACTCAGAAATGTATGCTTTATACCCCTACAGCCTGCTAGACTACTGCAGTCAGAGAGTTTCACTTTCACCTCAGTTTTCTCATATTTATATTCTTTGTAGAACATTTTAGTATCTGTTGAACAAAAGCATCATATAAAGCCTTCAGGTGATTACATATAATATGTAATCATTCTTCCTAGCCTTTGCTGCATCAAGCACAGAGAAGACAACAGAAAAAGCAAGCGACTAGTGCCCTAGAAAAAACACACTTTGATCTAGAACTCACTTGGCTTACCTAGAATCCACATTGTGACCTGAAGTCTTCCATCATGAGGCCGTGATTACAAGGTCTTTGACAGAAGAACCTTCTCTTACGTAGCACCTCTAAGACGGTAGATGCATTTCAGAGTATTGAAACACAGGAATCTATGGCAAAGTACCTTAATTCAGGTTCATATGAAACACCATTATCAACAAATGAATGCTACAGAATAGTCAGAAGAATGGGCTCTAGTCCCATCCAAAGAGAAAACTCCTAAGTAGCAGCAGATAAAGGTAGGGAGACCATTTACACCTCTGACAATGTGGTATCTGTTTTCTAATATAAATTGTTTGGTAAGTAGTTTCTAAGATGTAAGAATTTGCAATACAAAGCCTCAGCCTAGCAAGTTTCTTTTAATTTTTAAATGTACAGCATTTTAGTTCTACAAATGTAAAAAAAAAAAAAAACCCACAAAAAAACTTTACAATGTGTTTTTTTTTTTTGCTTATAATGATCAAAACCAACTTGATTCAATAAAATTTGGTATGCAGTTAATGTGGCCCAATTGCTTTTGATAATGCAAACCAAAAGGCCGAGACATTTAGCTTTGAGACACAGCATATGCAGTAACTGCTTTCTGTGACAAGAGTTACCACACGCACTGCACACAGGTGTTTAGGAAGTGCTGCTACAGATGACCAGTTAAGTACACACAGAAGGTAGTTCACATCCAAACGATACGCTGTCATGTGTCAGTCTACGGTGCCAGTTTTTCTTGCTAGAGGGAAAGTTTTGTTTTGTTTTGAAAGTACTACCCCCAAAAAATTACTAAGTGCAAGGCAAGGTTATGACTCAAATTACAAGCAAACAAGGAAACTTAAAAGTAGAGACTTAAACTTTGAAATCATACCAACCTGTTGTGCCAGGTTTCTTGTCAAAATCATAACTTTAGTTTAAGCTCCCATTAATACAGTTGCACTAACACACTGTGGCACAAATAACAAAATGTACCCAACATTACTTTTGAATTTCCTTGACCTTGCCAGGTTTTCACATCCTCCACATCACTAAATAGCACTTATTTATATGTAATTGATAACCATTGTACAGTTACTCCATAGCTTTACAATACTGCCCGTACTATTTCACAAGCATTACAAATCCTATGAAAAAGCAGCCCCTGTAGTGGCATACAAGAATAAATTAACCAAAAAAATTTAGTATTACCATTTATTGGTGACAAACACTACGTTTTACTTACATTCCATGGGGAGAAAAAATTCCAGCGTAAACAATGAACTGAAGCAGTACTTAACTTGCAAGGCTATCGTGCTTTACCTGGACCATATGCAAAAAAACTTTACTGCACACAGTTCAGTGCGCAATAACACAACATCAAAAGCAACACAGTTTATATATAAACATAGGTAATTTTTTTCAGCCCTACATGGAGATGTAATTAAACAGTATAAAGCACTCAAGGAAAATCAATCTGCGGTTTTATATGCACTACATTGAGATCATATCCTGTAATGTAGTGAGCTGTGTGCCGTCTATACACACAATCCTTAAAACACAGATCAGAGATCATTTATAGTCATGTTGCATTCGAGTTCCCTTACCCCCCCACTCAAGAAAACTAGAAATTAACCAAAAATGATCAAAGTTTAAAATTCCTAAAGTGTTTTAATTCATTCAACCGTTGGATCATTAAGCTAAGTTTGCGAAAATACTGGACTTTTAAAAATGGTGGGCACACAATTTGTTTCCAGTGAAACTTTGCTATTTCAGTAAAAACAAAATAACCACATACATGGATATGATCTTCCCAAGTTAGTTCACAGATAACATGTCAGTCTCAGAAGACAAAGTTTCTAAACTGTGCTATTGTTCTAGATACAATTAAGAAACTTTTAAATGAAAAATTTATAGTGTCATTTCAATCAAAACAACATAATGAAACTAAAAATTTATCACTGTTTGAAGAAAAAGCAACGGTTATGATTTAGACACTACAGTAGGTTGTAAAGACTGTAGCACTCTAAAACAGTTAGGTTACATTAATAGGAAGCATTTGATTTTCTCTGGTGCTTTCAGGTTTGGGTCCAGTCAAAAGCCTTTTTTAGGCAGTGCTGTCCAGTGTTTGTCCCAAAGTGTTTGAGTTAGCCGGTTTGAGAAGAGGGTCACTTTCCATTTCTTGTTTCACACATCTACAAATGAGAAAACACCTGTTACTTAGGATATAAAACACTATTTCCACAAATAAGATGCTTCTAAATCGGATACAAAGAATTTGAGGTGCATATAACAATTTGGTTCCATATAACTGGCCTCCATTTTTAATCAATTAGCTTTGTTAATTCCACCATTTTGACAGCTTATTATCTAAATGAGAGGATAAGCTTCCGACGCCTGCCCCAGGACAATTTGCAACCCCTCCATGTTTCTGCTGAAAGCAAGCTGTGAAACCTATCCATTGTTTACATTTACATTTCTAGAAAGAGAGGAGCAGCTCTAACACCTAAACACACTGAGAAGTCACATTATTTACAAAATTATGCAAACAAATAGTTTAAGCAGAGGGATCACAGTCAGAATTGCCCTGTATCACAGCCATTACATTTTATCCACTAGCTCCTGCTTAGTAATTTGCATTCGACACATGAAAATTACAAGCTTGATGATAAAACCTACCCTCTCATCCTTCTGAAGATTAACAGCCCTTGGCATTTTAACTTTTCTGGCAAAGAAAAAAAACCCTCACATTTTATTTGTTTCTAGAACATCACAGGGTTAGAGGTTTCCATTAACGCAAGGGAAAGGCAATGGGTCACACTCACACAGACATTGGTCCATTTCCTGTTCTTGGCATCTCTGTGGTTTGTTGGTCCAACTCAGACAGCAACTTTAAAATGTTCAATGCAGCCTAAAGAAAAGAGAGAGCATTCACCAATTCAGCCTCGGTCCATTTCATTAATTCAGTGAAAGCAGGACTGGGACTCACTTAAAGTAAATGTTCTAATTTTTGTAATAGATTTTTTAAGATGCATAATTATGATGGAGAAAATGCAATGGTGTAGAACTTCATCCTGCTGCATTAAACAATAGAATGGTGCTGTGGCAAGGGGATTCCCATTGCAGTTGTTTTAGCAGTGGGGGAAAATTAATTCAGCCGTAAGGAAAAAGACACTAAATTAGTAATGCCTCAGACTATACACAGAGCTTAAGACAAAGGACATTAAAATACACAGAACCAAAAAGTCCTTTGCAGAAAAAGAAAACCAGTTACACAAGAATCAAAAATACAACACAGATAGGGCATGCGTGACTGTTTAAAAGAAGAGTCAATGTGACATGGCTAATGCAAAAGTCAGTCGCCTCCTTTGACAGTGACAATTTTTTTTCACCTTTATTCACATCAGTTTCAGGTGCACCTTTTCAGAATATCCCTGATTAGTTATGGCACACGCATTAGTGAAAGCTGAATATCCGAACAGAGGAAGGTTCTCACGCTGGCCCAGTCGCGATGTTTAAGCCCCGAACTGGCTGACCTTTTCCCTTCTACCTACTGCACTGACTTGTGTGCTTAGTCTTACAGGAGCTCTTTACAGCAGGATGTAGAGATGGGTATGAAAACATATGAAAATGTCACAATTAAGTGACAAAGATCAAAGAAATCTGTATTAAATTATACCCATTAGAAATGACTGCAACCTTTTTTAGTATAAAAATCAGTAAAATCTGGTTTTCCAAACCATATTTACGTATTGTGAACTATTACTTTAGTCTGCGGTCAGTACTCCAGTCACCACTGGACACCAAAAGAACACAACTCTCTTCAAATTACAGTGGACTGTGTACATATTGTTAGCAATATGTAAGGTCTTTTATAGACAAAGTCCCTTACAGTTTACAGTTGAGAAGACTCATTCTTTCACAAAGCAGTATTTCAGCTACTGGTAATAAAAGATCTTATTTATAAAGGGAGCTTAACAGATTTGGCGTGTCTCCTGCTATCTAATGGTGAATTGCATTTCTTCCGTTTTGGATTCTGTTCCAGCAGAAAGTCTGGTAACGTGAACCCAAGTATTACAGTCCCCAATGAAATATCAGCCCATTTTGTTACAGAAAATATGCTGATATGCTCTTATGTTTTAAAAGTTCCTTTTCATACATTTTCTTTGATATGTGCTCACGCAAATAATATCAAGATAAAGCAAATGTGGTTTTTGTAGACCAAAATGATGAGCATATATTAAGCATTTTAAAAGCTATTTAGACTAGATTCTGATATTAATAATCAATCATTTCAGCAACCTGTGAAATATTAGACAAAAATAAGCCAGGGAATTGAATAGGATTTAATTCATTGCTATCCAGCAGTAATATGAAACCTTGGTCTATCCACTGCATCCCTTAGTTCACTGAAGGCCAAAGAGAAAGCATGTCAGCAATATTCTCATACCATATCATGGCAAGACTCTACATCCTTTCCAATTCCGTGGCTGATCAGTGGTGGCTGAGAGGAGCAGTTTATAAGAGATACAAACTCGTTCTTGTTATTTTTTGGAAAGTCTTTATATTCAACCTGAAGAAGAGAGAAGGATTTAGTTTTTTTCAGTTAACCGAGTAGAGGAAATATATCACAATTGCTATAGAGTATTTGCCCATATATGAAGCTGAACCTGACTTTTAATCATTCTGTCAGCCAGTAGAACCATTTACTTTGAAGTTTGACTTGCAATGGTTTTTAGTAGTCATGAGAGCTCTGCAAGCCTTCTGAATAAAAGTGGCTACTTAATAATGATTGTTGCTGTGACCTTTATTCTGATCATAGCTATCTGCATTTAAAATTTTCCCAATTATACTTTTTAATCCACTGAGCTCCTTTAACATATTAATATAGGAACTTACATGCAATTCTGATTAAAGGGACCAAACACAAGAAAATGTACAGCTTGCAGCAAATGTTAATGTATGAAAGATTATTCAAAAAACTGATTTCAGATAAGCTAAGTTCAAGTTCATACCATGTTCCTACATCATGACAATGTTCAGAAAATGCTACTTTCAATTTTACTCTTCCAAGACTTCAGAGTAGCACTGAATTAAGGCTGAGGATACAGTACAGAAATACACATTTGAAAACTAAATAAAAAAGCTGTAAAATACAGTACATTTCATAGGTGAAGTAAAACATTTACATGAATTTCAGCTTAACAAACAGCCTCAGAATACATCAGTCACCAGCAGAACTAAAAAGCTTTAGAGCAAATAACAGGTTGGACCAGTTTGGATAGCTTTGGAAGAAATCTTGCAAAGCTGAACGATTACCTGGATTCCTTGAACATTGGAAAGATAGTCCAGCTGCTCAGAGGGCCTAGTAAGTGGTCCGTGGGGTACGTGGCCTGATGAGTTGTTATTCTTTAATATGGTCTCAGCAGTAGGAGAAGTACCACCATACAACAGCTCTCTAGCGATCATGGCTGTTACTGTAGCCTTGGCAGGATTTGGGGCTGCCCTGTTGAACTCTTTGGTGTGGTGTCCTTGATTGGCTCCTACAGCTTGTGCAACCTCAGGGACCATGGGAAGAATTCCAGCAGGAAGCTGCTGATGGCTGAGATAAGGCATCCTAAACTCATCTTCTTTATTACCTGAGAAGGGAGACGTACACACTGAACAAATGCTAGCTATTTCTGTGAGGCCGTCTGCAGGCACATGAAGGCACAGACAGGCATCAAAAGCCACTTTTGAAAAAAATAATTGGTTTCAAATTATTTTTGAAACACTAACAAACTCAGCAAGCTTGATTCGCCTTTGGTGGGTCAGAGATTCAGCATCATCAAGACAGGGTTTGCTTACTGAATAAATGATTCATTGCAACATCTGCTTCTGCCAAAAGGAGCACCTTTGCCTCTGGGAGCAGTTTCTCCATGTTAGTGAAGCTTACAGATACCTCGGTCAGTTGCAACCGCATTCTAGGTACATCTTTTGGTTTCAGTGGTTTTTATTTCATAATTTAAACTGTAGGAGCAAATAATGAAACCATAGAATGGCCAAAGCCACTGTTAAATCTTGTAAAGACAGTGACAGATAGTCCACAAAGTTCAAACTGTATATTGTGAAAATGTAAACAGGCAGGTAAGGTTAAACATACTCTTAGCACAGTATGAAGAAGCAAGAATGACTATTTACAGCAAATATCCAACCCCTGTCAATTGATAGCAATTTATTGACATTATGGCATAAGTTAGATTTGAGAGGGATAAGAACAGCTTTTACGGGGAACCCACATACCCAGAACTGTGGAGGAAAATTACAGAGGTGTGCTCAAGAAAGGTGGGGAAGACAGTGCCACTGAAACAAACAGAGTCGTCAGTATTGTGGCAGAATAGATAAATGAAGTTCAGCAGGACTGGGCTGTTCCAAGTCTAAGGATGAAAGCCAAAATTTGTAGATGGAAGGAAGCAGGGATGGCAAAGTTTGAATAAGAAGTCGTGAAGTTTAGCTAAGATCTTATGGATGCAGTAAAACGTTACTGAAGTCCAAGTCAAGCCCAACTATTTACAATTTAAACAACAAAATTATACTTAAACACAGAGCATCTGAAACATATATCCAGAACAGAAATGTGTTACGATAGACAAACTTTCCATAATGACTCCTCCCAACAGTTTACATTAGAGAAAGCCAACGCCTGCATACTTGGTGGCCAGGTTTGGGGTTTTTTTTTTGTTCCAGACAGTCAGCTGTGGATCTGACCACTATAACCATCAACTGTCTGAAATAAATGCAGGCACAGTTCCTTGCTCTCTGTCATTAGAGATCAAGCACAGACGAAGAGGTTGTTCTGTACTACAAGGCCATTCCTTCCTTCTCCAGCTCTGCTTTAGGAAGACCAGTTTCAGTCAGTACCGACACCCTTTCTCATCTTCATGCCAGGGGCAGCCTTCAACATACTGCAGTTATTCTCTCAACATCTGTAAGGTGACACGGCCAAACTTAACAGAGCTAACTCTGCCTCAAAAAATTCACCACCACCCTCCCATTGCTACTCTGCCTCAGGCTTACAGTGACATTTCTGGGGCAGTCTTCCAACCTGCAACCATTCTTCCAAATCTAGAAGGCTATTCCCAGGAGGCAGAAAGCCCAACCCTTTTTCCAGGGAATCTGCTCCCATCCTCATTTCGACCCTGTACCAGAGAAGTGTTCTGCTGAGCCAAAGAGGCTGATCCCTCCTCCTCCCCTTACCTTTTCCCCCACAGAAATTGCCCCCACTTCACTCCTGCTGTTGATTGAAGGAGCCTGGTTCCTGGATCAGAACCAAGCTCGGTCCTGGACATTCATTCTTGTCCTAGAAAGCCTTAGACACAGATTAAAGCCTGTCCCAAGATCTCTCAGATCAAGGCAAGACAAGCCCAGACACTGCAGGTAGCAGTGCTTGACTGACCCCTTAGCACACACATGCTTTTGGCTCAGCCATCTGCTCCCTTCCCTGAGCAGGCGGCCAAGCAAGCTGAAGACGGTATGACTTGGGAGGAATAAGCTCTTTGGGATTTGAACAAAACCTTCCCAAGGGGTAGATTTAGTCTGCAAGCCAGCAGTTGCACACCTCTGCTCATTACAGTGTGTTAAATGACACTATTGAAGGGCCTGAGAAACACATATTGCACATACACACACACACACGCCAACAGGGCCATGCCTCTTTCAGTAAGGTTACTTACTAGTTGAAGTCTCTTCAGAGCCTGGCTCAAAGAAGGTTACTTTTCTTCCATCACCTGGTTTCTTCACTGGTGTCTTAAAAATAAGAGGAAAAAAAGCCAAACATACAATATCCCTTTAAAACTTTTTCCCCCCAAGTTTTAAAGTTTTCAAGATGTAGGTGGTCTGACTAGTCAAAGTTTTACTGAAAAATTTATTATTCAAAAACCTCAATTATTACACAGCTACCAAGGAGAGACAAGCTCAGTGATTCTTATTCACTGAATGACTACAACTATCTACAGACCAGTGAAGTGGTATTAAGAACACAGATATTGAGAACTAGATACCATAATAAAGCCAGTTAAACTACCATTAGTTATTGGTACTGCTGAGGACAACACACTGGACACAAATGAGCATATACGTGAAAAGGAGAAAACTAAAGCCAGACTTGCTATTTTAACTCCCTGCTAACATCTCTGAATCAACAGGAGGATGCAAGGCTCTCTCCCTGCTAAGGGACCCCCCAAAGAAAGAGACCTGTAACAAACCTTTGACTGCAATTGGTGATAAGGCTATGTAAAACTACTGCTACCACGAAGTCCTATAACCTACATGTCTGCAAGTTTCTAAGACCAATATATCAGTTATCACAGGTTCTGAGCCATTCTATAAAGAAGAAATACATACATTTAGCCTTCTGATCAGACTTGATTTACTTGCAAAATTGCACCCTTAGTGTATCCAAAATGCGCTATTATTTTAGAGAACAGTGACCTCAATACAACTGCTTGCTGGCTAGGGCAGAAAGGATGAATTTACTACACTGTTACTGCCTTGCAAAGCTGCTATTGTTTCAACTCAGCTTTTGCTGTAGTATTAAATAGAGGTTGATTCTTAAAGACTCTTACCTTCTCTTCTGTCTTTAATGCTGGCTTTGGAGGTTGAGGTTGAGGGACTTTGAAACCTAAAAGTTCCAACATATTTTCAGCTGCATTGCGTTTAGCAACTTTTTTGTTCGTGCCCATTCCTTCAGCTGTGTGTACACCAACTTTCACCTGGACAAAAGAGGAAGAAAAAACAAAACAATTCTTAAGCAGTAGTATGAGGATTTTTTTATTAGTGATCTGTGTCTTGAGCACGCCATGAGTCACAAAATAGTTCAAGTGATCATTATTCTAAGCAAGTTGTCATTTATTATCAATGATCATTGGCCTCTAAGCACAAAAAAACCCAAACAGAAGTCACACAAATGACTATATGTCATCACCTCACCCTGGCAACAGCCTAAATGCTCAAAACTGGTATCACAGCAGACATAAATTTTCAAAGCTGAAGTTACAGGTTTAGCAGATTTACTAATGTAATGGAAAGAAAGCAACCAACTTTTCTGTCTTGGCCAGGATAGGAGAGAGGTCTGGAGAATGCACTTAATTATTAGAGGATAGTAGACACTCAGTATTAAAAATACTACTATGCTATTGGGATTTGCAATGCAGAGTGCAGAAATTGCTGCACTCTAAAGCAACACATGAAAACTCAGGAGAAGGAGGAAGTGAAGGATACCCAGGTTTGTGTTAATAAACAAGTTAGAAGTCAGTATCTTCTAACAGAATATTAATATTCCTGTTAATTAAAACATTAGGCAGTTACAACATAGACTTCTGGTGCCCTATGCAATTTTTGTAAAACATAATTCAGATCACTTTTCTTGAACCTTTATCTTCCTTGAATGTACCCCACTAGATATTTTCTTAATAAGTTTCAGGGAAATTTGGCTGTAATCCTGTTAACTTTGTATATCATAATGACAATGTGATTAACATAAGCCCCCTCCAGAAAAACAAAACAAAACAAAAAACCCATCACAGCCACACAACTAGATTTCTCAAATTAACATACAAACCTGCATAACAAACTCCCTGCGCCTTGGAAGACCACGTTCTGTGATGAGCATGTACTCTGGTTCCTTCTCTTTCTTGGCCTGCTGTATCTGGGCAAGTCTGCTAATAGGATTCATTCCTTGACCATATTCTGGACTTGTTTGCAGCTATTTAGAACAATGTTCAGGGAATAAGCCAAAATTTGTGAATATTTTGTTTAATAGACAAAATGCAGCATGCTACTGAATACATTCATCTCTAGACTTCAAAAACACTGAAATAAAAGTTGCTTAATGAAACACTGTCACAGCCAAAGAGAAACACTCGATTTATTTGGCTCTGCTGTCACAGCTGACCACATATAACCTACCACTGGTAATAGTTTTACAAGTTCTAATCCTGCTATATAAGGAGGGACAGGCTTGCAGGAGAATCTGCACAAGCAAAATCATGCAAAACCCGAAGCTGTAAAGTCTAAGGGTTGAAAGTCAGAGCTTGATTTTTACATGCCACTCATTCTTTTATAAGGTTTCTCTTTCATCTTGAATTTACTGATAACTGTTGTAAAACTGGTGTCAGAACCCCATTTAAAATGTCATTTCATTTGTAGTACCAGACTGCTGATAAATGTTGAGCAGTTGAAGAGTGTTTATAATTAACTCCGAAATGCCTCTCATCTGATGATTATTTATAACAGTCAGATTTCCAATCTCTTTGTCGCTTACCTTCACTATTGATTTTGTTTTCTTTTTGATTCGTGGCTTCATTTTCTCAACCGTAGGAAGGGGTGGCAATTTTTTCAGTTCTTCTAGGACTGCTATTGCAGCATTTTTCTTTGAGATCTTCTTGCTCTTTCCTTCACCTTCACCCATGAATTCTCCAACTGACACCTTGGTTACAAAACTCTTCATATGGGGAGGACCACTTTCCTTGGTCACCTGTTTCAGAGGGAAAAACTGAGTGAAAGCGTGATAAACACTTATTAAAAACGGTAGGGCACATTGTTTATAGCAAACTTCTCTCAAGAACTACAGATAAAGACATTTTAGATTCTCATATAATCCAGAAAGTAGAGATGTAAATCATACTCACTCTAATAACATAATCCCACCCAAATAAACATATACCTTAAAAAGATCAGAAGCAGCAAGCAGTAAACAATGTTTACATATGTCATTAACCCATCTTGTTTAATTTATTTACTCTTACAATATTAAAACATGACTGTTCTAGTTCATCAGTGTGTACTTCCCCAGTTAACATCACCTCATTAAATACATGATGTTACAGTAATAGAACGTTACAGAGAAAGCAATTTTAGGATCCAGCATTTTAGTTCAGAAATCAAGAATTATGGAGACATCTAAGAGATAGCTGCCTACTACAGATTTAGTCTTTTAACTCCATTCATAACACGTCATACTTCAAAATATCCATAAAGTCAAAAAGTAAGAACAAATTAAGAACTTCCACCCACAACTGGCTTTGTGTGACAGTATATTTTTACCAGTGATGCTCAGGCTAATCTGCAATATCGAAAGATTCATGTAAAGTATCACAGAATGGTTTTAGAAGCAATTTAGTTACACACAATTGCATTTTCTTACTATAATAATTCAGATAGTTGACTTAAATGTTACTCTGCCAGCTCAGGAAAGCAGCATGATAAATTAATACTGCAGTGAAACAGAGATGCTCCTATGGAAGCTATTGATTTAAGGTCACTAAAATGATCAAGAGGGGCAAAGAGGCAGCAAGCAGCCAGGCCAAAGGGAAAGGAAAGTAAGATGCACATGAGGTCACCTCAAGGCAAGAAAAGAAACCTACTTGTGAGATTCTGCAACTTGCGGGTAGTCCACATCAGTGCTTAATTAAGCAAATACTTCCATAAACGTCTTTCAGAGTGAGCTATGCTCTTTTGCCTCGACTCTGCACTTCAATGTTCTAACCATTAATGTGGGGTTGGGTTTTGTTTCTTCACTGTAATACTGATTTTTTCAAAAAGCTCAGAAAAAAGATTGCACAGACAACCACAGCGTAGCTGTTCACTCATGTTATGATTTTAGTGCATGAATTCGTGAACAGGTGGATTTTTTTTTTTCACTTTACCATATAAAGTCCAAGACAATCAGGGTGACTGTCAAAGGTAAAAGTGTATTCACAACTAACAAGATATGTTAAAAGTCAGTTGTTTGGGTTATTTAGAAGAGACTCAACTTAATGTGTACCCTTAATATTCTAATAAAAACAAATCTAGAGCTTGTAAAATAAACATACCTCAAAATTCACAGGCAAGTTCCTTTTAAGTGCAATCTCAAAAACTTGGCTTATTTCAGATTTATTGAGATTTTCATCATCTGGTTCTTTTCCGTTAACCTAAAAGAAGCATACTCTATTTAAAATAAAGATCCTATTAAATTGAATTTTATCCATCCATCCAGTTTACTGAACTCTCAAAATTTTAAGTAGTCTAACCTTTACTGCCATTTTACGTGAATGTGTAGAAATGCAGCACACATACTACAGATTTGAAACTTAAGAAGCTCATTTAAGGTGTATGTGTAAAAGCTAGCAAACCTTCATATTTGCATGTGCTCGTTACAGAAAAGAACAAATGGAATAAGGGCCAATAGGTTTAAAAACCTATTTATAGAAAAACAAACTGAAGCGTGAAATGAACTGATTTCCAAATGGAAGTACCTTTATGAAATACAATTTTCATATACTGATTGGACATTTGTACCAAAAGCACTAAGACAGTATCAGATAAGAGAAAGGGCAGGAAAAATAAAGATTCTGAGAATGGGACCAATGTGAATAAAGGATGGCTAATCAGACCCTGGCACAGGCCTATCTTTTAACACGCTCCCTGCTAAGTGCTTCATCTACAGATTTTTTTCTCATCTGAAGAACACACTATCAGGAACTCGCCTTAAATCAAATGGTGTACATCTCTGAGAACTTACACCTGCTAGGAGGACAGCAGTGCCAGGTGAAGCTTACCTACAGGCACTTCTACGTTATCTCCAGGTAAAATTTTGATTGTGATTCCAAAAATGTCTTCACTGATTTTGGGATCAACATGAACTAAGAGGCATGGTAACAGCAACAGAGAAATTTTAAGACTAAGTGTCCAGCAGTGATATTGGAAAGATTATGATAAAGATGAACAGCAACAATTTCACCAGTTCTATCATGCCACAACACTAGTTATGCAACCAGGTAACAAAAATGATTTAAATATTTTATTGGAACAGCAGAAATAAGCTAGAGAGCTCTCACTGATTTAAACTAGTTCTGATGGTGGCAGGCATCCCCAATGTCTGTTATTAACAAGTTAGATTAAAACATGAAGGAAATTTTTTTCTACCACTTAAAGCAGCCTCTTCCCATCTCAGAAAAAAATATTGGTAAAATTAATCTGTGGTTTTCACTTCTCCCACTGTCCCATCAGATTTCATACTATTCTTATGGGTTGACCTTGTATTTCAGGTTTGATTGCAGAAGAGCCCAACATATAGCCCAACATCCTTGTACAATGATAACATCTGATACTTCTGATCCCACTACTACATCCAGTCTCCAAACTCTACGTGGAGGTGTACATAGAGCAATCTTCAGGTCTGCAAAAACTGAGACCACATGATGGCACCACTCCCACAGCAGCGAGGAAGATGCACTGTGCATGAGAAACATGGAGGCAACGCCTACGCTAGAGGAACCATACTATACCTCAGCAGAAGGTACAACGCAGGTAAAAACTGGCAAACCCAAGACTGAATACAGGAGTCAAAAGTCTTGATCATCATATTCTAAAACCTATTTCAAATGCAATTGTTAAGTTCAAAAGGAACAGCATCATACACCCAGAAAAAATATTTGAACTAGTAAGGTCTTATTTTATTACAGTCTAAGTGTTACAGCAAGTTTACTACCAGCATCTCTAGGAATCATCTGTCACTACCTTCACTGTCAAAAAATCAGCACAATCACTTTAATTACAAATATTTTTCCCCTCCTTGTAATTTCAGATATATTCTAGTTTTTCAAATTTCGATATTTTTCCTTGCAAAGGTGACCAGGGCTTCTCTTTATTCGATTAGATTTTTCCCATTTAATATCCTTGCAAGAGAATACAATAAATAGTATGGAATTATTTGCTATATTATGGTATATATTCTTGATATATTCCAAGTCTGTTCACACGGTGTAAAACACAGGTACTTTTCTTCAATACCTTTAGCTAAAAAAAGTAAATTAATAACAAAACAACAATTAACAACTATAGCTATTTTACCGATTAATTTGCCTCTACTTAGAGTTCTGGATCAGTTTATTCTATAAATCAAAAATAATCATACACACACGCTCTTCCTCTTTCTCTTTCACTGCACACCTCAAAGCAGATGATCTATAAAGTCTGCTTTTAAAGCAGTTTGCATGTGTGCATAGACTAAACTCTCCAAGGAATCTATGCCTCTATATCAGAATGAGACCACAAATATAAGCATTTACCACTCCTAGCTCTCATCCAATTGTTCAAATCCATCTCTAACAAGTGAAAAAAACAGTCACAAAAGGAAACAAAAGTCATAGATTAAAAAACTCCCAAGCAAATTGCAATAAGTAATATACTCCTTTAAGAGGGATTCGCCCTTTTCTAGGAACTCATTCAACACACACTTCATCAAAGACTGCTTAGAAGCAAACAATAAAAACCAGTGGAGCTGCTGATCAGAACTGATTGATTTCAACATCACTATCAGTCTGACTATTTTCTTCCATGTTAAGGGTATAAAGAGCAGCTGATATTTACCAAGTAAGTTGGCAAAAAACATAGAAGCAGTTCTGGTTTTAGTATTTTCAGGCAAAAGTTACAATTTCTGTCTAAGAATTGTGCTAGAAAGCATAGCTTTCTATGTTTTCTAAGCTTTAAATAGATGCTTTATCATCTCTGCAGTACAGGCTTACTTTGCATACAACTTTGTCAGTGTGTCTTAACTCCCATCAGACTAATTTAGGTTGGAAGGGTCCTTTGGAGGTCTCCTACTACAGCCTCCCACTCAAAGCAGAGCAGACTTTAAAATGAAATTGGGCTGTTCAGGCAGGGCTTTGTCCAGTTCAGAGCTAATATTATTTCATTTTTTTCCTGCCACTTGCTTCTAGATTTGCACTCTGACAAGGTGTGGGAAATGGTCATTCTTACCCTTTAAAGTCAATTTCATTCAATGATTTCTTCTTAAGCACTGAATATTTTCTAATTTAAAAATACAAGAGTAAAATTCTATAAATACAAAAATCTGTAAAATACAAAAAATTTACAAAATTACTTCCCCCCCCAAAAAAACACAAGAGCTCAAGCTTAAGCATATTCTGTTTACACACACGCACAGAGATGTGATACCGAAAAAATAACCACATTTAAACGGAAAATTACTGGCAACATCTAATGACAGGTAGGAAGTATCAGGATTATGTCTGCTTGTGAAATCTTAATTTGCCTCCCTTGTATACACGCATTATAATAGCATCTCTTATGATCTTACACTACTGTATCCTTCAAGGACCTTGCCTCACTGAATGCAAGAATAAGCACTGCTCACTTAGTGGTAAAATCTTCCTTACTTTATCTTTATCTTGTCTAGTGCAAAACACTGTTACAAAACCAGCAATTCCCTCAGACATTCCTAAAACTACAATATTTGAAAGCCACAAATATTAATGAATTTAGCATTTAAGTACCAAACTTCAAATTAAGATCTGATTTATCCAAGTACTTACTATAAAACAGTACTCTCTATTCAAAGGATTGCTCTCCTTAAGCACAGCTGCGTCTCTTACTGTTCATTTTGTGGACAAGTCAAACGTAAATAGAAAACTAAAAGACAAACGCATGTTTCTCACAAAAGTGACTCGCCCAGCATATGTATAGCAGGGTCAAGACAGCATTCAGCTCCCAATAAGCTTGCAATTGTTTTATTCATAAAATAGTTCTCCCTTCTTGCAATCTCTTGCATCATTCACAATAGTATTTCCCTTATCATGTCCTTGAAAAAAAGAAAAAGGAGACTCTGTAGGTTTACTTCCTTTACCTCTTCCTACAGAAAAGGATACGTGGTCACATGAAGACAATTGCAGTGTTTGTTCTGAAGACCTCACATTACTCAACTTTAAACACAACTCTATAAATATTCAGAAAGCCACTTGTACAGAAGCATTTCTGAAAAAGTGAACAGAAAAAAATTCAGTTACATGTGATCCTATTATTTTCTGCAGAGCTGGACTCCTTGGATCCAGTACACAGAACTTTGCTGCCTGAGGTGGAAAAATGGCTGATAACAGCAGGTTATCTTTTATGAGGGTGAGTACAAAAAGAGGATGTTACGCATCACTGACACAGAATGACAACACTCAGGCATTTGGGGTTCCCCTGCACTGAAGGGGAACATCCCCCTCAGGCTTGACCTCTCCTGCATGAAGACCTCGAGCTGGTCCCTGACCACACTCTGCCTATCACCAGTTCTAGATTTCAGTGCAGAACTCATCTCCACTCTTTCAGCTTCTAATCCCAGCATCACTCTCTTCTTCCCAATAGCATTTGTAATCCCTTGACTCTTTGTATGCCCTAGTCTCTCTTGCTTCTAGGTTTGTATTGCACAACACAATCTAGATGCCAGCATGCAGTACATCAATAGATCTCTTGCTCTTAGTTCTAACATCAAGATCTTATAACTCAAGACAAGTATACTGAGCCCATAAAGTAAAGACTAAATACACTCTTTGTGGTAGTCCCTGGCCAAAGCAGTCAGCCAACACATATGGAGAGGGTGTACACAGTCAACCAGCCCCAGGAGCTACGAGTAACTCGTGTGCACACAATGAGACTTTCCGCCTAAGCAACTTAACAAAAAAAGCATGAAAAAACCCCAATAACAGGGTCTTGGAATGGAAAGTGCTGGGCAGCCATAAATACATGGAGGGATAAAAATTTGCTTTGTATATTCATATCAAAATGTGTGTATGAGTTTACTACTTCCATGAACTTCCTGCTCTTCTAGAACTTCCACGGTTCTTTCCAAAATCATGTACGAATTTTGCCCAGGAAACAAACCCATGTGTGATTTCTATGTAGCCCATACTAGAATGCAAGTACCCCATTTACACATTTCTTCAGAAGTTTGTATATCATCTGTACCTGATAAGATATTAGTTCCTATCTATGCTTCCAGTGCTCATATCTGACAGAGGTCTATAGCATTGCTGTGGAAAAACATGACAGCAAAAGAATTAATATAACTTAATTTGGGAAAACTCTAGTTCCATAGAAATTTATGGTTTTAAATCAAAGTGCTTCTGTTGACACAAGTAGGTCAACACTACGACACAGAATTAAATTTCACAACTGTCACCTTCCTCTCAATTAGGAAAAAATCTACAACAATATCTCAGTTTATCTTAGCAATTTATGCTTAAAACACTAAGATTAATTCCCACCTCTGGCTTCTCAGGCAAGGGCTCATTCTGCAGAACTTTCAGTGCTTTAGCAGCTGCATCGTGCTTAGCAGCTTGTCTTGTTCTTCCTTTCCCATGGAACTGCTGCCCTCCAATTGAAAGCTCAACTTGATAAAGTAAGGGCCCAACAGGAAATGGGTAAAAGTACCTGCAAAGAGAGAGATTTAAATAAGCAAATAGTTTGGCCTACAAAGTAAACAGAAACGTAAATTATAGGTGGATTAATCTCTTGGTTATCAGTAACCATGACTCAGCATTGAAGCACTAGTCTTAAAAAGCCAAATTTTGATTTAAAGTCTAAAAGATTTTAGGGAGAGACCTTTGAAATAGAGTATCAACAGTTCTTGTTTTACAATATGAACATGTTTCTAACCAACTAGAACAGAGAAAGACAATGTAACTACACTTTCATAGACTTGGTAGTCCAGCAAGTTTTGAATTTTCAATTCCTATGTTCATATAAAATTCTTTAAACTGAAACTGTAATTTAAATAGTTTTAGAAAAAGCATCAAACTGTTTTCTTCACTTTTGCTTTTACACAGAAAGGAAATGCAAGAAATATTTAGCTATTATTTAGCTATTCCCTTCATGAAGCTGGTTATATCCGAATGTCCTCAAAAACACATCATCATTTGGTTCAGTTCCCTTTTTTTCCCCCTTCCCCTCCCTGCCAAATAATAATAAAACCCCCCCTTAAATAAGACAAATTACAGATATTAATGGAGTGTACCTATCACAACCTTTTGCCTCATAAGCTGGCTATGTTACAAGCTGAATATCCCTTTAAGGACATTGTATTTTCAGTTATTTTCAGAAGATAGCACCAAAGCACTCGGATGAAGAGAGCAGAAGTTCAAGATAGGAGACTGCAAAACCAAAAAATGAAACAATACATACCGTGGAGGATAAGCACCACCTCTCATAGTATAGCTGTAAGTGGATCTCATCCCCGTATAAGGGTCGATAGGTTTGTACATAGGTTTCTTTCCCAGCTTCATGCAAAGTGCGTTTAACTCCACTGTGGGGGTTACACTGTCTAAATAAAAAGGAATATAAAGAGAGTCACCAACTGCCACAGGGGACCAAAGCAATCTAAACTTACGCTGTCTCAAACATGGAAAAACGAGCTCAAGTTTTGCCCTATGCAGTATCTTAAATGAATGAATTCTGAATAGAAATGCTAATGAACACAAAGAAAGTAAGTCTATATTGTGCATATTAAATTAGCAGCCTAGTACAATTGTGACAATCCGGTTACAAAAAAAGTGAACTAGCTGGGGGCTTTTTTGGGGGGGATTTTTTGGGGTTTGGTGGTTTTTTTTAGCTTTGCACTTGTTAAGCTACCAATTTATTTATTTTTACAGCATATCTAACAATGTTGTCTGCAGAACAGAAATTTCTCTTCACAAAAAAATACTTTTAAATTAAATTAAGAGACATGCTACATATCTTCTGTTTCTGTTGTTTACTGAGAATGAGTAAACATTTCTCTTTGTACTCAATGACCTAAGAAGGGTTTTTATGACTCCTCAGTTTCAAATTGCAACTTGCCTTTTCCAAAGGAAGGTATATTGCTACTGAGGGCTATAAACATTTCTCTCAGTGCAGATATCGTGTGGATGAAGAACTGAGTCACTGACTATTCTCATTTGAGAAAGACCAGTCATGTAAATGGTCATTTTTTCTATCACAGCCTCATTGGCTCAAAAATCAGTGTGTACTCTAGTACAACACTGTTTTCTTATAAGGCAATTGCCAAAAGAAAATGAAATTATGGAACAGATTCAGAGACAAAATAAGTAATTGCTAGCTTCTAATATTTTCACTGTTGACTGTACAAAGTGTTTCTAAAGAAAGAATTTAGGTGACATCAGAATACAACTGGCACAAAAGATAAGTTTTAACCTTTGCTGAAGATACTAATGCTATCCTAATTGCTTTGCATTCAAGTGACTAAGAGTAAATGCAAAACAATCACACATGCAGCTGAGATGTGATGCTAGTTCATACTTAATTTTACATTTTAAATATATCTTCAAATCAATCTTAGTGAAGTAAATAGTTCCCTAAATGTAAGAAGTTCCCTAAATATAGCTAACTATACCTTAAATGCTTTTATACAAAACAATATCTATTTCTCTTTAAAGAAGTACAAATGATGCGAATTCCAAAGTTCTGATCCAATCCTTCAACACAAATTTAACAGTTTGGTTTTTGGTGGTTTTGTTTTGTTTTTTTAACTTACATTTCCAAATAAATCTTTATTGTCAAGCTTTTGAATTGTCCTATCAAAACTACCAAACACATGCATCTGCCCACGCAAAATATTATTCTTTGCTGTGACCGAATTCCTCATGGTGTTTTTTTTTGTTTGGATTTTTTTTTTTACTTGGTTTTCTTTTTTTTTTTTTTTTTTTTTTAAGAGCAGGATAAACATCTTTTCCAGGATTCCACCAAGTGTTACCATACAAAACAGTAAGTTAAGCAGTGGGTTCTTCAAGTCTGAATGATTTGATGGAAAACCCTATACTTGAACTTGTTAATATGATAATTTTTTTTGTCACCTACAATGATCAAAGATTCAATCAAGATGATGTTCTCTCAAAACCTACAACTGTCATTGTTAAATCTGCAGAATCACTGTTTTTATTCATCCTTAGGCAACTTTAAAATACATACCAAAACCAGAAAGGTGTATTTTATTAATTTTTTTTTTTTAAATCAGTTTGTTGTGGCACATACCTGGATTCTTGCCTTCACTACGAGATGGACGAGCCGTAGGCTTAGGGAATTTTGTCCCTTCCAAAGCTTTGGCAGCTGCTGCATGTTGCGCTTTTTTAATGCTAGTTCCATCAGCTTCCCAGTGCTGGTCCCCAAGAGTCAGTTGCACTGTAAACACCTCAAAAATAGAAAACATGAATTTTATTATGAGCTGCTTCAGAATTCACATAATTTATTTGACCCTCTTACACAAAACAATGAGTCTTTTAGTGACGCAAAAGTTGAGAATATGGTAATCAAAGCTTTCCTCAACTATCATGTTGTCTCCAGGTTTTAAACACTTTGGACATCGATAGGATTTCCCCGATTACTGAACTAAGAATTTCACAATAACTGTAGCTAGCAACTATCCTGCATATTGCATGAGATCATATAGGCTAAGAAACAAAAGGCACAATGTGTATAAAGGTGACAGCTACACGGATAGCTGGTATGCCAACATTACTCTGAACAGCAGCCTTGAAATTCAGACTTTAATACTGTGGAGTTTTTTTTAAATTATATTTTTCAGCAGTTTGAAGATAGGTAAGTTCATGTTGCACTATAAAAGCTTCTGCATGCCCACAGGTGAGCACAAGCCTATTTGACTATAGAGCAAAGCTTTGTGACACTTCTTTTTAAGTATGTGGGATAAGGAAGGATATATATTGCCCTAAATTTTCACAAATTAATCAGACAACAGCAAGCCAAAGTCTCCCTAGTAATTAAATGACGTTTAATTTCAAACAGAACAAAACCACAAGTGAACAGATGCTCTGAATGTTATTCCAATACTTTTTGTACATGCAAACCTTGCCTCCTTTGCACACTGAAGCTGATGTTACGCATATTTTGGAGAAAAGATTTTAATTTTTAATATTATTCAATTCCAACGCAATCCCTCTAACATACGACAAACACTGTTCTGGGGAACACCTTAAGGAGACGACGTCAGATTAAACAGACATATCCCAGGCTGATTTTCCTGCATCTTACAGG
The DNA here is from genome assembly GCF_013368605.1 of Nyctibius grandis. NCBI lineage: Eukaryota > Metazoa > Chordata > Aves > Nyctibiiformes > Nyctibiidae > Nyctibius > Nyctibius grandis. The sequence continues at coordinate 9,079,655 of NC_090676.1, forward strand.
ATAATTTGGACTAAGAAACTATTTTTATCTTTTAAAGTTGTTGGGATTAACCTCAGAATATTAAAATGCACCACGGGAAGAACACAGAAAATTTGCAGAACAGGCAAGATGCAGAACAAAAGCTTAACATCATACTAGAACACGATTGTATAAAGATCATCCATATTTAATACAATTTTGTTTTAGCAAAAACTGCAAGGGATAAACCTTGCTTTGTTAAATGAAAGTCAAAGCCAAACATCTCATAATGGAGCCAACATAAATAACTCTTCAAAAAAGGTCAGTAGTTTTAGTAAGTTAGTAGTTTAGTAAGTTCAACCTTTATATACTTTATATACTTTGGGAAACCAACTTTTTAGTATACATCTAACAGCTTCACACTTCCCTACCATCGGTACTTTGGTGAGCTTCCCATTCCACTCTATTATTCTGTATTATCTTTCACCAAAAGCATATACTTTGCCTTTCACGGAAGTGAAAAAGCATGAACAGCAGCAATAAGAAACATATATGGATATTTACCTTAGAATGAGCTGGACCTTGCTCACTCAAAAGCTTATACTCAGGCTGAATCTTGTTGAAACGGGCTAACTCATTCACAAGACACATCGGGGTTTTCTCTTTGGGGTTTGCCATGTTTGAAGGAGCTGAAAGATTACATAAAATCAGATAAATGAACAGGTAGCTATGAACTCTACTACGATCTTTAATTAAAAGAAAAAAATCTCATTGGCTTAGCATTTAGTTGTCTGCAATACACCACTTCTCAGAAAAGACTTGCTGGAACAGACAGCTCTGCTCATTAGCCAAACTGGTGACAACCTACTGAACTCTGGGATTTCCAAGCAATGGGCAAGCCTAAAAGACAGCATCATTCAAATTAATGCTTTAATGCAAGCCAGAAGTATGAAGTTAGGAGATTCCCACATTTAGCTTGCATCTTATGTAGTACATTTCAAGGAGCAAATCTTCTAAGTATTCATCATGGTCACTTGCTTTGAATAATTTCAAATAAGTTTCAAAAAAAATTTTGAATAATTTCAAAAAACAAAAAAGTTAATTTGTTTTTCCTTCTCCTATTTTTTATTTATTACCTTTTATTCACTCTATGATATTTTATTAGCACAATATATTTATCATTAAACTGGTCATAAAACAACTAAAGATAATAGAACTAAACAAACTATTTCAAACACTACATTTTTTAATATTTAAAACAAGCTACTTGCAGAAAAGACAGATAGCAATGTTTTAAAAATTCAGTGTTGTACACTTTTAAATATTCTTTACTATTACAAACATTTCAATTAATTATTATAACTTCATGGAAAAGTATGCTTCTATCTGTCTCAAACAGATTTCATTCAATAGGGAGAAAGCATTACAAGCTACGGCAGTTGGATAAGTATTACCCTTAAAATATTTGCAGGTGCAAGACATCAGGAATATATCACGCCAAACTATAAACACTAAGAATATATACACTTATTAACACTCAGTCCTACCTGCAGCTGCATTGGTGGATGTAACTGATGCAGAGGGTAAAGCAGAGTTTTGGATAGGTCTACCTGCATTTTCAGAGGGCAAAGAACTAGTAGTAGAAGGAATACTCAAAGGCTGTGAAAGAGATGGGTTTTTATTCAATATTTGGCTCCCTGCAAGGGCAGCAGAAGGATTCTGAATTTGAACTTGAGACATATTCACTTCCAACCAGAGCAAATTACTGTAGGCAAACAGCTTTGAATGCAGGCAAACTCAGTGCGATGAAGCCAAATTGCTGACCTAAAATGTAAAGTGGAAAAAAAGATTATACTAAATATTTAGCATTCTCTAACAATCTATTAGAATTATTTCTCCATCAGCAAAAAGGGGAAAAAGGGAAAAAGCATTCAATCAAGCAGCCATTGTTTCCATTTTGTATGCAATACCTTGCGCATCCAGTTTTAATGGCATATTTCCATCTATGTGCCCTATCATTTAATTTCACATTTCTTTCATTTATAAAAGAGAAGTAGTATAGAAGCAGCATAGAAGCTTTATTTATGCTTGTTCATTTAAGATAACTATCCATCTGTTTTCCCCATCACTGAATCCACTTACAAAGCAAATCCAGTTACTTAAACTGATAGCCACTGCTTGTATGCTGAACAAAGAGCAACTTTCACAAACAGATTACGTTTCATGAATTCTACCATTCGAAGTTAAAGTTTTTAACTTGGAAGGGCAAGCAATAAATGGAGTCTTTACAAAACAACTATTTAGAGCATGCACCCTTTATTATAATCATATACTCTTTTCCCCCAGGATCCCCAAGAAGAATGGCTGGCCATTTATGAGGGGAACACAACTGGTGTCCAGCAGAAAATGCCGAAGTAGCTACAACTGGGAACAGGGAAGGTGTAAGAGCTCATAAACTCATAGAGCTACATGCGTTTTGAAGGTTGCTTCTATTTAAGTCAGAACGTGTCTCGGTCACAGTTCGAGCACCAATTTAGAGTTATTTGGCCTTGCAACACTGTAAACAAGTGTTGGAAGTGCTCATAGGCATCTATGTTCATTTAAGAAAAAACACCTCCAAGCGATGAACTTGCACCAGTCCACGTGAAGTATCGTGATCAGTCTTTCATCCACTGACAAATTAGTATTAGATTTCTCTTACACATGGATGCAACATTATCTTCATGCTCAGACAGTTAAACCTAAATATACACTAACAGGTTGCCAGTTTGAAAGCTGTCATTGCTGCCAGAGCTCAGCTGCCCGTATCCGCTTACGACCCACATATCAATTTATTTATTAAAAATAAATTTTACAGCCAAGTAAAGACATTTTACACACAAAGGCACACACACACACACTGGTCACCTGTAGATTTTATTAGGGCAGCAGACAAAGGTTTATTCTTTCATAAGTTATAGATGAAGGGAAATCACTGTTCCAGATACCACCACAGAGCTATTAGTAGTAACACAACTTCACTAGCGCTCTGTAAGCTTCAAATTCTGAACCTGTGAATGGACTTCCAAATGTAAGGGGAGCAGCAATGAGTCAGAGTGAAGTTTTTAGCTAGTTACTGACAAAACAAACCTTAGAGGAGAACCTAGGTTGATACATTCATGGATACAAAGATTTATTTATGTATTAAATAAGAGAAGATAAACTACTGGGACACAACAGATATACCAACAAATCTATCATCTGTAATATTCTTACTTTGAAAAAACATCATAAATATGTCAGGCTTATCATACCACTGGTTGGATAACTTTGCTTTTTACTAGAGAGCGAAATCAGTTCAGATCTCATTAGTTTGGAAGACCTATATGTAGATTATACTCAAAACAAATCCTGTATTTGACTACTAAATTTGCAGAAGTTACACACTGGGTGCATTACAACTGTGAAAAGGGTATTAGGGCATCTATCTAAAGGAGCTTCAAGAAGTTGTAAGACAAAGATGAAAAGTATGCAGAATATGACTCCAGGGTAATAATTTTATAATCACTAAGTTTCATTCCCAGGAGCATCACTAGAAACACCGAAAACTTTTCAAACGTTCAAGCAGTGCAATAAAAAAAAAAAGCTAATTCTCCTTTCCTGCTGAAGTACAATGCCCTTCAAGGTAACTGAAGTTAAACAGTTTCTAATCCACACATTTTAAGCAGACACACCAACATTTTTATTTTTAATTCAGTAACATCAGGATCTTTCAGACCATGCTGGAAAGGAAGTCTGAAATTCTTCTCAGAACACTCTCCCTACAAGCACTTTGCTTTTAAAGCAAGGCATTATCCTTCATTTATTTGTCATCATCTGGTTTTAAGGAACACGGAATTTCAGCTCCGAAATACATACATTAAGGTAGTTTTCTAGCCAACTATCATACACACGCAGAGAAGAACAGTATACTGATCCCCAGTAATTTTTTTTTTCCCCAAGAAGGGAAGTCCCTGACAGGAATATTATTAGTTCACTTTCTATATTTATGGCAAAGTACTATAGAACCTCACAGCGGTACAGCTCAGACTGCTCTCTACCCAGATCTCTCTCCAACAAGAGTTATAACCATCACTGCTCAGCTTGAAAAAGCTTCTTCAAACACCTCTAGTTAGAATCAGGACAGACAATTCTGCCATTATTCACAAAAATCTGTGGAGACTTGAGGTCACATCCTAGTGCTTGAAACAATAAGGTTTTGGAAACCAATTCAATTTCAAATAGACTTCAGCTGTGCACATTCCATGACCGGACAAAAAAAATGCTGCAGACATGTCCACAGCTCATAACCTGCTTGTTCTCAGCATAGAGACCAACTGCCCAACTTCATCGGCAGTCGGACCGCTCAGTCACATCTAAAGGGACTAAGTAAGGACCTAGGAAAGTGTTTGGGGCACACCTGGCTGGAATTCACCACACCTCCCCTAGCCTTTCAACAAACTGGAAGAGTTCAGCCTTTACATACCTTCTGGAAATCCAAAAGACTTCCAACCTCACAAGAAACCAAGTATTGAGAGTTTAAGCACAGCTCACTTTATGCATCTGTAAGATGGTAACAATCCCACCCACCCTTCTTTGCAATTACAAGTGTAGCCACGATTTGATGACTGAAATTACCATACAAATACCTGGTCTCTGGAGCCATTAATTTAGCAAGAAAGAAAAGATGTACTCAACAGGATCGTGTGAGTGCTCCTTTCCGTGACTGTTTCTAAAGGTGGAGGAAGGAAAAGCTGCCATCCTTAACCAAAAAGAAATTTTAAGGAATCAATAAGCTATATCTTTACTTGAAATAGAAATCTGATACCCATAGAACACACTGCTGTTCAAGGTTTAGCCCCAAGACATTCAAATAGCTGAGTACCTGGGCATGCCAGTCTTTCGCCACAGCTGAATAGAAATTTATTATCAACGGGAGAACTGAACTGCAATGAAAATAAAACTTTTCCAATGAATGTATCATTTTTAACCTAAGTGAATATAATGCTGCTTCTATGTAAATTGCCACATCATTTCTACGTAAATTGCTACAACACCATCATGTTTCTCTCTCCTTAACCAATACACCAATCTCGCTGTTTGCATATTCAGATCAAAAGTCGAATCTACATCCTGTAAGTTATCAATTGAGAACTATTTCAGAGTTCATTAGATTGAATTCAGGCAGAACCAAAGAAAAGTAGGCATTAAAAACATCTTGTGAATTGTTGAAATCCCACTTCACAAATCTCTGACAATTTCAGACACTAGGTAATAACTTACGAGATTACACCTTACAAGTTTATACCTACAAATATATATTATGTTTTCTTTTTAAAAACATTTAGCTCATGCTTTGACAAGCAGCTTCAAAGAACAGTCTGACAAAACAAACTGGAATTTTGTTTGTATTTTTTCAGCTACCTGTGAAGTTTACGACACTGTAGTTGATTTGTGTGAAGTATTTCACTAGGGTATAAGAACTCACTGTCCATCATTGCGCATTTAATTCTAGGTTATTTGGGGGTTATAAAAGGGTTTACAGTGCTTTTACAAAGTAATATGCCCTCTACCCTATAACAGGCTTACAAAACCCTAACTATCAAGAAAAAGCACCATAATCTAGAAAGTTGAGACTAATAACTTAAGAAGACTGTTTCAGTAGACAGAGAAGTAAAGAGATGCCAGTATTTCAGGTGATTTTTCCATGTAATCAGGGGTTAGCTACTTCAAATACACAAGTAATTGACCCCTATACAATACTAAAGGCATTGCTAGAACTTAAAACCACTCACAGACATCGAAAAGATAGGTGAATGAACAAATATTTTACCCATACCACCTTAGCCAGCAGCTAATCACATAACTTGCTCCTTTCCCACCCTTCCACACTTACTTTTTGCTAACTCAGACATTAATATTTTAAATTTTATTGAGACAGTATTGCGCTAGAATACTATCCTCATGATGGTAATGGCTGCCAAACAATTCAATGACCTATGGACAATAATAAACTTAAGACAGATGGGTTTTCAGATGACTGAGCACTGCTCCCCAATCCAGTTTTTAGATTTTTATTTTCTTGTGGTGCATCAACGACTGGAATATTCCCAGAAATTTCAAATACATTAAAATGCAAAGTTCAGAAGTCACTAAGGTAACCAAAAGGCAAGCAAAGAAATGCATAAAGTTGTTAACATAATCTCAGTCCACGCAGCCAAAAATAAATTAAAATCTTCCTATATAGAAGAAAGAATGTAGCATTTTCATATAAAAGTTCTCTTGGGGCTTTTTTGTGTTATAATTCTCAAAAGTGTTGCAGATAGAAGCCAGAGGATCAAACAAAAACCAGACACTTCCTATGGATAATCATGTTTTACCACAACTTGTGGTTTCTTTAATATTATGCAAATAAAAGGTAAGAAACTTTAATGTTTTAAGTAAGTTTCCTGTACCTTTAGGAGATCCAGAGAGTGAAGATTTGGATTTAGTTCCGAATAGGATATTTATGATGGAGAATGCCTAAAAGGAAAAACAGAGAATTAGCATTTTGCTTCCCAAAGCTACACAAAGATCTTCTGTCATAAATGTCTCATCACTACGTTGAGTTTGCCTCATCTGTTTGGATGACAAGAATTTGTACGACCATGAAATTCTCACCGACAGACTCCTCAACAGAGCAATGTTTTTCCAAGCAGAAATTCCAACGTGATCCAAGAATCTTCTTTCACTGCTCCTTCCCCAAACCCAAGTGGAATCTCACAATGGTGCTCTTTGCAGGACTGTAAGTCACCTGCAAATTTTCTTTCTGCAGTAAGGCTTCCAGTTTTGCCGAAGTTAACCTTCTTCCTAACAGCACTAGAGATAAGCTACTGAAATGAGACCCAGACCTTAATTCACAAAGCCAAACCAAAAAGCAAGCCACTAACCTGAGAAACTCTGGCAGCTATTAACTGCAAAAATCTGATATAAATTTTACCTTTTGGCTACGTTTCCAGTCTAATGATTTCACTCATAAATAGGCACATAAAAAAAATAAACCTAGCTAAAACCATTTTAGAATAAAAGTGTTTCAGTACTGAATATGAAACCTGTCACTACACGGACTGCTCTAAATGGAAATCAAAACGTATTTTATTCTGCTTACAAATATAGCACAAAGTGTTTAATCCTTCTTTTCCGTGACTAAAGCCAACTGCGCGCAGACGCTAGCAACGTTACAACCAGCAACAAAATGGGTAAGATCTCAGTCTTGATTAAAGTTAGAAGAGGATGTAGATAAAAAAGCTCTTGAATTTACTTCAGACAGCCATTTCGAAATCCTACAACGAATCTTAGAACTATAACCAGTTATCCTGGAGGATACAGAGCCTGAAAAAGGCAGACATTGTGCCTGTTCTTTTAACTGGAGAGTGAAGAAGGGAGACGAGAGGATTACAGTCCTATCGGTTCAACTTTTCTTCCAGAAGTTTTTCTGGAAGCTTAATTAAGCACCTGGAAAACAAGGCAATGGATAATGCTCCCAGGCAAAACCAAGTTGTACAAAGACAACTGAATTTTCTCCAGCCATCTCTGGTGGTCTAACCAGGCTCAAAAATGAATCGCTTCATCTCAGCAGGAACAAGTGCAAGGTTCTGGGCAGACACTGTCTGCTGATCAAACGCAGGACAGAAAAACCACCAGTTGACACCAGCAGAGTGGGAGAAGAGTTACAACCAACATAACCTTGTTACCTAACACAAGCCAATGCAGACAGGCTCTTTTAGAAAAACAGTGGTCATCCTGAGATGCAGAAATGGAAAAACAGCCTGAGCGCTATCTGTGGTAGTCCTTCTACTCTGCAGTCAGCGTTACCGAGCCTTCAGCTGGAGCACTGCATCCACACATGAGAACCAGGCTTCAAGAGAGATGTGGACCCAGTCAGTAAAAACAAAGTAGGAAAAGCATGAAACACTCAGCTTTAGAAAAATATAACCTGTAAGAAAAACACTAAAGGATTTGGGCTTGTATGTGCTGAAGAGGAGAGGACTGGCTGTGGCCTGACAACCAGCAGTCCTCCAGTACGTAAAAGGTTTTTGGAGTGGAAAAGAACAATCTGTTCTTCATGGTCAAAGTGACAGAACTACAGGCAAGAGGCTTAAGAGCACATCAAGAAAATGCTTTCTGGTAATAATGGTTGCAATGAACTACACTGCTTTGGGTGACAGAGGTGACTGTTGGCAAACTTTAAGTAATTGATAAATATCCATTTAGAATGAGGCTGGCACACCTGACACCGCAGAGGGATGCACTACTTCACTCCCTCGAGTCCCTCCTGGCCCGGATTCCCAGGACTGCAAACACACTTTTGTGCACCTGACTGTAACAGCACAGTTCTGTCTCTTAGATTCAGAGGAAGACAACGGCCTTGTTGTTAAACAACAGGTTCAGGGAAAAAGGGGATCTGACATGGGTCCTACTGCAGACTTGCTCTGAACTCTGGTAAACCACTTGAAAATACAAGAGAGACGAAATCCTCACAGAAATAGGTTTTATTCATTGTCAAGACCAGAACATGGAAAGATGTCCTGTTCCTTAGGATGTGCACATTCAGAAGGCTGGAAGTTATGACATTCTCATTATGCTACTTGTTATGAACTGGCATGTGTCCCCCATTGAAACGTTCTTTGCACTCATTCATGACCCACCAGCACCAGGCAGGGAGGGCTCTTTATGGACCGAGAACAGAGTAGAATGAGAAACAGAACAGATACCAGATAATACCATCAAGATTGAAATTACAAGGGCTTCTTGACATCACCAACCAAAAATCATGTCATAAACAATATCCAAGAAAAAGTTTTAGCTATAGGAAATGAGGTTTTAAATTAAGCATTAATTTCTTTCTGAAAAGCGGATGCTTCATAACATAGTGCATCTGAACAGCTACTGACCCTTCAGTCAATAGCAAGGAAGATTAATTGTTTCATATCAACAACAAACTGTTCTCAAAGCTTCATTTCTCCCTGTTTCACAGATGGGCAACTAGAACACAAAACCCTGCAAAGGATGTAGGTACCCGAGGCGGGGGCTAGGCAGAACTGGAACAACTAAACGCACTGTGGAATGCACATTTACTCACTAACCCTCTGTCACCTGTATTTTTGCATTGCCACTCAATGTCAACCAACGCCCATTTGGGTAAAAGCATGGCACTGCAGAGCGCTTGCCTGCCACGCAGGAACAATCTGCCAAGCGGGTGGGACAGAGGAGGCAATCCCCCCTGCTCAGATCAGGAGTTATCGTCACATCAAAGACAGAGCCACTGCTCAACAGCAGCATTTTCACCTGTTGTTTGCAGACCGGGGAATATGACCGTGTATGCATTACCTAGGCAAAATACTGGTTAGAAAGACTGCCTCTCCTCTTTTTTTAAAAAGTGGTTTTAAATAACTCAAATGTGGTGGCTGAGTCTCTTTTGTCCCACAATTGACCATTCTGGAGCATGAAGAACAAATGTCCAAAAATTCTAGGAGGTTTGTTGAGATGGTTCGTTTCCTAATATACCTTTGAAAAACCCACATCACTGGTAGCTTTGTAATATACAGCAGAAAATTCTAAAGAGTTTGACTTCTGCAACAGTGTTTAAGAACAACATCTAACTATTTACAATTGGAAAGTCTAAATATTCACTAACAATCAAAAAAAAAAAGACTACAAATTTTACAGACTGAAGGCTATTTACACAAAATGTGGAACACTAGCTGAACAATGTTTTCTTCTTAGATAAATCTTTTTCTATAATATTTGGGCAAGACAAGGTACGTCTCAAATGTAACATTCACTGTAGAAAAAGATTATGCTCTTTATGAGTACTGGTAAGATCAAGGGCAGAAATGCTAAATATTAAGCAAATTAGTTCGGGAGCTAAGACAGGGATTATTAATAAGAGAACAGGTGACAAAAAGCTAACATTTGAAAGTAAAATCTGAAGGAAAAGAGGGAACTAGCAGATGTACACATAAACCAGACAGTTCCAAACATAATGCACAATAATAAACCAGAAAGTGATAAGTGAATAATGAGTAAAGATAAATGCTTAAATGCTTACTTCTAGCTGAATTAGTTAGTACTGTGACAAAATATTTAGTGATTTTTTTTCTGCAGTAGAACAGGTCAAAAAAGCCCACTGATACTGATTACAGTTAACATGGTAATCAGTGCCCAGATCTCTTCTATTGTTCCAGTTGTATCTTCAAGAACTCTAACAAAATAATCAACCCCTCGGCAAGGATCCTAGACAAAGCAATTAAAAAAATTTTTTGGAAAGTTCATATGTCTTCAAATAAAGTTGCTCTTCTTCATCAAGGTCTGAAAGGCACGGAGCAGTTTTCAATTTTGCTCTGACTTTGTAGTTAGATCACTCCAAATTTATTTCAGCCTATGAATACTTTAATTTTGCCACAAAATACCAAATACTCTGACTAGTTGGTACAGACAGGGAAAAAATGATTAGTGATAAATATTATGAAAAATTTCAAACAAAGAAAGAGTGGCTGCTTAAAATCATAGTAAAAAAAGAATTCTCTCTTGCATACATCCTTTGAGTAGAGTTTTGAAATGAGATTCTGATCCAACATCAGAAAATAGAAGATATAGTAAAACATTCAACCCATGGCTCTTTAAATTTTCATCAAGATGTGACAGACATCCAGTTAGTATATCAGAAAAAGTTAGAACATACAAATTTGTTGCATATATGAAATGATCCAACAGACAAATCAGAGATCACTTTATTACATCATAGTTATAGCTGCATTGTTAAAACTCAAGTTTTGTATTTAAAAAAAATACATTTCTGCCAGTTTGAGCAAGGGAAGTATGTAATACACTTGCATGTTCTAGTTAGAAGTAAGAAGATTTTATAAATATACTATTCTAAAAACAAAGGACAATTCGGATATTTTATTTCACTGCTATATATACACCTAGCCTTCATTTACATTCCAAATGATCTTCCTCCCAAGCCTTACCTTAAACCTACCCGAAAAGCAATGACAAAAATACCCAACAGATGAATAAATTAGAAAAATGGCTGTCAACATTACCAGCTATAGCATCACCTAGACGGACAACCCAAATGAATCAAACCCTGTATAACCTCTAGGACAGACAGAAGCAGTGTAAAGATTTAAAAGGAACTTGTTGCTGTTACATCTCCTGAAAAACTACTGGTGTCATCAAAAAAACAGTGAAAAGAAAAGTGAGGCTGGTGCCGTGATGGCTGCCAAACCCAGTGGGCAATGAGGAGAAAGTGTGATGGTGCCCGTGTTCAGAAAGAAAGCTAACGCTGCCAATACCAGCTGTCTCGGTGACTGCACCGTATCTGCACAAGGAGAAGGCTGGGGGCGTCTCCTGCTGCTGTCACCATATCTACACCTTTTATCACAACAGTCAGACAAGTCTAGTTCAGTCTCGGGAGTTCTGCTACCAAGATCATGGGCCCCTGAGACTCTGCAGAAGTCTGCGACTGTTGTCACCCACTCTGGGCAATCTGGAGAAGCAGGATGGCTGCAGCCACTTTCTCTAAGGGGTTCAGAGAGCTCAAACCAGCTGTGCTGCCACCAACCCCTGTTCCTGGGGGGGGGCCGGAGCCACCACTGTCACCCTCCAAGCCGAAACGGGGACTTTGGGCAGAGGAGAATTGCCAACATCACCTGCCTGGAGCACTCGGGGTGCCTGGAGCTGCCGCCAGCCCCGTCTCACAGCGGTCGGGAGCCCGGCCCCGCCGCTGTCACCTCCCTCGCCCGGGCTGGCCAAGTCACCTGCCGCCCCCACCACTCGCCCCCCGGCCTTGGGGGCGCCGCGGCCGCTCGGGCAGGGAGGGCGGGCAGGGGCCGGCGCTGCCCCCGCCAGCGGCCCCATCGCGGCTCAACGGGGACGGCCCCGCGGCTCGCCCGCCGCCACCTGCCCCCACTCGCCCCGCGCCGGGCGCTCCCCCGCGCCGGGCCCCCGTGGGCGGTGGGGACCGGGCCGGGGGCTGCCCACCGGGCCTGCCGCCGCCCCCGGGAGCCGGGCAAAGCCCCGTGCGGGGCAGGGGGGTCAGGGGGGAAGCGGCGGGGGGAAGAGGAGCAGGGGGGGCGGGCCCGCCCTCCGCGGGGGCTGTCCCCTCCCCGCAGCCCCGCCGGCACGGCTCGGCACGGCCCCCGCTAGGCCCCGCCGCCGCCGCCACCCCCCGCCCCGCTGCCTCGGCGCCGGGGGGAGCCCGGGCCGCCTCCCCCCTCACCTGGCTGCCTGGGCTGCGGCTCCCGGGCCGGCTGGTGGTGCGGGCCAGCGGGCGGCTCAGTCCATGGGCCGGGTCCCGGGGGGGCCGGGGGGCGACCGCGGCAGCGGAGGGAGGCGGCGGGCACAGGGCAAACACTAAAGAGAATGAGCGGGGCCAGCTCCGGCCGGGGAGGAAGTGACGGCACCGCGCCGGGAGGCGGAGCAGGCGGGTAGCCAATCAAGAGTGGTCGATTCGCCGCGGGGACCGCCCCCCTCCGCGCTCTCAGCCAATGGACGCGGGGGCCGGCTTGGAGCACCACCTCCTTCGCAGTGACTACAAGTCCCGGCGTGCCCTGGGAGAGCGCCGCGGCCCGCCTCGGGGGGGGGGACTACAGCTCCCGGCGTGCCCCGCGCGCCTGGCCGCCGTGCCCAGCCAAGATGGAGACGCCGCAGGGAGGGAGCGGGTCGGGCCGCCACCGCCACTGAAGTCACACACAGCCACCTTCCTCCGGGGCCCGGCCCCCTCCCCGCCCGTCTCCTCCCGCTCCGGCGACCGGCAGCCCCGTTCCCTCAGCGGGAGAGGGCGGCCCGAGGGCCCTGGCGCGGGGGCGGCGGAGGGGAGGGAGTGGAGCCCACCCGGGGGAGGCACCGGCCGCTGGTGGGAGGCGGCCGCGTACGAGGCCGCTGCGGCGCGGCGAGAGGCCAGCGGGGCCTGCAGCTCCCGGCCAGCAGCCCCGGCGCCTCCGCGGGGCGACAGCGGTGCGCGCCACAGCCGCCCACCGGCACCGCCGAGGCGGGGAGCTCCTCTTGGCAGCCCGGCCTTCGGGCTCTGTGCCTCGTTTCTGTGTAGATAAAGCAAAGACAGGAATATAAAATACTCATTTTCTACTTCCATCACTGCGTTTCTGGGAAAAGAAAAATATTGAAAGAAATGCAGAACCCGCTGGGGTCCCCCTGGGCAGCCTGGTCTGCCTTCAGAGAGAAAGGAAACGAGGTCGAAGGCGTATCTGTGTTCAACACTGGTGCATTCAGGTTAGAGATCAGTGTAAAGTTATTTTCAAATAAGGAGTTAATAGTGAATGCCAACCAACAGAACTAGGAAAGGGTATTTAAAAAAAAAATTCTCAAATTTCAAAACACGTATGGGTGGGAAGGAAAAATGCTGAACCTAGGAAGATATACAAGTTATACAGAGTTACTGGTTTGTAACTATGTACACGCAAAAAAACAAACTTTGAATAGATAGTGCCCAGGAAAAAAATCCACAACTTGTGTGTATAGCTGCACACAACTAACCTTATTTAACTCTGCAGCTAACTGGGGTACACTTAAATGCAAGCTCTACATTTGAACCTAAAGAGTATATGTAAAAGGCACAGGAGCTAAATCTGTTCATTTAGTTCCTATGCACAGCTTTAATTTGCCCTCTTTGCACCTATCCCCCCATTTCCCAAAGTCCTCCTCCAACTGTGGATAGTTAACTGCCCCTACCTTAACTGCAGTTCTCAGTGATTTTGTGATTGTTTTTTTCTGGACTCTTTACATTACTACCTGGAGTGAATCCATGTACATTAGCTAAGTCAAAGCCAAGATATGAATGTATTTATTTTGCATTAAGAAAGCAAAACTTCCAGCATGCCACTACTGAAGTCTGTAATTTCTAGTACGTCATACATATTGGGCCTTTAAATGCTGTTAAGTTGCTTCAGACACTGTGGCTTCATAGTGAGAACTATGTTAACGGTAGCATGCAACTGTCCAGTGAACTTCTGACATGGTGGAAGTTTCCCTTCCTGGGTCACTGTAGCAATCGAAATGCTCTACAAGATTTAAATAAATACCACCATTAATTTTCTTTAAGTTAAGTATCATTAAGTATTTTAAAGACAACACTTTTCCTCACCTGTATGATTTCTTAAAGCAATACAGCTGCTTTTCATAACACATCTGCACTAGCAAAGGAGCTAGCAAAAATTACAGTACAATGTTAAACAGTCCCCAGTTGTGCGAGAATAGGTCAATCCATTCTGTCAGAAAAAGATACTATGAGAACTTTTTGGTTTAGAAATATTTTATCTTTCTTAATAGGTAAAAATACATTTTAAGTTACAAGGTTGCATTTAAACCCTATGGCATCATTAAATTGCAAGTCAGTAATTTCTGCCATTGTTCAGCAAAAAAACTGTGGCAACCAGCCCACAACATTTACTAACCAAATACATGTAACTGCAAAAGCCTTCATACTTAGTGGGGAGAATCACAGCTACAACATTTCAGCAAAACCAAAATAGAAATAAAAAACAACATACCTAAAGCTCCATATCCATTTCTGTATTTAATACTGATATGGATTGCAAAGAAACCATAAAGAAAATACATCGTACACTGAAAAATCAATTGACAATATAGCATTTAAAAGACATTCTCCAGTATATAAGTAGATAGATATATATCCCATATCACATTTAAACATCTATTCATATGTTCTTGTGGTCTGTTGCATAATAATATGTGCTGTTAGATGCTTTAATTATTCCAAGCCAGCAACAGTTACGTTTCAGAAGGAAATGAAATTTCAGCTGTTGTGTAATCATTACTGCAAGGCTTAATGTTGTCTATAACAGAAACAACATTTGTGCAGGTTTTTTGTAGAAAGTTAGGTGGAGACAGGGAATTACAGAGCTAGCTGGTTTTTTTTTTTCCAGATTAAGTCACATTAAAAATTCAGGTTTATGTTCCCTTTTTCCAGAAAATTGTGAACGTCGGGATAAGTAAAATCTGCATGACTGGGACAAAAAGTATCCGCAGGCAGATTACAAAGTTGAACATAATTTAAGCAAATACATATATAATTCAAAAGTCTGAGAAACACTTGGAAAACCACCTCAAATATCCAATGTTTGTCCTTTCATTTGAAGGATATTTACTCCTCTAGCACGTGTATGATTATTAATTATTAAAAAAAGTTGCAAAATACTTTTCCACTCTTCTTTATGCAGCAGCTTAAACAAGGACAGAGACCTATTTCTAGCTAATACTTTGTAAAATATTTGAAACTTTCATTTTGTTTTATGAAGGAAGCAGTACTGTAATTACAGTATTTTCAGATGTTCATGTAGAAATCTGATATTTTTTATTAATATATTTTTCTTTGTTAAATACTTAAAAATACCCCTTATATCAGGCACACAAATAGTGTGAATTTCTCTTCACAGCTTTTAAAAATGAAAACTTTTTACTAGGAAGCTGAATGTATGAACTAGCTGTGCTATAACCCCTTTATTCTGCTTTTCTAACATGTTATTCATTTGTAACAATATCTTTTACTTTCTATTAAGATTTATTACTTTATTATTAAAGTATTTTCTTCTATGCTCATCTTGAACACAATACAGTAAGTCCAGCATAAGCTTTGACCTCAAGTGAATTAGATTATTTTGAGAGAAAATTTTAAAGCCTGTAGTCACTTCACCACTAGCTGTCAACAGAAGTCACTGAGCTTTTCATGTACTAGCTCGTACCCACTATGACAGCCCCTATTCCCCAGGAACACCTCAAATTTCCTCTAAATTTTATTAAAGGCAATAATTACTTGATTTAAATAAGTAAGGGTAGAAAGCTAAGGGAAAATAAAGCATTTATCCTGCTTTCTGATAGCTAGGTAGATTTATAGATGGATTTAAATTTTCACAAAGAAGTCATGCCTGGAGCATATCTTGGTCATTTAACAACTGCACAATTTTAAAAGCAAATACCTGAAACAGGAGAAAACGTCTTAGTAATACTTCTGCTGAGGGCTATAAGAATATGCGACTCTTCTCTCAGCTTTTTTTTGTTGATGGAACCCGCAAAACAGGTAACAGTTAATGAGAAATACTATTGTTTCTGTGAATAAAGGATTACGCTCTTTTAAGACAAAAACCAAGGTTTGACGTGGGGAGCCTTGGGACATGGAAACTGCCAAGCCATTCTGGGGCATGGGGTACAGCTGTATCCAAACCAGCTTTCTGCGAAGTCTGGCAGAGACAGCTCTGTTTGTCAGGTGAGACTATTTACTCCACCAAGTATATCTGGATGCCTGTATCTCCATCCTGCTACAGCCAAGCTGTTTTTATTATCCAGGTTAGTGCAGGTGCATAGATGCTGTGCTGCAAAGTTCTTCCAAAGTTCTGTCAAAATGTTTTCGAAGTGATTCGCCAGCATTTTAGCAGCGTTTTTGACAGCTTGAAGCATGCAGTCTTGGGACTGATAAAGGGAAGCTCACTGAATGATAAACCTTTTCTGTTCAGGAATGAGTGAACTTCAGGGAAGGGTGAAGAACTGTAAACAAATAGATTGCTGTGACCAGCTTTGAGCCAGAATCTCACATGATGCCTTATGGTTAACTCGTGCTGGTGACAGTACAAAGACATGCTCTGACAGCTTTAATCGGGCCTGCCCCTTCTTGACAATATTACGGCTCTCAGGAAGGCTGTTCTTGTGGAAAGGTCATGGCACGAGTACAAAAGTACACGTGACAATCGAAGAAGTGCAGCCTGATGGAAGGCACGTTCAAGCAAGCTACTGAGAGCCTCAAGAAAATCAAGTTTTCTGAAAGTAGAATTCAGCTGAGAGAAAGAATATGCTCTGGCCTCATGAGGTAACTGTTAGAGAGTGCAACGTCTGGCTCACTGAGAGGATGACTTATCTTAGCACATATTTATATGAAGAAACAGAGAATTAGAACTTTGCTTTAGTATGTGCTGCCAACACTGCAGGAATGCTGGTAGTATGGTGGCCCATTCACAACTCAAGAAAATGTACTGGTCTTGAGGGTGGAGTTGGGTTTTTTTTTTCTCAAACCAACAATAAGGTATTTCTTCTGCTACAAAAGCCTCAGAACATTATTTAGAAGCTGACAACCACAAGTCAGGCAGTAGGCTCCAAAAAAGGACAGCAGAGTTCCGTGGTGTCAAAAGATCACGGAACAGGTGTCCCTTTACTTGCTCCTTTTTGAATATGAAATGGACAATCTTTTTCCCCTTGAATCTAAATAATCTTCTACCATTATCAGTTGCAAGGGAGAATTGGCCACTTATTTTCAGAAGTGTTTCAGAAGATGATCTCGGTGATGGGCAGGAGTTAATTGTCTAACATCGAATTAGATGCTCCCAAATCCTCAGAAGATCCATTGACACCAGGTGTTTTCCAGCCTGAGCTTTCTAAAGAAACTAGTATTTGCCTGTTTACCAAGGAATACACAAAAGGGTGGCCTAGAGAAGTCCAACAATCTTGCGAAAAACTGTTACGACATTGCTTGCATCACTTTCCCACTAAAATTAACAGATAAATATAGTTGGAACATTGTGTTACCTTCTGAATCTTGAGAATGGGAGGTGTCAGAAGTAGCAATAAGGTCTCCACCTAAATGAAGGTGAGGGCACTGCCAGTAACACTGGCCTGTACTCTGAAGCAGAGATGCATCTGCTTGCCTGCACTACACTTGAAAAGTTCATTTCCCTGAAAGGGTAAGTGCTCTATATAAACACTCACATGCCTTATGAAATCTGCAGAATGTGCCAGGACCAAATAACATGTCACTAACAATGCCACAGCCATGTCTACAAAGTCTAAGTTACTCAACTCTGAGTGAACTAAAGGACAAGTATGCCACTAGTACTTATTGGTCTGAAGTCACTTAGGCACTTACTCACAAGGAATGTCTGTTCAACAACGAAAAGTCACACATTGCAGGAAGTGCTAGATAGTAAACATCAAGATTCACTGATAATTTTCCATTCAGAAGAGCCAAGTTTTCTTTGGCTACCTCTCAAAAAGGTTCTGGCTTGTTGCTGTAAATCCTGTCCAGTTCCATCTGTTGGTACTGGTAAGATAAGGAACATCTGTTCACTTACTCACATATCTCAGCATCCTGTCCCCCCCTATAGAAATCTTGCTCAGAACCACAGAGCTAAGATGGTCTAATACAGGCCCCTTAACATTGCATAGTGCTGAAGAACCCACGTCAGCATAAGTTATCTAGCATACATGCATAACAGGCTGTCTACCTGAATAGATGCAAAGGTAGCATGTCAAATTGCTGTTATATGACCACCAGTACCAATTTAATTTTGTTTCTTTGAGGCTGACGAGAAAAAAAGGTCTGCAATTTCTCTGTAGAATTGTTCTCCCTATTATCCAAGGAAAAAGACAAAGTTGCAGAGCAGAGAGAGCTCTGAGTATCCTTTTGGCTTGCAGGTTTTGAATGACCACAGCTCAAATAACATTGGCATTCGAGGCAGGCATTCAGCTCCTCGCAAATGTCACACATCTCCCATGTGGTTTCAGCCTGTCTATTGAAATTCATTCTACAAGGCGCTTCAGGAAACTTGTAACACACATCACAGTCTCTCTCATCAGCATTAAGGCAGACGCTTTTCATGACCACCACTCTATTATTTCATTCTTGAGAACTGCTTTCACTGCATACCTATGACCAAAGAGGGTCTGACACTGAATGACAGACCAGATTCAAGAAAACCTGTTGATGCTGACTCATTTAATACATTTTTAGGCACTTAGTAATTTAAATCCATTGTCTAACAAGCAACTAATTTCATATATTAAGAGATACGGCCAGCATGCACTCTCACATGGCAGCCACGGATACTAAGGAAGAACTGAAAGACAGCTGATTCTGCCCTATGTTTCACCCTCAGTAAATTCAGTAACTTTCTTGATACAAGGCCCAGCTTCAACAGGCATTTTAACTACAAAAAACCAGTCCTGATTCAACTCATCTGCAGAATTTCTGCGGACAAGTAACTAAAAAAATCTGTCATGTATGACATTGCTTAATATCACATAAGTCTGAGACTTCACTCTTATTCAGGAGTTTTTCAGTCTCTATAATTAGGTTTATTTATATCCCTGCAGTACCAGTGCTCTAAAATCCTATGGTCTAGTAGTTTGGTGCCCAAGCCATCTGAGAACACAGTAAGGCTCAGGCATTTAACTAGTCACTTAAACAGCCATAACTACAAGGTAAACTGATGCACTTAGAATTCAAGGCTACCAAACCTAATCAATATATTTATGAGGAGACAGGGAGAACATCCAAGTTAAGTTTAACTCTGAGATCACTGCTTCAGTTTTAACATATCACTAAAAATCCACTTGGAGACTGAGACCCACTCTAAGAAGGTATATTACTTGCTTTTACTGCACTATACTGACATGTCTTGTTCAAAGAGAAGGGTGCAGCTGTTGATGAGTATCAAGAATGATACTAGCTTTGGATCTTCTGCCAAAGTTTTAGATTTGCTCTGTATGATCCTACAGTGTATTTAAACTATTATTTAAGATAAAGAAAAATCCTCACAGTCCCACTATTTTATACTCTATCCTAAGTTTAAAACGTTATCTTTTTTTAAACCAACTACGTTCTTCTAAAACAGTAAGCGCACAGTGACAGGCATTTTAAACAAGTACTTCTTATTTATTCACAATTTAGATAAAGTTTAAGGAAAGACAAAAGAAATACAAAGGACAACATCAGAATGAAAAGGAATTTTAGTGACTGAAGTGAGTTTTCTACAGCCAGTGCTCTCCATACATTTCAAAATGTTATTCAAACACTGCAGATGCAGATTTCAAATCAATCCCTAAACAAACCGCTATGACTATTCCCTTTGAAATTAAACTGGGAATGGAAGTTAGCCACCTTTTATCTATGAGTACACAAACCACCAAATTCTTTCAGTTTCTGCTTAAAGCCACATTTATCTTTTACAAGATGGATTCTGCAATACATTTTGAAGTAGCATTTTTCATTTTGTCTGAGCTCTGCTATAAAAAAAGTCAGTGTCAACCTTCTGTATAACAAAACAGCTTTTGATCTTGCTTGTGGAATATATGCAACTCAGAGCAGTGTCACACTTGCAGCTTGGAGGTATCCTTGGAGATACTGCAACGCTTCTGCATTCAGACTAGTACTCAGCATTGATGGAACCTTAAAACATACGATAGAGCAGAAGTGTCAATGTGTGTATACACTAAACTACTGCTATATCCTGTTAATCACTGTGTCAACATACGGTACAAAGTCAAACAACATCCTGAGAGCAGCAGTTTTTCATCGTGAAAGCAGTTGCTGGAATTACAATTCCTGATGCTGACAGTTTTACGTACTACTTACCCGAATCAAGTACGAAAGGAGAGTAGAGAAAACCTTCAGATATTAAAGCAGATATTTGGATGCAGCAAACATCAGATCTCTCAGGAAAGCCCTACTTACCAAATCTTGAACAAACCAAAGATGCTACAGGTTAATACAGTTAACTGTAAACTCAACTTGTTTAATTTAACATGAGTTGCCTGAAATTTCCTGAGTACATACAATTGAACTGGAGACAAGTATTAGTCATACACCAACAAATGGATAAATTTTCATTTAAGAAATGGCATATTTAAGCTTATTGCTACATTAAGTAATGTGAAAATACGGCCTTTCTAAGGTTACTAGGGAAAAAAAAACTTACAAAAGCTATATTCCATTAAATAAAAGAGAGCAATACCTTGCATTCTGGTTATAACATACTTCATTTTGCTGATCATCAAGCATTAGCAAAAGAGACCCATTATCAAAAAAGCATTCCTTCTCTGTAGCTTTTAGCATTAGCATGCCATGTATAAAAGTCACCTACCCTGCCTGGGCACGCTGTAGAAAGTTTGTGAAGAGACTGTGCCAGATGGATTCTAGGATTGTTCACCATTTGACCTACAGGATCGTGTTCTTTTTTTCCAGCAAAGGCTAGCTGAGAGAATGCAGTCTGATACCCTGGAGTATCTTCTATGTCAATGAAGTGTTCCTCATCAGGGATAGTGTTATCCTCAGGCAGCTCAAAGAGGCCAATGAGGGCCTGCAGCAAAGGAGTCCTATATGTGAAGAGGGGAGGATAAAATTGAGAGTGCTTAAAATATGTTAGGACCGGGTATATTTTACAAGAATGTTCAAATTACTTGGAACCCTTTACAATTTAGCCCCTATAGGTACTAGCTTAGCTACTGAAATTGTAAGTGCCCAATCTAAGCTGGACTTGAAGAATTGTGGATTTGTGTATGTAGGTGCTCATATTAAAAGCACGAACAATGTATTTATTTTTTATCAGGTCAAATTGTCATGAAATATACCTAAGAAAAGCAATTCTTTTCCTGATTACACCTTTTCTCTAAGTACATTAAAAAAAACCCAACCCCACAGTTCTAGTTCAGGAATCCAGTTATTGTCATTAATTTCAGGTTACTTAACATCCTAGACTGGCTTACAGGCTTCCCATATAGCTTTCTCCAAAATTCTACTGTCAAGCTAAGATCTTACAGTCTCTCTGTCAGGTTTAAGTATGCTCAGGTCTCCTGACTAGTAGAACAGTTGTAAGTCAAAGCTGGGCCGAGCTTTTCAGAAATAATACAAGCTAAAAAGAAAGTAGTGTATTTTCTTAAATGCAGCCCTAGCTAGCCCAATCAGTGCTACCTCCATCACAAAAATCTCCAACCAGTTCTGGCATCTGCTTTGAAAATACAGTTTTATTTGTTGAGAAACGGTAGCAGTATGAAAAGCATGAAACTCAGCCTCATAACAATAGCAGGCCTGAAGAATCACAACAGAGTTTATTTGAAGAATATATTTTGATGATAGCTCACATTTTCAAAAAAATCAAACAGCCTCATTATCAGAACTTGAAGAAGTGTTCTACATACCACAGCTTGGTGTACTCAGTGTCCATCATAGGCGGACATTCCGTTAATATTTTTGTAATGCCAACAGCGCAGATTTTCTTTTCAACTTGTCCAGACACTTTCTGGATTTCAGGAATTATAATTTTCTCCAAAACCATTCCAAACATCCTATTATAACATTAAAAGAAAAAGTACTAGAAAGCCTTATCGGCCTCATGGTGACAAAAGAAAACCAGAAACAACATGAATCACTAGGAATAAGAGAAAACCAGATCATTTGTTAAGATGCTGCCCTGTTTCAGTGGATAGTAGAAATTTGAGCATACAAACTTTCCACAAAGGCAAAAGAACAAAAACATCACTCTTTCCTTTTTATGACCTGCTTAGGAGATTAATATCTTGAACTATCAACAAAGAACTGTGGGCAGCAAAATCAGAAGAATAAATCAGCCACATTAGAAGAAACATTCAGCTAGTCAAATTACTGACACATGCAGTTTGCAATTTTAGCTAAAGGAGGGAACTATTTCCTACTTTAAAAGATAAAAAATTGCACAGCAGTCTTAAAAAAAAAAAACAAACCATACTAACTTTGGCTGTATGCTGTCAAATATTTCCTGCAGAGCTAATGCCCCATATTTTATGCAGTACAAGTTAATGAAGACTAGAAAACCTGTAATAAGAAAAAGGTCAAATTAAAACTCAACAGGAAAACAAAAGAATAGCTTTAGAGTCAGCAGCAAAATACATTCTAACAAGTTTTTCAAGGGGATAGAAATAGCAATCTTTATAGATGTTCAGTTTTAGCGAAGTACATTAACTTGTTATCTTGAAGTCTGCCTAAAAACTGCTGATCTTTTCACCTACCACAACACACTAAAACATGGCGGTAAGACAACTAAGAGAAGATTCAGTCCTTTTCCCCCTTGTAGCAGTTATAAAGCATTAGAAAAGCCATTTGCAAATTTTTCAGATCAAGGACCAAAAGAACTCTTCAATGCTTTTACCCAAAAACTTCATGCAATGTAGTTTTTCAGATCAGTTGAGAATCCCTTTGCATGGCCTTTGCACTAGAGCACATATGCAATGCATTAAAAGCACCACTTAAATTTTGTTTGTGGAAGACCATTATATGCAATCCTATCAACCTTGCTCCTACCAGGTGGCATTAAACAGATTTTATAGGATTAAGTAATAGACATTGCATAATTTGTATAGTGATAGTACCATTAAAATAATTTAATCAGGATGAAAATAATCATCTTGTTACAGCAGGAATAACCGTAATACATATTTCAATAATTTGTCACAGGCTTTGCTAGTTTAACATAAAACCTTATCAATAACTTAAGTCATATTAAGCCAGGAACTTAAGGAACTTACTTTTAATAAATTTTGTTGTTTTGGAATTTTGAAGTCTTTGGAATAGTAGAATGAAGATCTGTTTCCTGTACTGGTCAACTGATTCACTGGAAATGTAAAAGAATAGTTATTCAATTCATACTAGGATTTTACTAATGTCACTTCACAGAGAACAAGTATAGAATTGTTCAAATCTATTTTACTGATAAACATGACATTTTTCAGTTGTTAGACATTAACTATGAAATGTACCAAATATTAAAGTCTACAGAAATTAGTTTTGAATGTAATTTCAACTCATACTTACGGAGGCATATGCTCTATAATACTGTTTAGAAGATAAAATCCTTGATGGTCATTAGCTTTAGAGGCAATCAACTTCTGGAACACACCTAACAATCCAGGCTGTAAGCAAAGCAAATATAAAACTCTATACAACAGTTCTTCACATGTGACCTACCAGAAAGTTGGCCCTTACCATCTAAGACATACAGCACAGCAAAAGCTTTCATAACCTAAAACATGATTCTGTTTCTGCAGTTAAGGACAAGGAAGATGGATTTCTATCAGGATCAAGTGATGTTCCCTTGAGCATTACGATTAACCTTGATCAAATGAACACCAAAGCCAATTTCAACATGCGTGTCTGCTTCATCAATGGCATTGTCTAATCAAGCCTGACTATAACAGATCATGCAGCAGAAATAACAGAAGTTAAGTATGCAGAATAATTCTCCCACTGAATTCACTAATCCTCAGATCTCCCAACACTTTGGCTCCTCCCCCCTCACTCTTCTCAAGACTGTTCTGAACTGAACCTCAGAGTTTTCCTGATCCACAGCATTCAACATGAGGCAAATGAGACAGAAAAATTGTGGAAACTTACCTGCTTGCAAAAACTAAGTGCAGGAATTTTACATCTTAACTAACAAAAGCATGAGGATTTATCTTACCCACATAATGGAAAAGCATCCAAAAAGCCTGTATTGATAGTATTTTTCGTCTTTCTATGTAAGCACCATTAATTTAAAGCAGAAGCACAAATTCACTAAAGGAAAAAGTTCCTCATAATTTTTAATCTTAAATCAACATGTCTAGAGGCATCCACTGTGACTATATCAATCCAACTTACAATTTTGTCAGCAGCAGCACTTGCTATTGTATTGGCACCTCGCTCTAAATAAGCCTGCAGGAGTCGGACCAAAGGAGGAATGTTTCCTGTCCTTTCCCATAATACTGGCTGAAGTAGATGAGGAAACAAGGCCATATAGGATGATGGGATTTCGTTTTTATGCATTTCTAGAAGTAGGGACATCACTTGAAACACATACGGAATGAACTCTGCAAAAGAAAAGATCACATTTACAAATTCAGCAAATATCACTGTCAATTCCTAGGAACCACACATCTATTGATTTAACCTACAATTTTACGATATTAAACACAAATAAAACCTTGGAGAAATGTATCACTTCCCAAATGTAATTATTCCAAAAATTTGCAAGCATTGTACATATACAATTTGTATTTCCTCTGTGTGTTAATGTTTCAGAACACAGAAAACAAACTACTAGAAACAAGGCAACATAATTAAGAAGAATAAGAGACTTTGGAGTAGAGATTGTTAGATATTTTAAAAAGACAGTTTGTTTTAAAAATAAGTTAATATAGTTGATGTACCCTATGGAACAACCCAGACTCTTCCCAAAAGTGTTTATTAGGACTGTGAACATGCTGCGTTCTCACTTGAATTTCCTGTGTTACAGGAAAAACTGCCATGAGGTAAATCATAGCAATCAATTACAGTAGAGAGCGCGCAAGCACTTACTGATTTTAATTTACCTTGCACATCATTCTGTAGTATCTCAGTGAACACCATAAACAAAGCCTCTTCAAAGCTTCCAACTGCATCAGGGTTTGCTTTGCATGTTATCCTTATTGATAAGCATATTGATTCAAACATGTAATGGTTAAAGTGAGGTTTGCTTGGATTCTGAAAACAAGTTATAAACAGGTAAATCAACCCAAACTTGCAGCCAAGTCATTCATTTAGCAAAATATATTTATTTCAACTGAAGTCTAAAGTAGCAATTGGGAATAAGGATTCTTATGACTTTATTAAATAATATGCTAATGAAATTAGTTCCACAGATAAAAGCAAACATAAAAACTTTTAAAGCATAAAGGATGGGTTTATAAATATTTTTATAAATATTTTAAAGATAACAAGTGTTTTTCAGAAGCTCTACATAAAGTAGCAAGCAGGTAAAGTATCACAAAACAAAAACTGGAAAAAAATTATTTTTCAGTCATATAAGTGTCTAGTCAATTCTTTATTGAACACTTATACTCTGCAGCTAAGTTTAAACTATACATAGTAGAAGTTTTTTGGATAGTTGATGGAGGTAATCTAAAGCATTTCCTAATGTCAGTGTTCAAGAATATTAGCCCACCCTGAACAAAAAACTAAGAGAATCTAATACACCAAAAGCAGGAGGATAATTTATTTAATTTAATCCCACATTTCAGTGCTTAAATTTAATACTAGCCTCAGATGTTTCATGGGCAAAGAATAAAGGAGTTGTGAGAAAATCAGATTATTGTACTGGTGGCCTCTGCACAAGCAAACATTTATACTAGAACAAGCTAGTATTACAAAAAGATTTCATATGCTGCTTCCAAGTTTCAGATAAGAGCAGATTTGAAAGTATGTCCTAAAAGGGAGACAGTACTTCACTGGAAGGCTATTTTAACTTATTTTAGACAGAAACTAGTGAACAATTTACAGTATTCTAACAGAACACAAAAAACAAGGTATACATAAATCTTTAGAAAGACTGCTCTAAAAGTAAAAATTGAACATTTTGCTCAGATAGCCTGTATCTTTACCTTACTGACAGCCAGCAGTTTCTGTGTAAGCTGTGTGATGACAGAAGGGATGTATGGAATTATGGATTCCTGTAGCAGAGAAAAACTCCTCATGATGGCTGCAAATAAATTGAAAGCATTATCTTCTGGAGACAAACGTACACTTCTGTCATCCATCATATGACTAAATCCTTTACCTTTTACTACTAAATCGGATCCCAAGGAATTAGGTACAGTAAGAAAGAGCACCTGCTGCAAGAGCAATCAACCTATAATCACGACAAAGTATGAAGCAAAGCCTCATTATCCCCATTCTATAGACGGAGCACAGAAGATTAAGCAACTTTGCAAAGATCATCATTTATCTCGGGCAAGTCTCAAATCTTGGCATGCTATTAGCCATAACCCACTCAGATCTCCTACTGACACTGCTCAGGTAGCTGCCCTTACTACAAAGACTACCATTTGAGAAATAATTTGTCACAATGTTTAGTGTTTCTCTTTGGTACCATGAATTTAGTCAAAGACGACTTAATACAGCCTGTAAATAACTGCAGGCTGCGCACACCTCTTCAGCATGTTTG
The DNA here is from genome assembly GCF_013368605.1 of Nyctibius grandis. Classification (NCBI taxonomy): domain Eukaryota; kingdom Metazoa; phylum Chordata; class Aves; order Nyctibiiformes; family Nyctibiidae; genus Nyctibius; species Nyctibius grandis. The sequence goes on from NC_090676.1 coordinate 9,106,405, forward strand.
CATAAATTACGTTTTTCAAATAAAAATTTCAGTAGCCTGTAACTATAAGACTACCTCAGGTTAACAGTTATTTACTCTTATATCGCAGAACTCATAAAGCATTTACCTTTCATAATATATTCATTTTCAGATGAGCCAGGAAGCGTCAACGCTTTAAAAAGGTTTGTTAATAGCACTTCTACAAATGGTGCCATTTCTGCAGCTGTAATGCTGTTAAGTAAAACACAGCTCTTTAATGATGAAAGATATTCACAAACTTCAAGCATTTTACAATATTGTAACACTAAGAAATAAAAGATCCCCTACAGATATTTCTCATTCTTAATGGAGAAAACTTATGTAGCATTGAATTTATTTCTGCTTGAAAACTTACAGGGTAGTATTATTTGTCCCCCTCATGGTAAACAGTCTTTCAAGAGCATGGGCTGCATAAGTATGGACGACAATACTTTCTGCTTGAAGATGATTGATTAAGAGAGGAATAGATACCAACAGTTGTTCTTTAGGTACCTACAAAAATACAGCAACAAATTATACATATGTTACATAAAAATACAGATGGTTCAACACTAGAGCACAACCACTCTGAGCTCATCAGCTACAAACTGGAAGCTTGGCAGAGGAACAAATCTTAGAAGGCTCCTCCAGTTGCTAAATCACACCTTGACAATCAAGACATACCTATTTCTGTCATGGCCTGTATACTTCCCCCAAACATCAATGTTACATTTGATTGTCAGTAAGTGCATATATTCCCAATGTATATTGCTTTTTCCATTTTACTTTAATTGGCAATTAAAAAAATACCAAGGTTTTAAAAAAAAAAAAAAAAAAAATCACAGATATTTCATAAGAGAGGAATAAAGGTAATCTAATATTTAGAAATAATGCTCTGTTTTTTCTTACTGCATCTCACAAATCAGCAAAGGTAAAGGACAAAGTTGCTGTACTCTAACAACTACTGCAATGATACGAGTAATTAAGTATATTTAGACTAACATTCACTTGAAAGTCTGAGTGTGACACAGAACTAAGCATGCAATGCTCAGTGCTCCCACAGCATATGCATAGCATATAGACTACATGTTAATTGGATATTTATAACAATATCATTTACTTTCAAAACTAAAAAATCAGCGTGAAGTGTTATATATGACTATCAAACACCTGTTGAGTTAACATATGGCCAAGATAAATTAGACTTGGCAAGTATACAGTAACAAACTACAATATGTTTTTCCCATAAAAGAAAAACTTACTTGATTTCTAAAAATCATGATATATTTGATACCATCTGCTTTTAGCACAGGGAATTCATTCACTGCAACAGAAAAATATGAGAATTTTGTTGGTACTTTTCATATGTGATTACTGAACATATGCTATATATAGAGGTGACATTAAGTCATGATTTTTCCCCTCAAAAATAACAGACACTATGTTTTTCTACGTTGCTTAGTTTCTGCATTTCTGTATGGGCACTGTTAGATAAAATATCAGTTTTAGGTACAAATCACACCCCAGCACCATTAAGTGTACAGTCCAACTCTTTCATGTGAAATTTCCCCTTCTGGCTCCAATTTTAGCAGCCTCCAATTACATATTCCAAGACAACCCACTACGTTCCACATATCATAAGATAATTGCTGAAGCATACATAAATTATGTGGCTTAAATCTAGACATCTGTAATTTCATCAATATGGGCTGATACAGGCTACGACCTAGCCTTCAGTATTTTAACTTCTCAGGGTTTTGTACAGCATGGAAGTTTGCCATAAGGTCTCAAATACAGAAATCGAATTAGTTTGATTCAACAAGTTTAAGCAAGTAGCTGATAGCACCATGTGTGTACATGCTCTGATCTTGCAGACAGCATGTGGTAATCCACCTTTGTTTAAAAGCTCATTCATTGCCAGCCAAACAAATCTGAATTACTTTCCATGTGCCAGGTGTTAACAGTCTTCTGTCTCAGATTATGCTGATATACCAGTGCTTGAGCCTTAAGAAACAATAGTCACTGTCAAGGTTGTAGATATATCACAAAAAATGCTATCTTAAAATTAACATGAACTTACCACTAGCAGACTTTAAGTCAGGTTGAATGTGATTCACAAAGAATTCTGTCAGATTAACAAGTTCATTGGCTTGTGTTATTCCATGCTAGAAAACCAAAAAACAAATCAACTCTGTTTTTAGATGCTGACATTCAGCTAGTTTTCTTACTCATTTTCATGTGCTTTTAATAAAAGGAATCTAAAGCGTGCAGGCACGTGATAAGATTGTTGAAACTGCATCTTTAGCAGACAGCCATACAATTTCTTTTTCTTAATGTTTTTAGTGTCTCTGTTTCAGTTGTAGCAGTATTGAGGTTCAAAGTTACCAGCTGTGAGTTGAGGAATAGTAGCACGTAACATAGTAATAATAAACCACAATTGTAGATAGAAAATATCAGCATCTTATTAACTTGATACTTTTTTGGTGATAGGCCTTTTAAAGAGGAAAAGTTTAGGAGTCAAACTCCAATTCTGAATTAGAGCAGCAAAATGACAGCTACTTGGTTTTCTCTTATGAAAAATGCAACTAATTTTTAAAACAGGATTTTCAGATGGGTATTTATCAATCAAGTGTTCTAAGTGATGTTATCCCATATTTGCCCCTAAACAGCACAGAAAAAGAAAGATGTACAACTTAGCAGTTTTCTAACTGCTGGAAGACTCTGGTTCACATTATGCATCATTATTATTAGCCATTGCTGTGCAGTAGTATACAAGTAGAGTTGCAGGAAAAGACCTAGAACCATCAGCAAAATTGCATAAAGATGCTGTACAACATGTTTTACTATGTTTGCCTCAAATCTGCCTTGTAAAGCCACAGAGATTTGAACTATAATAACATTTACAATATTTATTAGTATGTTAAAATCTGTTCTGTAGGACATTTGATATAATGCTATGGTTTCCAAATACAATTTAGCTCAGGTGTGGCTTTTCAATGTATCCAGCCTATTAGTTGCTTTCTCCCAAACAAGTAATGAGATCCATTTCCAGCCATCGTTAGCATTCACATGCCACTTCCAAATCATAAACACTGAAATAACAGGAAATATTGGGAAATATAATGTCAAGAACTGGAAGAATCACTTAGATTCCTTCTAGTTTGCTTAATATTTCTGATGTTCTGTAAAGCTAAATATGGCCTTCCATGGCTTACAAACTCTGGCTCAGTACCATTTAAAAGCTCAGAGGTTCTAGACCCAAGCTAATTTTGTTTCTTTGTACGGCTGCTTCACACATGCTAATAAGACCTGCCAAATGGTCACACATAGTTGTTGACTTTGCCCAATCTATCTGAAGATCAGATACCACCAAATTACCAACTCTGACAGGATTATATAATGGACAACTTTTAATCTCGTCAACATTAAACTACTAGAAATACAGTTACTCCCATTCTGAAGCAGCATAAAATGAATTGCAGTCCTCATACACACTATAATATTTGAATGCATATAGATTATAACGAATAGAATGTAAAAGTACCTTCTGTGTTTGAGCTTTGGATGCCAAAGACGTAACAAGGTAAATAGCCGCATCTTTGTGCTTCCAGTTAACAGATGGATTCTTTGCATATTCTTGCAGCATAGAATTAACATATCCAGAAAAAATCCCTGTCACAGGTCCTTCAAAAAATTTGCACAAGCCTCTGACTAGATCACAAGCTGCTCTGCGCCTGGTGTCAATATCTGTACAAGAATGAAAGATTCTTTGGATATGAGAAAGTACAGTTTTTCATATTAATAAACATAATAATAAACATAGTATTATATTAATAATGTACAGCTTTCTCAAGATACAGCCACACCTTATGTTAATTATTGCAATCCTCCACGCTGATGCGCAAGAACATGTAAGTCTTTTACTTACTGTCATAATAGGGACTATTTGTACAACAAAAAGGAATGGACACCTACCAATACTGCATGCATATTCACAAGTTTCACTGCCCTCTAAGAAAGTTCCAGTAAGCACGCAGGGGGACGCTTTTTACTATGTTGACAATTATGCACCTGAATATGGTTGGGATGGAGTTAATTTTCTTCATAGCAGCCCATATGGTGCTGTGTTTTATACTGGTGACTAAAACTGTTGATAACTCCAGTGTTGGCTGTTACTGAAGGTGCTTGCACAGTGTCAAGGCTTTCCTTTTTCCTTCCCAGCAAGTAGGCTGGGGGTGGGCAAGAAGGTGGGAGGGGGCACAATCTGCATAGCTGATCCAAACTGACCAAAGGGATATTACATGCCACATAACATCATGCTTGGCAGTAAAAACTGAGGGGAGAGGGTTTTTGAGGAGGTAGCCATTGCTCAGGGACAGACTGGGCATCAGTCTACTCGTGGGAGGTGGTGAGTCATTGACTACTATTTTTTTTTCCCCCCCTTCTCTTTTCTTCCTTTCTCTTTCACTTAAACTGTCTTTATCTCTATCCATGAATCTTCTCACTTTTACTCTATTCTCTCCCCCACCCCCATTGCAGCAGGGCAGCGAGAGAGCAAGCTGCTGTGTGGTGCTTAGCTGCTGGCCCACCACATTATATCAGTATATTTTTGTAAAAAAAAAAAAAACCAACAAAAAAAACAACCTGTAAAAATTCCTTGTTTCAAGAAAGGAAAAAAAAAAGTCAGCTGACCTTTAATACAATATACTAACAGAAGACACAGAAGGAAAATAAAGCAAGTCAATTTAAATGTAATAGAGTACATTTCTAAAGTAATCTCTGAAGAACACAAATATTTCTTGCCTCAATCCTCTTAAAAGCAGAAGTAGCTAACAAATAAAACCTTCACAAACACCTAAAATGCAGCCAATCCTGGATAAGAATGATGAAACATTTGCTTGAAAAAAGTTCAAAAACATTTTCCTCCAATTTTTGTCCTCCACTGCAAGCACACAGTAATTTAAGTCTATTATGAGGGGTCATTAATCTAAAAGTGTCAGTCAGTAAGCTGTTAGTGGCACAGAACAGCACATACAGAATTGCCATACAGATCTAGATTTGGTTCATTTGTGCTCTGATCTGGCTGAAAACCAGAGAGCTACAATCAGAAAATCAAGTAGCTCTGTTAGCACAGCTCTGTGTTTTCAGGACGGTTACTGTATCGGTTTGAATACAGTGCTGGCATACAAGGGCTGGCTCGTCTCCAGCTGGCTTGATCACAGATTTGTATGCAACACCGGTCAGAATTTCAGTTTAAACATGATAGACTACTAAATACAGGCACAGTCTCTCCACATTATTTAAAACTCTACACATAGGAACTAAATACACAACTGTGGCCACTATTCAGCATTGACTTACAGGCTATATTTGCTGAAATGAGAATGTGTGCACTGCAGGAGACATACCAATCCAATTAAGGAAAAAACCCTACAAAAACATTGTTCAAAACAAAAGACACTCTGATGGACACATCGTGACAATAAACTTGATGAAAAACTGGATAAAATCTCTTGGGGAGAGGGAAACCTTCCCAATTTAAAAAATAAGTCATAAAAAATTCAGTAAATTCCTTCAGCTCTTTAGAGCTATATTTAAAGACCATTTGTATTCTTAGTACAAATCTGTGGATTACCAGATCCTTCCAAATCCCTTCTTATATATTCTTCAGAATTATCTTCAAATGCCACTTCATCAGCCGCTGAAAATATAAAATACAGAGAAGTTTAAACACTGAGGTCTCTGGTTTTTTATAGTAACAAGGTGTATTATTATCAACTTGCTATTTTTTCCAAGTACTTTTCCATAACATTAATAGAAATTAATCAGAAATATCCAGCCACACTAGTCTCTTTAGCTTGCTGCTGCCCCACAAATCAGTCTTTCATACTCATGAGCTGATGTATGCCTGATTTAAGAAAAAAAAAGATAGGACATATTGAACACCAAGTGTATTTAAAGAGGCTTCCAGAGTCATAGACTTAAGGAGGAGAAGCTTCTTATCACTGCAATACATCTTCACTGCATTTTAGGTACAAGGATCAATATAAGCCCATCAAAACTTGGAGAAATAGACATTACAATTTAGTAGGCCTGATATCCATGCCTATTTAGACTCCTTGAACTATTCTAATACTCACTTTAATCATGAAAAGTTATTGGTGGCACATGACCTAGACTTCCTATACTTTTCAATTTGAGATCCCAGTAAGACACAAAAATTATTAGATATATTCATGCAGTCCTACAAAGCCCACAGGACAGCAATCTGTTGTAGAAATTTGGCTTTGAATCTAGTACTAAAGTACACAAGAGGTAATCCTCAATTCTTAGTCCTGCAAAGCCACATATTATTATAATTACAGTTAGATGTTATTGTGTCTTCGAAAACTTAAGTCTCAAACAGATACCTCTAAATTCCATATTGGGAACAATAACTTTTTCACAGATGCTTGTCAACGTATTCTGATCTTCAAACAGATGCTTGTAATGTTGTCTCTCACAAACTGAGGCCAGAAACTGGATTGCATTACTAACCAGCTAGAGCAACACAAACAGAACATGTACAGTTTTAGCATGACTGACCAATTTATGATTCATTATTAAACTTGACAAGATCAGTTTATAACAACTTACCAAGTCATATTTCACTTCCTGGCCTGTGGTGACTAACAGATTCCAGATTGCTGTTACAAAACGTGGCAGGTATGGCTGGAATTCTTCATCATATTTTTGAGCATATAAAGCAGCATTATCACAAATTTGTGATTTCAAGAGCTCCAGTAATCCAGCTTCCTCTTCATCCTCACATAAAACAAAACTAAGAACTTAAATATCCAAACTTCAACACTACTTCAATATTAAAAGCATCAACATATTTGAAGGAAATATTTAAACTATTATTTTACCATGTTCTAAATAGGTGAAACAAATCCCTCTCACATCCCTAGCATTACTGTATTTTGCTGACTTGTACTGGAACTGCATCGAAAGTTATAAATCATACCTACATTTCAAATGAAAGTACTACGCACTTTAAATAATTTAGACCTGATAAGTTTGACATGAAATTAATTTACAAATGTAATAGGAAAAAGACAACACAAGGTGTTGAAAAAACATGCTCAGAAGACATCGTATCTTGCTACTTTAAATTGGAATAGTTGCAAAGTGGTTCCCTTTCCTATACCAGCACAGATGCTTGTGGAGCCAAAAAGCAAAGTGAATTCTGAAATTGAGCTGGAATTAAAAAAAAAAAACCCCAACAACCAAACACCACCCCAGTTCCATCTCCCCCCGCCCCAATCCCCACCTTTCAGTTTTAATGCATATCACTTCCTAACTCGGTTCAGCATGGAGCTGCATGAATGTCTCTGCTGGGCAATAGCCCACATAAGTGAGAGGAGAAAAGAGCAGCAAAGCTGCTTTTAGCAGCAGTGTTAGCCTAAAATAACTGTGAAACTATAGCCCAGGATACACTTAATATGCCTCCCTATGTAGTGTAACGAAATTTATAGGGTTGCTTTGGCTCCATCGTGTGGCAAACTATCATACTGTATCTGGAAGACAGCATTTAAACTGCAGAAAGCATGCACAGAATTAATTTCAGCTTTGATGACTTGGTATCATCTTTCATCTGTGAAACTACTAATTCTTATAATTAGACAAAGACAGCAAATGCTGATTTACTTAGGGATGTCATGCCTTCTCTGTTCAACTGTTTCAAGTTCTTTAAGAGATCCTGTTTTCTACAACACAGTGCATGAACCAGCTGAAAGATATAGGAAACGCGAGCACTGTGGCTCTCTAATGATCAGGTTATTCAGCAGACGTCCTCAAAATAATCTACTCATTGATGAGTATCTGTAATTTGATTTCTTAGACAACGGGGCAACTTCTCTTAAACCCCATTTTGTTATAGTCATTATATTCCTCTGTTTTCCCAGCAAAGAAAACATTACATTGTTCAGAGTTAGTCTTATGATCTCAGACAACCCTCTCCACTACACAGAGGCAAACCATTATGCAGTACTTACATCAGTCTGCAAAAGTTTATTATCTAAGGTTAAAAGACTATGAAAATTTGTCATCCACGTTTCCATGTTATCTTCAAAAAACTCCGGAAGATCCTGTGAAGGAAAAGCATAAATCTACATTTTAATTTCTGATTGCACTGCTTAGATAACATACCTACATTGTAAGTAGTATGTATCCACCTTATAATCTACTGAGGGACAAAGTCTGGAAAACAATCTTCAAAATGAAACACTACCCCCTCCTCCTCTGAAATGAAAACACTCCACAGAGAGGCTTTGGAATACACTATTTCCAAATAAACTAGTTGCTTACACACTATACAGACTACGGTTCTATAAAGAAAGAACCTTATTGCCTCTTACTCTCGGAACAAGAGAGCACAAGCCTCCCTTTTAACTCCGGCTCACTCTTTTGCCCAATATGGAAGAACAGCCCAAGCAACCAAGGCATGATCATCACACTTCAGACTTATGTTCATGTTGAGATGCTAAATATATAAGCCACCTCAGCAAAGTAGCTTTTTACCATTTTTCATGTAGTGCATTTATTTAATAATGTTAGAAATTTAGATCTGATTTCAAAACAAAAAACCCCACACTGCTACCAGAATTGCTTGCTACTATAGTGCTATAGAGCTACTAGTTTTAACTGACTTTCATCTACATGACTGAGTTCATGTCAGTATAGACATATTTATAAAGGGGCACAGTGAGTACAAACTCAGGCATTTGACTTCTGTCTTTCACAGCTCATACTCAGAGAGCTACCCATACAATGCGTCCTTGCTATGGCAAGGGCTTAGACTCTCTTGAACTTTTGTTTAGATAGGGCCAAGCTAACATGTTAATTAACCCCATCCTTACTGTGCCTTTACTCCAGCGTTGATGCAGACTGTCAACTTTTATTTTTGTGATACAGCATGGCCTTAAAGGCTGCCTCAAATGGATCCTATAAATAAGAGCATAACAGCTTCGTGAGATCAAAGCAGAACTATTAGAAGAACAAGGAGATTCACCTGAAAATTTAAACTGTAGAACAGTTTCGCAATTAGAATGAGTGAAGAAAAGAGAACCTTCAAAGCACTAGCATCATTTGCATGTGTGCTGCAAAGTTCAATAGTTGCCTGGAAAAAGACATAAGATTCAGTGAAGTAACACACACACACAAACCACATTGACAAGAGGTATTGAAAAGTGTCATGTAACACTTTTTTTTTAAAAAAAACCCAGAAAACACAGTTCCTTTTCCTCCCCTTATCATTCCTGTCATTCTTACTTTGTGACTTTAGTTTGAACCTCATTAACAGTTTCAAAGCAACTGTTCTTAAGTTTTCCTTTTGCAGGCATTCACAACAAGCACTTCAGAATGCTAAACTTGTTTTAGAAATTATTAAAAAAGAAATACCTTAAAGAGATTTGTCAAGGGCAAAGCAAAGGCATCAAGGACAAGTTTGATCTCTGTCCATAATTCATTTGACTTAAATTCATGGCGGTACCTGACAAGTGAAAGAGAAATACACAAAAAGTAGAACAGAGTCTTCACATTTATTACCAAATTAACTTGCATACAATTATTTTTTTGTGTTGAACCTTGAAACAAATACTGTCAAGTAAACAAGAACTAAACAACATTGTTCAATACCATGCAAGGTGTACAATTTGACAACCACTTAAATTCTTATTAAAATTTAGAGTTGAAGGGAAATTTACAGTCCATATACTAACTCCCTTATTTCCAGTACCTTTTAAATAAAGAGTGAGCAGTGCGAAGGACCCCATTAATGACATGGAAATCTCCACTCTGAAAGCGATTCACCATTTCTGTCAGCAAGTCTGGCCATTTCTGTGGAAAGTCTTCCCGACCAATAATACTAATAGCATCACTTAACTGGAAAGGAAATATAACCATTACATGATATAATAGCAGGCTCTTCATCACAAAAAACACAGCAGTCACGCCAGATGTTGCAAGTACCTAAGAAAAATGCTTATTATTCTTGTCAGATTCAAAAATCATTGGGTTAAATATCTACTAGTTTTCACCACAAATAAATAGATCTCACTTTAAATCCAATGTGTACACGCAGTCTCACTTTCTGGAATTACCATATTTACCTGGTTAATGCTAGAACTTAGCTGCAAGACTATACAGTAATTGCCTTAAAAAAATATTAAAGTAGGCAGAAGTAGCTGTGACAACATACTCCAAGTTACTTGGATTGGGATGACCTCATTGGTAAGTGAACTGAGCTCTGCCAATAACCAGACCCTCTAGACACACTTAAAATATTCCAAAAGTCTCATGGACATAACCAGGAATTGACATATTACCTGCTTTTGAATTTGTTCTGGGCTGCTAAGCATCAAGGGCACTATGTTGGCTTTAATGGCTATCCTGTCTGATTCACATATTTTGTTCGGTTCATCTTCAACCTAAAATTAAAACAAGCAGTTACAAAAATAAGACACAAAGAACTAGCTTTTCTGCTTCTGTCACATTGCACTGAATCAGAAGAATCTACAGAATCATTATATATACATTAAAACCCACAAAAAGAATATGACCTTTAAGACCTGAGTTTTACAAGTTTATATGATGTGAAAGGCAGCACTAACTGTACTAGGCAAGCTCCAAGTAGGGAGGCAGGACTCACTGCTATGCATTCAGATAGATGAGGGCAGAGGTGGTGGAGAGATCAGCAACTGCAAATCCTACTACGGAGTTATTTATGAGATTTTTTTTTTTAAAGAAACGAGACCTTTTTACAAGACATGAGAGGCGGCACATAGATGAGTATTCTGTACATCAAAAATAAATTAAAAAAAGCAAACTCTTCCCTCACTGCAGAAGTGCCCTGTACACCTGGCACTCCAGGCTCTACCAAATCCAAGTCCTTGAACAGGCAAAACCCTTTACTTCCACTGAGCTTTGTATCAGTCAAGTCCAAGGCTGCTAAATTAAACCATGTGATCTATGTAAGCTAGAGTTAGGGCTGTATTTTATGTTCATACAGCTGCTCTTGAAATGAAAGGTTCCATTTTGGACAAAACAATGTGCTTAAAGCCCACAGCAATCATAACAGTCCTCTGCATGCACTTACTGCATAGCATCTCCACCTACTCCAAAACAAAATCTCATCCTGAATTACATCAGCAATCCATAAAACGGAAGCCACTTACAAATTTTTCCGTAACAGAACTATTGGACATAACAGAACAGAATTATTTCTACTTACACTATACTACAGATAAAGATGCAATTTGGGAGAAATGACTGAGAATTTAGTACTACAAAAACAAATTTCTAGAAATTTCATGCCAGACTGAATGCGCTGACCTTATCAAACATAACCAGATCTAGGACTGCTATAGCTTAATATTAGTATAAGGGGGAGGGGAGAAATCACATGCAAATTTGTAAATAGGTACCTGCTAAGATGTAATGATGAAATACTTACCCGTTTCCCTGTAGTAAAGCAACACTATATATTTGATATTTTTCAGACACAAACAGTACTTTCAGTGAGACAAAGTATAAACAGCATCAATTAAAACTTCTCATCACTGAAGGAGGTGAGCTCTCAAATGTAATACTTTCTACCACAAATTAAATTTCATGAATGCTGAGAGCTCTGAATAAAAAGTGTTTCTGACCTCTTCAAAACAAAGGATAAAACATGATGAAACAGCAATACTTGTATTTCACATCTATAAATACTTCTAAGTGTTAAACTGGCAAGGCCACCAAAATAAACTGTCCCACACTATTCTTTGCCCCAGAAGGATTTACATGAAAGGGAAACTAGTATCATCACTTTCAGCTGCAGTGCTGGCTTGAAATGTTTGTAACACTATGACAATAGATACAGGCCAAATTGGCCAGCTCATGTGTATAGACACTTCACAGTCATTTTAGTTTAAATAATATTACTGTGAGTTAAATGAGCTTTAAGTATTGTGCTTCTGCAAAATATGCATATAATGCTACAGAAAATTATTCATTCATGATTATCACCCAGCTCTAGCTCTTTTTAATAGAATGGACTCCAATGGTCCAGGTTTTAGTCCCTCATCAGTAAATTACACCTTATGTTTGTTCTCTGAATGATCTACTCTCTTTCACAGAGTACAGACACACACACATTCTTCAAGGTTACTGTAGAATATCTTATTGTATCTTAAAAGGATTATTAAATCTTAGCACAACTACTCACTAGGATACCTACAATTCTCCAGTTCCTTTTAATGTAATTCTTGAATGTTACAGATGCACAAACTTTGATGACGCTTTCCTGTGATTTCTCCAGCAGCGTTAACAGTAACAACGGATAATTCTGGCTTCCTTCAACTGACTCAAGAAACTTTTCCGCTGTAAGAGAATATACTAAGGTTAGGAAAAGCTGAACTGATTTTTCTAATGGGAGTCCTACGATTCATCAAGTGTCTATTTAAAATAATCAACACATGAACACTTCCCCAGAGTTTCACAAGAACAGAAACACAGAACAAGTCTGACAAAGGGTACTGTAGCTTCTTTACTGCTAAACTCTCTAACAAAAGCTCTCAATTCAAAGCAGGACGTGGAAATATTGCCTTCTCTCCGGTTTTAAAAGCCATAACCTGATAGAAGTAAATCCTTGTTTATTGTGAGCAGAAGCACTGTTTTAAATAACAGTACAAAAAAAATCAGGAATACCAGAAAATAAAATTACAAAAAGAAAGCAAAATAATATTTATATCCATCCCTCAGTTTTTCGTTTTTTGTTTGTTTGTTTGTTTGTTTTAAAAGGATACTGAGAACATCTGCAAAGAAGTTATTGCATAAATATCCACTGAAGTTTGCTATACACAGACAGAAGAGCCAAAAAGAAACTGAACTTTTTTGGTCACTCACGAGAATCACTTACCAGGACGCCTTATAGCAGGATCTGGATCTAGCGTTTTCTTTAGATACTCAGTTAAAGTCTGTAAATTGGCATCACTCAGCTCCATTTTGGCAGAACCTAAAACCCACAAGTAGTTCTGTTGTAAATATAGATCACAAAATCTATCCTATAAGCTACACATATGTAAAACTAGATTACACAGAAGACACACATCAGCTCTTTTTGACTATACCTCACAAAGCATGGTCCCACCTTACATGTCTCATCCAATAAAACAACAGCTAGTGTGCACCAAGCACAAGACAGAAAACATTCCGTTTCTTCAACTACATGTAACTGGTATTGCCTAGTTCATTGAAACCAAACTCCTAGAACAGGATCACACATCCAGCAAACCATGACCCAAGATTATCTCTTGCCCTTTCAGGACATCAGGAGTTTGGTTTTGCTTTTGAGAACTACTGTCAGCCCCAGAAACCTGTTCTTGGTTGAAAGAGCTGAATAGTCCTGCCCTGCATAATTGTAAACAGAACAATTCGAAGTCTACTGGAGAGTCAAGGCTCGTTTAAAATTAAATATTCATTATCAAAGAAAACTCTCAACAGAAACTTTATTTTTTATAAAGAGACAAAAGACTGTGCAAAGCCAGAAGGTTTGTCCATCCTATAAAATTAACTAAGATTAGGGTATTTAAACTGCAATACTTATTACAACTCTGTGCAATAAGTCTAAATTAATCCTCTCTTGTAATCCTCCCATACATGCTCATCCTTACCACAGCAATATATTAACTTCACAGCTTTAAATGGAATAATTAAAATTACAGTAACACTAAAACAGTGGCAAGACATGCTTTAATGGACATGTTGTTGTCCAGGATATCATCACCAATTCTGCCCATCTTTCTTACCACCAGCAGCACAGTTCGCTCACTACACAAGTAATGAGGAAGCAAAGATTTCTATTTTTTCTTTGGAGTTTCTAATCAGTACGGTAGACTGAAATTTGTCTGTCCCACTTTGGATTTGTTTTATGTTGATTATCAGTGCATAAGCATAGTTTCCATTTAAGCACGCTTGCAAAGGCTGTGAGTTTTAATGACACAATTTTTACTTTAACTATGACATCATTAAACGAGACAGCAACAGCATCCTCTTGAATTAAATGGGTAATTGAGATCCCAACATATTTTGCAAAAAGTAAAAATCCACCTAAAGAGTCCTGCCTCCCATGTTTCACTCCGCTTCCCTTTTGGGGGTTTACTTGTCTGTAGTCTTGTTCACCAATTCACATCAACCAACAAAATCCCAATAAACTACAGCATAAGCAAACAGCACCCATAATAGCTGGCTCATCTGTGTACAAAATGGCCTCATGCATCATCACTATGATGTTGAAACTAATACTTAAATCTTTCATAATTAAAAAAATATAATTATCTGCTCCAGGGATGTTTGTCAGGTTGAGGTGCAAACCTGTGCAAAAATGATTTATGAAGACTAAACTTGACTCAAAAGGGAAACCAAACTGAAAGAGATGACAATCCTGAAGGGCTTTTTGCAAATACCTCACCTACATATGTAATATAGGAACCCCTGTAAAAAATATACATTTCAAGCCGACTGTGAGTTTACTTTGAAGGCCAAATGTGAATATTTGAATTCATCACTTAATCCCTCATACAAAAGGATAAATATTTTCACCTGCTACCTGCTTACTCTTATTTCCTTCTCTTCCGCTATTTTTTTTTGTTTTCCATTACAAAAACTGGTGATAATTGCTAGAGTGATACGATGCTTTTTGCTATGTTGTGACATATGCCTCCTGAAAAGGCCACAGAAAATATTTTCAGACCACCTCTCCAGAAGAAACCCCATAAATGTGCTTAATGCATTAATTATGTTAGTCAAAATAATGACGGACCACTTATGGAAAATAAAAAAACAAAAAGCAGCTATCCTCCAGGCCTTACACTGTGAAGAACTTCAGAGAACTCTGTTCCTACATTCACTCACCACAGCACTTACCAAACACCCTCTATAGGCCCAAGGATGTTTATGGTCCAGATTTGATGGCAAAAAATATCTTTACACTAAACTGGGGATCTTCACACTCACTGTGCGCTTCACCAAACCGCAGGGGTCGGGACACAAGCACCAACCGGCCGCGGAAGCAGGAGCGAAGACCCATCACCCCCGGCCCGCTCACGCCGCCTCCCCACAGACCAAACGGCGAGGCCGCCCGTGAGGGGGGCGGCCGCCCGGGAGCTCTTCAGCAGGGACGGGGACAGGAGCCCTCCAGGCCCGGCCACCAGCGGGGCTGCCCCGGCTCTTACCACCACGGGGGCGGCCCAGCCCCCTCCCGCCGCCCCAGCCCAGCACACCCCGGCGCTACCCCGGTCCCATCCCCGCCGCCTGCCCGGCCTAAAGCCGCCGGGCCGTTTATCCGAGGGACGGGGCCGCTCCGTCCCGCCCGCCGCTGCCAGACTGCGCCTCCCCCACGGCGGCGCTCACGCTGCCTCATGCAGCGGCGGCCCTGCTCGGCTGCGGCCTCCGCAAGGCGGGCCCATAGGCAGGCCTGCCCACCCCCGCCGGACCGGACCGGGCCGGGCTGGGCCGGGGGCAGCGCGGGCTGGCGGCCGCAGCGGGGAACCCCCGAACGGCACCGACCACCCTCGGACTAACTTGCTGCCCTCCCCCTCCCCGCCACCTCCAGACTGGCAGCAGCAGAAGCCAATGAGGGGAGCACAATGCTCAGCCCCAGAGGCCGCAGGCCAATCGCGAGCAGCGGAAGGCGGGCCCAAGCACCCCAGCAAGGTGAGCTGCGCCTTTCGCTGCGCCTCTCGCTGCGCCGCGGGCCCAGCGCCCGAGCCCAGCGCGGAGCGGCGGCCGGCTGCGGACCGCGCGGGCCGCCCGGCTATAGGGCCGCCCCACCGCCAGCATCACCGGGCGGCGCGGCCCAGCCTCACCTGGCGACTCCCCCCGGCAGTGGCGGCTCCGAGAGCTCTGGCTGCGCTTCACATTCAAACCGCGGTGAGAGGGCGCGGCGGCGGCGGCACTGTGACCGCATCACGCAGGGCGGTGACACCGTTCGGCCGCCGGACCAATCAGCGGCCTCCCCTTCCCCGACGCGCTCCGCTGTGAGCCAATCCTTGCCGCGCTCCCCACGGGGGCGGCCGACCAATGGCCAGGCTCTTCCCACAAGGCCCTGGGGCGCCTCTCGGAGCCGCTGGGGCGTGGCGGGAAGGCGGCCCCCGCCCCGGGGGTGGCCAGGCCCGGGGGTGAGGGGGCTCTGCGGCCCCGGGGCGGGCGAGCGGCTCCCGAGGGACACGGCAGGAGGAAGCCGGGCCGGGGGGCACGAGGAGGCGGGCCGGTGCTGGGGGCGGCTCGCGGGGCCCAGGAGGGCAGAAAGCCGGCGTGGCCGGAGGGCGGGAGCCCTTTTATTCATTAAAAATCGGGGACATTGCACCTGAGGAAGGGAGCAGCCAGGAAGAGGCAAGAAGGCACGTAGTAGCCCTTAAAAAAAAAAAAAACCACCCTAAAACTGAAAGCCCCATCATTATCATCAGTGATAACTTCCCATGTTGAATAGAGCAGGGTCTGGGTTCACCAGCCCTCTAATAAACTACACGAGAAATCAAGCAACACTTCTTAAAACTTTATTGATTTACCACTTGATTAAAGCATGGAATATTATAACAGTATTATACATAGTATTTTCATGTAGAAAACTTTACATAGTTTTTCATATTATATAATTCTGGTATTCTCTCAAAAATGTATACATCTATTGGGCAAGGAATGCTCTTTGAATTACTGATATTAAATGCACTTAATAAGGAGATCTTCAAAAAACTTAGGCATTTTAAATATGTGAAAACATACATTTTGCACAGAAATAACATTAAAGGTGCTGAACAAACAATTTACAGATTAAAGGGAGCTGCATTTTTGACAGCAAAAGCTTAGTTCTACTTCAGACTAAAAGTTACTATTTTTATCTTACTCCATAGACTGAGATAAAATTTGGGGGGTGTTTGCTTGTATTAGTGGACGTTGTTTTAGATTGTTCTGTTTACAATTCAGGAAGTGAGAAATGAGACATGGATAACAAGCTGCTGTAAAAATAGTATTTTCTTGTACTGTAAGACACAACAGAGTCAACATGAAAGGGAGTTTTTAGGGTTTTCCTCCTTTGCCTCCTCCCCCTGCCTACCTAATTCCTAGAGGGTTCCAAAATAAGAATAACAAATATCATGCAGTCTCCATATTTATACCATTATTGTTAAATCAGTTTATACTTTAATTTGTTGCATAACACTACTTTAAAAGTCTAAGAGGTTACTTTTTATTACTCCATGTATTGCACAGATGTCTCGATCTCTACCAGGATATGCTGACACAGAACCTTGTTCTCACTCACAGTTCCACTAAAGCCAATAAAACCACCCCAGGCAGATAAAGTCTGCGTCAACAGAGTCAGGACAAGATCGGAACCAGCAGTGACTACTGCAGGAGTTTTGGCTCAGTGTTTTTAGCTTCATTAAGGTGTCTATGGATTATGATCTTTCTGACCGTATGAGGGAAACAAAACAGCTGATGTGAATACAACCCTTTCAGGTATTACAGTTAACATACCCTTGTTATTGCTTTAACATGTACAGTCAGTTCCAGAAAATTAACAGGATTAAGGCTGTTATAATCCAGTTGCATTCCAGTCCCCCTTCTCCTTCACGCACTACAGAGTCGAGGATGTTTTAATGTCACATACCTAATTTCAGCAGTTTATAAATGGTATAAACATAATAAAAGCTTTACTTAAGTAAAAGAACAGTCTCAGAACTAAGGCTGAAGGAAAGGATTGCTTAAAGGCCCTTATTCTATATGCAGAAATGAGACAAATGTTGCACATCACAGTAAAGAAAGCCCACGATGCAACTGTAATTTAAGATCTGAAAATTAAGAGACTTGTTTCAAGACGAGTTGTAAGGCTTTCAAAACTGTAAAATACAGAAAAAGCATGCAACTTTAAAAAGTTTGTGTTCTGACAGCAGACAAGGGTATACATTCAATGAGGCAGTGAGACATTCAAAATCTGAAAAATAGAGTTTCAAATATTTTCTTTAGGACTATCTAGAACCTGAAGAAAAGGAATAGCCTCTTCTTACAAATTTAAATATAATTAAAATAAATACTTTGTTTTTACTGTAATTGATGAAGTGACATTACCAGGGAATGCGCAACTACACTAAATGCAACACAAAAGGACATTTCAAATACAGCAAGTTAAATATCAACATTGCTTATATTTCAGTTTTTTCTTATTGTACAATAGAGCCATATATTCCTTTCTACTAAATATTAGTGTATAGATTTAATCTCATGGGCATTTAAAAGTTAAAGAGCCACAACCACCATTTATTTTTCTTTGGTTAAAAATAAAAAGTAAAAATAAAAAAGTGAAAGCCTTACCACTACTATTGACTGCAAAACCATTCCCAAACAATGCTTATGTAGAACAAGCCAATTTACTGAAGAGCACCACATGAACCCTTTGGAAATAGCTCAAAAAAGAAAAAAAAAAAGAATCAACCCCAACAGCTCTGAGAGTGGAATATCCCAAGACAACATCAGCTATGGCCACCCTATCAGGAAACTCAATTTAAAAAGCAAAATAACAGGTTAAACACTTAATACTGTTCCAGGAAGATTGTTAGTTGTTGTTTTTTGGTTTTGTTTTGGTTTTTTAAATACTGTTATATTTTAGGTTTGGCTAATATGGATAGCACAGCAGTTGTTTACGTTCCTTTAGGAAGTGGAACCTCCCCTCCCATCCTGCCATACTCTTCCAGTTTAGAGGTCTTAAAACTTGAAATTAAAATTAGTTCAAAGGACAGACCTCAGTCCTGCAGTACTTCAACTGTAAAATGGTATTCTGTCATGGAAACAGTTGTCACAGAAGACTGATGCATTTTGAAGAAAGAAAGAAAAATCTCTAGGGCAAGCAAAGCTGCAGTGTTGTCACGTTTACTTTACAGATACTTTCAAAGCATAGGAATGTATTGGTAACTCTTATGGTACATGAATCAACTTAAGTTTAATTTTGCTAGACCAGTTTTGTGGGAATTCAGTTTTCTTTTAGATCACAATAGGAACTAATAGTTGAGAACAAAAATCATTTGCACAAAAAGACAAACCAGAAGTTGCAGATCTGCAGTAAAAAGAGACAGAACCTGATACTTATTAATGACAGGACTTCTTGCTAAACAGACACAATTACTACTAAATACATTATAGTCACGGGTAAAAAGGGTGGTTTTATTTGTTCTGAACCTTGTTTTTAATATTACTGTATATGCTCTATCCATGATCTGGCAATGTATGAAAGTAAATGGAAAGTTTAAATGTGTTATTTTTTAAATGCCTTTAACTCAAGACTAACAAGCTAAATAGAGTAGATGCTATTGTGTGCTCCTGATGCAAAACCTTCCATAAAAACAAAAGTCTCAGAAGATGAAGCACTGATATTAAAAAAGGTTTTAAAAATTACTTGCTAAACAGGAGGAAAACCCTTTCCCCAAATATCCTACAGGCTGTCCACTTCAAAAACCGTAGCACCCTGCCTGGTCTAGTCATGTACACACAAAGAAAAACCCAGAATGATCTCAGGTGGTCATTAGCCACTGCAGTATAGTTTATTATGAACACATGTGCTAACATCACAAGGCTATACAACTATATTCATTATTTCCAAGGGGCAAAATTTCTACTGAGGAATCCAGCTGATTTATCAGATTTAGCTGGGATGCAAGACTGAACAACTGATAAAAGACAAGAAGAGACAGACTCGATCATAAGGATGACTAGCATTGAAACAAACAGACTTCACATCTACTGTATTAACTCTGTAAGCAATAATTTAAATAAAACTGCTGATAGTTTTGTAGGATGGACAGAACAGGATTACTTTTCCTCCTCCCCAAATACCATTGTGGTACGAGTAACTTGCTGCTGTGTTGATACCAGGGTCCCATTTTTCCCCATCCACTTTAATCCATCTCTGGAACATAGCTTTATATACAAGCAGAAGTAACCAACCCTACTTAGGGCTACCACGAAGGTAAGTTCATCCCAGTTGTCCGTATCTGCTCCTCTGTTATGCAGATTTTGAACACAACACCTATACGCAGGAAGAACTTCCGTAGCACAGCTCGAAGCTCAGGAATCAGGTCAAATTGCATGATTTCACACAAGTACGGGTAATACGTTGAAGCATGTGCTCTAAACTATCAAAGAAGATATGAGAAAAGAACGTTATTCTCTATTACTATAGGAAAGCACAGAGGTTTTCCTCATTCATGGGCACACCAACTTGTTAAAACGTAAGGTCTCACCCGATCAAAGGCCCCCCTGGATGGCCAAAGGGCCATCAAGCCCAGTGTCTGTTTTTCCGCAGCAGCCTTAGCAGATGCCTACGGGAAACCATGCACAGAGCACGCATTTGGCACTACTTCCCTAAAATAGAGCCAGACTATTTTGTGGGTCAGGCATTTCTCAGGCTAGAGCTGGTATCAAGGACTACTTGTAGAAACATCCCCCTCTGATGTGAATGTAATGAATATTTGCATTCATCTTTTCCTCAAAAGGGCCAAGACCCTGAAAATTATTTTTTGCTATCACTGTCAAGGAACCAGAATTCCAATTTTACAGTAGTGAAATTTAACTCTACCATTCTGTGCATCTGTAATACAGCACAAGCCCATCCTTTATTGCACACTCATTGTGCTTTTATATGAAAGCTCTGCAGTAATTCTGTCAATATTTCTGTACAACTGTGAATTTCACAGATGCAGTCCAATTTTTACAATGTGGAATGCTTGCAAAAAATGGAGATGTAACGATTGCTGTATTTCAAGGAGAGTACACACTGTGAATAAGTGAACTAGCCACCTTGCAATACGGATGATAATAAAGACTGAATTCAACAGAAGCAGAAATGAAAAAATACCTGAATGCAAACAGACATGACTGCCAGCCTGTTCTTACCTTTTCATCACTGATTTTTAGTGTTTTTGTTAAAAGCAACAGCAGGAGATTGGTCCAAGCTTCTCTGTGGCTTTCTGAGTTCACGGTGATAAAATATGCCAGGGCTTCACTGCATACACTGAAAAGATGACTCAGTTCAGACAAAACATAAAGAAAACCCACAAGAAGTTTTTATAACATGCGCTGTTTGTCCTCTCATAGTGTATTTTGTTTTCAAGTAAGATGCATTTCCACGGGAAAGTTCTCAATTACATGCAATAACTTTAATTACATAAATTTGTCTTGATTTTTCTGTTACAGTAGGTGGTACAGAAAACTGAACTGAAATAGTTTCCATGTTGTCAACAAAGAACCATGGAGTCAGAGGTGGAAGAGTCTGATCTTCCTCATAAATATTCTGTAATTAAAGTGTTGTCACCTTCAACCTGCAAACATTATTTCCTGATCCTGACATTGGGACAGCTTAGGCAACAGTGACATGAAAGAGTTCTCCCTCCAAATCTAGACTGCTTTAATAAAGATCTGCAGAGCTCAGCATCACGGATTACAGGGGGATTACTATTGTGTTAATAAATTTTTGGTCCTTGCTGTAGACTGTCAACACAAGGTACAAACTGTACCACTTACTATGGCTTTTTTGGGGCACTATTTTAATTAAAGAGAGAACAGAACCGCCTCTTTTATACAGCAAAAAGATTAATATGTCCATAGATACTGACAATTCAGAATGCTACTGAAATCCACTGCATTAACACCAATAGCAAGTTTAAGAGTTCCTTACATTTGATTAGAGATTAGTACTCTGAACTTTCATGTCCCAACAACTTACTTTGCAATAATTTTTTTCTTCTTTTATTATTATTACTAAATTAATATTTATTTAGCATAATTTTCTATGTTTACCTACGTTTCAAGTATACAGCAACTTATACTGCACTCTGTTTAGATTATGGTATCCTATTATACCTCTAAATATCATTATTTACTCAGATGTGAAAAGTATTCATACACCACCACTTTTGTAAAGACAAGCTTGTGTCAGGCAAGAAGGTGCTTCATTTATTCCAAGTAGATTGCTTCCTTACTGCTAAATAAACTTTTAATAAAGAGTGGTCATATATATATCTCTCTATACGCATCTACCTTCGTACACTTTGCACGCTCTGCTCAGCAAGTTAAAACAGAACATTTGTATCCAGGGATGCACCATACTGGCTGAAAACAGAACACACCAGCACCAAGCCGATACTCTTACCTAAGCAGTCGCTGTTGTATAGCGTCCCAGGAGTCTCGGCGGTTTTCATCCACATACATTCGAAAGAGTATTCTCAAGCAACAAGCCAAGCTGCTGGTCTCTTGTTTTAAGAGATTGGGTTTTGATTTACCCTTGAACCCTAGAAATCAGTTACACATAGGGAGAGAGGGAACATTCACATTTGTAGTTTCTAGCCAAGAGGTAAAGTTTATCAACAATATCTCCACTAGTGAACAGTAATGATTTCTTGTCCCAATAGTATTTCCTCCTCCTTTTGATTGAGACTTATTAGTTTATAAAGATATTTAACTACAGTAGTACCAACTGTGTAGCTCTAATCAAAAAAGCAGATAATTTAGCAAACAGAATTATTCAAGTCATCAGGAAAGAGACAAGTAATAAAAGCAGGCAACACTGTCAGATTAACTGTAGAGATTATTGCAATTGTGTACTTTTGTATCCCGATAGCTAAATCTATAAATGGAGCTCAGTATTTTTATCAAACTAAAAATAAAAACCTCACCTGCTCTCCATAACACCGTTCGCTGTTCATAATTTGAATTAAAGGCTTTTGAAAATGAATGAGACTCTTGTAGACAATCTAGTAACTTAAAGAGGTGATGTGAAGACATATATTTATACATTCCTTGGTCTTCTGTGTCAATGTGGATATCTGCATCCAATGCATCTCGCTAAGAGGTGGAGGGGGCAGAGAGAGAGGAGTGTCAATAACATTCTTTTTATATAAGCTTAAGAGACTTTGGTAGTTCACAGACCATATACCACTAACTCCAGATTCCATTTTTACATAAAAGTGAAATATTAGTGCAACACAACACAGCAGAATGGTCCTGTCAAATATCAGAGTTGTACTCTTTTCAGTAGATATTTTAGAAGAGAGAAGTTATGATCTATCCTAGTTGTTGATAAGAAAAAAAAATAATCACGAACAACACAGGAAGAACCTCCCTTATCAAGGTATAAAAAAAGTCGTATCAATACAATATAGAGCATTTCTTCTCCTCTAGGACCTCACTGAGTAGGTCTGCTGAATTCTGAAAACATCAAAATGAACCACAAAAATAGTGCAAGTTTAAATGTTGCATAGTGTAGAAATTCCCCATCTTTGGCTAATGCCAAGTTTCATTACAATTGGTCAATATTTTTAGCTAATTTCATTAGGAATTTAACTATACCATCCCCAAAACACTACCTGAATGCACCAGCCCAAACTTCTAGCTTAGGGCTTCATTAACATAGCCGAGCAAGAGCTACCTTGCACTATTCCCTAGAATAAGAATGTTCAGGGACAAGGACCTCTCAAGGCAGGTAATGAGTTAAATCTTGACCATTAACCTTGCGAAAGTTCAAATTCTGCATCTCCTCCTGTGTAAACACCTAGAGGCTGAGCAAAGACTCAACTGTAGCAAAATGAAGACACTCAGGCTAAACAACAGAAAAGAATGCTCTCCCCAAACCAAACAAAATCCACTCTTCCTAAGTATGTATTCATTATAAAAACAATGATAAACTATTATATTGATAATAAAAATAATGGTAATATAACAGGCAGACTGCCAGGAAACACTGGAGGCAGTCAAAGAAATCACAGCTTAAGAGTAATGACACATGCATTCAGGGTAGTGCTGAAAGTTAGAAAAAGGAAGAGACTATACACTCTATTTTGCAAACACACTGCAGAGCATTCAATAGCCTTTATAGTTTACTGCCACAACAAGGTTATAAATAAGTCTGATGGTACCTGAGCTGCAGCCATGTGCTCAGCATCTTCCTTCTTGCTTGTTGCTGGATAGAACACTATATTATCAATGGTCTGTATCAATTCCAGCTGTACCACACACTTTATAAGGAGGCCAGCAAATAGTTTCTGGTCTAATGAAATGGAGTAACAGAAGTTTCAGAAGCAACTTATGACAATTCCCTTACAACAGGCTAGCAAAACACTACGTTACCATTAGCATTTTGATATTTAGTGATGCTGTGAATTATCTTATAAAGAGAAAATTTCTGTGCAAGGCATAAACACAAGTTGTAAAGATGTACCCCAAGTTTAAGTGCCCAAAAACTTTCTCTACAGAACTACAGAAGTGGACTAAGAGTGGCTATAAAAGTTCATTTAATAAACTTGCATGTTTTCCTTACTTGTGTAAGGACCACCTTTCCAGCTCTCGTCTGTTGGATTTGAAAATTGACTTTGTCCTCTTTCTGAAGCATTTTTATCCATGCTGCTTAAAGACTGGTGATCTAGGTCTAAATCCTAGAAGAGAATGCAGAACAATTCTAGCAATCCAAAACACTACCTACCAACCAGCTATCGGTTTTCAGATGACTTCAAAAGGCTTCCTGCATCCATTCTTTATATCTTATTTTACAATGACACCAAATACAAGCTAACAGCAATTCCCGTATTTGTTGTCAAGTGTATTTACTACAATAAAATATTTTGAAAGCTAACCCAACACAAAACCCTTCGAGTTAGTTTGTTGCATTGAATTAACTCTTACCAAGTGTTTTTCAGCTGAATCTTCCTCCATTCCCACAGGCCTCCACGTCAGCAAGCTTCACAAAGTAAAAAAATAAAAATAGGTAAATATTGTTGCTCTGGATTCACATATGAGTACAAGAATTAAGTTTATGAACTTACACATGAGGAATAGTAGTTTTGAAGATTTCTAGCATACAATTGCATGTCTGGCCCCAGACTTCGGGGCTGAATTTCTGTCCATTTAGTATTACCAGGTTTTCTAGGCAGTTTGTACCTGATCGAGCCAACTGCTCATTATCTGTGAAAGAAATGTTCCATATTTATCAACTTCTACAATATCAATGAAAAATTAAGCACTCTCTATTACTGCTCCATGCAATATTTTTATCACGTTGTGAAATGTATGGTATCTTAGGTCAAAGCCTACTTATAAAGTATATTACAATATCATCAAGTTCAGGAACCTACTGAATAAAAAATAGTGTTTAAAAATAAGATTTCATGAGATTGAAATCCAAACAGGGAAGACAAAGGATAGGAGAGAAGCAGAAAGGAAGCATATAGTGAGACAAACGAAAGAAAAGCACCAATTAGAAACTTATGATTTCCTGCAAGGTAGTCCCCTCACATTCCATGCTAGTAATATGCAGGATTTCAGGCCTAAAAGTTGAAGCTGAAAAGAAAACACATTCTTTAAAAAATAATATCTAAAAGTATTAGATGGTTGAGGGATGGGAGGGAGAAAAAAGAAAAAAAATCAGAATGCATACATGTATATATACGTGTAAAGAAATGAGGTATTTTATCCATGCAGCCAAACAGAACAAGATTGCTGGCAGAAGATTTAACACAACTCTTTAAAAGCTTTTGCTCTGTCACAATAGCACCACAAACACATGATGAACACATTAACAGAAGAGCTGCCTAACTGATTAAACAGAATGATGCTCAAACATTTAAGATCATGCATCCATCATATTGTCCTAATGGTAGTTTTTATTCTTCCAAAATTCAGTTAACTTTCCCTTTCTTAAGTAATGAGCATTTAAAAAATACATCAATCAAAAGATACAAGTAAATAAGCTACCTTGTTTTACACACCAGTGTAACTGTGCAAGTATGTCAGGAAGAAGGATCTCATTTAATGCTTCATAAAATTGCGTAAATACATCACAGATTGCATAAAGTGCATGGTTGCACGTAGTGGTCATCCATTCAGATTTCTATGAGAAAAAATTAAAAGTCTTTGTTTTTATGCGGGTTCTTCTATGATAACAGCACTTGGCTTATGCATGGCTATTCAACAAAGGACGTAGCCTCTGAGGAGAGGAGTAGAATTTAAATAAAACTAAAAAGCCTCCCTACTGCAGACGTCTTGTCAGAAGCATTTACTTGGCCACATCAATACTGTTCAGAAAACTACACATTTTCACACCGAAGTGTGAATATTCTCCTTGAAAATATTCAGACAGAACGAACAGACAGACAGGTCACTGGATACTAGGACAAGCTTCATACGTACCACAGAATACAGCAGAATACAACAACGTATCATTATGTTTGGGGCAGCGTGGGGTGGAAATGCACTGACAAGACAAACAATACAAACTGCTGCCTTGATTGTTTGAGTTCTTAAAGAAACAACTCTAACCTTTGCTTGCTTTTTGTTTTGTTTTGTTTTTACCTCTGTTTGTTGTTCAGGGAGTTTCATATTATCAAAAATCCGAAACACAATTCTGAACAGATCTTGCCACCAGTGCTTTTCAAATGTATGGCCGTAACTCTTCATTATTTCAAACATCACTGTTAAGCCTCTATAAACAAATCCAAATAAATAAAGGAAAAGATGTTAAAATGCATAGCTGTGATCTCTTCACTAACTGAATTTAAAAAAAAAAAAAAAAAAGAAAAAAAAAAGAAAAACTTCCTTACCTTGTTCGAACATCTAATTTGCAACGATTGATGATACAAGAAAGTTCAAATAAAATGGGAAACCATCCTCTGACCCATACTCTGTCCCCAGGAGCAACATTCATGTCATCACTTGTGTACTCTCTTAATACCTTGGAAATGGGCAGGAAAAAAAAAGATTTTAAAAAAAAAAATCTCAAAAATCTTTAAATCTGAGAGATTTAGATACTACTAGTGGCACAGACAGACTTGAAAAGTTAACTTAGTTTCTACTGTAACACTCAAATCCTGTAAAATATAAGTATAAATCTGAGACATAACTATTTCTGAAAATACTGGAAAAATATATGGAAAATAAATAAACACTTAAATCCATTTTACTGAAGTCCTGCTAAAGGCTTTACAAGTTGCAGAGGTTTGGACTTTAGGAAGCAAGTTTAACAGTGGCAGGCAACAATTATATAAATATAGGTAATAAGGAAATCTCAGTTTGACATAAACCAGTTCTACACTTTTCTGGCATATTGAATTCAGCATGCACATCTTGCAATGGTCACATGCAACTGCAACTCAGGCTCAGGCTCTTTCCAGCAAAGTGATTATTATATTAAGTATTCACACAATAGACTGATGTAGAAAAATATGCATGTTTGTAACCAATTTAACTAGACGTAATTAGGGCGACAGAACAAGAAGTATTGTTTTCCAGGTCATCCTAACACTATAAAGAAAAGTACTATTTCATTGAGTTATTTCCAATTTGGACTGATGAGACTTAAGATTTTTAATTAGGCCTAGTTTACTGCTTCCATAATACCAAAATGACTCCTAATTCTGACTAAGCCCTTAATACAAACACTTGCTGCTGGGAGACCGAGTTTGAGTCTGAAAGCTCTTTCTTAGTTACAAGATTAGTCTCAGTTTAACAGTAGAAGATAGTGTAAGAATACGCAAGTGTAAAAACTAAAAGAAAATACCTGTGGCCTTTCTGAGACATATTTTGCACAATACCGAATAAGTCTAATAGCTTCCATGCTGGTGTCCGGAAATGCAACATTACAGGCAAACTCAGAAAGACATTTTACTGCATCCTGAAATGAGTCAATTGCTGCTGGGAAGTGCTGTTGAAAAATGTTTGCTGTGAAGAACAAACAGATACGCTTTTTAAAATTTACTGATATTGAAAGCCATAGGTAAACTAGCATTAATCTACAGATGTCAGCGATGGTATACCACTGCCGAATGAACAACCATGAAAGGACCAGATCTTCCAGATTAAATATGGTTCTCCGTCTCCCCTTGCATTCTTCCCCATCCACCCTACCACCCAAATCTGTCAGCATCACATTTTCTCAGGTTGGATAATTACCAATTTTACCAGAATCACAGCAGCTAAGCTAGTCTGGGGACTCGCATCTGTCAAGCGTTACTTACTAACTATGTGTGCTGTAGTTTGAAAGGCCAGCTCCACAATATTTCCATCATGGTCTGATGCTGCTTGATGAAAAACTGCAAAGATATTCTTCCAGCCTGAACGAATATTACCAGCTTGAGAGTTCACCATCTGAGCAATACAGCGTATTACCATGTCCCGAATAGTTGGAGATCTTAAAAAAAAAAAAAGTAAGACTTTCACAAGTGGCACAATTTTACACTGGCCCAAGGTAACTGTGCCACTTCCATGTACATGACAATCTAACCCACACCAAGTAACATCTTTAAGTAGGACTAAAGCGAGGTAACACAGAAATTGCAGTGCATCACACCTGTTTTTCTTCATAATATGCTCAAAAGGCCTTAGGAAGTCTTTCTGGAAGCGGAAGTTGGCTAACTCTCCCTTCTCAAGAAATTTCATTGACAGCTGCCTTAATGAGTCTACTGCAAAGATGGCGACGTCTTCATTAGGGTTACATCCAACCTAAAAGAAAAGCGTATTTTCAAACACATACCAGCTAACATATTGAATAATGAATTAGTTACTCATAAGTTTCATGTCAGTCCACTAAAAATCACTAGCACGTTCTAGTTTTCAAATATTTAGAAAAGAGGGGGTTACTTTCGGAGAGGGCTCAGTCTTTTGACCCAACTAAGCAGACCCATGGATTTTGTATA
Organism: Nyctibius grandis; assembly: GCF_013368605.1. NCBI lineage: Eukaryota > Metazoa > Chordata > Aves > Nyctibiiformes > Nyctibiidae > Nyctibius > Nyctibius grandis. The sequence goes on from NC_090676.1 coordinate 9,135,153, forward strand.
CAACAAGTGCAGAACTATAAACAGCCAGCTACACACTAAAAAAAAAAATCTTTGGTCAAAAAACCCCCACCCAAACATGGTCCAGTTTCCTAAGGAAAATAACTTTGCTGTTCCAGGATCATCTGTATATATTTTAGAGGAAAACTAACTTGGCATTTGATCAGAAGGATAAGACAATGGCTTAAAGAAAAATCACAAATGCAAAATCATATAATGAAGTGATTAAAGACCCATAAACGTTTCTATTTATACACTTTAGATTTTTAAATAGGCCCATCCTTTAAGCACCTTTAATGGATCTTATTTTTTTTTTATATCACAACGTACAGCACTAAGAACATAAAGGAAAAAGCTGATTAAAGAAGTTCTGCTATTCATGTATGTTCTGTAACTTGATTTTAAAGAATACCTTATTGAAGTGATCTCCAATCACATGCCAAATCCTTGACCACTGCAGCCTAATGCGATTCATATTGTAATATGATATCTCCACTATCTTCTGCAGGCTGAACATGCGTGGATGGTGTGGGGAAGCCAGCTCATCCATGGAAACAGCACACAGCCATCGGACAAAGTCAACTGAACATTAAAACACACTACTGTAAGTTCAGGATGCTACATTGCAAGAGTTCCTGTAACCCACCAAACGGTCAGCATACATACCTATTGCATTTCCATCCAGCCTAGTTGATCCTGTAAATATCCTATGGAACAAATAAATGAGTTGCAGTTTTAGCTGCGCATCCACAAGAGTCAATCACATCTTAGTGCTGTAGGCAAATGTCAGCACATCTCCTGGAGGTACTTTACAATCCTCCACGCCATGAACTCTGCAACTGTTTTATTCTTACTGCTTGGCAGCAGTTCATGTCCTTCTAGTCAAAGCATTCTCTTCCCTGCTGCAAGTCACAGTTTACTACGCTTCTGCCCCACTGCAGGAAACAGGCACAGGCTCACAATTTTATCCAGGGCTAGTAGTCCTGGAATACTCATTTTGTTGACAGTATGTTAAATTTCAAAGGGAGAATAAAAAGACATTAAGAAAGCTTTGCTGCAGGACTTGGCAGGATGCCAGCCACCTGCTTGATCTTCATGTGGTTCAAGAATACTGTAATTTGTGGCCGTCAAAAACAGACGGCAGAAAGATTACGGATGCACCATTGTCCCTTCTTCCCCTTCAGCTGCTCAGAGTCTTGAGAGGAGTTCAGACCACTGATAGTGGTTCATACAGAACACTGATAAGTGGAGAATGTTTCCAAATCTCTTAAGACTTTGGTATGGTAACCGACACATTGATGTTAAAATAAATACAAGTCTGAATGTATGATTCTACAGTCTTGCCCAATAGTTTCAATATGGGTTTATGACAGAAGCATCTCTTTAGACGTTTTAGAAGGACAGATGAGAAAGATAACAATTTAGACAAGAATGCAGTGACTAATGAATAAACAGCTGAAGAACAGCAACTGAAGAAATGCTGAAATACTGAAGTTCACAAGACCAGAGAAGATTGCATGATTTAATAGGGGATAAAAGGATTTAAAGGATTTTAAAGGGCATTTATTAGTTTCAGACACCTGCACTGCTCAGGCTAAACTAAAAAAAAAAAAAAAAAAAGACACCCAAATACACAGAATACATGCACTAAGTTAGAGACCATTATGAGACAGAATTGTAAAACAAAAATAGCTAAATACTGTAATACCAACCTAATTCTGGTCTTCACTGGCTTACTCCAAAGAAAAGGCGTAAAAACACATGAATACATACAGTGCCCGTTCTCACATTACACTACAATAGCACTACTACTGCTATTTAATGACAGCCTCTTTTATGACTATTACACGCCTAAAGAGATATACTTATTTGGTCCAGAGAAAGCATCTAAGTATGAGCATCTTTCTCACAAGAGAAATGTGCTTCAAGAACAAAAACTCCCTGTCAGAGTCTGCAAATAAAGCGAGGATGGTCAGTAACTTCAAGTCACATTTTCCCTGTAAAGAGATTATATTCGCAGTACCTGTCTACTGCTACCACTACACTCTGCGAACTGGTCTCTCCCACGGACTCTTGAATGCTCGCCATATGCCGTTTTTCAGCTCCACCTCCAACAAGGTTACCTGCAATAAAAGCCATTAAAAACCACTATTTAGCATCATGAAATCATGACTTTATATTAACCCCAACTTCATACAAGTAGACAAAGAAAAGTGACTACTGCTTCCAATTAGCTTGTAATTTATACAGAGCAGATGGTGCCTTTGCCAGATCTGTGCCAGATTATTACAAAATTAAACATCCAGTAAGTACTATGGTTTTTTTTTCCTTAGGCAATTGTGTTTTGACCATCATGCTTATTAAGTTAAGATGATGTAATGCTGTTAAAAAGATTGGAAATGATAAAATATTGTTTTAAAATATGAACTCTAAGTCAGATACAAGTAGTTAATGGTGGGCACAGTTCTGTTATATTCGGCATTATCATCATGTATAGGAAACTCCAGAGTATTTTAAAATTAAAAGGTTTCCTTGATGGTTTTCCAAAGATGAAGGCAACTTGCCTTGTCCCTCTAATTTACAGCTTAAATCTAAGGTTGGTTTGTTTCTTGCACACATTGCAGGAACAATAGGAACTGGAACAGCAAGCTTAACATGCAGAGATAAGAAGTTCCTTTGGAAAAACAATTAATGATCATTGAAATATTAATTCCCAAAGATAAATGGCTTATGCTTTTACTACTAAAAACAGAGTAAAAAGAAAGAACTGATAATACTGGTAACAAAATCATGACTTGCTAAACATGGTAAAACAGTTTTGACAAGAACATATCCAACAAATAAATGAGGAGGAGTTTTGTTAAATAGCTTAACCCAATTACAAAGTTAGAACAGATTTGGTAATTACGAATACATCTTGAAATATACGATTCCATTTTTTTAAGTTTCATTAATACAATATAGCTTCCCCTGGAAGCAAGCAAATATATTTTAATACCTTATAACATTGAGCTTTCTTAGCCATCATACTTCATTTATATGTGCATCTTTGTGAATTCCAAGATTATCAATCTTACCTAATCCCAGGCCCATGAACTCTTCCCCTCCAGATGCATAGCCTTTAATGCTTCCTTCCCTTTCACGCCCAGAGCCAGATAAATACCGAGTTTTCACTCCAGTTCCTATAAGTTGTGCTAGTTCCAGCTGGCTGATACATTTCAAGATCTAAAACCAAAAACATTTAAACATTGTGTTTCTGGGCACCATCACATTTTTATTCCTAACATATATTTATATTTAATATTTATAACCACAGGTTCTCTAACCTTTAAAACAACTTTGACAATGATAAAGTTTTGATGTAGCTGAAACATTAACAATACAAGTGGAAATAAAGTTGAGTGATTCATTCAAGATCCCCAGCTGCCATGAATCATTCCAATAAGAGAAAAAGTAAACAGTACCCAAAAATCTAACTTGGGGGTCCAATTACTTTTTAGAGTAGGAAAGTACTTTTTATTACTTCTCACATCATCAACTTCCAAAACTATAAACAACTTGAAGTTGATCTTCTAGAGAGTTCATTGTCCCGGCGAGATGAAAAGACTGAATTACTGCAGCTACCACTTTGAATAATCATGTTCCAACGTAGAGAGTGAAAATGCCAAAGCTGTGCCTTGCCATCAGCACAAAATTGACTGTCTGTTCTTTCTTACTCTCCCACTGCAACATCCCTTGGACTGGCACAAGCATTTGTGAGGATATGCTGTAAGCCAGGTCCAAGTAACTTGTCAGCTAGAATATCTTTTGGCTCATATTATTAAGTAGCCAAAGACTAGTGCCAGAGAACATAATGCAGCAGGAATGCCCCTTTTAGCATCAGCACAGGCTTAGATCTGATTAAAAGAGCTCCTGGAAAATATGCTTTAAGAAAATACATATGATGCGGATAGCCTTACCTTACCTATCCCCCACCAAGTTATTTTAGCCCTACTTTTTCCACGTGATTGTGGTGTACATGTTGCCAAACACCGCACAGACAAGTCTAGTCCTGTGAGCTAGAATATTTTTGTTTATGTGAACAAGAATACAATAGTTTCTGTGCAGAATTCTCTGAAGTCAAATGAGATTTTTAATATGGTTTAAATTCCACATCAAAAGCACCCAAAAAAATTACAGTATTGGTCACACAGTGTCTACAGGGTCTGCTAAAAAAAAAATGCAGTGCATTATCTTTTATATATACATACACACATATATATATATTAAAAAAAATTAACAAAATAATGCACTTAATCCACATTTTAAAGACAGTTCTCATACATGCTCGGAGCTAAATTCAGTTACTAAAGACTGAAAGGAGTAGAAGAAAAAAATCCTGCAAGTTTTCAAAGGACAATGCAGTTGCACTGTTTAAACTAATCAAGACTTGCCTCATGCCAAGAGTTCCCAAGATAGTTGCCATCTGTGTGAGCGACTGTAATAAGTGTCTTAATGGTATCTATGTTCTTCTGTTTCATTTCTGTAATACTGGAACTGGCGGTCAACAAGGAAAACCGAGCAAGGGCCTGTACATAAGCATCTCGTTCAAGCTATGAGACAGAAAAACAAGCATCATAATCAAGTTAATCAAGTCCCTGAAGAGCTAGATAAAGCTACTTGTCCAGCATGAGTACACAATTTTCCTTCTATGTATAGCTGGCACTATTAGAGTACTTTCCAGCTGAAGGAGAGTAGGATGCCAGTTAGCAAAAGCTCTTAATAGAGGACTCAGCAATAAAAGGAAAGCAGAGTTGAAGAAAAGCTGGATGATATCAAGATCTTAAAACAAACTAAAACAAGACAGTAATATTTCATTTTACCATTTCAAGAAAGCAGATGAGACACTTCATTTTCTATGTATAAGGTGTAATTTTTCATCTGCTTCCCAGAGCCTACACTGCCCTTTGCAAGCCCCATGCTAAGTCTCATACAAACCTGCATTCCAAAGATACAGGCTATTCTAATTGCACAGCGTATTCCTTCCAAACAAAGGGATGCTACTTCGGTGTCATCACAGTTCTGCAAGCCAACGCTGTAAGCCGCCAGCAATGGAGTCCATACAAGCTGAGGAAAAGGAAGAAACTAAGTTCAGAAGTCTATTATAATGCTAGCCCAAAACACTAAGTAACTGAAACCAAATATATCCAAAGAGTCCACCTGTTGTGTTACCTAATTCTTCAGAGTTCAAGGAGAACTTCACACTCACTTTGAACATGGGTCTGACATGATCCAGATGAGTGGCACTGGTAAAAGGAGCCTTTGCGTGGCTTACTGCCTCCATGAGGGCTTTCGCTGTTTTAGCCATTTGTTCCATCTCCAGGTTGTACAACAACCTCCGCTGCTTCTCATTAGCTACACCTACGGGAATACCACAGAGTTGCATTGGTTTCTTTTTCACAAGTGCATATTCCATGTTTTCACACTGAGCATCACAAAATATTAAACAAAGGCATTGCAAGTCAAATCTAAAGATAAAAATCTTCCAGAATGTTAGAGTTCAGGAGGCTGTCATGGGTTGCAAGCAAGGAACTCCAGCACTAAAACCCACACCCCAACTTAAGACTCTATTCCATTCAAAATAACTAATTCAGCCCTTTATTATATGCCACATGTTATGACCTAATCATCGGAAGTCAGACAGGCATACTCTATTAAGTTACTCTGCCTGTAAAAATGGATGGAAAATCCTTCCTCTTCTTTGGCTGACATCATCAAAACAAAACTAGTCCTCACCAACTTGATAAATTAATAATTTAGTGTTTCTTTATCCTTATACTTAAGGTTGCAACTTCAATTTTCAAGCAAATTAATTTCATTCCTATTTTGATCTAGGAAATCTGCAAACAGCACAAAAAACACTGAAAAAAACACTATGCTGAAGATTCAGAATTCACTAATTTGATTTAAATTAACACCAGCCATTCTGAGTAAAAGCAGAGTACAGCTGGGGATACTGGTTTATAGTGTACCCTACACACAGAAGTCCTCATTTGGTCTAGGTGAGGATAGATCATAACAAACTCTCTGATCTCTCTCTTTTTCAAACATTATCACAAGGACTGTGGCACTTACCAGCCTCTGAACTATGAAATGCAACTGATACGGAGACAAAAAACCCAACCCAAAACAAAAACCCACCTATTGTCTAGCACATAAAAACAAGAAGGTAACTTGCAAAGTAAGTGCCACCTTCAGTTATTCTACCGTTTCCCCCTCACACTTCTATTTAAAAAAAAAAACCCAAACCTAGTTTCTAGTGCCTCTCTGCAATGGTGCCAGATGCACTGACACAGCTATGTTTCCATCACAGAAGTAGCAGTATTAACTGAGACACTTTCATACCAAGTATCTATATTAGCCATTCTAAATCTAATTTATGTATTGCACAAAAAAGTTTTCAAAAAGGGATCTGAACTCCACTATGCCATCCTGAAAGCTACTGCAATAGTTCAAGAGCATTGTGGTCTTTCCAGTTTCCAGTTCCTTCTTACTTGGTTTACTACACTTGGTTGTAATTGCGTATTCTTTTGTCTCTTTCATTGCAATTTTCTTTCCTTCTATTTCTTCATAGATTGTGGATAAATACTCTACTGGCAGGTCTTTACTGTCATTGATTCCTCGATTCATTTTAATGTATTGCTCCTTTGTCATTTTATTTTTTACCTGTGAAAAAGAATGGAAGTTGGATATCAGATTTTGAATGCAAGTTCCAGGGAAATCTGAACTTCTACAAGTTTGTTTTTTTAATTTCTACCTGTGGACTGTGCAAGTCTGTAGTCAGCATTATAATAGAGTATGCCAAAACATAGGCAGTGTCAGCACTAGCAAACAGTGTTTGCCTAAGGGAGGAAAACAAAAACAAAACAGGTTTTTAGAGCCCCAACTCCTCAATCCATTAGCTCTATTTCTACACATGAGAAAAATACCCAGAAGTCCTATACATTCAACCAAAGAGCTAACAGAGCCTAAAATTAGTCTTTAGAAACGCATGAAGCCTCAAGTGTTTTAAAATGCAGATAAAAAGGGAAAAAATATAAAAGCATCTTCTTCACAATGGTGAAAACTAGCAATGACTGGAATTTTCAAGTACATTCCCAAAAGATTATACATTATCCTTCTGTGGGTAATCCTACAAAAGGTAAAGGACAGCTTATTTTTCACTCCCAGGGTTTCATAAAGAATTATATAAAAGCAACCCACTGATGCACCAACTGGACTAAGGAATGGGAACCAATTAAGCCTGAACACGTAGCTAAACTTCAATGCTAGTTTATTGCGTCAGAAACAATTGCAACATTGCCTCCTTGATGTCAACTAACATATACACATCTTGTTCAACGCCTAATGGGCAAGTAAAAACGTGTAACATCTTTTTAGCTATTTATGCCATGTATTTTTAATTTTAGCAATTGCTACTGCTCATTACTGTTGTTTACACTTGACTGATCTACATTTGTTTAAAAACAGAACAGCTAACACAGAGACAATTTAACATACTTAGGGCTTCCCTCTTCCAATAGTTTCTTTCTAGCAAGTATTTGGGATTTAACGAAATGCCAGCATCAGTATACTTCCTATCTAAAGTTTCCATTTTGCCTAGCTGCTGAAGTGGTTCAGCACCAATATTAGCAACAAGATCTGCTCCTCACATAAGCCTGTAGAAATTCCTGACCTGGTATGAGTGTGAGTTGCACCTTGGCCCTAAGGGCCACAAACGATGCAGTCATTCTTCAGGCACTTATCCAATACAAAGCTTTTGAATTACCGTTGGTTGCATTCAATATATCTAGCAGCAAACTTCTCCATTAGTCTATCAATCTTCTGGGCTTCACCTGGCAGACGAAAACCTTCCAGAAATATACGTAGAGCGGAGACAAAGTCTTTTCCACAGAAATCAAGCTGGTCTACATAGGCATACATCACCTCCTTGTTAAACTTGTTGCTTTCCCCAAGAAATTCCCCTACTTGAGTCTAAAAACACAAGAGACAGTTATTACTGTGTAATCCAACTGCCAGCTTTGCAAGAAAGTTTATAGTACAAGAATTGCACAGCTGTTGGTTTTGAAAGACTGATACGCTTAACTGAGCAGGCAGAGCAACCGTTAGAGGGATGACAAGAAACCAGTGTCATTAGAAATGCCTTTAGTCTGCATATTCTTGCTTCCCAAGGCAGGATCTGCATTACTGTGGAGCCATGGAAAGCTGAACTGCCCAATTTCACATGCAGTAGAGAATACCTTGCCACTGCAGTGCATGATATTCCTTTGCTGGCAATATACTGCTAATGCAAATATAGATAAAATGCACGTTCCCATTTACGGGGAATCCCTTCAGCACTTCATTGTAAACACAGCCACTTTACTAAAAAGCCTGAGACAGCAAGTAAATAGAAAGTTGCACTGGTATGAAGTACCTTCATTAGAACCCTTACACTTTCAGTTATTAATGAAATACAACTAAAGAGAGAGTGCATAGAGACATCAGAAAACAGGGGAGAAGATGATAGAGGTGAAAGTATTAATTATCTTATGTTGCATGTAGTCTTACAGAACAGAGGCGTTCTTCTTGGTGCAAAAATTGTGCAATGTCCTCTGCTGTAGCGCCAAGCATTCCCTGCTCCTGTAGATACTGTATTCCTCTCTTTGGTTTTTTATTAAACCTATTCAGACAAAAACATGAGGAAATTGAGACGTACAATTTAAAAATATCACAGCCTATAAAATTTAGTTTTACAGAGCCCTTCTAAACCAGAGTCTGTGCTGTAGCTCTACATCTTTTTTTCTAGTCAGAAAAACATCAAAGAATGTGCGACAAATATATTAACTATACCATACCACAAGCTACATCTTATAAGGTACATTCAGTCACTTGATAAGCTTAAAAGTTATTGCTGGAAAACTCACTTAAAAACTGACCCTTTTGAAATATTAAAAATTAGAGAATTTCCATGAAGTGTTGAAAATGTTGCTGTTCAAGACCTTTTTATAGCATTTACAGACATAAAGATCTTGAAATTAATGAAAAAGTAAAGCACAGCTGGACAATGATGAATTCTCCAAACCTTATTTCAATAAAAGACAACAAATGGTGTAAGAGCTGTAAGACAACATTAAGCCTTCTTGCTCAAATCAATTTCTAAGCATACACACACTTCCCTCTCTTGTGTGGCTGAACAACCACAAAGGAAAGCTGTGAAACCACCCTCCACTCCACCCAAGGTTTTACTGAATTCCTTTTAACTACAACAGCCTCCAGCGTTGGCTTTTGACAACAGCAGGCAAAAGTCTTCAGCATTAAGATCAATTTGTAAGTGTCCCTACAGGTTTGACTGTGTAAGACCATAAGAAACAATATGGTTGTACACATAGGTTTTTTTTTTTTACTAGTGAACTTTTAGTTTCCTGTCATACTGGACTTACAGTTCTATTCCATGTTCAATTATTTCCTTTTGTTGCTTGATGACTTCAAATTGCTCAGGATCATCTGGGACAGCAGTCTGGGTACCAACACTTCCAACTCCTGACGACACAGTGGAGTCCAAAGAACTGACACTACTCCGTCTCCCTCCACTTTCAAGGCACTTACCTTCAGCCATTTCTTGTTCAGATAGTTTATATGAACCTATTTATAAGCAGGGCGAGACTTAAGTTATTCTGTTCAGTCAAAAGCTTTTAGTTACAAAACTTTTTAGTAGAAATTTATGAGTCAATATTCTTATTTTATCACATGCTTTTTGGCAGTCTACACTACATGAAGATGCTATATTGATGCAATTCTAAAATAATGCAACAAAAGGCAGAAAAGCAGCAGCAGCTATAAAGAAATTTTTGCAATTCAACTCAGTAACCACAAGATTTGTCACATGTCTTGTTCTACATAAGCCAGCTTTTATAGTGTAGACAATGGCCTGGCTAAAACTCTTCAACAGAACCTGGTTATTTGAACCAGACACTTGGAGAGTCGGTTACTGCAATAGCATTAACCATTGTTTGTTAAATACTTCATTTGTATAAACAAATCCTTATGTATAAACCTAGCATCCACACTTCTGAATAGCTTCTAAACACTGAATAAACACAGGGACTAACTTTATTAAACAAATTAGTCTCTCCATAAGGAAACAATCTTACCCAAGCTAGCCTGATGATTGGGGTTCACATAAAGGTCTTTGCTCCATTCTACCATACATTTTAAAATAGAAACCAAGCATTCAAGTCCTTTTTTCCTCAGGCTTAGTTCCTGAAAAAAACCCAAAACAACAAAACCAAACCAATACACATATATCCACAATTTTTTAGAAGGCACAACATTACACCATTCCAATCTTAGAAAGTTCGTCAGTTAAGGGGTAATCTATTGGTTATACAAAGCTTCTGCCCCTTGAATATTTAAGTTGGATACATCTGGGCCAAAAGCAACCATAACCAGACTGACACCAGGACACATTCCAGCTGCTTTAAGCAGATGGTCTACTGACAACTGATGAGTACAACCAAGGGGCAATACACACCAAATCGTCAACACAGCCCCTTTGTCGTATGAATGATTATGACCATCCAGTAAGCCTCTACTCTGTCAGGTCTCTCCACAAGCAAGGTAAGCGTCTCACTACCTTAGCTGTACAGTAAGCAGTTCTATTCAAAATCCAAAACAAATGTGTCCTGGTTTTTACTTCCATTTTCTGGTTGAAGAACCACAGGAAAAAAAATAAAGAAAGAATAAATCAAGCAAGCATTGATACAATCCTAATCAAAAGTGTGAGGTGCACTCAGTTCTGAGACCAGCACTGGCACCAAGTTCACTTCAGCCCTGAAAGCTATTAGGCTGGGCTAGAAAAACAGTGCTGTAGGACCAGGCCAATGTCAGAAAGATCTGGACTTGCTGAAAGCAGTCTGTACTCCGTCCTCCCTCTAAGGACTGGGAAAGCATAATTTTAAAAATAAAATACTTGTGGTGGAGATATGACACAAAGTTTGTGCAACGCAAACACAAGATGAAGGTACTGCTGGGTCATAAGCCCCAGAAGGAAAGTCATTTGAGTAAGGCAGAGGAAGGCTCACTTGATTCTCTCTCCCATGGCAGTCCAACAAAAGAACACAGAACAAGCCTAGTGTTACAGTGCAAATATGCAGCAAAATCACCAAGTAAATTAATTGTACTGCTTCAGAATCCAATTCTGAATTAGCTAACTAATAAAAAGTAAGTAACATCAGTAGGTTACAGACAACACGATCACTGACAGTATCAATAACGATGCAGAGACAGCACCTTTTATGAAAAAATATCTTCAAAGCTGTTTTTCTTACCTGTAAAGGCGTCATTCCCAACTCATGCCCACTCCGTCCCTGTGCGATTTTGGACAAATCATTTACAAGGCGCTCAAATATATTGGCAGCGTTTAAATCACAGTCATAGTTAACATAAATATCCACTACACACTGGGCATCTTGAAAATAAGAGAAAGTGCAAGTATTAGGATTCAGTCTAATAGCATTTTTAAAAGGAATCAGCCAGTTGGAGCAGGCAATTGGGATGAATCCAGACATTTAATCCAAGCACTATGGGATCAAATTCAATTTTTCCCACTTAAACATTGTATGTGGCATTTGACTTCAAAATAATTTTCATCAGCTGCCAGAAGAAGTGACTGCTTTTCACAACAACGGAAATACCTGCACAAATTCTAGTCAAAGTCTGAATCACCATCCATTTGTGTTCAAAGGAGCTTGAAGAAGTCTCTAGAATATTCAGGAAGATCTCTTTGAAGAACACCTGCAAAATAAATGAGGTAAAGGACTTGATGATCTGAAACTTATTAGAACCATGTCAAATGTACAAATTCATTTCTATTCAGTAATTTCTCTTGAAGACTATCGTTTCATGCATATTAGAATTTGAATACAGTAGCAATACACTAGTTTAGTAAGCAAACAAAACTAAGACATTAACTTCTAAGTTCAAGCTGTCTTTTTATCATTGCAGTATTTTTATTTGAAATCTAGAGCATCATACAAATGATAGATAAAAAGTCTCTCACCTCAATCTGCATTTTTAAGTGGGTCTTAAAATTTGAAAGCAGCGTGAGAAAGATGGCAAGAGAGAGCTCAAATACATCAGGAACAGAAGAGACTCCATTTTTAGATAACGCTACACAAAGATATTGCTTGATTGCATTGATGAACATTTCGTGTGTCCTGAAAATTGGACCAGCATTCTGCAGTACCGAGAGAAGAAGCTGGAGAGACACTATCTTAGAACGCAATTCATGGGATCTAGAAAAAATTCAACATTAAATATATTTTTATCGTATTTCTGAATACATACTTGTATTCAACATGAGCACTATAGCACTTCTTCCACATCAAGAAGAAATGACTGCTATTTTAATTCATTTCAATGCAGGGGGCAGGAGGGGTAGAAATCAGCCTGCAAGTGATTTTGGACAACATCTACCATCTTTGTCTGGAGATTTTCCAGGAGTATTAACGTCTCAGACTAGGACAACAGATGCAGCTCAGTGCTACTAAGACACATTCCCCCACTCCCCCATCAAAAGCTTCACAAATACTATAGTCAAGGCCACTTCAACTGACAAGATTAATAAGCCCATTACACAAAAAAACCCTCATGTATTAATTTTTTTAATAATTTGAAGCAAGTTCCAACCCTGGATTCATCGAGCTAACTGAAACAAGGGCCTGACAGGTGAATTTTGAATACCTGCTTTACTATACAGCAGCTACTTAGCTGTCTCCAAAAGCTACCTGAAGAGGACAGTATAATAAATACAGTCTCATTACTTGGGATCTGGTGGTCCATCACCAAGTGGTTTCATGGACAGCTTGCACAACGACCTGAACACAAGGAAGGCATCCTTTTGTAGAACATGGGAAAATTTGGCAGCAGCTTGATGTCCAGATACATCTGTTTCCTTGAGAGCAAGAAACACAACATTAGATCCTCAGTGAGACAAAGGAACAGAGCAATTAGGAAGATTCCACAGCCCCTCTGAGAATTAGCTACAGATTAAAAAAAAACAGTACATTTGGCAAAGTTTAAACTAAGCCTAAACAGGACTACAAGTGATCTGGATCTTTTCACACATGTTGACTGACTCTTCCCCTCTGCCCCCACCCTGTATTAAACTACAACTAACAATCAATTTTAGAACAGTTGTTTTCAATATCTACTTAAATTGCAGTTGCTGCTTCTTTTTCAAACCTGAGCAGGACACATACATTAAAGCTTCTGTCCCTTCCCTCCCCAAAATCCCACTGTATTAGTTGGCAAGATAAAAACATTTTTACTTTCCTAAATATACGTTAGCATCCAGTGAAGTTATTTACCAGATTATCAGTGGAGGAAACTGATTGCCCATCATCTGGAATCCCATTTGTTTGTACATTTTCAATACTAGAGCCAGAAAGAGCAGTATCTGCAGTTTCTAATGCAGCTAGAGCCTTAACTGTTTCTGTTACATGCTTTTCTTCAGCCACTAAAGGGGAAAAAGGAAAACATTAAAATCACCCACTGAGCTTTTTTATCCCATGACTTTGTGAAGCTCTACAACCAACTGGTACAGAAGCAGCTCTGGTAAACTAGAAAGTTTCTCAGCTACCAGCAAAATAATAATATTGTGACACAATAAAAACCTGTTCTTACTGCCTTAGTAGGTGTTCTTAACAGATACTTAGGAACAAAAAATAACTTCTATGCTTTTACAAAGACAGCAATAAAAGTTTGGCAATACACGTGCATCTGTGTTACTTTCAAAGATTTTGCTACCTTTCACAGCTGACTCGACCACATCTTCCAAGATGCCTTTAACAATTTCCCTTTCTCCATCAGTTTTTTCCTCTAATGAAACACACAAAGAGATAATTTTGAATTTAGTACTTTTGTTTAGGATGAAGATTAAAAGGAGAAACATGACAGAGACAGAAGGGTTAAAAATTATAGATTTTTCTTTAATAGTCCTCCACTAAAGCCATTTCCAAGAAGTCATACAAAAATACTCACTGATGTTATTCCATTATTTAAATCAAAGCATCGATATTTTTAATGCAGTGATTTTGTCATTTGTATTTATCAATGGTTACAGACTTTTAGTTTGGAATATCCTACATTCCTAATTTGGATACAGTATATGCTTATGATAAGGTCTTCATAATACACATTATTTTTTTTAACACAGGACTTCAATTACCTCAAAGCCATTCCGTCACTCCCCATGTACTGTGATTATTCTCTTCCTTTCCTTCCCTTCCCCTTTCTCAACCTAATCAAGTCAAATTCCATCATAATTCTATATATACAAACTTATATATAGTTTTACTAGAATTCTAGGGAAACCATGAGCCTTTCTTCAATGGTTATGAAGTTGAAGACACAAGCTAAGGATAGCCTGTATACTCTGAGTAGCTACTGCAAAAATGCAAGCATGATTGGAGCCAATAACCCCAGTCACTTCTCCCCAAAATAGCCTAAAAGAGCATTTTCCAATAGAAACATTGTAACTGAAAGCCATAGACACAACCTATTCTTGTTCACCTGATGCTGAAAGAATCAGATCCCGCTCCAGCTTCAGGTCTCCGTTTTCCGCCCTCTCAGGCTCACCGTTCGTTAATTCCACACTCACAGGAGCGGTGGGTTTGCCTTCCTGATAGCTGTGCTTTAACTGACCCATCTTCGGAGACCTGGTCACCACTTGAATTGCAGGAGACTCAGATTTTTGCCGATTCATTTTTTCTACTTCTCTGGATTCCTGTATCTTGAAAAATCAATAGGAAAAAGTTAATTTAAGGCACAAAACATGATAAGGGAAAACAGATATCTATGATGACTGATGTTTGTTTGTGAATTCACATGTTAACAAGAAAGGAACAGTGAAAATATAATCATTTGTCCAGTCAAATGAAAAAGATTCACTTCAAGCTTATTTTAAAAGCATCCTATCATTTGTTTATAGCCAATTTGGCAGAAACTACAGTGTGAAACCTTGTTATCAGCAATAAGCTTCATATTTTATGTTTAACCAGTCAGTATGCTTCACTGCAGGATTTGACAGGTTTTTTTTAAAACAAATCAATTGATATCCAACTACAATGAGAGACCCATTAAAAATAACAATAAAAAGTTTTCTGTTCATTTGTTAAGCCTAAACATTTGAGGTGAGCAAAAGTAATAGTTACATACAGCTTGATTTTCCATCCGTGTAAAAATGACATTTAACATCTGCGTAAGGGTAGCTTTGGCAGTTGTCTGATTAATAAGATTTTTACTGGCCAGATAGATGTTGTAACAGGTTCTAACAGTCTGAAGAATTGTTCCTTCATGAATTTCTATATACGGAGATGTTACTGCAGTGAGAAGAGCCTGAAAGAGTCCATAACACAGTAAAAATGAAATCCGAGTAAGCAGTCAGCAATACACTTCATGCAGGTCTTCCATAATAATCAGTTTGTATGAAACACATATATCTGTTTATAAGATGTTATAGAGAACTTCAGTTCTTACCATTTCTTTGACATTTCCAATCAAAGAAAATTTAACCGAACTTCCACATATCTCTCTTCTCTCCTGAGCTGTTAAAGTGTTTTATCACAACTAGTTTTGCACTAAGGGAGATATTCCACCTCCAAATGAAGCAGTTATCATTATATTCTATAGCTTCATTTCTGTCAAAGAGCCAAGTGGTCTACACTGCCATCACATTAGATCACTAGAAGGTTCACCAACTTCTAACCTCAGCTACGTTTGCCCAAGTAGATTTCAGAACCAGAACACACACCACTGGTACTACCATGCGTTGTTGAGAACACATACTGCAGATATCTCTGGAAAAATGGACATGAGAGCAGACAGGCTAGAGCAGCAGGCCATGATACCGCATCACAGTTACAGTGCCTTCAGTTGAAGGCTGACAGCAATTCATTGGCCTAATGAATGTGGGTATTACTAGCCTAGAAGATGAACATCAAACTGTCTGCAAGATAAAGTATCTAGCCCATGGCTCATCCCAGAAAGACAGACAAACATTTATAAAGTATTCCCTTACGTTCTGCTTCGCGACAAGGAAATCATTTCACATACCAATTCTGACCTGGTGACAGCCTCCCTGAACTCCATGACACAATCTAACAGTGTAAGAAGTGCAGAAACTGGGTCCTAAGTAGTGCTTTGCATTATTTTTTTCCAGTTACAAAATGAAAGACAGAGAAAGCAAATTTATATTGCACCAAAATGAACCAAATAAAATACCTTAATTATCTGCAGTTGTACTCCTTCATCTGTTTGAGGACCTTGAAAGCAATTGCAAATGGTTTCAACTATTCGGTCAATCAGTCGTTTTCCAGGAGCTCCACTGTCTGGAGCATTGCCAGTGATATGTCCGTATGCAATGAGTTTCTAGGTAGAAAGAATGCAGGTTAGACAACCATATACTCTTAAGTAAAATACAGTTAAGTACAGCATAAAAAGGGGGTTTTAGACAGCACACCTCACTTAACCAGTTTTAACAGAAAAATTTAACACCATCAATAGTCTGGCTACCAAATACTTGGACTGTTCACACATCTAGACAAAACAGACTTAGTGAGTGATACACCAGCTTTTTCCACCCAGACCATTTCTTCCTACCTTAACCAGACAAAATTTTTGAACATCAATCTTTGTACCTATTCACAACAGAAAAGTTCTGCCCAAGTGGTTAGCTGAGATTAAATTGCATTTGTTTATTCTGTACAAATCTAAGAAGGAACAAGGTAGAAAGATTCCAGAGTCTGACCTCCCATCACATCAGCACTACAAGAAACACTATAGTAAATATTCCTTTTAGAGCACCACAGGTGAAACATCTTTATTGAATAATGTAAGTATTCATGAGCTTCAATAAAGGCTTGCTTCACTATAAAACAACACACACATTTCCGACTTTGACAAGACGCACTTTCAGCCCAGTCTGATGATAACCTCTCTTGCATGGTTCATGCACCTAGGTATCCATAGTGGTATCTGCACAGCTGTATGCACTCAGGACAGCATTACTTCTTCACTCTAAGAATACCAACAGCGCACAAGATTTCTGTAACCGCACGTTTCTCCATTTCACTCTGTCCAAGTTTGAACAGAACACCTACCTGTAAACAATCCAGTGAAGTACTGACAATGCGTGGAGACTTTGACTGGCAGGCCAGTTCAAACGGAAGGAAATATTTATCCGCTTCAATGAAGTTTGCCTTTGGTGGAGCAGCAGTGCCTTCTCTAGGTCAGATAAGAAGAGTTATTATTTGTTCTAAACACGTATATCACAGAAGACTACACTTCCTCCTTTTCTAAATTTAAAGCTGAATGGTATACAGCAGCATACAAATGTAATGCAAGTTTCTCTCACACATACTTTCTTAAAGGAAGTTCAGTTTTCGTTAAAAATCACACAAAAACCACTTTACATTTATTTATATTGCATCTGATCTTTTTCATATATTCTTCAACTTAACTCTTCCCTTGCTACACTCCAACACCGTCCCACCACCTACAATACTGGGGAAGTCCTACACAACGTAAATGATAAATCTATCAAAGTTATTCTGAATTAATTAAACAGGGCCCATATGAGGTATACTAAGCAAATGGAAACACTTTTAGGGGCTTATTTTAAACCCTGTCACAGTGCTGGAAAAGTGTTTTAAAATCTGGATTTAAGTAATATTCAAATATATTAAACTACCTTGATCTAGGTAGTTAAGAGCATATACTATCAGAGGGTTCCTACTGCTCTTTATGATTTCCTGTCAGATTATATTAAGTCCAGTAAGAGGCAGTGAAAAACCAGCACCTTTTAGAAGTTCTGCAATTTTTTCACAGTGAAATTCAGAGGCAGTTATGGCTTGAGTACCCATAGCCACAAACATTGTGTAACTGGAAGACATGGGCCATATGTTTTTGGCAGAAAGGTGTGTAACTGGGTATTCACAAACTCATTGCCGTGATGTATATACACTCTTACATTTACACTACCAAATTGTTTCACTTGCTGTTTTCACGCATAGTTTTACAGCAATTAATAATTTACCTTTGCTTTTCCAGCTCATTTTTTATTTCATCTGGAAGAAAAAAAAAATAAAAGCATTTAACACACAACATAGTTATTATCAATAACACAAATAAGGAAAACATAATAAGGCAAAGCCATTTCAAACTAGACATCTTACACTTCAGTATTTGCTATTCCTTTCCTGCAACATCTTCAGCTTCAGAGGTCATAGAAAGTTATACCATTTATTGGGAGGCATATCTCTCAGTTTCTACATGAAAAAGCTAGTTTTTCCAAACATTTGTAACAAAAGATATCTTCAGAAAACACAGGCATAGTATGCAATTTTTATTCAAGAGTAAGTCTACATCATAGAGAGCTCAGGCCTGCAGAAGTCTTTAAGCCATGGCATAAATCATCAGTTCAATGCATCTGACCTTCCTGTTAACTACAATGCTAGTTAGTCTGCTTTTGTTAAGCCTCACAATATGACGTCAGCTGAACAAACAAACTCCCAAGAGATAAGAAACCTTAAACGCATGCTGTCATTTTGCCAGCAGAGCTTGGTGGTTTTTGTTTTTTTGTTTTTTTTTTTTTTAAGTTACACTTTTAGGGAGCAATTCGTAAAATTAAATACAGGGGGGGAAAAAGTTCCTCTCATTTCTCTTGTATAGAGCAGCAAATCCCAAAGATCTTAGTATGGCTTTTTGAAGATTTCTGATGTATCACCATGATGCACAATACAGACCAGAACTGCACTACACCAGACACAGCATAAGCGCACACTGTGAACACTGACATAAACCATCAGAAATAGCACACACGGTCAGGCTGCACAGCTACAATCATTTGTAACATCACATGGAATCCTGCCCACCCCACCCTGTATAATGTGCCTGCAAATTATCACACCTACAAAACTTGTTTCAATTGCAAAGTTATCAGAAATGGATCATTCACTCAGTACTTGTTCTCCACCACTCTGGAGAGGCACCATTGTTTGGGATTAGATATTCACAGTTCAGATGATTTCAGTGCTGTCTGTGAACCTCAATAACATCTTCTGGCTCAGAAGCATCAATACACGAAACATACTAACAAACAGGACTGCAACAAACACATTTTACAGGTTTTTGCAGTCCTACTGCTCAATGAACGTTATAAGAATTAAGCCTGGCAGAGTATGCCTATTTTGTAACATTACTACCTCTATTTTATATGGAAAATGGAAGCAAAATGCAGAGGAAACCTGTATAACTACAAGCTGCGAGTGATAAGCTACATGGAAGACTGGGACTTGCTATTCTATCTGCCATATTCTCTCATTAATGAAAGTCAGTCTGACACCCATTAGCAATAAATGATGTAACAAGAACTGAAGTAAACATTATCCACCCTATAGTCAACAACAGAACAGACAACAGAAAAACTGAAGAGTCCCAGGCCCACAATGCATCATGGCTCTGCTCGGAAGCCCTGCATTTTCTAACCAAGTCCATCATGCAAACAACCACATCCAGTAGTTCTAAAGGAGAGACAATTTTCACTTGCCAGTACTGCACAAGCCAGCGGCAAGGCAACGAGCTGAGCCAAGCGCATAGCCCCAGCACCTGGGATTTCAGAATTAGAAGTAACTTTGTAGCTCTGTGACAGTGTAAACCCAGCATCGTCATCCCCTAATACTTCAGGCTTCAACTGGTAAGGAGAGTCAACAGATTGAAGACCATTAATAAGGAATAACCAAGGTTTCCCGTGCCAAACAGACAGACAATGTAAATCTTAACACAGTACCACTTCTTGGGTCCTCTTAATTTTATTAATTTCCTCATCTTTAACACCACATTATGATCCACAGAGCTACTGAGAATAACATGCACTGAAGGACCCACCAATTTATTGTATCTCTATTTAGAGCCGTCTTATTATTAGAGCAGCATATTCCTGGCACCTACAGGAACTGGTTGCTTAAAACAGAGTTTTCTGGGTAGCTTTACACATTCAGAACGCTTAGTCCTGCCTCCAGGTCTTGGCAGAGAAAGGCCTATTTTAGCTAAGCCAGGGTGGTCAGCTGTAGCACAGTTAATGCTGTATTTCAGGCACCCTGTAGAACTAGGGTTTACAGGGTTTTTTTTTTTAATGATTCTGAAAACTCAACACTCTCTGAACTAAGTTTATTTTTCCCAAGCAGAAAGACTGCCCAAGTTAGCCAAGTGATCCTCCTTGCACTAAAATGATAATTTGTCTAGTTTGGAAATAAAAGGCTTCCTTGATTTGACAGTGTTTTGGTCAAGTCAGACTAGACACCTTTCGAATACTCATAGGTACTTCTATGAGCTATAGAAAGCTATTTTACATATAAAAGAATCGCTGCAATTTTTTTTCCCATTGGCAGAGCAATAAAGTGAATATCAGACATAAAGAAAATAAAAAAACATATTTGATACATTGAGCTCAATGAATGTGAGTTTTCTTTAGGGGCCTTCTTGTTTGCACACTTACCCACTTTGCACTCCTCCTCAGCAGCTGCTACTTCAGAAGTTGTGGACAAGCCTAACTTTTCGTGATCTTTGAGCTGAAACTGAAACCTATTTAGGGTCCACTAGTCCAGCCAGCCTATTACTCTAAATTTGTCTCAGTTTATCCAGTTCACTTTTGGCATCCTTCTTCACATTGCACCCAGCTGCCGGCAGAAGGAAAGCTGAAGGTCATACACCACATCTTCATTCTGACATACTATTTTGTGGGAGATGGACAGGGAAGGCTTGTGGAGGGGTACCTTGGAGGAGGGGAAGGGGTCCAAAATAAAAATTCCTCACCTTAAATTGTTTGTTAAAGAAAAGTTCAAACTACAGTAGGAGTATTATAGCAATGAGTCCACCCAAGAAAGCAAACAGGTTATTTTGTAAAATTCAATACTACACAAGAAAAAAGGTTCCATTGTTAGGATATGTTATTCTCAGCTACAGAAGTGCTCACTTCCACATTTAGGGTATAACCAAGTAATGCTGTTTTTTTTCCAAATCTCCATATCCTACAGAAATAATTTTTCTTTGAAAGAGATCACTTTCCCCCCATATGGTTTGTTAGCAAAGCAGCATAGCAAAAAGAAGTTTTGAATCAAAACTTCAAAGATTTTAGCCTTAAGGAGACGTGATCATACCCATCTTTACTGATAGTTCTATTAGATCTTGCCTTGGAAAAATATGTAAGAATAGTGTCCCATATTAGAGCAACGACAATTTCACTCTCAGAAAGAGTCCATAAATTAAAAAAAAACAAAAACAACCTTTAACCAAGCCCTGACCAAGTTCCCCACAATTTTATTGTATAAAGGCTTTTCTAAAGCCATATAAAAACATCTGCACCACAACAGTATTTTAATACACAATGCTGGCAGAAAAGAATAGATGAAAGCACAAAAGCAAGTTACAGGCATGCCTCTGATACTGATTGCATCAAAATAGTTTGGAAATCTCCACATTTGAAGCGCTCGTTTGGTGGTCTGACCACCAAAAGTGAGTGAAACAGAAACCGTTGCCCAACTGAAGTCTGTTGCCAAGCCCCAACCAGGCACAGCCACCTTCCAGAAACCTACTGCCACTGTCACTCTCCTCTTCCAGTCACAGGATTAAGTGGCACAGCTCAATTCCCTTCCACAGCTACAGAACACAATACGAATTTTGGTCAATGTCTGGTCATCACAGCACAACACTGACCCCTCAACTTGGTGCTTTCGGTACTAGAGCTACCTGCTACCTTCAAGGCCAGAATGTATCGGCATACATCACACCTACTTCAGTCAGAAACATCTCCAACTCTGGGCACTACGCGTGCTGCCCGCTCAGCACCAGCCTTTCAGCATTCCTACCAGGCAACACAACTGGAACAACAAGCAAGGCCTTGCAGCAGTTTCTTCCAGAGCTTCTGGTCATAATAAAAGCAGGGTGAAGCTCATGCTGGTAATAACTCCTGTTCTATATTAGATGGATGGTTTGAGTTTGCTTCTATTGAAAACTATATATTAAAATGGAGGAAATAATTGCCTGCCTGCAATTAGATGCATGCTATGTTAATGTACAGTCCAGTTTGTCTCGGTGCAAGCAAGCTAGTTCCTGTGCAGAAAATGGCATAGCTTGTGCTAGCACAAGGACACAAGCAATGTCTTTCCATAGCTTGTCAGAACACCAGACAGCAGTGCCAATACAAACACATGGAGCAGCAGCAAAAGCTTCCCTCCCCCCAACACGGTAAAATCTACTGCATTGCCCAATTCCAGGCTGCCTTAAACTTAAATCAAAAAAATCAACACCCTGCATTTATTGATTCTGTCAATCTAGAGAGAACCCTTTAGAAAAGGCTGCCACAACAAAGCAAGACTACCTCCTCTTTGCCCAGCATTCTCAAAACATGCTAGCCAAGAGGCTACTAAACTAAGAAATGCAAACTCATTTTAGACATCTGTCATTCATACCAAGGGACTTCTTAAACACGCAACTAGATCCCTAAGTGAAGGCACGGTTTAAGAGATTTTTTTAAAAACTCATTAAGAAGCTAACTAAACAAATTCTGTTGTTTACAAAGCTCAAAGATACGTACGTGGAGGTGCCTAGGCAATCAAATAAGGTCACATAACCAGGCTGACTGCACAGTATGTCATTAAAAACAGTCCTAATAGGGCCAAAAGTAATAGTTTATATGAGAGACTCAGGTGCACAATGAGCATTAGACCAATATGAACTGCTGGGATGTATACTCTCTGTGTTCTACTGTAAATTTTTCAGGATAGAGATTTATTTCAGTAGATTGACTAAGAACCATGTGTACCTAGAGCTCCATGTAAACGCTTATTAAGCAACTATTTTTATACAATACACTGGCTGTCTCTTGAAAACAAGTTTTCTTAAAAACACAGTTTTCTGAAGCAGAGCAGAACAGCTTCTCTGTTTAAAACCCTCCATTTCTCCCAGTCTCTTCTAGGGCTTACTGGCACTAAGAGAACAGGATACAACTGTTACACCTACTGATGAAGCAAGAGACTGAATGAAGGAATCCATTCAAACTCTGCTTATTCAACGTTAACACTGTGTATTTCAAAGGAGTAGGTGGACAGAGCAAAAAAAACCAACCAAACAAAAAACAACACAAAAAAAAAAAATATCAAAAAATCCTACTGGGAACTGGTTTTGTTCCTTTTCTTCCACACTTCTTGTGTTTATATTCTATTTGAGCCTCTGTTACTTCGCATTTCTACAGAGTCATTAAGATATTTTGCAGTCCAAAACTGCACAGTGTTAGTGCAGTGAAAGGTATGTTACTGGGAAAGGAAGAGAAAAAAAGGTAAGAACAGTTGAAGATTAGAATGATTAAAACGATTAGAACAGATTAAAATTAGAATGAAAGAATACCTATATTTCCTATATAAGAATGACAGCAATTTTCAGTAGTAATTTACCTAAGTTCTCAGGAGTTGAACACATTTAAAACAATAAAGAACTCATGTAAAAGAAAACAAGAGCATCATTCCCACAGTTAGAAATATATTCCTCTGTCTCACCAAACAAAAATTTAAAGCACATGCAATTAACAGAAACACTACTGCAGTAACACTACAGCAGAAATTGTAGAAATAGTTGCAGGATAATTTATATCAGGTAGTTCTAGAATACATCTGTTCCTCGCTATTTAGAAAAAGGACGTATCATAGACTTCCCTAGAACCAAGAGCAGGTATCATTTACATATGACTCGTGCCTGTGTTGACTGGTTTATAAATGGTACAACACGTCAAGGCTCCATTAAAAAGACCATTGTATAAATAAGACAGCACAGCAAATGGAATTTAGTAAGAGGTAGAAAGGGATTATTCAAAGTATGACTTGGAGAAAAGAAAAAAAAGAAGACAACAGCTGACACAATTACCAGTTCCATAAATTTAACTGTACATTTCTCGCAAACTGAATTAATTATACTCAGAGTTAACTGGACTTTTTTATTATTATTATTAA
Source organism: Nyctibius grandis (assembly GCF_013368605.1). Classification (NCBI taxonomy): domain Eukaryota; kingdom Metazoa; phylum Chordata; class Aves; order Nyctibiiformes; family Nyctibiidae; genus Nyctibius; species Nyctibius grandis. Next base: position 9,159,230 of record NC_090676.1, read on the forward strand.
AAACACTGAAGCTTCTTTCATTTGTAACAGTTTGTATAGATTATGAAGTTTGGCCTGAATTCCTCAGACTGCAAGTAATGTTCTTCCCACATTTCCTAGCGTATTTACTTCTGCACAGGGCTTGATAGTTAACCTGACACTTTTGAAATTGAAGTCATAGTCTTATTTAATGTAAAGTATAAGCTTAATTAAACTTAAGTAAATGTAAATAAAACTGATTTTTCCATTTGTGTAAAAAAGAGCTTAACCTAAACAGAATAAAGTTGGGGGGAAAAAGAAAAATCACATGTTAAAAGAAACCACATTCACATTCGCAACTTAAAATGATGCAGCAACATTCACCCAATATAACATAAATCCTTTAGTACAAGGCCCTACTAGGGCAGGACAGTTGGGCAACAGAAGGTTATCTTTTCATGCTGACCTCTGCTTCAGTCCAGGAAAGCACATGGACCTTTTTTCCAAGTAAGATTAGCAAAAAAAGATCCATCATCACAGTACCCCTCCCCCAAAATCATCATCTCTGATGTGCCAGTAAACATAAAGACCTTCACTAGTAATCTTTCAAGAAAGTTCCCTTTCTCACCCTCTAAATATATTCACATAGCAGAAAAACAGGTTCCTAGTCATGTAAATGGGCTGGGTGCATGTCAGGGGAGTTAGGGAAGAAATCAGGAAAAGGAAGTAAGTAGAAAAAGTAGCCTCTATCTGCTAGGGCACGTGTGTTGTACTATTACTCACAATGCCAACTTTAAATAATAATAAAAAATACTCTTCTATCTGGTTACCCTTCACTGGAAATACCATCACTACAATTAGCTCCTACAAATTTCTTGAAGGTGGGGGAAGGAAGATAAGAATGACAGCTGTTTTTCAAGCCTGCTTTCACCATGCATGTGACAGAACGTGCATCTGCCCAGTTTCCTTACATACTCAACCTGTCTTCTGTTCTGGACACGGTAAACGTCCCCTAATTAAAGGAAAAATATTGGTGCAATGCAACCAAAACTGTAAGAGATATGTCACTTTTGCAGAGTAAGAAAGGCCACAGAGAACTCCAACTGTAAGAGCTATACTGCTTTACCCAGTAAATTTTTTCCCCTTCAAGATACACTGTATGTTTTCAGAACTTTACCACAGAGACCTATATAATCAATTTGTACTTGCAGGAGATTTCAGGACCTGTCCACCAACCTCACAAAAAGTATTTTCAGTTCTGCAAGACACCACAGACATTGTATGTATTTGGCTACACTGCCAACAGCTTTTAGCCAGTCCAACCATGAGCTGGAGATGTCAGCAGACTACCAGCCCTGGAAGATTTGAGACTCTACAAGTCGAGGGCCTTAAACAGCCTGTTTCCTAGTTTAAAAGTTTATAATCAACTTTCTCGAAATTGGTTCTAAAGTGACAAGCCCAAATCCCTTCTGTCTCGTATCGAGTCCAGAACTCAATAAAACAGATGTTTGGGGGTTTTCCCCTCCTATTTGCACGTCTCGTATCAGAGAGAGAACTTTCCCCCGGCTCCAAAGTCCCGAGCTCAGCCGGAGCCCCGGCCGGCAGCCCCGCAGCCGGGACCGGGACTCTCCCGCAGCCCGCCGGGGAGCCGGCGCGGCAGAGGGCACCCCCCGGCGCGGGGGGCGGTAACACCGCCAGCTGCCCCGCCGGACCGGGCGAGCAGAGACCCCCCCCGCCACCGCCAGCGGTGCCTCTGTCACCCTCAGGCCGGGGAACGGTCGCGGCTCCCAGCCCGGCGCCCAGCGGAGTCCCGCGGGCCGGGCCGGGCCGGGCCGGGCCGGGCCGGGCCGGGCCGGGCCGGGCCGGGCCGGGCGGACTCACCCAGCGCCACCTGGCAGGCTCTCCGCAGCTGTCCGTGCGGGGGCCGCTTCGCCTCCTTCTCTGCTAGGATCTTCTCCAGGGCCCGCGACACAAACATGCTCTTGGTGCGGGCGTCCTGCTCGCGGGCCGGGGGCTCCATGGCGGGGCAGGCAGAGGGTCGCCGGGGCCGGCGCTCAGAGCCTGCGGCCGCGCCGCAGCCCCATCATCCGGAAGAGACGCACCTCCCTCAGCGGCCGCCACCGCGCCACCGCCACGGCGCCGCCATATTGGCACCGTCACGTGACTCGGGCTACCCCCCCCCGCCTCCCCGCGATGACCTCCGACCCCTGCCGCGGTGCCGACGGTGACAGGCGGCGGGGGCGGGCGGGGCTTGCGGAGGGGGCGGGGCCCGGGGCGGTGTGCTGCCCTCCCGGGGCGGGAGCCGCCGTCCTGGCGATGTCACCGCACCTCGCTGCTGGAGAGCGAACCATGAGCTGTAATAAATTAAATTAACGCCACCTCCCCGCAGCTTCGGGCTATTTATGGCGATCAGTGCGCGTACAAACGCGCCTCTGTGCGGGTGTCTGCAGGCGGGGCCTGCCCTGCATCGCCAGCTTCCCCAGGCAGCGGGGCTCCTCCCGGCTGTCTTAACTGGCCCCTTTTCTTGCCCCTACACTTTGTGGGGCAAAACCCGACTAACTTCCTTGCTGTAATGCAAAACGCTTACATGGAAAATGGTCTGTTGGGTCTCAGGTATTAATTTCAATGTCAGTAAGAATCGCAAGCACAGTTACTGCTGCAAATATTTGTATTGATTACATTAAAATTAACTATTACACGTTAATATAATACTCATTTTTATAGTGCTTCTGATCTAACCATCTCAACATTTGCATTATCACTGTTAACTTTCACAGAATGAGTCCTGTAAAGAGGCACTGAGAAAGTACACGTGTGAAAGACCCAGACGAAGTCATACATTAAAGAAGAATCACTAAAAATTAAATTTCAAGTCCCAGAAATTTAGTCTCCTCTTAAAACCTTATGTCCAGTTGTGTCTTCCCCCTTTACGCTTTGGCCTATGAGGGTACCTTATACCCAAAATCAAACTCTGGACTCTTTGAAAGCCAGTATTATCTTTGGAAATAATCTGTAATTTACTCCATTGACACTCTCCACCATAATGTGGCAGCCATCACGGGGACACAGTACTTGCTTCTATGCCATTCCACAATGGACTTAATCAAATCAAGATGACCACATCTAATTGAGAATACAGGGGCACACTAGATTGCCTAGATGATAGTAATTTTATTTCCTTATTTGCCAAGCAACAGGACTCTAAAATGGCATTAATGGATCCTTAGCATCAAGTTGTCAAGAGCTGCAGTTTTTGTCCTAGAAACCACTAAGAAAGGCTCCAAACCCAAACACTCGTGCAAAGTATTACATTAGTATTATTTCACAAGGAAAATGACAGGTACTTTGTGATCACCTCTACTGTCCAGAGGTTTATGTGGACTCGTTCACACAGAGCTGAGGACTCCCACTTGTATGGAAAAATATGAATTAGAGTATGGGAAATCAGAAATTATAACAAAGCTAGATCAGAAGCAGGGAAAGGCCTCTATCTGGAAAAAATTTTTAAGGTTTGTCAGTATCTGGGTTTTGGGTTTTCCTTGGAGATCAGCAGTTCAAGTATGGGTGTGATAGGAGTGTGATTTCATGGCTCGTCATTAAATCACAATTTATCAGGGTGTAACTGCCTCAAAAAACTGCTAGTTACATCTGTTCTCTTGGCAGTAATAGTATGTTCTGCCTCTTCTGCTACCAGAAAATGTACCATGTAATAAAGGTGAGTCACTGTTGGAAGGTTAAAGTCCTCCTGAGAGTTTGTCAGGTGAAGCTGTCATAAGGCAACTGACTTAACTTTCCTCTATATTAAGTGAATAATGTACGTTCAGAACGAATGTCTGTTCCAAGTCGGAATCACAGAAATGCGAGGCTGGGAAGCACTTCAATAGCTCATTTAGTCCATGTCCAAGCACAAGGCAGAATGTTGCCTCTTCATGAAAAGCTCTAACAGAGCTATTTTTCAATAGCTTTTCAGTTAGTTGCCGCTATGTTTCACTAACTATCCAATTAGGAAATTCTTCCTAGTATCTGGTCTGGATGTTAACTGCTATCCATTAGCAGATGGAAGGACTCTATTATCATGGTGATGGGAATATCAGAAAAATAGAGACAAATAATGTAGAAATCAGGGTATGAAATGATTTTTTAAAAATGACATTTCCAGATTGTGACTACAGTTTCAGTTTTGTTTTCTACTGAAAGTGTCTTACAGTCTGGTTCTTCCTGTATTTTGTTTGAATTTCTGGTCTCCTATACAAAAGACATTCATTCCTGTTATATAGATGTGCTGATTTCCTTTTCTTGTAGCCTCAGTTACATAATTGTTTTTACACTAAGAGTAGACTTCATCCTCCAGCTTTGTGCTGATACTTTGTGTATTAATGTCATTGCACAATACCATGAAACCATGTAATGTATGTTTCTTTAGTAGTGACTAACTCCATTAAATATTTAGAAAAATGCATATGATTTCAGAATGCTGAAGTAGATCATATTTTTTCCTGGTGTTTTCCTAGCAGGATTTAGTATGCTACTATTTTTAAATAGTATCAGCTGTGTAATTATGTTACATATTTGCTATTTATTTTTACAGTATGTTACACATCTAAAAGTGTTGGGTATTAAGCCATTACACGCTCTAGTATTTTGTATGGGGTATCCAGTTCCATGAGATATTTCATAATATCCTTTGGGCTTGTGAACATCTTAAGGTTTTAAATCCTATTTGTATATCTTTGTATGCCTGCGTGTGCCTTTGTGTGCCATTTCTGAATAAACCACTTTGGGTATCAGTGGGTTGACAGACGGTTTACATGCCAGGTGGTTGAATTCATTTTTCAAAACTTTGTTCCCGAAAGGCAAAGTCTGAAAAATAGGCTTTTCAGGTTAATGCTGATTCAGTGTGTGTCTGGGAGGGAATTAGGAAGGTGGCTTGCTGTGCATCTCATGACTCAGCTGCCTCCTTTAATTCCTGCTCCCAGCTCCCCTCTAGCTCTGCTATACCACAGGCTCTCAAATCCTCTCCACAGGGTATCTCACTGACTATTTTACTGACCAGGCAACATCTAATTTAATTTGCTCCATTCTGAAGGGCAAGAAATTCAGTATAAACCTTAAGAGCCTCATTACTGACGAAAAAAATGACAAAAAGGAACAATATCCAATTTCTTCTGGGTAGTTTAATTTAGCACATACAAAATAAGGAAAGGTTTAATATGTCTCCCTAATACTGCCTGTCTGTTAGAAAGGGAGGGATGGAGAAATAGTACACAAAAAAAGAGAGAACAGGACCACTTGTCACAGAGCCAAGTACTGACACTGAGAGCTCAGCAGTCGAAAGAGAAACTGATTGTGCTTGGACTCAAGAGTCATTTCACTGCTGAAATCTTCAGTGTTGGTATAGGTAAGAATATGCCTTGGAGAATATGATGGCCAAGTTAGAAGGGAAGATTTGGCTGATACAGGTTAACCAGTAGTCAGACTTGAGTGAAAAATAGTGTTGGGAAGGTGACAGAATATTACTGCTTCCACTAAGTTTTTATTCTAAGTAGTAATGTTAAGGAAATAAGACCTATCTCTTGAAAAGCTATGAGTTCAGCCATAACAAGATGAAATGTGTGGTTATTAGAATAAGAAAAGGAGCAGGAAGCCCAAGAATTAAGGGATGCTTATTCAAAAAGGAGGGCTTTCATTCTCATTTGCACTAAGGGCTGTTACGTTTATTTACATTCTTATGGACAGGACCTTTTTATACTCTGAAGCTCCCAAAAAACCTCATCCTTTATTGTTACAGATAATGTTCAGGTAAGTCTCTGCAGACCTTTGTTACCACCTAGGATAGCCTTGCCTTGCCCGCCTTTTATTACTGTAGGATTTGAGGCAAAAGGAAGCAGATTCCTGACACAGACTGTGCACAGGCCAAAGTGTGTGCAGTTGCCATGGCTGACCACACTGTTGTTTCAAACTTACAAGTTTATCCAACACAGCCTGAGAAATGCGTATATGCAAGATACATTGTCAGAGCTAACTGGGTATAGACTGCTCCTTGATCCCCTAGTACTAGCTTCTCAAGAAGCTGTCCAAGGAACAGCCTCCTCCCTTCCCTCATCAGCACTGGGTCCCAGGCACAGCGGCAGATGTTTTGACAGTTTAGAACCCAGTGCTTGTGTCAGACCGACCTGGCTGAACCATCCTGCCACCTGAAGTAATGCACTTCTGTACTGAGTTCTTAATAGCTCGATCCACATCACCTTTGCCTTTTCCTCATTGAGCTTGTGTTTTGGCAAGAAAATTAAGAGGTTGGAAAGAAAGCACTATAACATAACATAATTTGTTATAAATCTTTAAAATATTTTGTTAGTTTTGCTCACAAATTTTTAATCTCTGCTGGAATTATTTAACTGGAATATAAAATCTAAGACAAATTTATAAACAGATCTTTTAAGTGAGTGGAATTTAGCAAACATACGCTCAAGCTGTTGAAATTCACATGGTACTTGGCTGAGTCTATGCAAGAAGTGCTTTGGCAGTATAAAAATATCAGGATACTATGGGGGTGATTCTAGAAGTGATATTAATGGTGAAGGTTAATACTTAGCAATGAATCTGCTAAGTTTGCCCAAACAGCTTAGAGACATGGCTCCATGACATGAGGTATCTATTATCCCCCTCCCTGATAAATTCACAGCCTTGTGGTACCAGCAAAGCATTCCTAGGATGAACCACTAGAACTGCTTTGCTGGCAATTCATTCTAACTACGAGCAAAGGGTAGGTTTTTCTTTATAATGTTAACCACAATAAGAAATTTTGCTGGCATAGCTATATTAATCACAGATTGTACCTCATCTCAATTCTTGTTAAGCTTAGACCTGAACTATTTAACAATAAGACTGCTATATAACATCTTCACTGACCTACCCATTGTAAAGTCCATTGAATTCAGTGGACTTTGGATTTACAGTAATATGAGTCAGAGTCAAATTTAGCCCAAGGAGATCCATTTTGATCTTTCGTATAATTGACATATCTGCTAAAAGATTTGAGTGGTTGATTCCCTTCCAGTTCTCTAATTGTTTTCTAGAATTCATTCATCTGTATATTTTTTTGATTTTGTTTTATTCTATTTTAAAGGAACTGGGACAGATCATCAACTGAGGTAAATATTATATATATATATATGTATTTTGTTGTCCCTTTGTTTGTTCACCTCCAATATCTTCAGTAAAGATATTCCTCTGGAATTTAGTTGCTGACTGTTAGAAAGACACGTTTTGAAGTCAGCTGTGTAGTTTATACAGGATTCTGCTTAATGTTATGCAGGGATCCAGTGTTTGTTTTATTGTACTGATACATTACACCTCCACATGCTAGTATTTTTAGATGCATATTTTTCAAATATCCTCGCAATCAGAAATGTGACTGCAAAGACAATCCCCCAGGAACTGCCCGCATGTGCTATTGCTGTCTATAGCTCTGATTCCTCTTTCACTTACATTAGTGTAAATCAAGGGTAATTCTACTGATACCAGTGAAATTACAGTGATGCAGAAGCGACATAACTAAAAGGCAAATAAGGCCCTGAATCTTTTTTTGAGGAATGCTGACTTAGTTATTGACACAAAAAAAGCTGTAATTACTGTCAGCAGCATTGCAGAACTAATTAAGCAGCAGCAGCTCTTCATGTATTGTCAGCCAAATTATCAGTTCTGATTTTAGGATTTTTATTGTGGGACAGAATTAGTTTTCATGGGAGAAGCAAAATGGATACAGGTTAGTTTTTATGAAATGGATTGAACAGGCAGTTTTACACTGTCTGTTTTTTTTAACTTTTATATCAAGCAAAAAACCTTCTCTTTCAAATCATATAGTAGTATCTGAATTCCTGTGTGTAGGGTTACAACTGAGGTTATGGTTTGGACTTAACAGACAAGAGTCAATACTGGGCTTCAGTTACAATGAGTTCTTTGACTGTTAGCGGCATATGAAGAACATGAAGCTGGTCAATGGCAGGCTCTCCTGTTTAAAGTCTGAGTTATAGGCAGGCTTGAGTTTGAGACTTACTGAGATTAAAGAACCATTATCTATGGACTTTCACTGAGTAAGAAGTGCTCATACTGGGAGATAGAGTCTTTAGTTTTCAGACTACTTTCACCTCCTCTTGTGATTTGCAACAGAATCGTTACTGTCCAGGGGTGTGTTTGGGTCAGGATTCTTGTTAGGACTGAAACTCACTGGGTTTTTTGCTAGGCCTATTTTACAAGGACAAATTTGCATTAATTGAAGGCTGATATCATCAGTGGCTACAGACATATGTTTGTCAGGCTGAAAGCTGTTGTTTTCTTCAAGTTAACAAGAGAATCAAGAATAGGTTTAAGATTAGGATGCAGGTTAGGCTTTGAGTTCTGACTCCTTAAGGGAGGTTAGGCTAGAGTTATAACAGGTCTCTGGGTTTTCAGTAGCACTCACACCACCAAGGCTTGTGAATTACATTCATCTTTGGAGGTGATAAAGGTCTTTTCTTAGCATTAGAATTATGGTCAAGGTAGAATTAGGGTTAGAGTTTGCACTTATGAAGGGAAGTGCATTAAGGTTAGGCCTGAGTCTGAAAGGGGTGGCTACGCAAAATTTACAGCAGGATCTACTGGGATGATGCAGACTGTGTTCAGTTTTAGAGAGGGCTGGAGGTGGTTTTCCTCCTTAGGTTTAACGTAACAGTCAAAGTTAAGACTGGGGTTAATGTTTGGGATAGGGTTCTGATTCTCTGAGTATACAAGGAATTATTCAGAAAGGTATTCAAAAAGCAGATGAGAAGTTTACTGTTGATATCATCAGGTGTTGAGGAACAATTGTTTTTTGGACTGCTATATGTCACTAGCTGAGAGCAAACAGAGAGTTAGACGTAAGGCTAGGATCAGGGTTAGATAACAAATTTACTAGGAAAGATGAGCTAAGATCAGGCCTTCATTTGCTGGGATAAATTTGGATAAGTAGTATTAATTTTGTGGAGGGGAAGGACTACTTGCTTAGAGTTATCAATAAGAAGAGGGAGCTTAGCTTAAATATCAGTAAGGTGATATCTCAAACGTGCTGGAAACTGCATTTTGTGCAGGAGCTGGAAGATGAAAAGGGACTTAAAGTTTTACATATAGTTAGAGTCAGAGCTAAAGTTAGGCCTGAGCTTACAAGGGACAGCTGAGTTTAGTCCTATGTTTAGGTTGTTAATGGTTACAAGTCAGCAAAACAAAAGTAGTTTGACTCACATCCTTTTAGCAATTCCTATTATGCATGGCACCAACATAATCATAATTTTAAACCAAAAGAGACAGCCAGTCGTCCATGCCAAATGGAACATCTTTCAGGAAACAGTTTTGCACATGCAGTATACTCTGAAAAAAATAATATACGCCACTCCTTGCTGGGTGCAATGTGCTGGAAATATCACTATGCAGAAAATTTAGGCATCTGAAATGGATTTGCAAAATTATTTCCTAGAAACAGGCATAAAAAAAATTAGATGTCCTTTTGTCCCTAGCAAATTCTTTGGACTCAGGAGAGTACAATGGATCCTGTATATTGCATACAGTTTGTTTAGGGGACCTGTCCTTTCTGCTTGACTTCTCTTCAGTCTGTTCTGTTTTCTCACCAGTTTGCTTTTGCATTACTTTTAATGGCCTAAGAAAACTTACTGTGCTGTTTACGCACCAAACAGCACACCTGGTAAAAGTCTATAGCATATTCTCACAAATATAATAAAATAGGAAATTTGGGGAACTGAAATGTGATCTACAGCAGTACTCAAAGGTAGATTAAACCCTTTTAGCAATACCATAGTTTATAAAACCTAGGGGACAAGATAGCTCTCCAGCAAAGGGCTTTCCTCAGCCACAATAAAAGTAACTCAAATACTAGTATTTGTGCCATAACAAGGCACTCACCCCCATGATGATATTTTGCCTAGGTTGGGGTCCATGGCAAAGAATAGCAGGTCTGTTATTTATATGCTTTCCTATTTTGTTATTGACCTGTTTCTCACTTGTTTGGGCTATTACAGGTCTGCCACTGCAGACATGTGACAGGGATCGCATGCTAGGAACTGCCACCCACAACCCAGAACCACTCTCATTTCTGTTTTCTTGAAAAAGAGCCCTGTTCCTCTTTGTTTCTTTCCCTCTTTCATAGAAATTTGAGTATTTTTAAAATACAAGCACATTCCTTGATAAGTTGGCTGAAGAGTTTGCATGCAACTAGACATAAAGGCCAAGGATACCTGAATAATTTATACCAAACTAATGAGTTCACTAGATCAAAGGCTGCTTGAGGATACAAAAAAGAAAATGTAGAAGAGGTGCAGAATAGTTCTTTTAAAAATCTGTAATTCAAAACAAAGTGTAACCCCATGGATGCAGCCTTTATGAGAGATTATGACCTTTTTCCATTACTCACATGCAAAAAAGGTTAGGCTGGGTGTTATTTGGAGGTGTTCCCTGAGACGACCTCTGCTCTCACTGGTTAATATTCAGGGCACACATAACTGGAGACAATTCCAGTAAAGCATTTTCCATGCTCACTTAATATAAGGACAACAGCTGGAGAAAGATGGGTCAGTTCTGGGTGGGACCTTGTCAGAGTGCTAGAAATCTAAGACTGTGAGCTCACACAGCCAGACTGCTGCTGAATAAAAAATGGTGTCTGCATGCAACATTGCCCTTTCAAAAGGCTTGGATCTTTCTTCTCATCCCTGCGTGTCTGAAGCATCACTTATTGCTAAAGAAACTAGTTCTTGCTCACACGTTTAGATAGTTTTACTTTGCCTAACTGGAATCCATGAGTGTCTCTAGTTTGTGTTTTATGGGCCACTTCATGTCTTCTTTCAAAACAGTTTGTGCTGCAGCAAGTCAGCAGGACTGATCCAGAAGTCAGCTGGAGGGTGTTATGTTGCAGATTATACAGTTACCCGGGCAGACTGAGTGCTTTAATATGTCCTTAAACAATCTGTGATCAGGTGTTGTGAGGCAGCCATGTAAATGGAAGGCCATAGCCAGTCTTGTGGCTGCTATTCAGAGGCCACACAGATTAAACCATTTAGTTTTATTTGGACAGAACACTCAGAACACCTTTTCAATATTCACGCTGGGAGTAGTATGCATTTTATTGGAGAAAGCATTGCTTGACACAGCTGACAAAGTTTCCCTACAGCTCCTTGACCAGAATGCTTCAACATTCAGTGGTACAGGGAGAGATCTTCCTGCATCTTTGCAAGTGGCGCTACAAAAAGACGATGAACCAAAGGGTATGAAATGAGAATAAATTCCATTCAACATTGTGACAAGCCAACAGTCCACAGCATGGCCTGATTCTCTAGGGTCCACAGGGATTGCACAATGCAGAAAAGGAAAGCTTTCATGTTTTCTAAAACACTTTATGTCCTTTTTATTTCCTACTGGTGCCTGAACTGCCCTTATGGGTTTTCAAACCACTTCTGCTGAGTGCAAGCTATTAATCCAACTAGGGAATAGAAGCATTTCCGTGTGATTTACATAACCAACTAAAATGATCAGCTTCAGTTTCAACCATCGTTGTCAGATGCAGGCAATGTCAGAAAATGATATACAGAAAATGATGTATAGACAGAATATATGTATTTTTTCTCCTCACAAGTGTATCATCATGAATACCATGCTTCACTTACAAATCCCAATTCTTCAGGTGCCATAGAGGAAAAAAAACACATTATGGAATCAGTACATGGAGTGAAAACCAAGCCCCCAAACCTGCAGAAAATAAACAGAAGAATTGGAAAGACTGCCTAAAATCACATCTACTTGGGAGCATTCTATGGAAAGAAAAAATGGGCAGCGCCCATGAGCAAAGCATTCCCTCTGACTTACTTGCTAACCTTTGCTCATAGCTCCTACTGATGTCAGTGTAAGGTTACAACTAACTGGCTCTTTGAAAATCAAGCCTGTCATTTAGGTAGTCATAAATGCTATTTGAATTTATCATAATAGTTAGATGTCATAGCGAAGTATTGTTAGTAGCTGGGAGCACATCTGCATTGGGCTTACTAATTTGAAAAAGCCAAGAGTAAGCCCGTGCTGAGTAAGATGCATCGTTTCCGATTATACCATTGTTTTTCTTCGGAATTGTGTTCTTAGGTTGGTTTATGCTTTTTCTGATCTTAGCACTTGTTTAAAACAGTTTTCTTCACCTGAGGGCGCTCAAGGCCTAGCTCCGGAAAGGGAATGCGCTGCTTGGGTTAGCAAGCAGTACTGCTCAAAAGTACCACAAGACAAAAAGGAAAAAAAAGAAGAAAGGATCGCTACAGTGTAAATAATTATTTTTAGTTACACATATTAACGATGAAATCTTGGGTGCTAGAGGTGGAAAGAGACTATTTTCATACAGATCATAACAGATGACCATGTGCTGCTGTCTGCCTTGGACCAGAAGATGACCAGAAGCTCATCCAGGAGAAGAGTGTCATATCAGCTTCTCTGTGATCAATACCTCTTCCACACAGGTGAGCAGACAGATACGTGCCAGAGCTAGCCCACTGAGCTAAACAGGGCCCTGAAGATTTTGTTTGTATTTGCCCCCATCGGATGTGATCCTAGTTCCCCCCAATCAATGTATGTCCAAATTCATAGCTACTGTTCAGCTCATCTTAGTTCCAGAAGTTAATATATAATTCAGCAGCAGATCTGGTCCTCTCACAGACTTAAAGAGTTCACTTCATTCAGATTATCTTTCTCTTCCCTCTGGCTTCTCCTTTTCAAAGGGCTTTTAATGGCATTAATCTACACAGTATCTTTTTATTTTTTTAAAAAAAAAGATCTATAAGCAGAGCATCTACTTTCTGTCACTTCTTCACAAATGAATTGCCATTCAAGCTGTAAAGTACTAGCTAAACTCAAGAGGTAACAAAAGCAATGTTCCATTGATGTCATAAGCAAAGCCACTTTTCATAGCTAAATCACATATGACTAATATATTGGTCATGCTGATGCGCCGGGTGGTGGTTTAAATGTTTCTAATGACGTTATGTAACTATATATATGACTACTGCTTCACAATAATCCGGCAGTTCATTTGAAACATTTACAGTCTGTTTAAGCTAGAAGACTACTTCCCACCATGAGTTCAGGTATTTTAAACACCCCTGTCCTGGAATTTTTCAGCTGTAGCTTGATCTTGCTTACAATACTATATAAATGAGAATGCAAAAAGACAGGTTGTGTTAATTATTACACATGCAAAATCAGGATCTGAATGAAGTGCTGCTGTAAACTCTAGGTCCTTTCAATGTTGATTTCATTGCTAACATTTTTCTGCTACTGATCATAGCACTTTAGCCCTGCTTCCTAGGCTAAAGGCAGGCACATGTCCCAGATTACCCTCCCTCTACTAATTTATGCTAGTAAAAACCAGATGGCTCAAGTCCCCATGTAGTCAAGCACAAACACTGAGGTGAGCATGTGGAAGAGTAAGTCTCCCTCCTTAGTTGTGGGGCTTACTCAGTTGCCCACCCTACTGACTGTCTACAGAAAAGCAATTTGTCTTAAGAGGCTAGTTTCCCACCCACTAGCTATGAAACAATGAGCTCTGTGTGGTCACCTGAATTCCCAGGTTTCACTGAAGTGGACATGGAAAGCTGGCAGGAGATTATGAGCACAAAAACTGTCAAAACTGAGAAGCATGAAGACCCCTTCTAAATGTGCTTATATGCCCTTTGACAGGTGGGAGGGTTGTCTGCATTTTTTACTAAGCAAGGCATTTCCAGAATGTCTGTGATTATGGATGATGAAGAAAAAAACTGTAAGGGAAAGTGGCAAGAAAGGGGATGAGCTAAATCATCTGAAGATCCTGAACTGTCTTGGGTCTCCTGGGAAAAGTGAAATACTCAATGAACATGTCCTCCTGTACTGCACACAGGGAAATTAGGACAGCACTGTCAACAGTGGCTGTGTCTATGATACTGATCACAGTGGGGAACATAAGCAGAAGCACAATCTTGGCCCTATTACATGACATGGAAACTACACTGCAATAAATGAGGCCAGAGAGACAGCTACATTCCCTTAAACCTGCAAAATACTGGGCCCTGTCTACACTGAGTTCATCCAATCAACATTCCTTTTAACTCCAGTATTGATCGGTGACTTGTATCCACCCAGTAATTTTAAACCAATAGAGCTGTTTTCATTGACACTCATGTCAGCGTGCATGAAAAAAGACAAGATTTTCAGAAGAGTGTATATCTGATTTGCATACACGGTTATGGAGGCAGCACATGTAAATCATCAAAATTTACCATGACTGGCTGCTTGTGACACATCTGCTAACCAAATGGCATGGGAGTGCCAAACCTGAACCAAATGCCTGTTAGATCTCTTGCTTGGGGGAGAGAAGAAAGGCGTGGAAGAAATGAAAATGTTGCAAGTATGTACCCAAATTACACTGTGCTCCATGCCAGGCACTGTAGAAATATACAACAAAAACCAGATTGTGCTTCCAATTACAGATGTGTGTAATAAAAATTGTGATCCCTTATCAGTGTAATATGACTGCTTTCTTACAGTAAATGGCATAAACTCCTGCATGATAAACACTGCCTTGTTCTCAGTATACAATATGATATGTCTTTCCGTTTCTAAAAGTTTTAACAGTTCCCAGATAAGGAGATACTTGTTCTCATAATAACAGACAGACGACTTTTGGTGGTGCCTTGTATCTGCCTCTTTCAGACCACGTATATCTTTGATGTTTTATGTGTTATCTTTAAAGAAAATTTCAAATGCTTGCAATGGCGTCATATGCTTGTCATATTAAAATGCAGCACTGGGAATTTAGAAATCTATTTAGCATAGGCATAAGCTTAAGTAATATTTTACAATAGATAATAAAAAAGCAGAAGGAGTAAGAGATTAAAAAAAAATAGAAGCATTACTTCCTTTCTGCACCAGCTAATTTAAACAAAGCCAAAACACAACCACGACATTTGGAGACAAACAACTTCATTGCATTATGCCTTTCATATGGTCAATCAGATGGGAAAGACCTTGAGTAACCTGATTTTCACGTGCTCAGAAAGCATGGGTGCATTGCCATTGCTCTGTGAAGAGGCCACAAGCCAGGTCACAGTGTTAATCACTCAGAGAGCTGAGAGATCTGAGCAGAAAGAGATCCACAGCTACAGGAAAACAATCTGCACACTGGTTTCATAAGCAGTGAAATCCCCTGTAATTTTGTTGCATGCATTCAGAAGCTGAGAAAGCGGAAGTCTGGGGATCTCACTAGCATTCCCACAAATCTGCTTTGTCTCCTACGCCAATTGAAAGATCTAACGTTTTGCTAGCAATCCTGCTAACCTAGAACTACAACGAACATTACAGCTGGTCT
Source organism: Nyctibius grandis (assembly GCF_013368605.1). Taxonomy (NCBI): domain Eukaryota; kingdom Metazoa; phylum Chordata; class Aves; order Nyctibiiformes; family Nyctibiidae; genus Nyctibius; species Nyctibius grandis. The sequence goes on from NC_090676.1 coordinate 9,174,582, forward strand.
TGAGTTAATATGGACCCACTGCCACGTAATGTGAGTTTGCCTCAGCCCAGTACCACCATTTCTAGGCTCCGCTGGAATGCGGCACACACTGTAGTGCTGTTCAACCACAGAGAGAGAGCTCCAAGTGAGGCAGAATGGGAGAATGGTTTATGCCAAAGAATTTGTTGGCCAGGGCTGGTTTAGATCTGGCTCATATTTTGACTGAAACCTCAAAATTTGTTGATAACATGGCTTGGATGACATTGATTATGGCTTGTCCTTATATGTCAATGCCCAGCCTGTAAGATTATCTGTGTCAGCCGTTAGTGGCTTGGGTGTGTTTTCCATATGCCACAGCCTCACACTGATATGTCAGTCTACAAAGTATTTTACTCCAGATTAAGCAAGGAAACAGAGAACAAATACAGGTCTCTTATGTGACCCTTCCTCTAACACATACCTGTAATTTATGTGTAGAACAGCCTACAGCTTCTGTCAGTGGATGGCAAGTTCGTTCATTTAAAGATACAGAAAGCAGAAAATTGGATCAGAATCTCTTTGCTATTCTAGCGTTGTAACACATGTGAAAGTTTAGCACAATATACAAACATTAAATATGTCTCAGGCTTTTGCTTTCTGTGCCAATGTGAGATTGAGTCAACATGTCCTGGTAAGATTACTGTGGTAGCTGGAGGAAGGTACTTTTCTATGGTGAGAACTGGGCAGCCTGGCTCATTGGTTAGCTTTTTCTACAGTTGTTAAATCCAAGCATTTGTGAAGCAGGAATACAGCTTCCCAGACGATCAGATTGCCTTAAAAGGCACGAGATTTTATAGAATTTAAAACTGGTATGTTCTCTATTAGCCTTCTGATTGTAAGGATTCATGTTTTGAAGATGTTCTCTCCAATCTCAAAAGCTATGCATCCACTTGAAAATGAAAGAAATGCTCTCACAAATCATGGCTACTTTCCTAAAGCAGTAGTGGCATAGCCTTAATGACAGGATGTGTGAAGCTGAGCCTAGAAATTGCTTGTTTCTAAACAGAGTATCACTCAAAATAGCTCTGACTAGTGAGACTGACTTAGAACAATTTCATCCAGAGATCTCTGACAAAAGTGATCACATACTCTTTTTCCTCCACTCTTCTAACATCTCTGTACTTTGATGAGAAAACAGGAAACACATTTATTTTTTAAATGACCAGGACAGATAGGACAATGTTATGATTCCCATGGTTAACCTCTACGGACCTTCAGAACAAGCAGGACAGGGAATCAACACATCGATCTTCTTCACAAATGACTATTTATGATCCCAAAAAAGGGAAGAAATAATATGCAGACTTCAAGTTTATTAGCTACCAACCGGGTAATCAAACTGCTAGGAACAGCACTGTGAATATGGCAGATATATATTGGCACATCAATGTAGTGTGTCTATTTTACAGTCTTCTAAAGTAAAAGCAAAAATGTCAAAATGGGGCCATGGAGTTGGCCTGTCAAAGAAAGAATAGCCATCAACACGACAACGGTGGAAGAGACTAAGCTCTGCCCTTTACATGTGTAGGGGTGCTTTTGGTTGCTGGTTTGACGTGGGATTAGTGGGGCCCCTTTGCCCTCCTGATAAGTCTCCACCTGCTCGATATATCATAAAAAAAAAGTTACAGTCCACATTATATTTGAACAGTGCCTCACTGAGGGCTTCTTTCACCTGAGCACCAAATGCACCTGGGCTTTCCAGCACATGGTATAATATCTTAATGTCTTCCAGCCCACATAATGTCTTAATCTCCCAAGACACACAGTTCTCATGTCAAATTAGGCACAGTCAGCAAACAGCGCTCTCATTACACTGAAATGAGATTTTGCAACTAACTGCAGTGAAAGAATAATGGGTTTGGTATCATTCTCAGAACTATTTTCAAAATTTTAAAATTCTTTTCCTCAAAAAATTTTAAGATCACATTAGCTGATTTTTTGAGGGGAGAATGTGAGTTATTTGGCTAATTCAAAAGCAACATAGACCAGCTCAACATTACTACTGAATATAGCACTGTGCTGCATACAGAGTTTAATTGCATGTTGTGCATTCATGGTTGGAAGCATACAAGGGAAGAAAGCCTTTCAAATAGAACAGAAGGCAGATAAAAAGGGAAAGAATACATGTATCTGCATGTACATGTTTGCAAGTAAATTCAGTGCCAGTTACAAGAATTACTATTAAACTGATGTAAAGAGCTAATTGTAGCAAATATGGCTGCAGTGCAAGACATAAATCAAGAGCATACAATGCCTAACAGGTGGACACAGTTCACAGTTTGTATAAGCTACTTCCTTGGCAAGAAGCTTCTCTGGATTTCTGCCCGGGGGCCAGGTGCTCCTCACTGATTGACAGCGCTAACCTCACAGCACTTCCCCCACTGGCATATTGCTATGTATTTTGCGTTAGGAAGGAAACCTCACCCTAAAAAAAAGATGCAGAATGGACAAGAAAATTCTTGGGAAAACAGCACTGGTCTGTATAGTAGCTCAGTTCCCAGTCCAGCATTAGCAGAGATTCCTTGTAGATCTGCATTTCCCTTCTGCTGCCCATTTTTAATCATTTCCATAGGGACTGATTCTATTTATTCTGCTTGGCTTCTAGCTGTTTTCTCTGCTGTCCAGTAATGGACTTACTAGTGGATTTCCCAAGGGACTCCACATTTGATTCACTGTCTCAGCTCTCTAAATTTTTTCCAGTTCAGCACCGCATGCCCTAAAATCAATAAATCAAGATGGTAGAGTTCTCCCATTGCTAAGAGTATAATTGAGGTAACTGAAGGATTACTAAAACAAATTATTAAGTGGGTATTTACACGAGTATTCGGGTGGTATTAGCAAGACATTTCATCATGACGTTTATATACAATTCTCCCTCTCATTCCCACTGTTTTCTTCAAATCCAGACCTCAGACCTTCTATATCTTTCTGACCAACTTACTGCCAGCAGCCTCACACTGAACTTGCATTCCTACCCAGGGAAGCTCTGTCATTTGAGAAAAGGACACAAAGAATGTATCTAAACTGCACTGGGCAATGTCATGATATATAAAAAAATCATTTGACAAGAGAGGCAATATAGCTGTATTTACACAGTGCTGTGCCAGAGAAATTAGACCAGCTGTTTCTGTAATTAGCCCACATACAGCACTCCACTAATGCAACGATACTCTTCTACGTCCACAGTCAGGCCTCCGAAACTTACATCAGTATTTCCGCACAGTGCCGATATTTTACCTTGTACCTTAATATTTTACCTTGAAGTAATTTACAAAGGATAACAGCCATATATGGATTATGTGAGATTTATACAATTCTAAGTCAATAAAAATTAAATTCTTCTTTCCTTATAAAGCCAATGGGACTGATCAGATTTTCAGCCTTCTTTCTCACAAGAGAACTTGGGCTTTCTTCTAAAAAAATCTGAAAAACTTACTTGCACTTTGGCTAAACCCAAAATCTGCAGGTTTGATATTTTTCTCATTTCAAAGGATCAACAACATGTCCAAAGAAAGCAGACACTTATCCCACAGAATAATTTTGTTAAAATCCCACATTTCAATCAAAAACAAATTAGAAAGACTTTTTTTTTCAGTAGCCCTGGCAGAAGGAGCTCCTTACTCAAATCAGTAGTGGTCTGGTACCTATTGGGTAGAATACAAGACTCACATGACTTAGTACTGTAGACCACATCTTCAGGTGTGCTATACAGAAGCAGATAAAGATACTTTGATTCTGAACTGCAGTCTCTGTTCATTGTCATAATAACAAATAATATGTAACAATAATAGCATCTGTTAGGAACATAACAGTGTTTAGACAACCAGAAATACAAGAGAATCTGAAGATCAGATTTTAAATCTAAGTGTTCACATATCCAAATATTATTACCTTCATGGCCTATTTTACTGAACGCCCACTTCTCCCACTGACTGACATCAGTGTGTGCTTCTGGTGGGTAGCAGCCCTAAAAACAGTCATTTTAAGAAGTTTAACATGCTCAGGCTTGAAAATTTGAGACTATTTTCCTTTTATAGTCTTTAGAACCGTGTTTAGGCCAGAAAAGCCTACAATTACCTATATATATATAAACATTAGAAACAACTTGTCTTTAAAAAAAAGAAGTGTATTTATTTTTAAAAAATAGCAGCCAGAGTGAGAGAGCAGATGGGAAAAATATTTTTGCCAATCAATCACTGCTTTTGACTGCAGAGTGAGAAGTCTAATTGAGTGGAAAGATGCAAATGAAATTGAGTAGCTCCCACACCCTGAAGTGCCTGAGCGGTGGAAGACCCAGGGCTGGATAATTACTCACTTGCAATTTTTCCTGTCTGAGAGGTGATAATAAGACTTTATTTGCCATGCAAGCAAGTGCTAGTTAGACTTGCATGTATCTGAATGCCACAGGACTGACTTGTTACACATTCTATCTTGTACACAGAAAAGCTTGTTTTGCATTGTATTTTGCTTTTCACATAGGTAATAGTGTAACTATTCAGATTTTGTTGACAGAAACCTTGTATTCAGTAAAAATGAAGGAAACAGAATACTAAGCTACAAAGATCCTGGTTTACAATATAAGAAAATTCTGTCAGAATTTCTGAAACCGAAAGGAGTTGAACGATGTTTGCAGATTTATAGGGTTCTAGCAATTGCTCTGCACCTCTGACACACATGCCTGTGTATCAGCCTTGATTTTGCTTACTAGTGGAACGACTTCAGTCTCAAGGAGAGCTATTAGTAGCACCAGGAATTAAATTGATAAATGACCTTTTCTCTGACCTTTCATCTGATCTTTATGTCTCATCATTTCTTGTAAGAAGCTCAGAAAGTCATCAAGAAATGTCCCTGGCTTTTACCATACAGTACAGATTTTATTCATGCATGTGCAGAACTCTTCATGTTTTTCACAAAGCCAGTTCAAGACAGTTCCTTGGCTCCTTGATTCAGATTTAAGAAGACTTGTGTCCTTTCCTCTCAGCAGGAAAGGCTTTCTCTCTCTGCTCATTACTGTATTCATTTATTCTCCGTTTGCTGTTAGATATTCTTTAGAGAAATCTTCATTTAGACAAAAGGAGCTTTGTTCTGGTTTAACCTCTTCTATCTTCTGCCTACTGGGCCAGAATTAACATGTGTAACCCCACAGGTCTAGTGAGCTCTCCAGTCACCCTTATTTTATTTAAGCTTCATTTTCTTTATCCTTTCAGTGTTTCCCAAATACTTTATGAAACTAAATATTATTGGAACAAAAGAAACCTATTGACAAAACTGAAGTGTGTGTGTGTATGGAGAAATTGGGGGTATGGGACTGATTCTTTCTCTCTCCATCTGGACTGGTTCAGTTTATAAAGTTCAGTTTATGCTGTTGTCACTGGAAACTTTTCCACAATCTTCTTGAATGTCTCTGTCTCATCATTACGTTGGCTCTTTTGGCCTTCTTTTTAAAACTGGTATTTTAGTGCTCTAGCTTCCCCTTGTATCTTTGTACTTCGTTACTTAAATCCCAGCTACCATTTTAAGGAAACTTCCCATACAAAAATTTAGTTGCAGTTGTTGTACTGACATAGAAGAAAGAAGCTGTTAACTGTCCTGGTCTGGTGTTATTAGGAAGCATGCTCAATTTGAAACTGAAATGGTTCTGTAATTTGTTCAGCCATTAGAGTGGAGAATAATTTCCATATCAGAGGTCATTCAAATGAAATGTGGAGACTCAGATTTACTGAAACCACCTCCCTCCTCTCTTATGCACATGGGTATTGTCAATTAATTGTCAGCCTATTTGTATGATTACCTTACACTAGCTTTGTTTGTTGCCATGACCTGGAGCATACCAAACAGAAATCTAGCCAAAGCCTAAACTTCACATACAAAACACTGACTTCTACCCCTTTAGAGAAGCACAGGAAAGATGGGGCTCTGGAGGGATTTTGGTGGTTGAACAATGAAAATACAGCTCTAGTGCAAGCCATGCCCAAAGCATCAGCCATTCAAAGAGAAAGCTTTGTCTGCACACTTCTAAAGAGGTGTTTCCTCTCCTTATGCTTGGGAGAAAGCAAACGTAAAAGGCATTTTGCTTTCTTCCCCAGGGACTGGCAGAGCTCGGGGCTGCTGTCTGAAGTCTACAAGGACTTCCAGAAAACTCTGAACTGTGGAGGTTCATTTCAGGGCTTGGGACTATTTATGTAATAAATCACCATGGAGATCAGCAATGGGTGTAAAGGTGTAAAATCAGCTGCACAATCTAGTTCAAGTCAACATCCTCAGAAAGGGAAAGAAAATCCGGCTTAGCATTTTGTACTTTACAGTCACTTAACACCAGGGTGCACCTACGAGCTATAAAATCCAAACATCTTGCATGCTTAAGACAAACACCTTAGACTTTGGTAAGTACTTTTTGTTTAAGTAAAGCATTCTGTAGCATGTTAGCTACATTCAGTTCAAATTAATGTGTTTTTTTTTCCTGAAAAGCAATTCCAGCATAGCATTGAGTCTACATGGTGATATTTTTCTGCAGTTTTGAAAAAGAAAGAGTATTTTTTTACTTCTACTCCAGTCAAGCATTCTGAACAAAACTTCACATTTTTTGCCTCTGAACTTAGACTAGGAAGTTTTGGCCAAAATGATGATTTCTCAAAAGTACTGAGCTTCTGAAAGCAAAGGGGACATAACTGACATATTTGCTCTCATTAATGCAATTTGGTTGTTAAGAAAAGCTGCAAGAAAAACAGATCTGCCCTACTTCCTTCCATCTTCAGTCTAAGACCTTCTGCATGCTGTGGTCTGGTCCATTAGTGTTTACACCAAGTTCCATCTTCTGTGGCAAAGCATATAGGCCTCCTCTTAACTTTAACCTGCTATCACTGGCTTCCTGTTATGACTTGTACAGCATTTACACTGCAATTCAAATGAAAGTGTTCTGTGATTTCATGAGTGATACTGTCAGTTTAATGGCATTTTTATTGCTACACCTACTTTTAATGGTGCTGCACAAAATCAGCAAGAGGAAAAAAAAAAGCCCCTTTGACAATACCAATAAGGAAAAAAAAAAGTGCAATTGCCATTCTCTAGTGGGACTGCTGTAGTGAATTAGCATTCTGTTAGAGCTGGGTGATCATTTCCCAGAATGTCTTTCTGCTCCTACACTGTGAGCTCACAGCCCATGCACTGACCTTATATAAGTGGCCATAATTCCGTGGACTACATCCAGCATTGATGCACCAGCAGTGTAAGGCTATAGTTTCACAAATGGCTTTAAACTGATCTGCATGTGAGTTACTGCGGAAGGAGGCAGTCCCATCCTTCTCCCCGCCCTGCCCTTACCACAAGACCTTACGCCTGCTCTCATGCCAGCAGTAGCTCTTGGGGGTTGCACACTGAGCCAGTCAGGGAACAAATCTGACTAAAAAAGGACCTTTTGTTTGTTTGCCTTCCGGTTAATTTTCAGCTGGATCAGCTGATCTGTTTGTGATCCCGTTCACCACAGTGTCTCAAAGGAGGTGGTGAAAACATGCAGCAATGTTTTCACCAAGGCGAAAAAGGATAGCTTACACTTACATTGACTCAAGTCCAACCATAAAACCACAGTCTAAGCTACATACAGGACTACATTTTTCCCAATTACATGAATTCAGCCCTATGGATATAAAATACGTGCACTACAATAGCCATGGAGAGAGTTTTACCCTGAATACAAGATGGCCAGGGAAAGTGTAAATGGCAAAGTTATGTATTATGACAAAGCTACCTATTTTGTGCTAATGTGATATCTAACTGGTTCAGCTCACCCTTAGTGCAAGATCTTTAGTTTATCAAATGCAGACTTCCCTTACTCTTAGTATTTAGCAGAGAAGAGTTCACATATCATCTCACAATGCATATTAAGTTACTGATGTCTCCCAGTATTAAGAAAAAAAAGAAATTTTCTATCTGACCAAAATTGCAGGTCCAGACAATAAAACCCAGAAATTAACATCTCTGTTCAAACACATTTGGAGCACTGAGTGTCAAAGAAGCAGCTGATGCAGCATCACGTTATATGATGTCTTGTTCCTTTCCCTTACACCAGCACAGGGAGTAGGCCTCAACTGAGTCCATCACTTAAGCGTGATCCAAACTTAAGCATGTGAATGATCCATCGAACTTCTTAAGCATATGCTGCAGTTGAAAGCCAGCAGATGACAGATTGCTGAACTATTGCCAGTCCCTAGCCCCCAAAATCAAGATCTACATCTTCAAAACCACTGAGGCGCATGGGAGAAAGCAGAGAATAGAACTGGAGAAAAGAAGAGCAGATGGATGGATGCCTCCTGCATAGCATGTATTCCGTAAAACATTTTTTCTCTGATCTTCAAATCTCTGTTCCATGAGGGAGACTCTTCTGGCTGTAGTTATGAAAACCACACGCGTTTAGAAGTGGCTGCATAATTCTAGTCTCCACTTCTTCATTACGTTTTTTATACACATTGGTTGTGCTGACACAAAGGTAGGCGGCTTTTCCTGTAAGATGTACTGATGGTTGAAAATAATATGCATGCAGTTAGAAAGAAGCAATTTATAAACAAAACCAAGCACCATCATTCATGTTATTTTTTCTTCATGTACTTATAGAGAAAAAAGTGCAAAAAGTTACTTTTGCTTGGTTGTGTTAGCTGAGGGCAAATACTTATTTGCAATAAAATCCACAAAACTTCCATCAGCCTCTCTTAGTACTCCCCCAAAACAATAAATTTCATAAGAATGTAATTTGTCAGCAAAAAATGTAAGGAATTGCAAACTTGTAAATGGTCTCATATGGGAAAAAAATCACTTGGAACAACCCCAGTTTAACTGACTATTTCACCAAAATCTGACAAACTTCCAATGTGCAAAATAAAAATATAATTGCAAAAAAAAAAAAAAAGTATTTGCAAAATAAAAAAATCATCCTGCTTCAAGCATACTGAAGTTTGATGCATCTTCTTTTCCCTACCCCTAGTTCTGGTGCTTTAGATAGAAGTACCTAAGCCTGCTGTCAAGACAATGTTTCTCTGTTGTTGACTTTGTTGGGTAAAGAGCATATCATTATATGTCAGGAATAATAGAAATGCTTTCTGCACATTGCTTAAAAAGAAAACGGCTTAAAAATACCCTGAACTGAGCAAGATTGTTTGATTAATTAAACTAAAAATCTTCTCTCGGTTCAAGTGCCCAATGAGAACCCTTAATTACATAATCAAAAATTATGTCAGGAAAGAGCATCATGAAAATCTAATTATGCACTTTTTAGTATGTGATTAGTTTTAAGTAGGTGGGTATGATTGAGGAAGAGCAAAAGAGGAGAAATATGATAAAAGAGGTGAATCAGGCAGTGGAAAGAAAAGAGGTATCAGAAAAGTGAATAATAACAAATACAACCTCCTCCCAGAGTGTCTTCAAAAATTGGATGTCTTGACTTGATTATAGAATGTATGAAATGAGGCATGCTGCTTCCTCAATTATATGCATCTAAGTTTTGACACAAAGCTCACTGAGGCCTATGAAAAGGAAATAGGCTGCGTTTCTAATTAGTTAGCGAGTCCAGTACCAGGAATATGTTCAAAAAGTTTTGTCTATCTCACCTGACCTTATGATAGAAACAACTGTCCATTCTCATTGTGCTGTCCCTCTGCTAAGTGAAACTGTTATATAACATTTTACACAATGTTGTGTGCCAGTCCCATGGGACAGTTTATAGTATTTCCCTCTTTCTTCTCAAATCCTGAGTCCTTTTTGTCATAAAGTTGTGTTAACCTTCAGTTTTCTCTGGGATATTAGAGTTATCAAATAAGTAGGTACATGGGGATGCCAAGGAGAAGCACAAGCTTCAGGCACTGCTGTCTCATCGCACTCCCAGATGGCCTGAACAACACCATGGTTAAAAGCTGAGTTGCTGACTGGAAACTTGTGTGACATTATGGGGGCCCCTTTGAGTGGGCTCTGTAAGTCAAAGCCAGGAACAGTGAATTCCCAAATTCCAGTTTTGAACATATTGACACTGTGTTCTTGGGTAGCCACTTCAGCTGCCTGTATCTCAGTTTCTCCATTTTCAAATGGACATAATAATACTTACCTCCTTCTGCCACACACCGTGAGTCTAATTAAGTGCTTTCAGAGTTTAACTGAATGTGTGTACAATATTATCCTCTAATCAAAAAGAATTCCACCCAACCCTGCCTAGCAATTCTGTTTCTTTGTTCTCCATGCTCACTCTAAGCCTCTATATTTGTTCCAAGTCACTCTGCAGTCAAGTTACCTGAGCGTTTTTATTCTAAAATAATTTTTATGCTGATGTTAAAAAAGGAAATGCAAATGTTCCACTGGCAGTCTAGGTTTCTGGAGAGCGAGAACCTGAAAAATTATTTCTGCAAAGCTCACTGCAAACTACCTCTATATATCTTGCTTGAAGATAAATCATTTGTAGAAATCAAAGGGATTAATTCTTGACTAGAATAAATCAGCAGTGGCTTTAGTGAAGTCAGTAAGCTGCAATGAATTATATAGGGGTAGGTGAAAGGTGATTCATGTCCACTACACACAGGCCAGAATCTGATTTCAATTACACTGATGGAAATCTCTATTAACTATATTATTTTGACTGAAGTTTCTAGAATTACTCTGCATATCTACAGATACAACAATGGGTTTTAAATTAGCTACTGACATTCAATAAACAGTTCCTGGAGTAAGGGTTTATTCTCTGCCCAGCAGCAGCCATAAAAGCAAGCAGCATTTTAGAACCTATATGTAAACTGCACACAGAACATCATGGTACCACTGAACAAATCCCTGACACACATACGTCTTTAATGTATTGCAGAAATCCATTACTACCATCTCTAAAAGGACATAGTAGAAGTGCTAGAGGTACAGAGAAGGGCAATAAAGATGGTCAGCCATGTAAAATGGCTTCAATATGAGGCGAGTCTAATAGATTAAGGCATTTTAATTTAATGTGGAGACTACTGAGGGGAAATATAATAAAGGTCTGCAATATCTTAAATAGTGAGTAAAGCAGGGACAGTGATTAAGCTCTATTTCTTGCAACACTGAAGTTAAGGTGCAACCAAGTAAATTATCAGGTCTGAAGTAAAAGGAAATACTTTTTTCATAAAGTACATCATTAAATGTGGAACCAATTGTTAAAGGATCTCGGAAAAGCCAAAAGTTTAAATGTGTGCAAAAGGCTTTAGGAGCGTTCATTGGGAAATAGGCCCATTGGTGACTATTAAAAGCAATGGTCCAGATACCACCTTTAGCTCAGAAAATCCTTAAACTACCTCGAACCAGGTATGTCATACACAGGGCTTGAGTGCCAAAATTGTTTTGGGGAATCACATTTCAACTAACCTATTGATTTCCCATGAGTCCTTGGGCATTTCTATACTGCTCAGTGAAATGGACTGTGGATTAGTAAATGCTGAACTGAGATGGTAAATTTAGGGTGCCCCATGGACATCACGTACCAGATCTGGAAACAGTATAACTGTGATCACGTGAGCAATAGCTCTGTGATGCCTGCCTTTCTGCAGCACTTACTAGCTCATACGCAGCTTTAAGCTTCACACACAAAGCTCGCTCCCAGCTTTAAGCTTCTCTTAAAGTTAGCTTGCCAGACATGGACTGTTCAAGACCCATATTCATGAAGAGCTCTAGACAAACCACTTTGTACACTAACGTACAAGAGCCTGTAATTCAGCACCTCTTTTAACACAACAACAAGAGCATATACACAAAGACCCAGTGGAGATCAATACAGGAAAGTAATGTTCAGATACCTTGCTTCTCAGATGCACGGTGTACCCAACACTCTATCTTCCACATGCTTTTTACCACAGAGAGGTTCAATAAACTGTGAAATCGTGGTGTACTAAATTCCACTGAAAAGCTATATAAACATTTTCATAAATCAAAGCATGTGGTTGGAGTTTATTTAGCACCACAAAAAAATAAATAAATATATGGGATTGGTTCATATAAATCATATGTACAATGTGTGCACAGACAAAGGGTCATGCAGAATGTGTAATGCACCCCAACATCTGCCTTTGTCATCAAGTCACTTTGAAACTAAGCATGTGTGGCAATTTTTTGATAAGCCAGAAACAGGGATTTGATTCAAAATTCCCTAAAGTTAGCAGAAAGAACACCTGTTAACTTCAGCAAACTTCAGAATGGCATGCTTCTGGGAAGCCTGATGAATAGATATTCCTTTCAGAAAGGAATAACTGGTTAAAGGAGAATAAAAAAAAACAGTGGGGAAGAGGCAGGTGGGTAGTTTATCAGATCTTCCTTGCTGAGACTAAAGGGTATATCAGTATGAAGTAACAAATTCTGCAATCAGTCTGGATTTCTAAATCTTATTCTACAGCAAATAGGGTCTCAATCACATCCCACACAACTTTCTGGGAGCTTTCCTAGAGCCTTCAGCAGGCCTATATTGAATAATGTTTTCTCCTACAAGAGTGGATACACCTAGTGTGCAGCCAAACACGTAATTGATTATTATTTTCTTTGCTATTGTGATACCATGTAGAGACCTTACCACCTTGGTGCTACTGTGGTATACAATGTACAAATATAACAGCTCCAAACAACTTACAAGCACATGTAAATTAATTACATCTTCACAAAAGACAGTGAATTTCATGGTAATTGATATCAGTCTCCTGATAATTGACTCCCTGACTGTTTTACAAAGTAGCAGCATTTTTTGAAGTACTCACTTGAAAAAAATATTGGCAGTAAAGATTCTCTTCAAAACTGAATAGTAGTGGTAAACTACATCCTTTTCAAAAATATAAAAAATGAAAAAGAAGCAAAAAGAAAATGAGGTAGAAGGATCATATATTCAGTTGAAGCTTCGTTCAATTAACACACAATATCCCTTTAAAAATAAAAGAACTTGCTAGCTAATTACAGATTTTGTCTTTAAAATGAAAAGACTTGTTAGCAACTAATAAAATATCCATTCTGAAGTAAGGATTATGTATATGTCTGAGATAATTTCGAAGAAAATAAACAGTAATTGAAAAAACCCCACACTTCATCAAAATGAATTTTCTTACAGCTAAAAGAAAAACATTTCTAAAAAGAGTGAAAAATCTCCCTTTAATTTTAATGTAAACTTTTCTTAACATTTTAATCTTTCCAGTCACACGTAACATACTTTTAAACATCCTTAGATAGTAATGCTTGTAATGCTGACAATAAAGCTAGAAAAGTATTTTGAAGCAATGTAGCGCGTACAAAATGTCAACAAAAAGGCACGCACACCACAGTAGCTCAGGCGCTGCTCAGACAGCATCCTATTGATTCTGTGATGGTCTCCTGTCTCAGCATTTGCTACGGAAATGAAATTATTGTAAGACTTTTGAGGCAAACACAGGAGGCAGAGTTAACAAATTAACTTTAAAACTAACAACTTTCTCATTTAGCCACAGGGTGGGGGCGTAGCTTTGGGGATGCTCATTTTTCCTAACAATGTATTCTTATTTTAAACCGTTAGGATCTTTCAGAAGAGAGTTTTGCCACTTGCCTCAAACAGGAAAAACTTTTGATTATTTTTAAAAAGACATCAACTGGAAACACACTAACTAAATAAATGATAATGCTGTAGTGACTTTCAGAAGAAAACAAGAAGTTAAACATAATCAACTTGAAAGAATATCAGTGAATTTACACACTAATCTGACCTTCTGAAGACTTTGCTTCCCTGTCCTTGTCTCAGGCCTGTGCTGCAGTGCTCTTCCATCTCCCATAGCGCTCGTCAATACAGCTCAGATCTGCATAAAACCCAGAATTATCCCTTGCTATTCCCTTCCCCTCAGTGCTTTTCCCTCAGACCTCCTACATTTAGGGAGACAAGAGCCTTCCCACATTTTTCTTCCCATTTTGAGCAATCGTGTTGCAGACTGACTTAGAGTGAAGGAAATGTTTCTCATTGATGAGTTTGCAGAAAGTGGTACTACAATGTTATCATGAGAGTCATGTTTGTGAAGGTGCACGTTGTGCACCTTGACCCAAGGCTACATCATAAGGAGACGTGGCAAAGTAATGTATTATTGTTACTTGATAAAGGCAATTTCCACACCTAGGACTGAAAGCATCTTAGATATTTTCTTTGTACTGCAGACCTGCAGCCTGCTGCAACTGTATCGTGACCGAAGCACTGTTTTTTCATTTAATGTAATATGATATCCATGAAGCCTAAATCAGACTTTAAGATGACAATTGTGTATGTTAAACTGCCATCATTTCCCCTGAATAGAAAACTTAATGACTAGAATAAAGGTCGAGACAGAAGAGAGTCACTGCTGAGGTAAAATACCCAAAGAGGTATTTTGTTTTAGCCTGAGGAAGATGATGATTTATTACATTATTTGTGTTAGTGTTTAAGGCAGTAGATTCAATAAGTGTCTCTATCCTTGTGCCACTTAAAAGTTCACATTATTAACATTTAAAACTTTTTTTTTCTCAATTCAAAATACATAAATATGTATTTGTAGTTTGACAAAAGCCTGGCAGCTTTCTTATGATGTAATGAAGATGTTTGGGAGAATCTCCACTGGTATGAATCAAGTTAGTTTTTTGGAAGTCAGTGCGAGCAGCACCGACTTGTAGGACTTGGTCTATTTTTGTGTGCAATTTACCCCATTCACCCCCACACTTATGCCTTGCACTCACTTTGCACGAGCAGTTACAACCAATTTAAAAACATATTTTTGATTCACCGCAATGAAACACTTACGCTTGTCATATGTATTCTCTGTTGACATAGAAGCCTGTGAAAGCTTATTTCTGTGTATTTGTGTACGTTCTGGTGTGTGTATTCCTGTATGTACTTCTGTGTAGGAGTTGTGTTGGTGTGTCCACCCCTCAGCACTGCGCAGGGGCGGAGGGTCCGTGGATTTGGGTGCAATTCTCTGTACGTGCAGGTAGCCATGGTGTGTTTCTCTCCCTGTGCTGTTAGTGTGGTGTGGGGTGTGCGAGGTGTGTGTGTGAGCCCAGTGTCTGGGTGTGCTGTGTGAGTGCGGCGGTGGGGCGTGCAAGTGCATGGCGTGTGGAGTGTGAGGGAATGGGGGATGTGAGTGCAGGGTGCGTGGGGTGTGTGTGAGTGCGGGGTGTGAGGGGTGCGTGTGGTGGGGGGCGATGAAGGAGAGCGGGCAGCTGGTGTGTGTGTGTGGAGTGAGGAACTGCAGGTGTGTGGTGTGAGGGAGCGCGGGCCGTGAGGGAGCGCAGGCGTGTGGTGTGAGGGAGCGCGGGCCGTAAGGGAGCGCGGCTGTGTGGTGTGAGGGAGCGCGAGCTGTGTGGTGTGAGGGAGTGCTGGTGTGTGGTGTGAGGGAGCGCGGGTGTGTGGTGCGAGGGAGTGCGGGTGTGAGGGAGTGCGGGTGTGAGGGAGTGCGGGTGTGAGGGAGTGCGGGTGTGAGGGGAGTGTGTGCGCGCAGGGTGAGGAGATGAGGGGGTGCGGGTGTGAGGTGTGCGTGTGACGGAGTGTGAGGGGGTTTGAGGAGGCTGAGGCCGCCCGCCCGCGCTCTCGTCTCGCCGCCCCGCCAAGCCGCTGCCCTCCGCTGGCCCGGCCAGGCCTCTGGGGCCGGGCTCCGCCGCCTTCGCCCTCCCCGCTCCGCCCTCCCTGCCCGCCTCTCGCTCCCCCCGCCTCCCTCCCCGCCTCCGGGGCTTCCCTTCTCTCTTCATTCAGTGCTGCTTCAGCGCGGAGCGCTTGTCGTGCTGCTACCCCGGCATGTCCCGCAGCCGGGCTCCGCTCAGCGACCGGCCCCTGTAGCGCCTCCACCCGCGGGCGAGGCAGGGCCGAGGGGGCGGCAGAGGGTGCCGTTGCTCAGCCGCACCGGGCACCGCGCGGCCATGGGGGGCTCCTGAGGCGGCCAAGGAGAGCGGCGGGGAAGCGGAACGCCTCGCCCCGCGGCCCGCCACCATGGAGGAGCCGTCGCCGCCACCCGTTGCCCCCAGCGCCGCGGAGCCCGCCGGCTGCCCCAAGGACACCGACCGCCAGCTGCGCCTCCGCCTCTGCGTCCTCAACGAAATCCTCAGCACGGAGCGGGACTACGTGGGGACCCTCCACTTCCTGCAGTCGGTGAGCGGCGCGGCGGGGCGCGGGCGGGGGAAGCCCCCTCAGGGGCACCGGGGGCGCTAGGCGGGCGGCCCGGCCCGGAGCGGAGCGGCTCCTCCCCGGGCGGGCCGGGGGTGCGAGCGCGTCCCGGCGGGGCGGCAGCGCTGGGCACAACTTGCGGGAAGTGCCTGGGGCCAGGCCCGCTCCGCCGAGGGGGAGTTTCTTCTGCTCGAGAGGCTGAGGCGGGGGATGTGCGAGGGGCCGGCGTGGGTCCGCCGTGGGCAGAGCGGGACCGTCAGCAACCGCCTTCTCTCCTCCGGTGAGGAAAAGCCCTGGGGCCGGAGCGATGGAGGGGCCGGAGCGATGGAGGGGCCGGCTCTCGCAGCATCCTGGCGGTGCCCTGGCCGCTGGGCCGGGGGAAGCACGCTGCCTCGCTGGGGTGACGGGACTGATCCAGAAATGAATCTGCTTTTCAGAATGCCTCATCCCTTTTGTTGTTGTTGTTTATAAGTTGCTGTTACACCCACTTGGAAACTCTGTGCTTACTGCCTGTTATTTATAAATAAATATTACTTTTTTTTTTTTTTAATGGTAAACATAAATATATGATTGGGCCAGGTGTGTCTGTGCATGTGGAGACAATTATACCCACCCTCTGAAATTATTCACGGACTAGTTCAGAAGTAAAACTCCATCTGGGTATTTCCTTTTTCCTATATGGGCTCTAGATGTGGAATTCATCAGCATACCATCACACTCCTGCAAATAACTAGAAGAGCCTGCAGTAAAAGTTACTAGATAACAGATATGCAATAAAAAAAGAAGAATAAACTATTTGATCACACAGAGATCAAGAATCAAAGCAAGGGAAGTCTCTGCAGAGATTTCTAAAAGATTGGACAGGGCAGAAATTCTTTCTGGTGTGTTGCTAGATAAGTACTAAACCCTGATTTCATCTAAATGGTCTTAGACCCTGGACCCTTTTTCACTTGTCTTTCTGGCAAGGTTTTTGTTTGTTTGTTTTTTAAAATCAGTTTGTCTTCACTGTTTTTCAGAGTCACCCAAGTGGCAAACTGTCTAGCATAAAAGATAAATGAAAAGGATGTGGTTGCTTTATGAACTAGTCTCTACTTAAATCCTCCTTTTCTCTCTCAAATAGTTGAACTCAGAGTCCTTAATTTCAGAAAGCTTCCGACTGAAGTGCTGGTTAGCTTCCTTTAGAACTGGGATTCTGTCTCAGTGTGAGGAGATTCTTAAAAAAGCTGCAAGTTGCAGAAGTGCCCCACCCTAAAGACAAAACAAAACAAAAACCCTCAGAAAACTCCTCTGTCCTAAGTACTGAATTTGAGATTTTGTCAGCTGCAGGCTGGAATGCAGATTCAAGCTGCATGTATTTTTAGCTTCAGTGCTTCCAGCTAAATGCATTCCCAGTGTTAACTAATGGGACTTTCATATATTAAAAGACAAAACAAATCTTTTATTTGTTTATATTCATTAACTTGGCAGTTTTCATGAGGAATATGCCTTAGGTAATGGCAGGAGAAGATACTGACAGAGTACACTTGGCTGTGGTCTCAGGATGGCACTGCAGACAGTCAGAGCCCTTCACAGTCACTTTGTTACTAGCTACTAGGTGTAGATTTGCTGGAGTATTATCTTGGTGGGTTGATTCCGATAGTGCAGCTTTACCCCATTATGGAGTTTGTGTTTTGGCAATTATGTTTGAAAAAGCACTGGGGGCTAGAATCTTTCCTATCTCTAGACCTTGGTTTAGAACAGCATTCACATACAGGCTTAACTTTAAGCATGTGTTGAATGTTCATGTGCTGTCCTAAATAATGACAGTTTCTTCAGTCATTGACCTAGTTCTCATGGGCTGAATCTCTATACAGCTGCATTCAGATAGCTGAATGGTGTCAGTGCCAAGGAAAGGAGAATGAGGAGCTATTGCAGTATATGAGGGTAAAAACAGCAGTAGTGGGATGAAATTTTTAAAAATAAAAGTTGGAGTGAGAAATATTTTCTGCATAAATTTGGTGGATGGCCATAAGTTAATACCTTCTAACAAGATACCACAAAAAGAAAGAATTCTGCCCTGCCTCCCACATTGGACAGCTGACATGACATGCAAAGATAATATCATCTACATAGTCACTGGAATTACAGGCAGTTATAGGGTAAAAGTTTTGCCTTATGACACTAATAAAAGTAATGCTGTAGCACTGGGACCCTGTATTCTCAAATCTACGTGGGCCTCACAAATGAAGTCCACTTTACTCCCATTAGGTTGTTTTTCTGAGTGCTCTGACGTTACTGCATAGGAACTGCTGCTCCTGCCCCATGGGTCTCTTTCTTACCATCTCATGTTCTGTGTGAGTGGCACTTACCCAGTGCAAAATAAATGTAAACTATTACACTTTCTGAGGTAATGCAGCTAGTTAACACTCCGACGTGTTTGGGTGATGTTAGGTGTTTGTGGGTTGGTTGTTTTTTGTTTGTTTGTTTGTTTGGGGTTTTTTACAGTGTGAATTGTACTGAAATTGATTATACTTCCATATGCTGCAGAAACAATTTTGGCTGTAGTGGAGAAAAGACTGCTGTTCCTCTGTGCAGGACAGCTGCAGTTCCTAGATCTTATGGAAACTTGTTCCTGTCAAACATGAGATGAGAGATATGTGGGGTACAGGTTCCTTTGCTTAAGAAACTTTAATAGCTTTGATAAATAAAGGAAGGCTAAATCTCATATCTTTCTATGGTCAGAAGGAGTTTTCCCTAAGTAGGATGGGACAGTTGTGCTTTAGAAAAAGGTTAGGTGAGGGAATTTGTGCTCTTTGTTAAATATTTGCTATTGAAGCCCTAGTCCTCATTAAGTATTCTCAATAAACAGTGTTTTAAAAAGCAAACAACTAAATTCTATGGGTTTAGTCACAGCACTGACGTTGCTTGCTAGCAGCAGCTTCCTGTGTTCCCTGGTAATGTAAAAGAATCTCTTAAGTATTTAATACTATGGATTTGCAAATAAATCAAAGTACCTTTGATTTATTAAGAGTATTTTCGTCCTTTTTAGAAGACTAATATGCAACCATGTTAAAGGAAAGGTTTCCTTTTTCTTTTCTTTTTTGTATGCTTAGAAACCTTTTTGCGCTAAGCTGCAAGGAAAGTAGGTTTGCTATAAACATAAGGACTCATTCCTTATTTGCTTTGCCTAAAAGATTGTGGTCCTTATTTTGCTTCTATAGATTAATACAGTGGGTATCATTAAAGTTATAGAATATGGAGTTCTCTTTTCTCACAATAAAAATTGTGTTAGTCACCATGAAGAGCATTTTGCTCTGAGTTTTGTACTCATTTAATAAAAATGCTCCAGATGTTTACCTATTTAAATAAAATTTAGTCTCTAGAATCTATTATATTTCATACCTCAAGTAATTCTGCCAAAAGGAGTTATATCTGCAAATTTAACTTAGATGTCCTGTACCACTACAGATAAATTAGGCTATTCAGTCTGTTAGGTTTAATACATACTGTTAATTTTTCACTGTGTATGTTGTTTGTAACATTTTTATTCCATTGAATTTTGGACACAAGAAGGTGTTCCTAGTCAGTTTTACTCCTATCTAGTTTCTCCTGTTGAGAGATCACGTTACAGTATTATGTATCAGAACTGTGGTGAGAATGAAACCCAGCAGCTTTTCTCTGTGGTTTGTTCCAGATCTCACAAGATGAGATGATCAATTCCAAGGGATATAGCTATTTTTTTTTTTTTAAAAACAGAGTCTGGATTTTATATTAAATGGTAATACAATACAGATATGATACTCATATGCATATCATTATTTTGATAGTCTTACTTTTCCTCGGTTAGCCCTCAAAATGAGGAGTTACCATGCTGAGAGAGGGCAAACTCTTTCTACCAGCTCACAGCTGATGATCTGAAGTTATTGATTTAATTATGAATATGCAAATGCTGTATTGTGCCCTGTCTTATCTGCCATTTTGTTAGGTAGGTATGATGTTGCAAAATATGGAATCCTTCTTGAAGAAATGTTGTGTAAATCAGGAGTATTAATAGATAATACTGCAGTTATGCAGATATGTTAATAACACTACTAATAAAGGCTTGTTACACAGCCAAAGCTTTTAAGCAGCAGGGAGAACTACAGGGAATGGATGAAAACATACTGCTGCCAACGTCATTAAAGAACTACTGATCAAATAAGAAGCAAAGTGGAAAACGGTCAGAAGCTAATGGAACTTTACTAAAAGTTACTGTTGGAGTAAGATAAGAATACAGAGAGATAAAGGCAAATAATTCTGTTGTGAGTCTTTGGTGAGAGGTGAAACCATAAGGATTTTCAGTCTCCAGATTTCAAGATTCAATTAATCCTTTGCCTGCCTTTAGCCTCTTAACTCTCTGCAACATATGCAGAAATGTTTACGTTTTATATGTGGTCTTGCAAATATTTCTTTTCTGTGTGACTAAATTAAACCAGATGATAATTTAGTTTGGGTGACCAGTCAGGTAAATGTCAAAGCCATCTGTCTGGTAGCAGAGTCTTTGGGTACTGAGGTGCAATGTCTGCACATTGCAGTCCTTAAGCTGTTCTCTAGGTAACTGTTCTTGCCTGTGTTGTCAATCTGTATGGAAAAGTCGTAGAAAATTCATTGAGAAAAGAAAGGTTGTGGTTTGTTTGAATACCATGTGGTTATTCCACAGAATCCCAGTTAAATCTGTGATACTAATATTGCAGTAATTAAAGACCAGCTTTCAAGTAAGGAGGCACAGGAGCCCTGAGTAATTTCAGACATACTCATTGACCGTCATTCTAAAAATAGCTCGAATAGTGGGTACACAACAGTTAGATGTCAGTATTTAAAGGCTTGGTTTACCAGTTTGTAGATATAATCATATGAATTACATGTGAAAGTGTAGTAGCAGTAATTATCCAATACACTAGATTGCAAAGGTAGGTATTTTCTTGAATAGACATTGTTTTTTTTTTTGCCATCCTTTAATTTCACTGAACACTTAGCTCTAACCTGCACATACAGCTCCCACAACTTAGATAATTGCAAGTCTATAAAGCCAGATTGTTCTCCATGTTGTACGTAAATATGGCTCTTTCATCTTTACAAAGACAAACCACCAACTTGTAAATTTTAATGTCAGAATGACAGGATGTACTTTTAGCTTCAGCAATTGCTGCGTGTTCTGTGCAGGCATGAAAACAGTATGGAAGTTGAACTGTCCTTATCAGACAGGTCTCAAGTTGGATAAGTAGCTGTACCAGGACTATTTTTAGGTTTTAATATTATGCTATCCTTTAGTTTTATATGAAGACATTTCATCAATTGTATAAATATGTTACGTTAGGACATGTGCCATCAGATAAATTAACCCACATCCTACAGACTCAAAATATTTGTTATGCTCCCTTTTCTTGCTTGCTTTGTAGTTGTAATTGATCTAGTATTTTGCACTCCACCCATCTTGAAACATGATAAGCATCACACAGGCCTTTTTTTTTTTTTTTTTTTCATATTTCACAATCTTGTTTGCATCCAAGATCAGGGCTCTGGTGCTCAGATAGGGTAGCAAACAGACCATTTGTCTCAGCTGTGAGGTGTGGTTTCCTGTCCTACCCTGTTCTCTGCCTGTTTTACCATCAGTAGATACAGATAAACTCTGATTCTGGAAGGTGAACCATATGGTTTGGGTAATGTTGCTCCTTTATTATGAGACAGCTAAAAGAGCAATTGGGGAGAGGAAGGAGATGGAAAAGGAAATTTGTTTGGAAGTAATCTAAATTAGCTGTGCCCTTCTGTTGTTTTGGTCAGTTAGTCACATGCACTCACCTACAGCTGGTTGTTACGATTGTGAATAACCAAGATCTTCTACTGCTGAGTCTTAACAACATGTTAACAACAGTCTTAACAATACTCACATTGAGGAAGATCACAGCTTTCATTTTAAATGGCATGTGTGTAGCCCTTCTGGTTGTAAAGCAAAGTTTGAAGATATAATATCAGCAAAACATAAATGCTCATGGGTTTTCAGGAGCTTGTGTTATGACTCTTGAATATTTGGGGCTGGCAATTCTGCTAGTAGAGTTTTCTGTTCAGACTAAGTGTAGTGCAAAATTAGTTGCTAAAGGCTGAAATGCAAGCAGATTAAAAGGTTCTTTTGCTGTGGATACAAAGAGAGAATGTGAAGAAACCAGTTTATGTAGAAAGTGAAGCAGAACTGAAAAACAGAAAAGCAAAGCAAAGAGAAAGCTCTGAAAATATTTATTCCTCTGAGCCTGTGGTCTGCAGAGCCCAGTTTATGAGCCACAGGTCTAAGGGCAGGGATGGAGGATGCAGAATTCCCACGTTCTCTTCTGCTCTGAGATGCATGTCTGAGCTTAATTTTTCACTTGGAAAATTGTGTGACCAGCCCATGCCTTTTACAGCAAAGCTTTACAATTCAAAGGTATATAGGAGTACAGCAGATTTTTCCTATGAACAAAGCTGTTTAGTTCTTTTCGCACTCTCACAGTCTCCACAATGAGCAGATATCAATAAATTCCCTATGTAGTTTCACCAGTTTACTGCCACACAGGTGACAACTAAAACTCCTTTCTCTTTGCTTCCCTTAGCTCGTTCCAGCTTGGTGTGCATCTGACCCTTGTTATCCTTTATCTCAGACCTACTTTGGTCTAGTTACATCCTTCAGAATGAGGTGTCTGACCTGACTCTGGCTCTGCATCTCTCCCTCCTCTGAATTGCACTGATATCATCAATCAGCCCTTTTGCCATTTGTCCCTCCCTCTCACTTCAGGGATGCCAGTTGTTGTCATGATCTCTGGGGTGGGAGGGAGAGGTTGGCTGCCCTGTGCTTTCCCAGCACCATGCTGGTGCCTCTGCAGCAAAACTCACTTGCAATAGCAGTCTGGGAGCTGAGTGAGTGTAAGGGAGGGACAGAGACCCTGGGCTTTGGCAGGAAAGGGCACAGGGATCAAAAAGTGAAACAAGCATCACAGCAGAAATTATTTGAGTGAGTTGCTCCACACATAGGTGAATGTGTGTTTGATTATACACAAGTTTTGGCTGATTTTTGCAGGAAGCAGACTGATACCTTACGGGAGCTTATTTGTCCCTAAATCTAGGAAGAGAAAAAGTTTGCAAGCTTTGCTAATTTTCCACTTCCCAGGTCACACAGTGTTTGTGCCGTAGGCATGAGTACTGCTTTGAAGGGGTGGGAAATGTGGTTTTACAGTTTTACATCATATCATATAATCATGGAAGATAATCTTGGAGAGGATCTTGACAAACCATCCCATCAAAGGAGGGTCATTTCTGATAGTTTATCCTGGTGTTTCGATGTCATTATTATTAGAAATGTTCTCCTAATGCCTAACGTAATGTCTAATCTCGGGTTTTTTGCAGTGAGCACAGAGGTGATCTCTTTCTCTTTGCATCAGTCCCTCAAGTATTTCATGGATATTTTCACCTTTTGTTTCAGATTAGACAAAACTGTCAAATTATTTAACTTTTCTCTCGAAAACTGTTTAATTTTACCTCTGATAATTTCTGTGCTATTATCTGGATTCTCTAATCTGTATGTTTCTTGAACTCTAGTGCCCAAAACGCAGGCACAAGACACTCTCAAGGCTTTAGCAGTACTGAGTGAGGGAATGGATTACTTCACATTTTTTGTACATTATACGGGAGTATTATCATACCACAGGAGCCTTAAGAAAGGTTTATCTGAGTTTGTACCTGTATTTGAGGATAACTCATTGCTCATACCAGTGACTGTGACTAGGTGTCTGCATAGAGTATTTATGGGAGCAGTCTAATATTTAGACTTCTGGGATGTACCCTGAAAGGGCAACACTGAACCCTCATTAAGGGGAAGAGTGATGTGTTTTCAAGCCAGCTTTCCTATGTTCAGATCCTGGCAGTCCCAGAGGCATCCCACTCTGAGAGGGTATCTGAGGCTTGAAAAAGCAGGATCTCCCAAGTGCAGTGTCTGCCTGCAGGCGTTCAGATGAGTCCGTGACAGATGAAGCTTTCGAGAAATTACTTATTTCTGTTGCCTGCCTATTGTTTCCTTCAGGCACTTGCCAGAAAATGTAAGGGACTATGTGTGAGTTTTCCTCTTCTTTCCAGCTGTAGAATCCTTTTTTCTGTTGTTGTTGTTTCCAGCCTCAGATGGATTCCCAGCCTGCAATGGGTGTTTTCTCGGTAAAGGCGTTGCACAGTTGTAGGGTGTTTCAGGGTGCGTGAAGGCTGTTTGAATTAAGGATGTAAAAAGTAGAGTTGAACTTGTGGCATAGGGTGGCTGCTATCTCCCCCTCTGTTACGGTGGCTTCAATCCATTCCTCCCCTGCCCCCCTTTTTGTCCCTGTTTCTGTCTCAGTATTTTGTGTTCTGTTTTCAACTTGTGTTGAAGCAAACAGTCCTGTCTCTTTGAAGGATGGACTGGAAGTATCATTATCTTATCATGCTTCTTATCTATTTTGAAGAGTTCCCATTTAGCAGGGGGAATGACTGCAGCATTTTTGGCCTTTAGCAGCTAGAGGCAAGAAAAAGATTTGAAATATGCAACAACGTCATTTCTCAATCAGCTACAGAGACTTCATTGTGGAGCAATGCAATTCATGCAAAGCCATCTCTCATACAGACACTGAATGCTACCTTTTACTACTTTTCCCTGCTGGATCACAAAGTGAGGCTTGGACTGGGGATTGCACCAACAGCATGCCTAAGACACAAGCGAAGTCTTGAATTTAAATGTTACTGCAGATGAAGATTCCTGCTTGATTGCCTAGCCAAGCCTGATGAAAGCTTTAACACTGCCTTCTGCACATATGATTGAGTCAAGCTGCAGCGGACATCCAGAACTGCAGTAGGTCTGTACTGGGAGAGAACCTCAGGGTGGTTATCTGGACTAAAATGCCTGACTTCTGCATATACACTCTCCTTCACCCTTCTGGAGAAGCCACTCATCTGAAGAGGCTTTGGCTCCCTTTGAACTGCAGATCTCAAGACCAGAGTAAGAAAAAACAGCTCAGTGGGAAGAAAACAGTTCCTTCACTCTTCCTAATGAGCCCTCCTCCTTAGAAGAATAACTCATTGCTTACACAGCTGATAGCCATATGTCAAGCCATGAGATAGTGATTGCCCAAAGCTGAGTGGGAGCTCTGGTAGGCCCCTTGAAACCTAGTGACAGAAAGACAGGTATTGACTATTCTGGGCATCATGATGCTTATGTGTGAAAGCCCACCTACTTTTTCACCCAGTGCTAATAGTACAAGACCTTGTTACAAACTGGCTGGCAACGTGACTTCCTACAGTTCCAGAAACAGCTGCAATTTTATGTCATATATCTTTGAGTTGCAGAGAGAGCAATAGATTTCTACACCTCGATTATTTAAAGATTAGGGTGGTTACTGAGATGATGGGACTGTGGAACTGAGTTGAAGGAACATTTATGTTTGTGTAAGGATATTGTGTCAATCTCACTGCTATTGCCTTTGCTATTTTTATGGAAGCATATCAGCCATACAAATAATACCTTGCTGCAGCTTATCGGATGCCTCATGACTCATGGAGTAAATTTTGTGACCATTCTCAACCTGACTTTCATTTTGTACTTCTGGTTTTGCTTGTGGTCAGTTCTTGTGCCAACAGGTTAATTTGTTGGTTCCCAAACCACTTAACTTATATAAAATCAGGGCACTTTTTTTTTAACAAACACTGTCTTTTAGTCATTAAAAATCTTTGTAGACTAATCATCATTTAGTTGGCCCAGTAATACACTTTCAATTTAAAAAAAAAAAAAAAAGCAAAAATCAAATATGCAGGGTGCTGATTATATATTCCCTGTGGATTTGTCAGTTTTTTAGTTGCCAGTGTCTAAGATTTAGGGCCAACACATTCAGGGCTCCTTCAAGCATATATTAGGAACTGCTTGGCTGTATGTTTTGGGTGTGAAACTTGATGTGATTGGGCTAGGAGTTTGACTTGCACGAATCAGGCTGCTGGTTGAATTGTGAACCAGTGTCACTACTAGTGATACCAAACCCACGTTCTTTCTGCTAACACGTCTTGCTATAATGTGTCAGAATGAGCAAATATTGATCGCTGAAAGGTCACACTGCTCACCCCTTCCTTGAGTGGACCACTTTTAAAGAGAGAGGCTAGCACAGTTCTTTGCAACTGGTGACCCTGACTGCTGAAAGTTGCCACTGAGCAGTGATGCTTGTCTTTGTGATCTGAGCAATTTATTAAGAAACAGCTTTGAACCTGTGAGACTCCTTTTACTGGATGGCTGTCAGATGTTAACTACCTTTGAACATGATAGAATGGGCTTAGATTTAAAAATGCCTAACAACACCATCCACATCTTCTTATACATTTTCTTATCTATAGTAAATCACTTCAGTGATAACACTTTTGTCTTGGAAGTTTTGTCTGCTCATGCTTCTGGCATCCTAGTGTAGTTTGAGTAACTTGAAACAACCCGCTATGGGATACATGAGGGAAATCCATGTCAGGAAAGAGGGGGAAACATAAAAGGTTCCATTTGGGGATTATTTTGGAGGCTGAGGAAGCTGACAATGAGAGGAGTCCCTGATATTCAAAGTGCCACTGGTGGAGGGCCCTGCTTTGGGGACAGACTCCTGATAAGGGTTTGCATTTTAGTGAGTTCTTATCTCGGATAGGTGGGCGTGTTTTAGCTACATAGCAAAGTCTCTGGTCCCATGGGTCTTTCTGTCTAATCTGACAACTGCTTTGAATTCATCACCTCACTCACAGGGAGCCGTTTGCTGTTAACCTCATCACTAGGTGGCTAAAGAAGCCCCTTTCATTTTCTTTGAAGGGGCAATAACAGAAGGTTGTAAAACTTCTGAGCTGGTAAAATGTTTCGGGCTCAGAAACCTGATTCTTAAACAGAATCTAGGTGGTTGTGGGAACAATGGACAAGCCTAATGCAGGTATATATGAGTGGGCTGTGTGCTATTTAATATGTAGGTCACAGAGGAGGAGGCGTGGAGGCAAAAGTTTATCTGTCTTGTTAGATCTGATCAGTGGTTAATGCCCTGTATTGTTAAGCAAGAGACTTAGGCTACAAATGTAGTAAACAAAACAGTGCCAGGCTTTATTCTCTGGCCCTGAGGCCAACTGGCATGATCTGGTCTTGACCCACTGAAGTCTCAAAGTAGGATGGCTGCATTTGGACTGCCTACTGGGGATGGTCCTTGGCCCATCCTAACTCTGGCACCATGCATGAGAATTGTTTAGGAGAATGCTAGTAGGCCTGGGCCAAAGGATGCTAGGAAATATTCTAACAGGATTGCAAGGCTCAAGCCTGTGTCCTGGCACTGTTTGCTTACTAGTATAGGCATAGCCTGAGGTCCTACCCCAGGCTGTGGCACATCTGGCTGAAATAGGACTCTGGTTGAACAGTGATTGTGGCAGAGCTGACACCCAGCCCCAGTGCTGGCTTTTCTGTGCTGGTGCAGATGGGTTTATTTCCGATGCTTTGTTGTTATGTGAAAGTTCTAGATGCCAGGCCAGAAGTGCTTGAAATACGTTTTGTCAGCCTGCCTTAGATTTTTGTTGTTACTGACTCCGGTGTGGTCATTACTTGGGGTCTCCTGTTTTCTTGATCTATGGAGGAGGAGACAGAAAGGAAATACAGTTTGAATGGGTGGGGACTACTTCAGGACAGTGTGAAGAGGAACTGGATGTTAATTACGTAATCCTGACTGTCATTACTAACAGTTGTGAGCTGAGATCTCGTAGACTGAAAGCACTTTGGTCCTTCACATTAAGTACCACTTGCTCATTTCTGTTTTATTTACTTCCCTTTTTATTGTGGAAAATCAAAGGCTTCAAATGATAATCACTGGACATTTGCATATAATTTTTTAGCTCATATCCCTCTGGGTGCTGGTGGTTCTGTCTCTGTGTTACCGACACTGTGCTCAGAAATCAGCTCAGATGGGAAGCAGCTGTTTGTGAGGAGGGGGTGTTGACAAGACACAGAATAAAGGAAGAACAGTGGGGGAAGATTTCCAAAGAGAGCTGCAGAAGTGTGTTTGCTATGAGCATTCAGTTGTCAGAGGCATGATCCCTCAACAGGAAAACGAGAGATGCATATTGGGAAGACACTTTTCCCAGAGTTTGCCTCCTTTGTCAGCTCTTAAAACTTTGCATGTGAAACTATCCCTGTTGCAAATACATGTCTCCTTTGTATTGGCACAAGTGTTTTGTTCACATGTAAGGAGAACATGTTCTGAAAACTTCTCGGTAACGATTTTCATGCTATATGGGCCAAAGATGATTTTTTGGGGGAGGTACAGTTGAAAAGTGAGATTTACCAATTACGTTATTTATGCAAGACAAAACTACCACTGGAGTTTTTAACTTAGTCATTAAATGGTACAGGACACACACAATCCAGTGCATTTGGTGTTGCAGTGTCTGTTTTACTGGGCTTTTTACTGAGTGAGACCTCTAGCTTTGCCAGCACTGAATTTCTAGAATTCTGCTGCATTCAGTCTTCTGGCCTTCACATTGCACCCGCGTTCTTGGTTTACCATTGCCTTCCCTTGCAGTGGATTGCAAAGCTGCTGTACAAGGACAGATAATCTTACTGCACACATTTTCTTAACTTCTGTGCTTCCCTCCTTCCCTGTTCAGCGCTTACAAATAATATTTGCCAGAGTAACTGCACCTAGAAGTTAGGGAGCAAGGGCAAAAAGCATTTAGAAACAAAAATGGACCAATAATTTTAAGGTATAGTCAAGGCTTTTGAACTAAATGCAATTGGAAAGAGTGTTGGTTCTAGATGAATGGAAGAAGTCAAAAAGAAGGCCAGATCAGTACTTTTGGAATTAGAACGGGTCATTGCAGACATATTACATCATTATATAGTCTTTCAGTATTCACCAACTATGATGATTCTCTGAAAAAAATCAGGTGGGCAGTTCCTGTTGTTATAAATTAAAAATTGTGCACAGTTTTTACTAGTTTGCTTTGGTTTTTGTTGTTGGTTGGGTTTAGGTTTTTTGTATGTTTGCCAAATGGGGCAAAGCTTTCTTACTCTTTACTCAGTGAGCAAAACATTTTCTGAAGTAATGTGTATTTTCTTCTTTTTTTGACTGTTAAGTCTCTCTTTCTTTAAATATTTAATGTACTCAGCTGCATCTTGATTCTGACGTGAACAGATCAAGCTGATGAAACTTTGCTTTATGGATGGATTTGTTGGTGAAGGGTGCTGGAAGTTTTCTGTAGTTACCCTGAGTAGCAGAGGAAAAGGAAAGAAAAAGAAAGATTACTTAGGATGATAGTCTGTTTTGCATTATATCTGGTAGAGCACCTTTTGAGGATTCTGCTGTCTCTATGGACTTTATCCTGCAGGGCGCTGAAGCCAGGAGGAGCTGGGAAAGCTCATCCTGTTCTAGCAGGTGCCTGCCACCTTGCAGTATCAGCATTTTCTGGGTATAGAATATGAACATCATGAACAGCAAGGTACATCTGGGAATTTCACTCTGACCTCTGTTTCCTTCCCCATTTAAAAACAGCTTAATATGCATCTTGACATAAAATAAAGCTAGAAAGAACAGCCAGCCTCCTGACTGGTTTTGTCTGTTATACTGTGTATGCGGTGTATATGCATGTGTCCTAAGAGATCCTTTTGCACAATAGTGGCCAATGCATCTTTCTTAAGCGGTTGCACAAGAAAAGCCACAATATTTGGAAAGTAAAGTATGAATCAAAATTTTTACAGCGCACAACCAGAGGAACTGAAATTTGCAATCAGCAAGCAAGAATTAAATTGCAGTGGCAGCAGTTGCTGTGTCCAGGTGGTGTGTATTTGGAGGCAAGGCTGCATGACATCAGTTCTTTTTTAATGTAGTTCTGGGTGAGCTGCTGGGGCAGCATGGTATCAAAAAACAGCTTAACCCAGTGGAAAGGAAAGTTTCAGGCTATTTTACTTTCAGAAGAAGAAGATTTTCCTCTCAAGTGCATTAAGAATAAAGATACTAGTCTGTGTTTATGCAGCACTTTTTTGGCTGTATTATCTCAAAATAGAAAACCAGGATTTAGCAGGTGGAGAAACTGAGGCACAGAAAGGCAAAATGACTTGTCCGAAGGTTGCAGGGGAAGTGACTAACAGAGCCAGCAACTGAAGTTAAATATCTTGTCTTCATTCCTTACCTCTTTTAGGAGAAAAAGCAGAGCAAAAGATGTCACACAAGCTATGCATCTTTTTTTGTGGAAAAAGTGCAACAAAAATTTTAACTCTTTAATTCCGTCTTCTGGCAACCAGCTGACACATCCTTGGCAGTTAGTGCTTGATGAATTGGTGGTCTTAGCTCAGTTCCAGGGGGAACTTCTGGTTAGGCATAACCAGAAGCAGTATCGACAACCTCTGTGCACAGACCAAGAATCAATGGGGACGGGAGGCATTAGCAATTTTCTGTTCTGGAAGTACCTCTGCTGGATGCAAGGGACTGTGCTAGGAGAGTTTTCCTGCTGTAGTCATATGTGAACATACGGTGTAGAATATAAGTCTTGGCTCTTTAGGAATTGCCAGTCAGCAGCTTCCCATTGCTCTCAGTGAGTAATAAAAATGTAAATAAAGAAGCTATGTTATGTCTCAGAATTACTCAGTGGCAGTTGTCTCAACAGTTGTGCTTATGCTAGAATCTCAGCAAGTGCAAGTGCAAACACTCAGACATCTGGTTGTTTCACACTTGCCTAGTCTGTTTGTGTATGTGTTAGCTGCTGAAACTAACTTCTCAACGCTATGCAGAAGTACTTTTTAAAGGAGTAAGTGCAAGCCTGAGTTCCGCAATCGAGCACACATTGAGCACCAAGCGTGTAAAAGACAGAAATGAAGTGAAAATGTCAGTGGTTTGAATATACTGCTGGTGCTGCCCCTGCGTTCACTAGGAAAAGCCAGTCTGTTCCAGCAAAGTAAAACTGTTGAAGGCCAAACTGAGTCCATGGAGAGATTTGGAAAAAGTTTAGTTATAAAAGTCAGTATATAGAACATTTCACTTGTGTGGCTTCCCTGCACTTCTTGATTTTTGGTGAGGAGCTGGAACTTAAGAGATGCCATAGAAAGGAAGTCTCTTCCTCTGTAATTTTTTAGCTCCAAGGTTCAAACTTAAAGTTTGAAGGTGAATTAAAGAAGTAGTTGAATCCTGAAATTCACTCCACCAACCCGTCCTTTGGGACAAGAGAGTTTATTTTTGGTATGTTTTGCGCCACTGATCTTCCAAGACTTCAGTTGCCTCCTTTTTATTAATTTTGAAAATATATCTTCAGTCAACACCCTTGTTGGGTGTTGTCCTAATTCTCCTTATTTTCACATAAAAATATGTTTGTTCACCAGCTCTGACTCTGTCAGAGGCCACTACTGCTTTGTTCAAACTAACACAGTACCAAAATTAAAACAGTAGCATAACATATCTCTGCAAAATCATGATACTATTGAACCTTTTTAAAAAGAAATTGGTGAGATTTTGAGGGAGTGTGGTTTGGGGAGAGGTGGAGTAATACCGTCATAGGAACATTACTTTCCTTTTCTCTCACCCCAACTGATGTGATCTTTCTAGAAAGCCAAGACTTATGCTTGAGACATCTGATATGATGGGTACTGTAGCCCAAGATGATGTTAGACTGTTGATTTCTCCACTTGACTCAGTTCACTATCCCTGCACCAGTGCAACCTCCTGTTGTTTCTTGTTTCCCACATCAAGTATGGCCTTGCTGTACAACTGCTTGCGTCTAGACTGAGCTCTGATGGCTCTTCCAAGCCTTTGCTGGTCACCTAAGTCATCTGCACTGAGCCTCTACCATAAGGCTAGAGCTTGCTTTCTGGAATCAAGAAATGTTAAATACAGATGATATTTGAGTGACAATTTCAAAGGAGGAAGAGAAACATGTGCTGCCTTAGTCTGCTTCTGTTTTCTAGGCTTATGTTATTTTCTTATATTTGCTGTGTAAGCAAGTTTCAGCTGAGCTGGTGGAATTGGTGAGAAGGGTTGAGACATTAGGATGAAGGTAAAACAGATTCCCTAGGTGGTGTGCGTTTGGTTTTTTTTTATGTGGCGAGTAATTTGGGCTTGACTGTACTTTTTTTGTGACTAATGATACACCAGCTGTGGCATTAGTGACAGAAACCTCATGATCTTTTTATTGCACAGCTTCTCATTTAGAGATGTATTACTTGCCCATTCTAATGTGCATTTAAGTGGAATTTGGCTAAATGAATACTTTCTGTCTTCACTCAGCATTATATAAATCTTTTCTTAAAAAGTCTCTCTTTCCCAGCAGTCTAAACTCCAGGCAGTGACATGAACTAGGTACAAATCTCCCTGTATGTTGTGTGCCTTGGTAACATGATACTCAGTTGTCAAACTTCCCTGTTTTTCTGGGGCAGCTCTGCTGCTTTTAGAAGCTTTCGGATAGGATGCACCATGCCATCCACGAGTAACGTCCCTCCAATTAGAGACGCTCGGCATTATTTCCAGCACATGCTGCTTCATATGAGGCTCTGTGATGCTGTCAGGATTCTGGGATGCCTCTCCAAAGGGCTGATCTGCTTTGGAGTACTTGGAAGAAAAAGGTTTGATGCTCCGTAATATGTAGATCTCCTTAACAGCACTCTTCTGAAAAGGGGGGTTCTGTTTGTGCCCAGTGAGGCAGTCCTTTTATCACACCTTGTCCTTATTGGAGTTATCCTGTTTGTAGGAGTGAGGGAGAAGGAAAAGACGTATATTGATTTCAGATTAGTTTCAAATGTAGAGCTAAGTTCTGACGTGTAAAGAAATCCTATAGCAAGTTCTCTCTCCACATCTTGCTGTAATCAGCACTGAAATGAGATCTACGTGAGGTGTGCATGTTGTGCATACCAGCATTTCATGCCCGATGAAGAAGTTCTCAGTGATTTCAGGCAAAATATATTTCAGGAGATAGAGAGTAACCATGAAATGCCAATTCTCCATGTGTTCTATCTCTTCTTGTAGAGTTATGGGTGTGGGCAGGGGAGGGTTAGTATGAGACATAAAGATATGAAAGTTTTTAATCAGATACCATCAGCTATGAAAGTTTTCATGGGTCCAGAACTCGAGGAAAGTAATTGTATAAAGGTCTCCTGATTCAGAGTTATGGGAGAATGCTGGAAAAGCTGTTAATTTAATCTTCAGGGCTATGGGGCAGGGTTTTTTTTGTTATTTTTGGTGTTACTTGCACAAACCCCTGCTTTTTCCTGGATTCATCTCCCCTTGCTGTTCATTTGCCAGCTCTTCTTGGAGCTGCCCTTGTAGTGATTATAGTGTAAAATAACTATTTTCAAAGTGGCTCCAGTACTTATCTTAACCTTCAAGGTGATAAACAGAAGGGTGTGAACTGCTGAGAAATAAAGTATCTTTTTTTTTTCCTTCATGTAAAGGTTCTCAGTCATTTTGCTTATAAAGGAAGTGGATACCCAAAGATGTAAAGAAGATGGCAAGAGAACGGATTAGAAAAATAATCTTTTACATATTTCAGATTCAGCTGAATTTAGTCTGTGTCTATATGTAAAAAACTAATTTTGCAGGCAGTATTACAAAAGCAGGAGTAGTAATATTTCTAAAACACCCCTGAAATTGTTTTTTTGTGCAGTAAGTGGTGAATACACAAAAGACGAGGGGTATTCAGTTAGGTTTGTACTTGCACAAGAAGAGGTGGTGTGTGCAAGTCCCTGCCTGCACAGGGCCTGGGGTCCGCATGCTCTGCAGCAGGAAGGTACTGCACCCTGCTTACCGCCCAGGAAGAGTAAAAGATGAGGCCTGGCTAGAATACTGGCACCATCCTACCTAAGCATCTTGTTTGGCAGTAAATTGCTGCTAGTTTGGAGCAGTTTCCTGCTTTCTGTGTTTGGTTTTGGTTTCTAAAACTTACGCCAGGATGGTTCCTCCCACACCACTTATATACTTTGCCTATTTATTAACGGGATGTACCTTCTAGACTATAGCAGAATTGTGGGATTCTTGTTTCTTGGTGGTGAGTTCTTGGCTGTTACTGAGTCAAGTGGAGGCTTAATGAGTTTACATAGCAGTCATAACTCCAAATTCATAACCTATTGATGTGTGGTACCAACTGCTAAAGCATGCATGAGCTGGAAATCTTGGCAGAGTCTGGAGTGAGTTATGGAGGGTATTCATGCATGAAGAGTGTGGTGTTAAATATTAGATGATGCTGCTCCTCCTCATCAGCTCATATCTGCTTTCCAGGTCTTGAATTCTCCAGTTGCAGTGGCTGTTTATAGCAAATCTTTTGTCATTTTATTTTGATATGTTTTGTTGAAGATTTTCATATACTACTATGTATGTATTTCATTACATAAAATGTCAGGGAGGTATAGATTCACTTCTGTGGTGGGAACACAGTAGAAACTTTAATCCCTGCTGCTCTGAATTTTAAGAGGGAAAAATGGAATCTACAAATGAGTGGAGGAAACTGAGGCCAGCAGTTCTTCAGAGGCAGAAATAACTTGAACAGAATAACATGATTGCTCCAAGGGCTGGCTATGAGGGACCAACAAGAAAGCATTTCTCTTCGTTTCTGGGTGATAGCTTGCTTTGTCGGAGAACAGATGAGCTCACAGCAGAGCCAAGAGTAGGCATAGGCACAGCCCTGGAAGAAAATTAAAAGAAAGGATTTTTGAAAAGAGAAGGAAAAGGCTGAAAAATCCAATCAGAAGACTCAGAAACTGATATCTGCTTTTCCCTTTAAAAAGCAACCAAAGAGCCGTTAGCACGAGAAGAAACTGAAATGCCATTTGTCTGACATACTACTTCATAGCGTTCACTGTGTGCAAACCTGAAGTGTTTGTATACAAGAGCAGGGAGCCAGTCCATGTTTCCCTGTCTGGAATTGCCACCTAGCATCACAGAATCACAGAATGTTAGGGATTGGAAGGGACCTCGAAAGATCATCTAGTCAAGCATGTACTGCTTGGATGCCGTGCTAGTCGGTGTATGCAGCCTTGGCTCTGCTCCTTAGAAAATGAGCATGGTGATCGTATCGTTTACTGAATAAACAGCTGAATACCATTGTCTGTTTTTTGTTTATCTGTATTCATGACAGATGTAATCATCATATATGAGGACAAGGAAGGCTATGGGAGACACTGTGGACATGGGAAAAAGATTAATGGGCTATAAAGCAAGAATGACTGAATTCTGGGAAGCTCTTTTGAATGAATCTGATACTGTTAAAAATCAGTCACAAATAATAAATTCGTACACCTGTACGGCTAAAATGGAAAGAATTCTTAAATTATTCATTTTATTATTGAAGTTCTTTGCTCAACAGGACAGTGTCTAGTTTTGTGTGTAAGGTTCCCAAGTTGTTGGTATCCAGAAAAGAATAACAGAAATGTTCTAAAGCAAAACTTGAATGAATTTGGGTTGCTCAGAATGAAAATGTTGCTGAGATGGAGTAAACTCTTCTCTGTAGTTGATAGGACAAGAAGTAATGGGTTTAAATTGCAGCACCTGAGAAAATTAGGAGATGCTTTCAAAAAGTCAGGATAATGAAGCAGTGGAATAGATAAAGGGAATGTTGTGAAGCGTTGTGAAACTATTTCTTGTTGAGAATGAATGAGACAGACTGCTGACAGAAATGTAAAAGTTACTGTGCGCCTGCCTTGGTGTACAGGGTGGCATTCTGATCTCTTGTAGTCCTGATTTCTTTCATTCTTTGATTTTGAACAGTGGAGAGGAATTAGTCAAAGGCTTTTCTGATTGCTTTTAGGCAGCTTTCCTGTCTGATTAGTTCATCTTACCTTACCTTATGTGTTCATAACTCTTATCCTTTTGGTCTCATTGAAACTTGTGAGAGCTCTTTAATATATCCGAGTGAAAAGTTAGGAAGTTTAGCTTGAAGTGTTTCTTTGATGCCTTGAACTAAGCTGGCTGACACTATGCTGAAGCAAAGGAATAGCTCACACAAACTGGCTGAGAGCAGGCACCAGTAACTTCCAGCAGTGAAGTGGTAATGAAGTGGAAGTGGTGGTGAAGTCCTAAATCACTCCAGTCCAACAAAAGTAAAGTAAATGTGACTTAGTTTTGTAAGCCACTCTAAACAAGTTACCCTAACTTCTCCGAAAGCCAAGCGTATTTAAAAACAGAAAAAATCCTTAAAGAACATAAAAAGTGTGGATTCTTTTTTTGAAAAATAGTAGTAAAACAAGTGAAACAAAAGTAATCTTGGAAGTACAAGCTTCCCCAAAGTCAGAATGTGGAATACAGTTTTACGATGCTGTTACCAATGGTACAAAGGGGTACCATGGGGGACATCTCGTGATACTGGGTGGATGTTTCACATTTGGGGGAGATTAATCATGTAAAATTATTGCCTAGATTGTCCTTTTTTTTGCCAGGTGATTTCTTTTCTTTCTGTTTCAAATATGTCCTGCAAATATGGTGACCTGAAGATTTTGTGGCAATCCATATGTCATGTTTGGAAGCTCTCACCTTGTATAAAATTAGCCAAAGTCTCTCTAAGTGAGCTGGTTTATATGTTTTAAATTCGGAATGTTTCAGAAAACTCCCTCCCTTTTCTCTTTCATTCTTACCTGAAGAAAATTAGCTGGATTTAACCTGTCTTAGCATCCAAAATAAATTTGTGACGTGACTGTCAGAATACTAATATCCTCCATCATATGAGGAACTCAGTTGTTTTATACCTCTCTCTGTTTTTGTAGATACACACAATCACCTAACTTGATTAAGACTTTTCTCCTTCTAATTTGGGACAGTGTGCAACTCCCCTGCATTTCTGGCTATTCACTTGGGTCAAAAGAATAACATCATGTTTTGTCTGCCTGGATTCTCAAAGGTATAAATCACTGGACCATTTTCAATTGTACAGTGAAATTCTCTTTCCAGGTTCTCCTGGGGGAACTAGATGCTGCCTGTCAGCTTTCCCTGCATGCCTGGCTCTGCTGTCTCTGCACAGAGGAACACCATAGTAGAATGGAGGTTTGCTGTGCAGATGAAAGAATTTTGCCCATCGTTCATAAGTTACCATTTAGCTCCAGAACCTGGCTGGTTTCACCTTTTTTGAATGTTCTTGGCATCCAGCTGCCTCATTTCCAGTCATCTTTGTCCTGGCTAGCTTCGTTTTGCTGTGAAGTGGCTTCCTCACACCACTTCCTTACTGGTACAGCTGCGTTTTTTGCTCTTGTAGACAGTATTTTCCCCTTGGCACTCTTGCCTCTCAGCCCAGTATTCCCACACTTTATAAATATGCTTGCAGTGCTGCCATAAGCTATCCCTTCTTATTTATGGATAGAGTCGCAAATTTGATCCAGATGGTGCTGTTTTCTGAAGTCTGCTTCTGAAATCTGTTTGCAAGATACGATCTGCCTGAGCATATGCCTGATCAGCTGTTTTCAGGAGATCTCCTTTCAGGACTCCTGGTTATTTTTGTTGTATCAAAGTTGTGCTTCCTTAAATGTCTTGAGTCAGTGGGATGGATGCTTTTGTTTGTCACAGCAGCACATGCAGTGTCTAGAAGCTACTTAGACTTTTATTTTGTCATAATTGTTTCCAAGAGTCTTTGTGCTCTTTGAGCTTAATGAGAACAAAATATTATTTTATGTTATGTAGTAAAATGACAATTAATGATACCATTAATAATAATTACTAGCTTTGTATCAAGAGACATTTGACAGTAGCTCTAGCTATAATAGGGGATGTGGTTTCTCAGAATGCGTAGCAGAGTGCCAGCCACATTTAATGGTACACGTGCTGACTCGGTGTGTCTGAGCTACCCAAGACCACTTGCAGCTTGCACACTATCCTTCTTGGTTTCCCTTGTGGGCTTATTCTCATACAATTCCTATTGCCTCTTTTCTCTCCCTCTGTTATCTCTTTACGTGCTTACATTCCTTTGTTCTCAAAACTGGAGAAAAAAAATCATCTTTGGAGTGTAGTGTGCCTTAGCATTTTTTCTTAAGCATGCGAATTATCACAGAAGGCCTTGAGGAGGTCTCAGCTTCAGTTTTACAAAGTTGTATCTCTGGAGAGCAGAATAAAAAAACCACAGTTACACAGCAGAGGTGTGTAATGAAGTATGGTGAAGTATGGTGAAGTCTGTTCTTCAGTCAAATTGAGAACAGCTTGTAGAATAAGAGTGTACCAGTACTGAAAGGCTGAGAACTCAAAAGACAAGAATTAAAATACCACTCTCCCCACCCCCCACTCCCATAAAAACCCTGCTAAAAACCCCTTTTGATTTTAAAGACAGCTAAACTCTTATGGTTGGCAGGCCTCTGCTCTGTATCATTTGTCATGTAGTTAATTTGCTGGTCCGTAACTGTCAGTTTACACATTCAGCTACTTGTTCTTCTAGGTAGAAATTATGCTGGAAGTTTAGCAGGAGGAACATGGGTGGCATTGTCTTCTTCCGTGGTAAGCCTGAACTGTGCCTCTTCATGGGACAGAGCTCTGGTTTGTCCATACATTTAAGTCTGTTAGTAGCTGGCTTTGAGGAGACTGAATAACTAATGAGCGTGGGGGGGAAAAATAATGCAAATAGCTTGTGTCTTGAGCTTTCAAACCACAGTGGTTGCATTTTGAAAAAAAGACTTGGAAAACTGATATTTTTTACCATCACCTTCCACGCATTCAGGGTCAAGGGAACTTAGCAAAACCTGCTTTTGAGTGCTAGTGCCACACTGCACAAAACGTGTAGGATAGTGACCCAAAGCCTCTTTCAGGCGACCTCCAGCTGCTGTTGACAACTACTGAACAGATACATGCTTTGATGTGTAGAATTGTTGAGGCAATTTGACTTCTCTGTTTCAATGGGTGCAAAACCTCAACAGTGTGTTAAGTGCTTGGTAAAAGAGAGGCTGGAGCTCTCTCCTGCAGCAGGAGGGCAGTTGTTCTGTTGCATTGCATTGGCGTTGCAGCTTTTTGGTAGTTCTATTTCCATAACTTTCCAACACAGAAGCAATGCATACATCTTCAGGCAACATGTTAGTAAGACTAGCCTCCAGAAGAAGTTGTGACACCAGAAACCATTGATATTTGTGGACCACTACTTGATTATTTGGCAAACTTAGTAAGTGGAACTGGGAGAATAGTTACTTCTGCCTCATCTGTCTTACCAAGAGTTACCATCCTAGCAGTGACAAGCTGTTAAAAATTCACTCCTCCAGCAGTCTTGAAATTTGTTCCTTGGAGGAGTTTGACTTTGCCGTTGTCACTGTCCCTCTGTGTGCACCTCTGGAAGTGCTGTGAAGAGTTATATGCATGTCATCAGCACTCCCACTCAGAAGAGATGAGTGTATAGCCCAGAGAGAGAGAACATGCGAACAAACAAGCAAACTAATTAGGCTGCCTTCTGGTGTTACCCTGTTATTCTTACAGCTCTGCAAAGAGATTACTGCTCCAAGTCGTCTTCGTGTTAGTGGAGTGCTGAGGCAGGTTATTTAGAATACGGACTTGTCCTTTCTTTGTATCTTGTGCAGTGTACTGCTGAGCAAACTTTGTAAATGTTTGTCTTAAATCACACAGATCTCCAAAATTGGGGAGAGTTCTCTAATGCCGTGTCAATATTGGCTCAAACAGCCACATAAAAATATAGACAACTATGTTTTCTCACAGCAGAACACTCAGTATTGTACTAACCCTTGCTGAGAAGGCCTCCTCCCTTCTGCACTGCTTTTTAACTAATTGGAATAAAATATAACAAAATGGTTTTTTTTGTTATGCTTTTATCATTT
Source organism: Nyctibius grandis (assembly GCF_013368605.1). Classification (NCBI taxonomy): domain Eukaryota; kingdom Metazoa; phylum Chordata; class Aves; order Nyctibiiformes; family Nyctibiidae; genus Nyctibius; species Nyctibius grandis. Next base: position 9,214,472 of record NC_090676.1, read on the forward strand.
TTGTTGTTATTACCAGGGAAGTCATAACTAGTTTCCACATGCTGTGTCACTTATCAAGCTGCTGGGGCAAGGGCTGAGTTGTTGGGGGTCTTGAGGATGTGAAGGAAAGAAGGGGGTCAGAGAGGTGCCTGGTTTGCCCTGTTTTAACTGATTTGAAAGAATAAGTTGTCTTGATTTCATTAATATTTTTGAAAACTTTCTGAAGGTCCTGAAAGAAACAATGGATGAATTTTCTCTGCTTCCCTCACTCCCCCTTTAGATTTTCTTTTGGGCAAATATTCATCCATATGCCTATAAAGTAGATTCTTCAATTGTTCCTTCCAAGTAAGGTATTTGAAATGAAACATCCTATCATCATATGTATAGCTCAGTTGAAAACTAAGCTGTTTCCTGATTTTTATTTTTTTTTTTTCTTTCCCTGCAGATCATAACATTCCTTTCTCTGTATGAAAATTTTCAACCAAACCCCAGGAATTTCCTACAACACAATTACTTTAATTTCAGACTTCTGGTTCAAAGCTTTGGTTTTTCACATTTTTGCGTTGAAAGAATATTATGAGTCGAAGACAGCGTTTTTGACATAGCAACTGTCAAAAAAGAGTCCAGCATGGAGTCTAGGTCCTTTCAAGCTGACACCTGTTGCCATGTTTATTTCCTTTTTTTTTTTTTTTTTTTTTTACACACTACAGACAGTGTTAATAAACTGGTTTTGCCCAGTAAGTGAGAACAGAAAGTGACATCACTGTAGTCAGAATTCATGTTGCAATGAGGAAATCAGAGTGTGTTGTTCATCCTTAACTTCTCCATAGTTAACTGTTGCGGAAGTTACACCTTCGGTTTACATGTTTTTGTTTGAAACTTGCTGTCCAACACAAAGGATATCCCACCTTTGCAAAGGTTTAGTCACTGGTGAACTGCTGTTCAGGTATGTTAACACAAAGCAGTCTGCCCACGCATTTAGCATGAGGGGTAGCAGTGGGTTGTTTTGTTGTGTTCTGCACGAAGACTAGAAATTCCTGCGGAAGCCTGGGGGCTGTTTTAAGAACAGGTGCCAGCGCTTGAGAGCTTTGCCTTCCCTGCACACATCAATATCTTGGAGAAGTGTGAATTTGATTTATAGGGAAAGGGAACAGCAAAGAGAAAAGTTGGAGAGGAGGGAGGGGGAAGGGGAGAAGTGGCTGAGGAAAGGGAAATGGCGACAGACGGACAGAAAGACAGAGAAAGAACTGTATCCCCTTTTATGAGGAGAGAGCGCCTCCAAATCAAGATGACTTAGTTCAGCTGTGCAGGCCACTTAATACCCATGAACTTGCAATTAAATGAGGAAGTGACAGACAAGAGGCAAGCTAAAGGAAGGTATTGTTAAATACTCAGCATTGGAGGATGCAGGGGGAAACTCGGAAAATGGACAGAGCCCAAGTCATGAATAAGCACTCAGTTTCCTGGGATTCTGCTGCTGGTGGGAGGAGTGCTGGAGCTGCTGGAGGCCCCTGTCATTCAGAAACGCTGCAGTGGCAGAGGCCTTTTGTCCTTCTCCCCTGGATGCTGCCACAAAGAGACGTTTTATTCAATTTCATGGTGCTGAGTCGACAGGCCTCTTTCTACTAAACGAAGGGTTTCTTCCCCAGGCCAGGCTCTCGGAGAGCTTTGCAGAGAGGCTCTGTGAACCTCGATTGTTGTTTGGCTTGGAAGTACATTGTTTGCTGCTTGAATTTTTCTTGATCTTTTGCCTAGATAACCTCAACTGGTTCCTATTTTGCTTTGGAAAATTACATATGCCTGATCAGTTTTTCCTGGATTATTTTACAGTATGGAGACACCCAAAAGGAGTCAGGATTGTTACTTTGTGGGATGGCCAGAAGGTTCTGAACTGTTTTTATTTTCTTTTGGGTTACAGGGTAAGAGCTTACCTACTCTCCTAATGACAGTTTGCATGTAATTGTGTGTTTTTAGTAACCTCTGCTGGCTGGTGAGAGGTAATCCCCACTTATTCCTGAAAGTGTGTTTTACCTCTTGCTTCTGGCCAGAAGGTAAACTCTTACAGTTGAAACATTAGCTAAAGCTTTGAAAGCATTTTGGAATTCTTTAGGCTAGAAGTTGCTGTGTGTGTGTGTGTGAGGTTCCTGAGAACCAGGGGCAGACAATGATTTCATAGGATAGGATAAAGCTATCACGTTTATTCCCCTGTCATATACTTTTTGAATATTGGAATGGGAAAAGTTTTCTTAATGTTTATGAAGACCTTAGTGGAACACAAAGGATGCTTTGCTGACTTTAACAACATCTGATCTACAAAATTCATAACCTGTGAGAGCAGAATCGGGGTTTTCACATCATAATCTGCCAAATTCACTGAAGTAATGGAGTTTTAACTTCAATAAGGACTCAACAGAAAGTGAACCATTCTTTGGGATCAAACCTTATCTCATGAGTCTGTGGCAAGCGTCTGAAATGCTCATGTATTAAAGATGTTTCTGTAAACTAGGTTTTATTACTCTAAGGACTAAGGCAATATTCAGATTATAGCACATGATTTAAACTGAAGTTTGTATATTATTAATAGGGACTAGGATGTGTCCCAGCTTGTAGAGAGTGAAAGTAGGTCATTCTGACTCCTCTGTAACATTACTACTCCAACACCAGTTTGCCTCAGCATATTAAATCAGGCTGAGGGAAGCCCTTGAATGGGGTGGTTATTTTGATAGCTGCTCTGACTGGTTCTGTCATAACATTCTGCCAGTTCCTTTTAACTTGGTTCTCTTCCCAAGATTGTGTCTGTTTGATTGTTTGAAATTGTTTCGAAGGTTATTTTATTTCTTTCACATGTACAGTGTTGGATTCGAGAGGCTGACCTGTATTGGTGCTGCTGTGGAAGGGACAACAAGCAGTTTTTCGTGCTATCATTTGGCAGGGAAGAGATCCAGAAAGCTGATGCAAAGCTAGTAGTTCTTTTTGTTACTACAGTGCTGTGTGGATTAGGCATTGTTGTAAAGGAGACATTTGGCTGCCTGATACCAGTTGTCTGCAAATTGTCTCTACGATGCAAATGTAGCTGTTAACTCACTCTGTTGCATTTATAACTTCTCACAGTCAAGTATACTGGCACTGGGTAACATGCTGCACTACCCACTATCAAATATCGATTCCTAGTAATTACAGACGTGTGGTGGGACCAGCTTTGTGTGAATTTCTGATTCTGTGCCCAGTGCACCTTGCTATCCACTCAATATGCTCTCTCACCTTAACAAGGTGCATGACCTGGGAAAACCTATTGCAAATTTCACCTCTTGTGTCAATATAAGCAACTGCTGTGATCACAAACCATGAAATGATTGGAAGTCTGGGAATAATGACATGCAGTCTTAAGCATGTTCTGACATTTTCTTTGGATTGGAGGAGCCCCCTAAAAGTTCTGCAGACCTGAAATGTCCCATAGAACTGGGTTGGTAATCACAGAACAGGATGTGTCTTAAATAATACACTCTATCAATACATGCCTGCTGCTTGTAGTCAACACTGTCAGACTTGGATGGAGTGTGAAATAAAGCAGCTCCCCAAATGGAGACTGCTTGTGTCTCCCAAACTTTTGTTTGTGGTTAGGGAAAGCATTGCTGGGAATTTTATTCAGAGTAGTTCATCTCCCATCATTTCCAGCTCTCAGTACTCCTGGCTAATTTGGTGATTTGGCCCTTGTGCAAAGATTCCTGTCTAAGGGAAGAAGTGTCTGTTTATAATTTTTATTTCTTTCCTCTCTGTTTTCAAGCATATGGAAAAAATGTGGAATAAACAATATTGAATAAATTTACTCTGCTCTGTCATCTTCATGATTTAATCACAAACTACTGGGGCTGCATTGTGCTTTGCCAGCATGAACATTTTATCTCATGAGGCCTTTCAGGCTGCCGCATGAGTTGTCGTTGCTGCCTAAACCAAATCCCTGGAAAGGATTATTGCCCCGTGGCAGGCAGCCATTTGACTGTTTCTTGAAACACTCAATTCCAGTGGCTAGTTCTAGTTCTGTTACTGTGACCAATTGGCCAGCATGTAACCTGTGATTCTTTGAGCAAAAAGGGACTGGTGGAGATGGACAGCGGATTCATGGGAGGACAGGATGAACAATGGGAAAAAGGGCAAGACTTTAGATTCAGGTGGGAAATCAAAGGCAGGTAGAGGAAATAAATGATTTTGTTCCTAGCAAGATTGATTACACATTAGCAGCTGGAAGTGACATGTGTCAAAGATCTCTTTTGTTGCTATCCTGCACCAACAGCCATATGGTAGCACTGTAAAGGAGTTACACATCAGACAAACTCCAGCTGTCCCTACCTTCAGTTGAACACTCATACTCTTTTGCCCCAGTATAAACAGATGCCTCTTTCTACTCTTATTCGTGTTTCACTGGGATTTCAAAATAAGGAGACAGGAATTATTTTTTTTTGGTTTGGGTAATATTTCTTTTTCTCTGTAGACTATAAAGCTGGGGAGAGCCCCTTGTAAAGAAATAGTATTACAGTAACAACTTGCATTGTATGTTAGGATTCCGAGCAATGTAGCGTAGAATACGAACAGATGCAGCAGCTAAAATGCCTCTGGTAACAACACCAGCATTTTAAAAACACATACACATGTGCATGTTTGAATTGAGAACTAAGAAAAGGTGGCAAGGAAAGCTGATTAGTGTCAGCCAATGTCTTGGTAGAGGCTAGGGCAAGCTCTCAGAGTTGGATTGGGTGAAGTGATGCAATGGAGACATATTGTCCTCTACTGTGAACTGACTGAATTCTCTGTTGGATTCAGTGCAGACAGATGATTCTGGCCCATGCTTTTCAGGAAGGAACTATTTCTGACAGAGGCCAAAGCACAGTCATAGTACACAAGGAAGGAGATCCAGCACTGCAAGTTAGTGTGGCTGAGTATCCTGTAGCCAGGACCGGCAGTGTTAAAGAGGAAATGCTGTTTGTTCACGGAACACTGAGTAAGGGACACATCTGCATCCTAACTCAGCGTATCTGAGGTGGAATAAGGTACGTGATGGACTTTGTGTATAGCTCGAGTGCAGATTCAGTGGAGCTTAGTAATATTGCACCATGGTGTGCATTATGTCTTTCCTGTACTCTTTGTGTTTCACAACTGTTGTGACTCCTCATTTTCTCCTGGGAGTTTGCATCCTTTTGCATATGTAGACCTGACCAGCCTCACCAATATGGGATGAGTGAATAAAATCTTCCAGTTGCAACACCTTAACCCAATTCTCTCTAGAAAGATGATACCCTTTGGTGATTCCTCAAAATGGTCCTGACTAGTAGTCCTGTTGGCATTTGTACAAAAAGTTCAGGCTATTGTGAGAACAGACATATTCATCTTTCTCTCTGCCTGAAGATTGCAGGGCTGCTACATAGTGGCTGGGCAGTCATGAGATCTCACGTATAAGTGGAATGAATCTTGTGTTCCCCTTTTGATGGATTTAATTTTCTAAAGTGTGAATCCAGCTTTTTTATCGATACTTGAATACTCTCAAAAAAAAATTAAAAATCTTATGAAATCTTTTACCAAACAGGGTTTTCTCTAAGGATTAAGTAACTGAGGGCAGTAGAATGGGATGTAAAGGGTCAAGAAAACAAAATTTTTTCATAATGTCTGGTACAGGTTCTGGAGTCACCTGGATTTTAGCTGGGAAAGCTGTGAGCAGAATGTGATTTGGTAATTTTGTTTCAGTCCTGAGTGAACTATCAGGTGTTCTTTGTTCTTGCAGCACATGTATTTTTTAATGATCTGAATCTTTCTTGACTAAATCTGTGTTGTTCTGATACCCTCATAATGCTTTTGAAAGCTGAAGCACAGCAATGGGTTCCCTTCGCTGCTGTTGGCTGGAGCTCCCTTGGCACTCACTGTCGCTCATCTGTTGTTGTACATTATTCAGAAGCAGTCAAGTGGAGACAGCTTTATACAAGTTCACAGGAAGAAAATGAGGGCAAATCTCCAGGAGATGGTTCTGGCTGATAGTACGTTCTCCCAGATGAGACTACTGCAGAGAGGAGCTGCTCAAAATGATTGCATTTCCTTCTCATGAGTTACTTGTTACGGACACCAAATCAAAGTGAGCTCAGGAATAAAGCAGAGGAGTTTTTAAATCCTCATATATTCCTTGCATCTTAAAGACCTTTTGTAGTTGTTTAATGCAGCATTTACAAGGTTTAAAGCTATGTCTGCAAAGATAATGATAAATAATAAAAATACTTAGCAAGACCCTGGAGTCTGGAACTGAATCACTGCTCCTCACAGGATTTATCTATCTAAAGTCTAAAGAAGTATCTAAGGCTAGAGAAGAAAGGGAAAACTAAAGAGTTAACCCTGATTACAGCCTGAGATCACCAGGAAGTTTTGGCACTGATTCTAAGGGCAGCTATGGGAAGTCTGAAGGTGATGAGTATGTTACATCCTGGTCTAAAAACATCACAGGTGGGGATGTGTCTCTTTATGTGGTGGTGTTCCAGTATTTTTTTAATGCATTGTCTTTGCTAATACATATATTTTTTTTGGTGAGGTGCCACAGTCTCGCCAGCAGCTATTTTGATGGAAAAAAAAGATCGTTTTGGCTTAGCAGTCTTCCTGAAGGAGCTTTGTCCTCTATTGAATTAGATGTCCTTTTATAATTAGCCCTTTCTATGAAAAGAATATGGCATCTGGGTCCAGTCAGTGACCTACAGATCTCATCTAACAGCCATTAATACTGAAGGGGATATTTTGTATACTAGACTGGCTCTGACCTTTAACTGACTTTCCCAGGTGTACTGCTTTCTCTTGTAGTCACTTGGGCCAGAGGATGGTTTCATATCTGCAGCCTTGTTCTGCACCCAAGACAGTGTAGGTGCTAAATATTTACTGTAATTATTACATTGGCGTAGCAAACAGAACTAGCCTATATCATTGTCATTTTAGTATGTAGCCCCTATATTTTACATTTTTATTGCTTGCAATTGAATTAATTCCAGTGAACATCATTCCACTGGGTCAAATGAAATCAAACACATAGGATGCTGCCCACAGAAATTTTGGAGCCTTCTTCAGTCTTCCTTTAACCCTTTTTCCTGCGTTCATGTATCTTACTAGAATAATTTCTGGATCAATCATGTGTTTCCAGGGGCAGAATTAAAAAAGGTGTTTTAAATTCTAAATCATATTGTGGCCTGCGGGCTGCTTTTGTAGATAGCTTTGATTTTATGTGTGTTGATGTTCAGCACTTGCTTTGACTGCTGTATGTTGCTGCTAGAGATGAGTAAGACATGTGCTTTGCAGCCTAGTAGCCAGGAGAGAGGGAGACAAAGACAGGCCCTTCTCATCTGTGATCTTCAGCAGAGAGCTATTAGTTACAGGAAAGGGGATGTGATCTTGTAGTTACTGCAACAAAAGAAGAAACTGGACTTCATGTGCTCTGTAGTTCAGCAAGAGAATTATGCTGTAGTTTGGATCACTTTTCTGTGCAGAGAACATTTTTTTTTTTTTACCTCTTGGGGTTTCATCATTTCTGGATAAAAGCTTTTTTTTTTTTCCTCCTGTTTTTCTGTGTTCCTTTCATTGGATCAGACTGAGTTCCCAGGAAGACTGCAAATAATTCTTTTAGAAGGAGCTTCACGTGGCAGTCTTGAGGCAAAATTCAGCACATCGTGTGTAACCAAATGGCCTGCTTTTTAGTACTGACTGACTTTCAGTATTCCCCTCTGCAGTGCAGATGCGTGCTTGCAAAGGGCTGGAATGACAGTGAAACTGCACTGAGGTATTAGGACCAAGAAGCAAGTCAGGAATGAAGCAATAGAGATGGTGAATGAGTGGGAAAAGGACTGGGAACACTCTCCTTTTTTCATATACACCATTAGAAATGGTGGAAGTGACAGAAAAAACATGGAGCTGAAGGGAATACACACACACACAGAGCCATGGCTTTTGTTCATGGACTACCTATTTTTCCCTTTTCTTCTGAACTAGCCTTTCTTAACATGCAGGCCAAGAAATGTGGCTACCCAGAAGCATCAGATTTTCTCTACACACACAGTATAGACACTATTTCCCACAAAGTGATGGGTTCTTGCACGCTACTCGATTTGGCTTTGAAAAGCAAATCCTATGCTTCCAAACGCAGAAAGAAGATAGCCTTCCATCAGGTTGAATAGGTCTGGCTTAGAGCATCAAAAAGTGCAAGGCTTTTCCAGGCAATCCCTTCAGGAGTTGCTGCCCCCACCACTGGCCAGCTGGAGGTTTTCTGTTGCCACAACAGTTTTGGAATTGGTTTCTTGCACCCTTCCCTCCTGTTGTGTGTGACTAATTACTGTGGTAAATCTAAGTCCTCTCACCCTGAAGGGTTAAAAATGATTTCTTGAGAACTGCTTTGTATCTCATCTCTGCTTGGGGGAGTCTGTCCTTGTGATTTCTTGCAACTAGTAACTCAATTCAAATTAAAACAGGCCTGAAATGCAGGGCCCCACACCTATCAGGTAAGTGCTACGATCTCCCCCACAGAGCTCTGTGTTTGAAATTATTCACAGCTTGGCCGGACTCTGCATATAGGGAGCAACGCTATCTCTGAATTGGTGTCTAGGCAGTGTCTAGCAGTCTAGCTCTCTCTGTGTCACCTCTGCTGATGGATTGAAATGTCCTTGTAGATACTCATCACTTCATTGGCATTGCAGATTTGGTACTGAGGCTGCTACATCACTCAGCAGGGGGTGGAGTAGGTCAGGGTGTGTGTGTAGGGGAGGGGCTGGGGGGGATGCACGAGAGCTGCCCATCGGACAGCTCGGTCCCTTTGCCTCCTTCTGTTATCCTATAGGAGATAGCACACTGTCTAATGGCTGAAGCAGATGACTGGGTGGAACGAGCCTCAGAGTGCCAGCACTTTAGACCTACATGTGTATATTTAATGCCACATCACAGACTGTGGTATAAATAGAAGAGATGTGATGCTGGAGTATCCTGAGAAGCTGACCCTAAATTAGAGGTGTGGTTCTGAAGCTGTTCCCATGGGTGGAAAGAATAGGGAAAGGAGAGACTTCCATAGCATGTACTTTCCTGTTTAACCCCAAGAGTACTGGTTAATGTGTTACACTGGAGGAAATGGAGTGCAGGGCAAGGTAACAGCAGCTTGACGGAGGAGGAAAACAGGAAGATTTAGATGACATTGATCAGTGGGCTGTAGATCACAGGTCTCTATAACCTCCTCTTATGAGAGTGAAAGGAACAGCACAGTGCTAGCTTCTGTGGCACACAGCTGACTGCACGGCTTGGGCCTCTTTGAAAGGAGTCAGACTCAAGCAATGCTGTATCCTTTTGCAAAAGAAGCTAAATTTTAAAGAGCCCAGATCATTTCCTCTAGTGTGTTATGGAAGAATCCAGAGTAGTTTTAGTGACTGGGTAGAAGTTATCTTCAGAGAAGTCAGGAGCAGAAGTTAGCTCAGAATGTTTTGCCCAGAGAGACTTGATCTTTTATCTGTTGGGGCAAATCCAGGTTGTTATTCCGTTCTGTACTTGGGCAAAAGAGAAGCTGACATTGATGCTATTTTTTGTGTCAGTGCTAGCAGGTGCACAAGAGCGGGCAAGACAGAACATACTTTTTTTCCTGTGTAACTCCCCAGGGACCCTTGAAGACTGCATGCACAGAATGTAGTGACATAGAGAAGAATCAGGCCTAGTCATTTTCTGAGTATTATGTGAGAATTGAAATATTCCCTGTCTTGCTTGGTTCAGAGGAATGATTGTGGCTGCAGAGAAGAAAGTTGAGGCGTGTTGCAGTGAGTGCATGGATGTTACTCATTTTGGGAGGCCTTTAGACTCACTGTTCCCTGCTAATGCATTTAGGTCTGTGATGCATTACAGGCTGAACATCTGGCTTGGTTTTTACAGGCATCACTAGAGTGTTATCTTCTCCTGAAGTGTTAAATTCCACAAAATACTGTAATTCTAGCCAAGCCGAGAAGTTAACCTCTACAGTATCATGAAGCTTGAGCTTCACGTGGCTGCTTGCATAAGGCTAGAAAGCAAACACAACATTAATTGTGATGCCGTTAGGAATTGTACAGGACTTAAGTCAGGTAGATAGTAACTCTCCCTCACTTCCTTCCATAGTAATGTTTTAGATGTGTCTGAAAAATATATTCCCAATCAGACATTGTTGGTATCTTATTTGTTTCACTTCCATGCAATTTTTGTGAGGCTGATGGGCTTGATGGTCTTTGAGGCCTTCCATTGCAGAAGGGCAAACACAGGCAGTAGCAGCACGCTTTAACCTTCAGTGCAACACACCTGATCTGTGTTTGAAAGGAAAGATATATTTCTCTCTGTTTAGACCACAACCAAGATTGCAGACGAGTGCCTACAGCAGTGGTGGTTTTGGAAGAGTTAATTTGTGACCCACAGAACTTTTTTCACACAGTTGCCAAATGAGAAAAATATTAAGACATTACTAGAGTGAGCTAAATTCAACTTGATGACCAAATTTTTATATAATTATATAAAAAAATATTTAGAGGAATATATTTTAAATATTCTTTACCAGCTCTAAGCCCCTGAAGTACCCAGTCTCCTCTTCCCTGTATTGTAATTGATTAACAGCTATACAGCAGCAGGATGTATCAGCTTCTGTCTTCTATTCACATCTTGCACCACGTGAGAATTACAACTGCCTTGTTGCTGAGATGGTAAATAACCGAATTACAAAAGAGTCCCTATTCCAAAAGGAGTAGGAAGATCAAAGTAAAATGTTGGACAAATGATGCTACAAAATATCACTGAAAGTTTGCTGTACTTGAATAATGCCAAGGTGATCAGCTGATTATTCTGGTACAAAGCTTCTTGTCTTGGCTACCAGAACATGGCAGAGTCATTGAGAAGAGATGGCACTTTTCAGGTATGAAGGTCATCAGTTTTACAGGTAAATCTTGAAATTATTTTGGCCATGGTGTTCATAGAATTCTAATCCTCAATGAGGCAACTCATGGTGTCGTCTTACCTTTTTCTAGATAACCTTGGTTTTATTTTTTTCTCCTGACTAAAGAGAAGGGAAGTCTCATGTTCTTAGGAATATGAAGTTGGGTTGAGCAGTTCCGTATGTGCAGCACTTGCAAATGTGTGATTATGCACGTAATAGGATGAGGATGAATCCATGTGGTGGATCTTTGGGCCTCTCCAATTTCCTCTGGAAGTGATTTCCCATAAGCTGAGATGGATTTTAGTAAAGCAGAGAGAATGCTCACAACAGGGAGCCACCTGAATGGGAGCTTTTGTGCAGGCACAACGTGAACAAAGCAAAATGATAAATTGACGTAAGCTTGTCTATCTTCCTCAAAGGATGATTTGGTGTCATATTTACCGACAGATTATGAGGTCAATTCTTCGCTAGAAACAATGGGTCTGTTGTTCAAAAGCCACTTTTGTAAAACAAAATTTAATTAACAGCTACAAACAACAGAAATATAAATTCAATATATGTATGGTTAAATCAGTGAACTAAAGAACCTAAAGCAGATCAAGAGAAATGCATGTATCCTTGACTTGTAAGCGAGAGGAGCTATCTGAACAGAAAGGACAAGCAGAGTAAGAAAGAAGTTTTGCTCAGTTAGTCAGACCCCAGGGCCCTTTTGAGAGCTAACATAGCACTGGATGAAGCCGTATGAATCTGCACTGGCTGTGAGAGCTGGATCTCACCACAGCCCTCGCCACTCTGTCCTGTCCTAGACAGCATTTGCTTCCATTTTGTTTAAAAATAAGCCACAACTTGTCTTCTGTGTGACTAAAAAGAACATCGCAGAACATATTTGAGAGATGTCTGTATGAAAGTCTGCATACAGTATGATCAACTTCACTGAATAGCAGAGAAAATAGTTGATAAGCTGTTGTGACTAGACTGCTGATGATTGCACTAGTCAGTTCAGTTTGCATAGGTATGGCTACTCATGCTAAGTGCAGCATGGACACACTTCTGAGTTTGCAGAGAGCCTGAAAGAGTAGATCTGAGGATGTGAACTATGTCGCACATCTGAGTGCTGCACTAACTCTGAGAACCCTGTTGATAATGGCAACTGTGTTAATTTTGAATAAATTTTACAGGTCATCATTAATATGACTTTCAGTAGTTTTGTTATCATGGAAAAAAGTTTACATCTTGAAAATAGTCTTCACTTCTTAAATGCATAGTGAATACATATGTATATATTGAAGAATGGATTCTCATCGTTGTCCAGTGAAGACCCTTTTAGAGAAAAAAAAAAAAAGTAATGGAAAACATTGTACTAGTTTCATATTTATTAAAAAATCTATCTTCTTGTGAAATGGGTATACTTTAGGGCCTGACAGTGTTTGTCATTATGAAAGCATTCTATATCATTTACTGAGAGATGAGACAGTATGTGTTCTCCACTGCTTGTTTTAGAGAATTCAAGTTTCATTCTACGTTAACCTCATTAAGTTTATTATGCAATCCTCATCTCTTCCCCAGAGACTTGCCCATTGTCAAGGGCAGCTGCATTTGCTTATTACAAGAACCTCAGTCATCAATACAAAGCAAAGCTCTTAATAGAACCCCAGGTTACAATTATACATCAACCCAAATTTCTTTTTAAGTGCAGTAGCAATGTATAGTTTTTGATGCATTCACCCTAAGGGCTGCTACTTATGTATTTTTTATTGTTTTTCCCCGAAAATTGTCTTCTCTACTAAGTGGAAGAATGAGTAGAGTGAGATCTTATTTATTTTGAAGATGAATGGATAAAACAGAGAATCCTACATCTGTGGAAATTTGTGTCTCTCAACAGTTCTCAGACATATTCTAGTGCCTTGCAGACTGAGTATCCTACAGGCAGAGCTGGTTGAAATTCAAATCCTGCAATTCAGATAGATCTTCTTATATGTTGACTTCTAATATTTCAGAAAGTCCTTTCATCCCAAATCAAGACTAATTAGCTAGTTTTAATTATGACAGTAGTGGGTCATAACATGAAGGGTGAATCAACATTTCTTTTGCTCATTGTGGAAACGGGTTACGAGTTGGGGCTGTCCAGGAACTATGGCTCTTAAGGACAGACTGGCTTTTGCAGCATTATTCCATATCTGTTTAGGCCATAGTTGTGTGGGTTTTTTTAAATCATAGCATTTGTGTTTTGCAAAATCAGCGTTATTGCTACAGATAAGTGATGCACAGAACTGATTGTAATGCTTATGTAGTAACTGGGACAACAGAATGTGAGAAGCAAGCAATGCAATGTAAGCCCTTGGTCTCAGTCCAGGACAGTGAATTGTTGTGTTAAGGGGAAAGCTTAAAGTGTCTTGCTATTACACGATCCTTCTGGGTCAAAGGAACTTTGCTTCTTGCCCACTGTGGAGAGGGGTGGTAGAATTTCACTGATCCTCTCCTTCTGGTACCATATACTACTAGTGCACTGGGATTTCCTATATACAAGCAAATCTAAAATCTCTGGGGAGGGAGACCCCTTGCATCAGAACTGGATTCAACTTTCTAGGCATGATTCCAAGATTCAAGTGTTACTGAATGCTTTGGGAAGAACTCGGAGCTGACATTTCTCTGGGAGATGTTAATGAAAGGAAGGGGGTGAGAGGCAGCTGGTTTCCTTAGGAACACAAAGACCTTAATCATTCCAGTTCTGCATTCATGTATTGGTTGCCTGTAACATTTTACATTGATTTCAGGATTCTTTTACATTCACTGTACTGCAATAATTAAGAGATTTGTGAGCATTTGACTAATGTTGTGTCATCTGATGTACATTGTGATTAAAAATACCTGGATTGTTTTGCATGTCTCAGTTTGATTATCAGAGTAATTTATAACGCTGCTTCTTGAAAGTAGAACTGATTTTTCTAGGGACATCTGTGCTGATCAGTTGCTCATCTTATTTATAACAAAATTTAAATAGCATGCACACTTCTCCTTTTAAGTACTCTGAGCACTGTTGATTTTGCTTGCATTTAATAGTCAGATTTCCTGTGGCTTCTTTTGTGGGTACTGAAGTTGTAAGTGCATTTTTGTTGATGAGACTTCAGAAACAGAGAGAAATGCAAGCCATCAGTGAAAATGTGTGCTGTGTGCAGAAGAATATCACTTGCAATGGGAGACTTACCTCAGTTTTCCATAGTTACTGTAATGTAAAATTGATGCTTCTGGGTCAGTGACAGCTTATGTTGCCATGTGACACTTTGGAAACTGAGCCTATCTTTCTTTGTGAGGGAGGCTTTCAGCTCCTCATATTTCTTCTTAGTGGGTGAATACTGAAGAGAGCATTGGGGAAGTAAGTTTTCATCGCACTCTTTAATGTGGTAACAACTTTAGAGGCTCTTGGGAATCCTGGAGTTACAGTCTGATCGTGTCATCATTCCTCTAGTTCCCGGAAGAGAGAGTTGCTGAACTACCAGGCACACTGACAAGACCTTAACTTTGGTACAATCTGCTTCCAGATAAATGTCCTAAGTCAATCAGGCATGTCTGATGCTTTCATTTTGTTAGTTAAATGCCCCAAATCCTGGGAACGCTGGAGATTCAGGAGTGAGAGCTTCATGAACTTCATGAATACTCAGATTTTAGAAATAGAAGAACATCCTTTTTCACCATCTGAATATGTTGTCCTCAATGAATGACAAAAGAGCTTTGGAACAAAGAGGAAACAGCCGTATTTTTAATGAGAGGGTTTGTAGGTAGTGTCAATTATAATGGTTGCTATGCAAGAATGAGGGCTGGAATCCATCCCTGTGTTGCTATGTAACATCAGTGTCACACTTGATACCTGAGCAGTAAAATCACATATCCTATTTAAAATGCCTTTCCAGATTTCACTCCATAAATAGAACCTTTATGGAGCATTTTAGAATTGGAGCTCCTCAGGAGCCAGCATCATTGCAATCAGCACACACAAATAGGTTACTTCAAGCTATGAAACTGGCCCTTGAGCAGAACCTTGAATCAAAGGAGCTGTTGGCAATGTTATGCAAATGTCAGCCTGACAGGCTCATGCTTTTTGATGCTCTTATTGTGACTTGAAGCAGAGATTGAAGGGATGGATAGAGCTGGACTGTGACTTCTTTTATTATTTTCATGTAGCCCTGTATGAAAAAGTATTCATTGCTTCCCTGAATTGTTTCCTCCTGACCTCTGCTTGCCACTCTTTCTCCTACATGCAGACTGTCACTTTAGTCCTTGTTTACACAAGCAGATGTGCTTATGTAACGCGAGAGGTGATTTTAAACCACATCACTACTCTTAGGCAGACCTCTTTTAGCAGTGGTTGTTTGCAGTTTAGCTTAGATCAACTGTGAACAGTTTAAAACTAACCTGACATAAGATACTTCCTTAGAAATCAAAGCATCTACATAGAGGTTTGCACCTGCTTAACTAAATCACTTCAAATCAACAAGGTCAAAATACTGTCCTTTCGCCACAGTTGAAAAATGTGATGCTTGTTCATTGTCACTTAAAGTCTGGATATGAGTGATTGCTTCAGCTCAGTTATTGTAACTGCCTCGTTTCTGGCCTCAGTGATACCTGTGTCCTTTCCTGCAAATTGCCCAGTATTTGCCAAAGTCAGATCAGCGCATCAGTAAACCTAAACCTTTGCAAGCCATTAGGCTTAGTTTCCTCAGCAGTCCAAGCAGTGAAATACTAGTTTTGGCTTGGTGAAGGGCTTTTACTAATTTAATTAAACCAGTGTAGACTTGCGTACAAATAATTCTTTACATTCACTGGATGAGCTAAGGAGGTTTAGGATTTTGATAAGTACTCAAGAGTTCAGTGGCTTTTAGCTAAAGCCTCTTTGGAGTTTTCTCCATTGCAAAATTTGACTAGAAATTGCATGGATTATTATTTGTTTTTTTGTGATGTTGCCATGTTTCTGTAGTTACATTTTCAGCACAGAAGCTCAGAGATACGTGAACTTAAGGAGCAAAGAGGGAAAAAAAATAACTGAACATGATGCAATCAAAAATAATATTGACCACAGGCTCCATCTTGAAGATTAGGTCTGGTGGTTTTTTTGGTCATCAGGCCTTAATTTCATTCTCTCACTGCTTTTGGCTTCTGAGAAAGCTGTCCTGTACCTGCTTGTTGAATGTGCAGTTGTTCACAAAACCAGCTTCACTGGGATGCTAGTTCCTCTCTGGCGTTGTTAGTGTAAATTTTTCTGGATTTGTATTATTGAAAAACCTTATTCACAAAGATGTTAGGAAAATTCACTGCTGGAGGAAAATACACTGTATAGGTTGCAAAATTGTGTTTTGTCTTTGATTCGTCTTTCTTCTTAAAAAGTAAAATCTATTTAGAACTTTTATTGGATGTTTTATCTGTCCGTTGGATCTTCCCGCAGGAGATTCATTTCTCTAAGCAGAATTTTAACCAAATGATTTCAGCTACTTTTGCTTCATTCTAGAAATGTTGAAGTTCATGTTCACGCCCTTCTCTCCCTTTCTGTTGGAAGGGAAATGGCTCTGATGTCTGATACTCTCCTTGAGGTTTTCTGTTTTTGTCAAATAACTAAGCATTTTGCTGTAGTTAATTTAAAGGGAAATGTTAGTAAGTTGTGAGGCTGATAGTGATTACAGGAATTCATACAGATACCTACATAATCTTCATAATTAATGCTAAATTTGTTAGCATAATAATTATAATAAATGCTGAATCAGGATTCAGCCCATTTACTGAGGAGCAAAAGACCTTTCTCTTTCAGAAGAATCACTTCCCTTAACATGAACATGTAATCCCAGGTATACCAGAGTATTGTGTTGCAGAATCTTGTACTGAGGATAGATTTCACCACTGGAGAGCAGGCTCTATGTTTTCCCATTACAAACTTGGTGTGGAACCACTTGGAACAAAAAAAACTGACTCCTGTAGTAGAGCCATGAAGGTGGAATAACAGAAGTAGCAGCCCAGAAGAGCTGATAACTCAGTAATGCACCAGTGAACAAAATGTCTTGCAACTATTCAGACTTCAGGGTCCGAGTTCTTAACAAAGAAAATAATTTCCCTGACTTTCTGTACAGGGCCAAATGTGGAAAGAATATGCCAGGAGGATATAACTTTTATTCCTCTTTAATATTTTCTGGTTGTCAGGCTGATAGGGTCCATGCTGATCTCTGTAATTGACTTAACTGTGTTCATTCTGGCAAACTGTTTTAATTTTCTGTACCTTATTTGAAGAGCAGCATGTATCTATTTTTCTTCTTTTGTTTTTATTATTGTGTTTGTGCTTTGAAATCCCTTTGCAGAGGGCTGGGGGCTGTAAAAACATGATCACTGCTTTTATAAAATGCCTCGAGTACCTCTGATGACAGACTCAAAAGAAATGGAACTTTTTTTATTGCATTGTCATGGAATTTAAGTAATTCCCCAAGTGTCAATACAAAGCACAGAGTCATTCCAGCAGCTGGTTTTACCTCTGAGTAATAATACCTGCTTTTATCTCTTCTGTTCTCCACCTAGATCATAGATATTTTCATCTTCATTACAGTGGAACAAGATGTGAATGGAGTTTGATATTACATTATCCTACCACTGGTACACTTCATGGAGAAAAGAATATAGTTGGCTCATGGTTTTAGCAGCCAGCATGTTGATGGTATCAATAAGAGCCCAGGGATATTGTAGAACCAGCGATTTTTAAAAGCACCTGCTTTATAGAAAGAAGCTGTAAATCTCTGCAAGAGGCTTGTCATTTCTGGTGTACATTGTGTAGAGGGTTTGGGTGTTTTGCAGAAAAAAACGCTGCTTCCTTGTCCATGCAGCCAATTCAGAAGCAATTTGTCAATCCTGAAAGATGATGTACAAGAGCAAATTGTAAGTGCGTGTCCTGCAAAAACTATCAAAAACATAACATGATAGAATACAGGACATGGAAATAATAACTTGTGAGGTATTCAGCCAGTCACAGAATGGTCTCTGGAACATGCTTAGAAAGGACGAGCAATTCTATGATGATTGAAGTTTTATCTGGTGAGTCGGAGCATTTAAAACGTTCTTGCGTGACTCACTGGTATTACCTAGCATAAACCTTCCCCTAGTTAATGGTCACCATGATGAGCCTTTGGACAACAGAGTATGTCTTTTAACCATTTATTCTGTGATTTATGTGATAGAGGCTAGCCTACACTAGTGTATGCAAATGTCTTTTAAAATCTGTGAACATGAAGTTTTTATAAAGGAAAACAGTTGGAAAATGTTCTTTGTTACTATTTTGCTGAATTTGAAGGGTGTCAGTGACTGGTGTGATGACTCGAAAGGAAGTGGCACGTAGGGGAGGCTTTTTTTATAAACTGTGCTCTTAGTTCTTGAATGCCAGGTGAGAGTCAGCAAAGAAGGTTCCCCTTAAGGAAAGCAGTATTTCCCTGCACATTTTAGGCAGATGACTTCTATTGCCTTGCAATACAGCCGTATCGGCTTCTGTCGCTATGTAGTTCAGTCAATATCATTTTTACCACTAAAAGCTTTGTTCTCCAGCCTGAAGATACTACAATGGAAAAATAATAATAGTGCAGGTTAGACTTAATTGTTCTTGGTGAGTGGAATGGTAAGGAGAAAGGATTTAAGTGTATTTGCCGGTGTCTTTAGATGCTTCTGTGGTATATACCTCAGTGGTACATCATAAGGTATAAGCTGATTGATGTAATCTTTTGCTGATTATGGAATAGTTTTGAAGAGCTCAACTTCCATGTTGTGATCAAGCAGCTTTCTGGTACCTGCTTTCTTAAGCACTACTTAAGCTGCTCCATGAAAAATTGATGGCAGCTGTCAGGAGTAGAAGGTACTTCATGTGCAAGATAGGTCCATTAATAGGAGATGTACATTTTTGCGTCCATTTGTGAAGTTAAGAGTAGCTCTGTGTTGTTATTGATTTGGTTCCCTTGTGTTATCCTGGAAGCACATTTTTTGATTCCTTCCCCCCTCGCCCCCAACTAAAATATGATGCTTTATCCATTGCTAGGATGTGAGTTTTCTATTCTTTCTTCTCAGATCCTGTTTTCATGTTCCCTTACTAGGTTTCTTTTATGCTAGGGTGCCAGAAGAAATTAAAACTAGAGGGACTTTATTTATATCAACTTCAAAAATCTGTATCTTAAACCAGTCCCTTAAGAACATAAGTAATTGTAAACAAAAGCTACTAACTGGAGACTGGGACGGCTCTGTGATTAGAATGGCTGCACTCTAATGCTGGTCCTGCTGCTTGTTTGTAGTTTGACTTTGTAATCCTCTGAGGCCTACATTTCATCACAAGTTTGCTTCTGTTTTTAATTGTACAGCCTCTGTAGCCAGTGCCCCGTTTTCACGTGTGGTCACTGCCATGGCTTGTGTTCAAGTCAGTATGACTTCTGTCACAAGACTGGTGTCTCTTCTGCTCTGTTCATATTTCTCTGTTGATCATAATTTAAGGGCATCTCTGCACAAGGATGTTTCTTGTCACAGTAGTTTCTCTGAGTGGTTTACTTACTTATGTCCTGTTTCTCTAATGACTCTCAGCTTGCCATCTCGTATAGTTCCTACAGCTTTAACATAGTTTAAAAGCATATATCCAAGTGTGTGCTTTTTTAGTACTAGTATATACAAAATGGATCAAATGTGGAAAAACAAGATGGTAATGCAGTAAATGGAGAACTGTTCATGGAAATCTAATATTCATTAAAAAAGAAAACATGTAAAAACTCCAGTGGGAACCTCATCATAGACGCAATGGGTAAAAGAAAGAGAATAACAGAGACTTATTCAGAGTTCAGGCTTTCTTAGGGATGAACTTTTCACTTCAATAATATACCTAGTGCCCCATTGACTTGATAGGATTTCACCTATATTTCACGCATGAAAGCAACTAATCCACCCCCCCAAAACTGGATGCCAAGCACATGGCGAAGAGGTGCCCTGGTGAGTATTAAACGTTATGATGTGAATGTCATCTCCAGAAATTATCAAAAACTAGGAGAGTATGCTGGTGGAATGAGCAGTTTGTACTTGCTCTCCTATGTTTATTCCTTAAGCAACTGCTGCTTGCCACTGTCAGAGATAAGATGGATAGGCTTTGTCTAAGTCTATATAATGTTTATGTTGTCACAGTGAGAATGCAGACAAATTATGTTATTTCCATTTTACAAATGAGGAAATACAACTGGAGAAGTTGAAGTGATTTGCTGCGAGTTGTAGGTGGCTTATTCCAGGTTATAAGTGGCAACATTTTATTGGTGGGATTTAAATTCAGGCATTGCTAGTTTGTCATTCTGTGTTTAAATTTAACGCTGAATAGATTGTGACTAGAGAACAATAAAAATTAACCGTTGACACTGAAAGACAATGACTTTTTCTCTAAACAATCCTGTGTATTCTGGCAGGGGGTGAAGTAATTCCCTTCTGTTGGGCTGGTTATGTTGATATAACGAGCTGAAGTCTCTAGAAACAATATACAAGAAACACAAAGGGTAAGAATAAGCTGGACTCTCGGGAAAGAAGCAAATGAGAAAAAAGTCTCTTGATACTTCCTGTGAAATTCTTTACCCAAACAAAAGTCATGGACAGCTGAAGAGAGGGAAAGTGTAGAGAGGGTTAGAGGAACTGAAGATATATACGTGTTTGTGTACTTGTTAATACAAAAAGCCATAAGCCTTGATATAAACCATAGGTATTTTGGTTTCTATAAAATCAAAATCCTTTTTAACCAGTTGTAGGTTGCATTGGTGGTCTGACATGCAAGCCATGTCCCACGGTGTCTTACTGACAGGGAGTTCCCATGTTAAATATCTTTCTGAGAAAGAGGTAGATGGTGAGTGCTTAGCATGAAATTTGGAGATACAAATGCAGAGGCACCTAGACCAAGAGGAACAGATCGTGCGAGATCGTAAACCCAAGAGCATATCTTGGAGTAATGTGAACCAAAAGGCATAGAGCAGTCAAGTGTGTCTGCTGTCCTTAAAGAGACCTCCATGAACTGACCACATGGAGCCCGTGTGGGTTGTGTTGACTGTCCCATCAGGACAGCAACTACCTTCTGATAAAGAAGTGATGCACGGGCTTTCTTCTTGCCACTGAAGTAGAACAAAACATCCTATCACATATTGTAAACCCCAAAGCAAGGATGTTATGACTGGATTTAGCAAAGAGCGAGAAAAGAAACAATGGAGCATAGAAATCTTGGCAAGGTATGGAGTATGTTCCTGGGCAGTGCTCATATTGCCACCATAACTTTTTTATCATGTCAAAGACAGCATTTAATACTGGCTTAGGTCAAAATTAGTTAATAATTTTTGGGACAACATTTAGACACGTTCTAAATTTTAAGCAAGGGTTCTCTGAAGTCACTCCACTGAGACGCAGACTAGTTCACACAACAGTGCTGTCTTATGCCAGGGCAGTATGTGAAACTTTGTAAGGAAAAGTTGGCCTTCTCTTCACCTCCCTCCCTTCTTTACAGGTCTGCCTTTCTCCTTCACCCCTGTTCTCTATTGTTCCTTCTGCTGTTTCTGGAAAAGGCTGAAGGAAAGAAGTTTGAATTCTGGGAAGGAAATTGTCACTTGTGCTGTACCTCCTTTTAACAGACGCTTTTGGATAATTGTGATTTAAATGCGAAACACGTATATAGGTATCATGAAGCTATTTTGATGAGAACAGTGGGCTTCAGTATCTCTAACATGTCTTTGTCCATGCCTAGCTATACTATGATTTTTTTTTACATTGTTATCCAGTTTCTGATCAAAGTGCCTCTCATAATTACCTGAAAAGACTTAGTTTCTACCTATTTTAATATGATCAGTGTTCTGTTTGTTTTACAGAGGGGTTTGAAATATTCTAATATTTTGCATAGAGTTTGCTTGAACCACACCATCCCTCCCTTGCAAATTAATGGTGATTTATTAAGCTTTTTTAGGAAAGATAATAAAACCAAGAAGCACTTAAACCAGATTTTCCTGTAATAACCCTGTGGTTATTTTGTGGCTTCAGCATTCAGATATAAAAAATTAATTCTTTGAATTAAATGGAAATGATTATTAAATAAAATACTTAGAAAAAAAAATCTCAGCATCTTTATGATGGAAGAAAGGCATTTCCTAGAAATTGCTCTAGTTCGTTTGGGGAATAAGGCTTAGTATTATTTGTTATAGTAGTAAAGTTATAATGTCATTTAATTAAAAGCTATGGATTTTGAAGGGAATGCTGGGATAAAGGGAAGGTTTTGTAAGTATGGGACTATAATTAGTTGTTTAGATTCTGAACAGTCATTGCCATTAGCTTCCTGCCTCCTGTATAAAGTGCCAGCGGCGCTATAATGCACAGGAGGACCTTGGATCCAGGGCCATGGATTACATCTCAGATGATTTCTGGCATCCCTGCATGCATGGTTCATTTCTTTAAGAGTTCTGCCCTAAAGATAAAGTTTGGTTTGTGACAGTTCTGTAATTAGAAGCATTGCTGGCAGCTTCAGGGCAAGGGATAAGATAAAGATGAGGTACCAGGCTGCCTCTACATTCAGTAATTGACAAGGCATCAGGAGCAATATGATGAAAGTTATGTAAATTAGCACTATGATAATGAGCCATAAATCCCATCAGTAGGAAAGGACCTGTCACCTTTAAGGCTGAGGTCAACACTTCTTAATTCTGTAGAATTATGCCAGTTCAATCAGCATGTGCATATGAAACAGATTGATCCTTTATTACATGGTGCCAAGGAGGGAAGAGCAACCAGTTAAGTGAGAGTCAATACAGACAGTGAGTACAGAGTAATTCAGGTTGTCTGTGGTGTCTCAGCCCGTGCATCTGTATTGCTAATTACCCTTAATATGTCCTTCCATCTGACCAATGCAGCCTTTCAAACTAACAAATAGTATGTATTTTGGTGATACCTTGGCATGCCAAAATGGCATTTCAGACTTGTATTTTTACGCTACTGGCATTCAGACACAGCAGAGTTAGGAGAGCACCAAGCCCTTTGTGAGAACAAGGAGAGAAAGTAAACCAGAAGGGGAAGGAGAGGGGAGAAAAGCTGGAAGACTCTTCCTCTTAGGAATGTCTTAGGATCTCTCTAATGTGTACATCACAGGCTGAGCCTTTTTTTTTATGTTATTGGAGAGAAATGCGCATGTAGGAAGTGGTACACTGCCCTCTTAATCTGTTTGTAGTGCTGAAGGGCTCAAGCAGCACGAAGAGCTGGGATGCAGTGCTGTCATGCTGAGGAATTTGTAGATTCTTTCTTTGAAAGAGTGTCCACTTTTGATCAATATGATGGGTGACCTCTCCTTGTCTTTGTCTCAGGAAGTTCTCCCATTCTGATGGAGTTATGCAGAAGTAACAGCATGTTCTTCTGGTCACCCAGTTTTCTTGTGTGTAGCTCACACAAACTTGTGGGATGGTTCTTCTTGCTGAAGAACCCCCAGTGCAACCAGTCCCAGTGCAACCAGTCCACCTGCACTGGCCTTTGAACCTATATGGTTATGCATAGCTTTATAGTAGTCTTTAATAAATAGGCTCTGTGCAGTTCCTGTACCTAGCAAGCAGTAATAAAATGCTTTGCTTTTATGGTTTTCTGCTCCAGTTGCTAGAAGTCATAACGTAAGAAATAGCATATAGACTTCTGTGGGTAATCACATCTTGCCTGATGTCGCTTTCCAGAGCGGTAAGTGAAGCCAACAAATGTTTGAATTCCTAGCTGGAGAGAGCCAGGAGTCACTGGAAAAGTATTAGAGCAGGCAACAGCCATTTCCCTTGGAGGTGTCTTGCATGGCCTTAAGGACTGTGCTACAGGGGGTGGCAGGAGGCGGGGGGGGAAGTCAAAAGAAAAAAAAAAACATCCACCTTGTCAGGTATATACAAAGGGATTGCCATGCTGACTTCTTACAGGTTCCATTCAAATATAGAGGCACTCATAGCATGACAGACGATATTTTCTATCAAAACAGAAAAGGCAGCAAGCATCAGAATCGAATTGTACAGAGGCACCTAGCCATAATGGTGATGTGTTTCCAGTTGTGAGGCTTTTTCAGCAGAGCATGTAGGCATGTGCATTGCCCCGAAGCAGGTTTTAGTTTTTTTTGGAGGGGAATTAAAGAATAAGTAAAATAAATATAAAGACTTCTTGTGACATCTTATGCTTACTACTTCCTGCTGTGGTTTCTCGGTGTTTTGCATGGGTGTTTTGTATCACCCACTTTCTATCTTTAGTGGGTGGCTGACAGCAAGAGCAAGCCACTGTTCTTTGGCATGGCTGTTTTTGTCTTGTCAGGAATGTTGGTGTCAGGGCTGTGTATTGGTTTTTCAAGGTTCAGTTAAGTGTCCTGAAGATTTTTTCAGTTATTTCTCATTTTGCTTCCCTTCTGCTTCCTATCTGGGGGACTAGCAGGGAATATTTTCCCTCTGGCTGAGCTTTCCTCCCAAGACATCCAGCAGAAGTTAAGCCTTTGGCCACACTGAGGCCATGATTTTGCCCAGCTCATAGCCATTGCTGAGTAGACACGAAGCTGCACCAGTGCAAACCTTTTGCAGAGTGGCAAAAGTTCCTATCTGCAGTGCTTTCCCTAAAAAAACAGAGTAAGCTGCTCCAGTGCCAGCTGAGGCTTGCAGCACTTTGTCCTGTGTACATTAGGGTAAAGCAAGAAGTATGGCTTGGGTCTGGCTGCTGCTGATCGTGACCAAAACCAGTCCCTCGGTGTAGGCAAGACCCGAGTTATGTCTCCAAGTCTTTCCTGTGCTTAAATGTGGAAAGCAGGAGCATGCATCAGGAGTTGTTGACTCTTTGCCCACTTCTTTGTGCTCCAGCTTAGCAGATGTAAAGACATGTCCCAAAGATGAGAAGCCTAGAGTACCCTTTGGGAAAAAAAAACAGGGAAAATGAAACAGGTAGCACTGTATAAAGTAAAATGGAGAAGTTCGTTAAGTACAGGGAAGGTCCTTAGATTGCTGAGAGGCAGATACCATGTTTTGTTTGTAGCTTCATCACTGCTGAACTGCCTGTTATTTGTTTTAGTTTAAGGACAAGCAGGCTGCCATTGTAACAGGAAAAAAACCCACAATGTTGAAATGAAAGCAGCTCTCTGTGCTTGAGTGGATGGATGGAGAAGGCTTGACACTGAAGCCACATGTCTTTTCTTTTGAAAATTTTCGAGAAAAATCCTGTGCCGTCCTCCCGGAATATTAAGCCATGCTTCTTGCTTACATACACTTGCCACTCAATTAACACTTCTTATGCACACACCAGCAGGGTGTTAGCCACAGGATGTTACAGTGAAACCCTTAAGCCTCTGTAATTTACTTTATAGTCAGAAAGTGTACTCAATAGTAGATTAGTGTAGCAAGTTCTCCTGTCGCTTTGGGCTTGATACATGGAGAATGGTGAACTGTCCTGCTCTACTGGGCCGTACTGGGCTTCAAAGACAGGGTGTAAATCTAAACTCCAGTTTAGACCAATCATTGCAGCCCGATCCTCACTGTCTCCCCAGTTTAACTTGAGTAGCTTAGTATGTTCTAGTGGAAGAAGGGTGCTTTCCCACGTAAGTTTTAGAAAGCACGAAGAGACCTGTGAGTGCAGTAACTTAAGCAGCTCTAATTTGTGTGTAACTTGCTTATGTATATTAGCAGTAATGCTCAGGTGGGTGGGTGATAAGGCAGTTTAGGAAGCTAGGGTGGCTTTAAGGGGATTATTTAATTTTTATGTGGTTAGTGTTTGGCTGTTTGAGTTACCTCAGCCGGCTGCAATCAGGCTGCAGTTGCCTAATTGCATAAGCAGCAATGTTGGTACAAGGCAGAGGATAGGAATGTGCAGCCAGGGAGTGGGTGCAGAGGGCGTTTTGGTTGGTGTAATTGCCTGTGGAATCACACCCTTATTTCCATCTTGTATTGCTTCTTTAATACCTAGGCTGGAGAAAACCAGAGGACAGCTTTCAGTGTCAATAGATTGAAACAGGAAGATGGGCTCTTTCCAGGTCGGAGGGGAGTGATTCCCCGGAGTACGGAGAGCAGGCAACTCTGCTTGGGCTGTTAGCGGAGAAGGAAGAGTTGCAGTCCCACTTTTACTTCTGTTTCTGCTTTATCCACCATCTGTAGTGCATTTAAACACAGTTCCTTGGTACATGCCTCAAGTAAAAACAAGAAGGTTTTAATAAAGGATCCTGTATCGAGGTGATAGTTGACTGAGTATCAAGAGTTCTTCTCTTGGGATCTTCACTGTACAAGAAGGCTGAAACAAACTCTCTAGAAAAAATATTGCCTCTATAAGCTTTCAGGGTAATTTTTATAAACACTTATTCCTAAAAAGCTTTTATATCTATTGTATTTTCTAAGGGAATGACCAACACTTTAAAACTCAGATGTCTAAATGCGATTTTGTATGTGCGTTTTGCCTTTAAGTTGGCTTATGCAGTTGTGCTTAGGTATGCAAATTGGATGTGTTTTTTCTCTGAACAGTCAGCTATTTAGGCAAAGTAACTGTGAAAATACATCCACAAATGGAGCCTGTTTACAATCCAGGACCTCACACTTTATTTTGTATAAGTAAAATTGGTTACTGTTTTAATACAAAACTGAGTTAAAACAGGCATTTATTTAATTGGCAGAACTTGAAAGTCCAGCTTTATTTATGTAGGGAATTCCGAGCATCTGAATAGATGCACCACAAATCATTGGCAATCTGAGACTGTTTCTTTTATTAAATTCTGGGGTGTTTTTCCACTCTAAATATTTTATTACAAATAAAAGCCCTGCTATGTGTGAGCACTCAGTAACTGGCAATCAGCTGGGTTTACAGATGCGGTTAGGACTCTTGCAAAGGCGAATTCAGTCCAGTGTGTAAACGCGGTAGATGAAGTGTTAAGTAAGCTATTTGCTTTGGCCCAGCGTGGACCTGCGTTTTGGCAGCATATTTAGAGGTTTGTTCTTTGGACTGGTAGAGATGGGTCATTTGGGGAAGTAGTGCCAGCAGTGTCTGAGGTGACTGATGATGGACTTGGATGGGGAGCTGCTGCATTGACAGATAGGATGAATGGCAGGAGTATTGGCTCCAAAGGGAACTCCTTGTGTGAATTTCTTGGCTAGACAGTAGGTGCTACTATTCAGCCTCTAATGAAAAGGCAGCTGAGGGGAAAATATTTGAGAAGAGAAAATGGCAGCCTGAATGAATGGACTGCTAAATGCACCAGTCAGTGCACTGGCACGTAGGCGGTGTGGTCAATGTCCTTTTCTTGGCAGGGACAATTCCTGTGGCTGGATGGTGGTGGTGGGCAAAACCGTATCTAATCCTAGCTCAGGTCTGCAGATACGAAGTACCTGCATTAAAGATAGTTGTTTCAATTTTCAGAGGACTGTCCTGGTGATAGGGCTCTAAGTTGCTTTAGTCATTCTTTTTGCTTTGCAAGGGAGAAACCTGTGGTGTTAGTGAAAAAAGGGCGGGTTGCAGAAACGAAAGTTGCATTGGGGAGATGTGCTTCACGTCTCCCAGCAGTATAACTGTGTTGACTTCAGATGAAGGGAACTCAAATTTTAGCTGTTTTTCATTTAAAGACATCAGAATACTTCGAACAATCTGTTTTGATCACAAAGCCACTTCTAGTAAAATTTAAATTTTAGTAATTCCTTTTAAGTTTTTCCATCTATTTGCACCTCTGTAAAGAAAGAGCAAATGGGTACCAAAGCTACATTTTTAGCTTTGCTCTAGAATATACATAAATTAGAAACACAACTGCTAGCTCACTTTCAACACCGCCCTCCTAACAGAGCACAAAACATTTGACCCGTCAGTTCTAAATAGCTCCAAGTGAAGATGACCTTTTAATATAGCCTATAGTTAAGAGAGCCCTGTCCATCCTCGTACATATCCAGGCAGTACTACTATGTCCTCGCAAACATTCAAAACTCAAAGTCAGAGGCCATGGGAATGCTGGGGAGGGCAGTCTGCTTGCTGGAGCCATTCAGTTTGGGGTCTGCTAGCAAGCTTCTCTCTCAACTTCCCCTTTATGTTTAAAGTATAATGGTCTAATTCTTTGCTGTGATTCAGAGGAAGCTGGGGTTTAAGACTGTGTGATATGATTGTGTTCTGCAAGAACATGTGTGCAGAGAAGAAATGCCACAATGAGAGGGAGCTTTTCTTTAGTCTGTTGCAACAAAATAAATGTACGTGAAGGGGAACCGTGAAACCCAGCTCTGTGACTGGCCTGGGGCAGTAGGACAGGCGATATTTTTAGACTGTGCTCTTGTCTAGCTCTTTGACCTGGCAAAATGGCATAATTTTCCGTTTGTCTGAGAAGGAATGGGACAGGTTACTGTTGAGTGTTGGATGCAGTGAAGTATGTAGGTCTGGCTAGGCACCCCAAAGTGGTGCTTTTTTGAATAGCCCAAATATTTTAAGTCTGTAAAACTGGGCAGGAACCCTGACATGAATAAGCCCTCTGAGGATGTTTCTGAGGTGTTCTGTGGATGGAGGTTGGCTCCCAATCACTCCGCAGAGGGCTTGTGCTTCTCTGTAGAGGTTAGGGCTGTAGTGCTATTTGGGAAAGAGAAGGAAAAAAAAAGCAAGGCCCATAAGTGACATTGTCTGCCTTCAGGAAGATTTCTAGTTTGGTTAAAATTTCAGCATCATATTTTGTAATTAATAGAGGATTTTCTCCTGCCTGCTTGTCCAGTTCAGTCTTTGCTTACTACTTTATTCCAGTATAGGAAAGATGGCTGGAAAACACTGTGTGCCATCACCGTGAACAGCTGCACTCAGATGGTGCACCCTTTAAAACGGTGCAGACGTTGTTAGATTGGGCTCAGTTAGGAAAACTAGCTCAGATCAGCTACTGTACTTTCAGCAAGCAGCTTTTCATCAGCTAAACTGTTTGTTCCTGCTCAGGGCTAGTGATGAAAAATGTGCTTGTGAGGTTAATTTTTCTAATTCCTCTTTTAAACCAACATGTGAAAGACGCTATTTCTTTTTTTTTTTTCCTCTTTTTTTGTGTGTAAATAATTGCAAATACATCAAGGCAGATTTTGCAAGGTGCAGCTGTGTGTGCAGCCCATCTTTCTCTGCGTGCAAGCATAATCAGCAGTTGTGTGTGAGCACTGACTGAGGGTAAAGCACATGCAAAGTGGCAGCTCTGAAGCTGTGTTCCTTTCTTTTCTGTGGTAGGAAGTATAAATGCATTGTGTTTCTTGCAAAAAAAACCCCAATGCTAAATTAACAGCTTTTTTGACTAGTTAGGTTTAGTCAAATGTTGAACTATTTCCTGCCATGTTGCCTGGAAATACCTCTCCTGAGGTGAAATCATGGTGTAGCTGAAACCAGACAAAACTCCCTGTTTTTGTTTTTGTTTTTGTTTTTTTTTTAATCAAAGTTGAGTGAAAAAACCTGAGTGCTTGGATAGAAAAGGTATGTTAAGTGCTGGGTAGTTTTTGTAAACTTGTTCCCTGTGTTTATAGAAAGGTTGGTGGCCTGATCAGAGACCAGGGACCTTCATTCTTATTTACAGCATTATTCTTTAGTGAATTATGAAATTGTAATACAGACAAGTATTTACTATGTAGTCAAAATACAGAAAAGGCTAGCTCTGTAACCAGATACTTTCTTTTCTCAGAAGACAGATAGCATGGCCTAACCGGCAGTTTGTATAAAGACAATAAATTGGAGACTAAACTTTGCTTTCATTGATTTCGGGGAGGTCATGTGTCACATTGCCTTGTGGCCTTTGCATGGGGAAGATGAAAATTCAGATCAGCATCCTTCTTGAGATTAATTTTCCTTTCCAGTTACCTGTAGAAGGTTAATCCTTTAGCTCACAAATAAACATACCCTAACCGCTGGTTTTATGAGATGGGAGAATCCATAGCAGGGAGAGCTTGACATGCTGTTCGCTTCTTGAAAGCAGCCAAAGCTGCATGAACCACACATAATCTGGTGTGCTCTGGTAGGAGGGGAGAGAGCCAATTCCATGAACGTCAGCCCATCCTGCCTTCAACAGAAAAGGCTTGGGGCTGTCAGAGTTCCCTTTTTCCCCCCCCTCACCCCTCCTCCCCTTCCCCTTCTGGTGTTCTACTCCTTTTCACCAAATCACATATTTTTCCATGCATTTGAAGTTCTTGGAAACCTTTCACAGGCTACAGAGAAACAGCCGCTCTCCTTAGGCTCCAGTGGTGAGAATCCCAGGACGTCACGGCCTTTTGTGGAGTTTGTACTGCCTCCACGGAAAGCTGCATTCCCCATTGTCCCACTACAGGCACTTAAGCAGATTTCTCCCAGCAGGAAATGTCAAGCTCCAAAGGCCAAGGCCAGGAATGCTAATGCTTTCGAGCTGCACCAGAGCCCCAGTTGCTGGTTATGAAGGAAGAAAAGTTCCATAAGAATTTAGAGCCCCAGCCAGGGAGCCCCTACAGACTCTGATGCTTGTAAGGAGCCTGAGGGGAGCTGACTGCAGGTGCTGCACAGGCAGATACCAGGATAGTCTCCTAAACTAGAAATAACTTTGGAATTTAAGTCCCTTGACCCATGACTGCACTTGTGTCTAGTATACCTGCATGGAGGTTCTCAAATGCAGTTATTACTAATTGCTACCTAAAAGCTCGTGGCCAATATGCCTGAAATCAGGACAGTTTCACTGGGATTTCTGGTAGTTGCTGCCAATTCCAATGCTAGTTTTCTGGGTAAGGCACCTACAGATTTCAGTGCTTCCCATTTTACCTCAGCTATGAAGACTGATTAATAGGAAACCTGTGAGTGCATAAACAGATCTGATGCAAATACTTCTGAGGACCTCTCTAAGGTGAGATGTCCAGTTTTGACATTTTGATTGGTTCTTTTGTATCTCTGAATTTTATCAGTTGAGAAGGTACAATTCTGTTCAGTCAGCTTGAACTTTTGGGTCCTTTTAAATATAAGAATCAAGCACAAGTATTTATACGTTATATGTACATTTGAGAGTTTGATACACAACCTGATAGAAACCCAGCACGTGTAAGTCAGTGCATGGAATACCGTTTGTTCAGCTTGTTAGCCACTGATATACACATGAATTGAGGTCAGGTAGACATCTCCTTGAGAAGATACCTGTAGAAACAATCTCAATATTTAGATCTGAAGTCTGATGCTAAACTGGCTTATGGGGCTCTAAGTACCTATCACCTGGGCATAGACAAAATGTTCCTAATGAAATAGGATCCTGGGATTTTGTTACGTGTTTGCAGCGTAGATCAAGTTTTTGGGTCACCAGAGATCATGGTACTTGGGCCCAGTGTAGATTCACAATGTAATTTAGAACAAGTGTCAGTGAACCTCATGGTAGTAACCTGAACTGGTCTGCTTCAGTTAGCTCAGAGATAAAATCTAAGCTTGAAAATTCATGTTAATCAATGTCATCACATAAACTCAGTTGGAAGACTAAGGGCCAGGTTGTCAGGTGGGTCTAGTCACATGCAAATCAATAAGTTTATGTGGATTTACACCCCTGCACATTTTGGCAGTTCTGTTACCTGACCATTCGCTTGAAGTGAAGTGACTCTGAAATGATCAGCTCATTATACATATTCAGAAAACTGAGTGTGCAAGACAAGATTCAACATTTTTAAAGCTTTTATCTATTCTCTATGATCCTTACTTGCTGAGAGGATAACACTGGTGAAGTCCTAGCCTATGTTGCAACTAATGTAAAAAATTCCTTTAATAATACTTGATTTCGTTTTAAAGTTTTTCTCTGTCTTGTCTATTTAGTGTTTAGTGTATTAAGACACCATCACTGGAAAGAGTAGAAAAGGGAGAGAAGAATCTTTCTGATATCAAAGTTCTTTATGTTAGATTGGAATCTTGAAATATTAATTGAAGAAATTCCAGTTTTTGCTACAATTACATTCAGCGTCTGGTCCTTACTATTTTTGGGGACCACTTGATATTTCTAGTCACACTGGAGCTTCTACCTCCCTCTTGAAAAAGGAGTAGCTGTGTAGAGCCTGAAACCTGGTTAACATTCCCTGGTACTGTTAGGATCTAAGTAGTTAGAGACATCACTGATCTAGAACTGACTGCAGTCTGCAGGCTTCTCTCAGTTATGGACATAGTGAATGTAAGTAATATGGGTCAAATCCTGAAGTATTTATATGTTGTTTACTGGGCCCTCACTCTTGAAGCAGACTTTTGTTAAAGTAACATAAAGGCTAAGCAGACACAGAGTTGTCAGGATTTATTCCTCTACATAAAAGAGGAATGAAGTAAAACACACTATTCAAACAAACGACATCCCGAAAGCATTTTGAAGAGTTCCACAGTGCAGTAAGAGGATCAAAATCATCTCATGATTGTAGAACAGGGAGAAAGACATGAAGAGGCCAGTAAAAGGGAGAATATTCCAAAGGCTTGAGAGAATTAGGCGCATAACTTTCTTAAGCTCCTTTGAAAATCCAAACAAATACATTTTCTGTTGTACTAAAAATGGGCTGGAGTCATACAGGGATAGATTTTCACAGAAGAGCATGCTTAAGCTGTGGATCTGCAAAGGAGAAAAGGGTTTTTTAAAAATCTACAATAATGAGGATATTCAAAGTGATTTAGGGGTAGTGTTGGAGAGGAGGGGGGAGCATGAGGAGTCAAGAGAGACAGGGTATGGGAGATATGAAGAAATCAGTAGAAATGAGCCCTGAAGGATTTCAAAGGTGAAAAGTGTAGCTTTGGCTGGGCCCTGAAATGAATTGGGATCTTCTGACCTGCCTGAGGATGCAAATATTAGTGACTGAGGGGAGGAGGGGATAGCAGAGGTCAGGGCAATGGTAGAGAAGAGACAATGGACCCCTCTGCAGCACCAGCCTTGCTTTCACTTCACAAAAAGTTTTTTGTAATTCAAATGAAAACAAACCCTCCTTAAGAAAGGGACCTCTCTTTGGAGTGAGAAACACTGCAACATATTTCACTCTCACTTCCCTTTGGTTTCACCTTCCTTCATCAGTCAATGCATGAATGAATTTGGTCTGACCTTTTTTTGTTTTTGCAGAATTCCATTGTAAACATCAGTACACTGGAAATACAGATACAGGCCGGGATCTTTTTGAAGCTTTCTTTGTAAATTACTTTTTCTGGGAAGTGCTGCTAGATCAATTCACTTGTGATGAGTCCCAGAATACTACTGTGCTGAGAATGTCTGTGCACATTAATTTTGCATGTGTCAACTTGCAGTGCCCCCATGTTCATAGCATCCATGCTGAGAGACACAGTCACTGGTTCACTTTTCGAAACGATTCAGTAGCACTTATTGCCCTGGAACTTTGTATTTGCAGATGCTGTGAAACTGCTACAGGCAAGGAGGGTGGTCTAATCTAAACTTGTCACCCAGGCTCTCTCTTGATGGAAAGAAGGTAATTTCTAGAGGGTAATTCAGCCTTTCTTCTTGAACATCACTCCTAGAGTGTAGTGACATCCTCTGAGGATGCCTGCCCATTGCTTTCTGTTGTAGAGGGAACATGTATCACTAACTTAAGGTAGGCTTCAACTTTTAGGTGGGTGCAATTAGATGAGGTGAATCCTAGCCACAGTGATTTGTTGACAGAAACCATTTTGTGGTGGACCCATGTCAAGAGAGTCAAGGTAAGTAAAAAGCAAATGGAATGTGTGACTGCCTCAAGCACCACTGAAAATCCCACTGCTATGCGATGCCAGTATTTTGCAACTGTTTTTCATTAACTTTGATGTTATAGACAGTATAACACCCAATGGTGACACAGATATAAGATAAATCAGCCAAGCATGGTCATAACTGCATGAGCATTAAAATGCAGGATTGGTTAAGGACAAATCAGTTTGATTTTTGGAAATATCTGAGGCATATAGCTTACATAAGCAGTGGCTATTTCTTTTATGTAGTATATAAAGAAATAATACGGTTTATTTATTCAAGCATTTTATTCATACATACACTTACATAATTTTAAACAGCTGAGTTTCTGAATGCTTCCCCATATTTCATTTGTTATTTATCAGGATTCACTGTATGTCAGACTAAGGAGTGGGGAAGAGGTTTCAAATTGCCATGATCAGCGCTTAGTTAATGTTTATTAAATTGTCAGTATCAGCGGAGGTTTTGTAATGTGTATAGATGTATTTGTTGCTTATATATCTATACAATTATAAAAAATACCTGTTGAAAATATGTTTCAGATAAAAAGATCTCTCCCCTGTGATACATCTGGATTTTGCCACTGAAGCTGCGTTTTTTTTTTCTGATGGTCTTTGCAGTTTCATTTGAGATGGAGTCTTCTGTGGGAAGAGATGATTCATGCTGTAACATCCATGCTTTTGTGTGTGTGAAATGGTTGTTACTCTAAATGACAACACTGAAATGAAAAAAGTCTTCTTAAAAGAAGGAAGTGTGGGTGTGGGGGGTGGAGTTGGGGCATACGAGCAAGAGAGACGTCCTCAGGGGTATGGGAGTAAGAGTTCTGAAGAGAGATCCTCATATTTTGTTTCAAAAATACTGCAATGAGTATCATAGAGCATAGGTGATCTGTATAAGCAGATCACCTCATTTCATGTCTAACATAGCCCAAGATTATGCAAGGGCTGTAACCTTTGGAAAAGAAGTGTCATTTTAAAAACTGTACAGTAGAGTCTATTTGACCTTCTGCTTAGCAGTGGGTAATGATGCAAGCTTACAGCTCAGACTGCCTGAGCTGTTTGCAGAGAATGTGTTTGATATTCTGTAATGTACATGACTACTTTTTTTTTTTTTTTTTTTTTTTAAATCATCTTGGCTAGCTAATAGTTTAGTTCCTCTTCAGGGGATAGATCAAAAAATAAATATGTACCAATAAGCTTTGAGGTTTTAAAGCCAATTTGATACACAGGAAGCCTGAAATTAGGGCAATAAAAGATATTTCTGATGCTATTTCCTCTTACTGAACACCTCTGCCTACCAGGCAAGTCCCTGTTCAGCTGTTTGCTGGTGAACTAATTTGGCTGTAGATCTGAGCTACTTTTTGCAGAGTTGCTCTCTCTCACAGCTGTGGCTCTTTATTGTTTTAAGAGGATCTAGAGAAAAACATTCTTCATAGGTGAAATACTCTGTGCAGGAATTTCAGTATAATGCGCTCATCTGATGCTTAAGTTCTTTCTTTCTTTACCAGACACTGGTCATTTAAAATATGTTTTTATAGAAATCTTAATGTAGGAGCCTGTAATTGAGCAATGAGTGAATATGGAATTGCCAGTTTAGAGTGTAAGAAGTACAGTAATACACTCTTTAACAGTAGTAGAGTTGCTTCAGCCTTGCTCAGTTTTACCTGTGTAATGCTAGTGATGTCAAAGGAGTTGCTTCTGATTTCCAATATTCTAACTGAAATTTCACAACTGAAAAACCTGAATCAGGCCCAGTATTCTACATGTATGTGCTGGATTTTGTCCAGGAAAGTAAGAGATGTTTGAAAACCAGTTGTCTGAATTTACACAAGAATTACTTAATCTGTCCTTAAAATCCAGCTGTCTCTAGGATGGAAGTCAGGATATCTTGGTTAACAGTGTGCAGTACTGCAGACCACTCTAGGAACAAGACAACTGAAGTAAGTTCACCTCCAATTGAAGTGACCTGATTCCCAATTGGTTGGTAACCCAGAGCTGTGCTGGCATTCAGTGAAAGATCTGCATTCAGGTATTTACAACATACTTAAAGGGAAATGCTGAAAGACTTAGTTTTCTATGGAAATGCACACTTCGTTGTTGCAAAGGCAGGGGGTGGGAGTGGAAAGTTGTGATGGGATTTATTTTGTATAAGTAGCCCTGTGCAGTCATTGTTAGGTTATTTTGAGATTATTTATTGCATTGTCTTTCAGACTTCAGTGCAGGTGACAACTGCGGTTCACATGTAGGATGCAGGATATTTGTTTCCTGTCATTTGTATAGAGCTTTAGCTTATAAACTGCGTATCTGATAGAAAGCAAAAGAACATGATCAGGATGACAAGGTTCAAAGCTCACAATTGAGTAACATGAGCAAGGATGCACCTGCTTTTAAAACACAAACTTCAGCAAACATTAATTTTAAATTGTCAGACTTTCAGTAGAGCCGTGTTCCCACAGGACTTTCAAGCCACTTTGCTAAAGACAATGGAGTTTTTTGGTGTCTTGCTTGTACTGCAATGGAGGCAAAGGCTTATCTAACAGCTGTATTTAGTGGCAACACTTACTCAAGTGATGAAAAGAAAAGAAATTAAAATTACACTTAAAAGTTCTTGTTCAAATCTTTATGACAATTTTTACTCTGTATTGTCAGAGACAGATTGATGCATAGCCCTTATGCTGTTGTTGCAAGGTGAAGATGCTAGTGATGGTCAAATGATGAAATTAATTGTCCATGTCACCTCTTCGTTTTTCACTGTGAGCATGTTTTTGTGGAATCAAAATGTCTGCACTTGCAAGAAGCTTTGAACAAATTGACTGCACAAGTGTAAAGCAATTTATACATTTTAACACTGAAAATACTAGGCTCATCTAGATCCCTGCGTTGTTCTGAATCAGTCCTGATCACTGATGAATTTAACAAAATTGTCTCACTTGTCTCTTAAGAGCAATATGAAATTCCAGTCACTTGTTCAGAAAATGTGTTTTACAGGATTGTGCCTTCAGATATTGCTCCTTCTGGATATGGTAGCCAGTTACCACATCATTGTCTGTTTCTGTTCTCCCTTTCATTTCCCTCAGGGTTATGCACAGTTTGCCTGCCCTGCTGTTTAATCAGAAATCTCTTGCTATTTCTGAACATTTGAGGAAGTATCTGCCTTAGACGTGAATTTTGAGAAGGGACATGAGCCAACTCTCACTGCCTCATCCCTAGTATTTGCCATGTGTTACTTATGCTACATAGAAGGTAGTAAACACTAATTTTCCCTAATGACGTTAAGGCTACAAGTCAAAGTTGAACAAGGACCATTTGAAAAGCATTTGAGAGAAATCCCAGTTGCTTCAGTCTGTTTCATGTGAGAACAACTCATAATTAGCAGATTCTTTCCTTGAAGTATGCTTTGTGCTTTTATGGTTCAGAAGTGCAGCAAAGACACTCAAAGCAACAAGGTTTCCTTGCAACAGTAGGTTGTAAGGCTAGTGAACTGAAGCAGAAAACACCATCATGAAAAAGGGGCCATTAAAAAATACTTATTTACTGAAATGAACTTTTATATCTAAATTGCGTTCTAGATTTGCGATGTGTTTGTATTAGTATTTATTGGAAGGAACTTACCCAACGTGACATGGTGCAGAAAGGAAGCATTTCACTCTGCTCATTCTAATTTGTCATAGATTTGCTTGAATCCTGCAAGGCATTTTTACTGTAAGACAAACTATAAACCGTGTTTATGCATGACATGAGGAGCATCAGACATGGCCTGCTGAGTTTGGAAGCAGCAAACCTCTAGGGCAACAAGCCACAGTGCACAAACAAATATGTTGATGCAGCAGCAGAATTTTAAACAAAACCAAATCCTCTGTGGGCTGCTTTCCTAATGATTAGCACATATGCATGGAAGATGAGACCTTCACAGACCTTTATCAGGAGAATGAAAATTTGTCAGCCTGGTTTCCCATAGTTTCCCTACATTGTGCTGTGACCTGTTTTTTGTTCTGGACCCATGGGCTCTACCAGTCCTTCTCCCCTCTTCTGTTGTTCAAGCAGTAGTCCACCATACAGCTTGGGTTGCTCAGACACCTGGCCCAGTGTGAGCACAGAAGAACACTATGAATGGCAAGAGAGCAAATGCAGCATCTGTGGGGATAAGAAGGAAAGATGTCATGTTATCTGCCATCTTCTTATCTCTGTTTTGTGAAGTCTTTAACCTTATATCAGTCCTGACCAGCGTACAACAAGCAGATAGAAGGGAGCAGAGTCTACTTTTGTTGCCTGTTCATCTATTTCTAGCTCTTCAACAGTGTCTTACTGATCTGATGTGTGATATGTCTATCATAAGCTGCTGTCCTTCCCTGAATTCCTGGTAGTTTGTAAGTGTAGGAAACCAACAGCACGCCACAGTAGAGAGTTCCACTTTTG
This sequence comes from Nyctibius grandis, assembly GCF_013368605.1. Taxonomy (NCBI): domain Eukaryota; kingdom Metazoa; phylum Chordata; class Aves; order Nyctibiiformes; family Nyctibiidae; genus Nyctibius; species Nyctibius grandis. Next base: position 9,252,462 of record NC_090676.1, read on the forward strand.
ATTGTGGTGGAGAGGTGATTGTGATCATCTTACTGTGTCCTAGGAATGATTTTCAGAGTTCCAAAGTCCTAGGAATGTTTTTCAAGAGCTCCCAAGAAACCCCATGTGCTTCCATATATCCCTGGAGGATAGTGAGTTCATTTTTGCAGAGATTGAAAGTGTTGCAGGTGAAGAGGGTTATACTGGGGGGTCCCTGAAAGTTCCTCATGGAAAGTGTCGAGGACTAGACTCCTTGAATTCATATATGAGTTGTGTAGAGTGTGAAGAGGTTGGAGCAGCCAGAGAGAGCATTTGCCTCAGTAACTTTTTAGGAGGCCAGAAAATCCTTTACCCCTTCAACTACTTCCTCTTTAATAATGATATGTTTTGGAATATAAATAAGATATGGGCGTGGCAAGTTTTCTAATGTTCACCACCACCATGCACTCTCTTACATCACCTTTGTCATGTCCTGGCCCAATACCTGTCTGATTTTCCAGATAAACCAATAGGTCTAATAAAAGATCATACCACTCCCTGTAGCTATTTCCCAGAGTTGCATACTACTTGTTGAATGGGTGTTAGAGTCGGTGTCACCAGGTGAATAGAGGGATGGTGTTGGTACGGATGAGCTTAGAGCCTAGTAAAACTGGTAGTACAAAAAAAATCACTTGAGAAGTTTGGAAAACACTGACCTGAATGTCTGAACGTCTCTGGGAAAAGGGCTGCTTTTCCAAGCTAGAAGCGGTTTGGAAGGAAAATGGTGTTGTCATGTGAACAGGGTATGCAACATTAGCTCTATGAGCTGCTTTTTAATAGCTTGTGTTTATTATGCTTTTTAATTTGAATGACTGTGTTGCCAAAGGTTTGATTTGCACATGAGAAGGTATTGAAAACTGGGGAACAAATAGTTCTGCATCCACCAAGTTTTGATATTTTGGGGGAGATTGCAGTTTGGAAAGTAGACTACTAAATTTCTAGGACCAAAATATCTTGTAACTGTCTTGTTTTGTTATTACTGGAGAGTTATTACTTGATGTGCTGTTCATGCACATCAAGACAAACCGGAGGCTGTAGAAGATTTGACAAACTTATCTACAAAGTTGACTGCCTCTTCCCCTCGTATGTCTTTCATCCTTTTTTACTCTCTCCCTACTTCTATGCCTTTCTCATTTTTTGTTTGATTTTTCTCTCTACTTTTCTCCCTTTCTCACGCTCACATTAAATGATCTTTTCAGACAAGCATCAGAGAAAAGCTGTTCTTTAGATTAACACAGACTCTGCTTTTTTATTGACTAGCCTGTAACAGCTAATGTGATTTGCACTTCTGTTTACCAGCTTTCTATTATTAGACCCACCATACTGGGACTAATATGCAGGTAACTATTAGTCACCAGTGGAGCTGCTAATTGTGTAGATTAATTAATCATTCCAGTTGGATTTGTTGTCTCCAGACAGAGATGTGATTAAAGCAAGGAAAAGTCTCTGCCTGGCTTATCTTTTGAGAATGAGTGACTTTAATATGATGTGCTACCTCATATAAATCAGATGCCTGATTATTAATGCTCAGATATCACACCCAACACCGAAGTGGGAGGGCAACAGCTATTCTTGTCAATCCTCCTGCCATTAGTCATCACACTGAACACTTCATCTCAGACAGTTCCCTGACAGTTGCCAAGGTGCTGGGCAACACATTAACGTTGCAGCAGTTCCTGGCCAGATTATTGGCAAGGTGGACTGGCTGGTTCTTATAAAATGACTCTTCTGCCGCTGGCACAAATGTCTTGTCCCTTTAACGCAGGAATCTGTCCTTCAGACATCTTAGTCCACACAACCTGCTCCAAGCTCTCTGTATCTAGCTGGAGTCTAGCCAGGATCTCCTTCCTGTTTAGCAATACAAGAGAAGCAATGTGGTTATAGTCCTTGAGATTTGTTGAAAAGCAGGTTGAGGATCCAGAGCCAAAAACAAATGTAGGGTCTGTGTGTCTCATTAATCTTTTTTTATTGGTGCCTGTCCTGTAAAGTGTGAATGGCTGACAAGTGACAGAAAGCCATGTCCAAGCAGAAACAGAGATGTGCCCCTTTTAGTGCTGGAAGTCAGACAGAGGGGCATGTTCACTGTCTTCCAACCAAAATACCAGAGATGAAGGCATTCCAGGAGCTCCAAGTTTGGTTCAGTGACATTGCTTCTTATCAGCTTGTAAGCTGCTGCCAATTCCAACAGGCAAAAGGAAAAAAGAAAAAGCTGAATGTGCATCAGCTGACATGGGCATTGCTCAGGAATAGTTCAACTTTTAAAAGCCTTTTATTATCAAGCTGTAACAAAGCTGCTTTGTACCGTAAATACAAAGAAGTGACCCGCTTCCCCTCTCTGTCTCAGGTGGATGAGAAAAGTTCCTTTCTTCCTTGTTCACAGCACTCCCCAAGGCTCACTCCTTTGTGTGGGAGGCAAATTAGAGAACAGAGAGGAAAGCCCTCTACCCTTCTGTGCATGGGTCATGTAGTTTATCACAGCAGATTCTGTCCTCACTGGCTTCCCTTCAGTCTCACCTGCGGGTGTTTGCAGCTCTCTTTGCTGATGCCTGTGGACGGTAAAATTCCCTACTCTTAGTTCAGAAGTACCCTGTAGCCAATAATTGCTAAAACAGTGGAGACTAGAGGTAGAAATCCCATGCAGTGTGCTTTGCTAAACCCTTCCCACTGGATCAAATATGTTGTGGGTATGTTCAGTGCAAATCTACTTGCGTAGATCCTGACTTCCATTAGCCAGAATTAAGCTTTGAAGGTTGATATTTGGATCACTGTCCATTTCTATCTGTCCTGGAGCTTTTTATTGATTTGCCTGTTAAAGCCAAAGTTGTGCAGAGCTGAGGAAAGGGGTAAACTGGCCTAGGTGAAAAGTTCCAGCATTGTTTTCTCTATTTTTAACCAGATGAAGTACAGCAAGCAGGATAATGTGTCCCAGGCGCTGTCTGGCAATTTCCATATCCCTTCCCCAAGTATTGAGTCTGTTGAACTTGTCCATAACCCTAGCTCATAGCTCTGACATGCCTCAGCTCCAGCAGCATGAATATCCTTTTGTCGTTCTTTGCAGTCCTTTTTGCTGACATATGTCTTGATGTGCGTCAGGCACACTGCCTCCCAAAGTCAAACCAGCTGCATCTTAGAGACAGGGCAAACCTTCAAAGAAAAAACAAACAGACCCTTGCTGTGGTCTGTTGGTAGTAACAGATAATTAAGTCTAAAAGTTTCAACAGAAGGAAGACATTTATGGCTGGGCAAAACCCAACAACATTGGAGGAAATGTCTTTTGTGTTACACTGAATGCAGCCCTGACTCTAAGAACTGTGCTGGTGATTTAGTAAATGTTTACATTCTTTCAGTCTTAAAGGTAATCAGCCACACTGTGTTGATGGGAACCTAGAGGATATAAAAGAGTGAAATCAAACTGTATCAAGCCATTTGAACATGATCTTTTTATCTCTGCAGGCATTTCTTCACCGGATCCGCCAGAATGCTGTGGACAAAGCTGAGAAGTACATAACAGAGGAGAATGTTAAGGTATTTATTCTATCTTCCTCATTTTCTTGGTACGGAAAATGATACATAATGAAAGGCTAGATTCAGGGGTATGAATATCAAATATCCTTATGTCATATTGATGCTTATTATTAAACTGGTTCCCTAAGGAAAAGAGTCTCATGTTGACAGTTTATCTGTCAATCTGTTTGCCCATTTGTATAGCTGTCATCTTCCAGCAATTTTTCATCCCACCAGCTAATTTCAGTAAAATTTGACAACAGTTTAGTGTTGTCAGAGGTACTAACTTTTGGCAAGATTTGTGAAATGGTGGGTAGAGGACAGAGAGGCCTTCTCAGTGTCTTTGAGAGGAAAGGCAGGGAATGCACAGCCCTTGTCTATTTTCCTTGGCAGTATTCAGTTAGCCAATTTGCATCTGCTGTCTTTTACAAATCTGAAATTGATAGGGCTTATGAGAAGGAGGCAGGAATATTCCTTCGTGTTCTAGTGGGAAAGAATTTGGGTTCTTGTGGGAGGACTAAGTAATGGAAGACCCTTGCATGAGGAGATTCCTGAATTAATTTTGCACTGAAAGGAGACATGGGACATAGAACACCAGGCTGTGAGGTACTAGCTTTTCTAGTGCCTATGGTCACAGGAGGCCTTGTTGTTGGTTATTTTCATAAATACAAGCAGCACTTTCTTGTAGTAATTTGGCTTAAAAACGTGCATTGTACACATATGCAAGTGAAACCTGATGATCAGTTGGACAGGGTGTGTTTTGTTTGCCATTAGAGGCTTACTTATTGGGCTTGCATTTGATCCTGTAGCTCCTAAATCAGCAGAAACTTTGCCCTTACACTTGTGGGAGCAGGGCACAGCAGTAATAGGTATGTCACACCTAGCCAGTGCTACTGCAGCTGGCATGCATTTCCCCAAGGCTGGTTCCTCCATTTCACATACTAGTACTGCCTGAATATATAGAGATCCTAGCAGGGTTCTAGCCCCTGTTTTTGCTATTCATTCGACAGGCTAGCTATACTGTCATATTGGAAGTCCCTCCTCCCCAGAAACTCACCATCTAGAGTCTGAAGTAAGTTTGAGGGTGGCTGAAGAAAACGTAGACAAGTGATTAGTGACAATAGATCTCGTGTGCAGAGAAGTGTGCAAAAAGTAGGCTCTGCATGGGAAATAAACCTACAGAACCGTTTGCCAAGTTGGTGAACAGCCGCAGAGGTTGATGAAAGTTATTATTCTATCATTATTCATGTATCATCAAAATGAATATTAATTATGACTGCCACATAATCAGGTGCAGTGCCCACAAAGCCTGTGCAGAACAATCCATATTTTCTCTGCTCATTTAAATGTATTTTTATTTGAAGTTTCATCATACTTCTCTGGGGAAGTACCTCTTCATTTTTGTGTCATATTTGAAGTGCCTTGGGGGTCTTTGTGAGGCCACTGTGAGACCTCATTTATTCTTACTATTACAATACCCAGCTTTCAATAACAGAGCTTCTCATCAGTAATAAAGGGCCTACACCTATTGCTGGTGAAATAGAATCACAAAGGCACAGTTTTCCTGATCAGAGTCAATATTATCTCCCCCTCCTGCCTCCCTTCCCCCCCTATCCAAGTAATTTCATTGTCTTTCCTGCAGTTGAAAGATATTTGTTCTTTCTTTCTGTCTCCTTTCTCCCTCCTTGCTGGTAGAGGCAGGACAAGCAAGGTGGTGTTGGGACTTCTGATAACTTTGCCTGCTAATATTATGTATCTTGAGTCGCCAGAGAGCTGTGAGGTGGCTGGCAGCAGCAAGGGTGATAGCAGAGACTGTATAAATGGTTTGCCAGGTTATGTAAGGAGACACTTGTCTTTTCCTCTCTTTCTTCATGCAGCAGAAATGTCTATAGAGGAAAATACAGGGTATTCTGGCAGTCACTCAGCTCTGAGCAAAAGGAGTAGGTACTTTTGAGGATAATTTGGGTTATTGCTCCTAGTATTATTTTTGCAGGTTTCTCCTACAGCTGGCACTAAGCACTGGAGATTTCAGTGATCTTTGGCTACTGTATCCCCTTCCAGAAAGGTCACACTGAGTCCTGTGCCAGGCCCAGATCTTACAAGTACTCCAGTGGCTAACAGCTGCAGCAACATCATAAAAAAATGTCTTTAGTTTATTTGCTGCCTCATGTAGGAATAACTCTATTGGTATGTTAGTATTATGCTACATTCACAGCAGGGCACTGGTGCCATTTTACTGATACACTACCTTGAAGGTAGTACAGCTTGAGGGTGTACGCAAGCTGCCAGACATAGATCCTCGCATGAGGCTTATAGATGGTAACTGTGTATTAGATACAGAAGCACGTGCAGTCAGGATCTGTCTGCTGCCTTGATTTTCAAGTGACGACTCTGATCTGCGAGTTCTGCTGCAAGCAGAGCTCTACTGACCACCACAGAATTCGTTAGATTACACAGATATTCCTTGGATCAAAAAATACCCCCCAAAGACTGCTCCTGAAGGATAAAATCATCCCTGACAGATGTTTTCCTCTTTCTTGTTAATCCCCTTTTGGCACAGCTTCTGGCAAAGCCATGCAGACAGAGGCTACTGTGTCATGACATCAATTTCAGCCACGTGACAGAACCATCGTATGCTCTGCTTGAACTATCATGGGAAGTTTTCTGGAAGCAATCAAATGGTCCTAGCTCCCTGTCCTTTATTTTGGTTCAGAGCCCATCAGTGCAAATTCAGTGTGTTGCAATCTTTTAGTTTATTGAGAGCTAGAAAGGAGCTGTGAGGCACAAGTATGCATTAATGATGGTGCATAGTACCATATCTCAGTATTCCTGAAGTGATAGGGAAGCAAAGACAAGGAAGACTCTGCTCTGCACGTGCAGCCAACTTGCAGGAAGAGTTTGAGAGAAATACTCTGCCTGTCCTTGAATAAGAGAAGGTATAGAGTTGAACCTGGATGCATGCAGAGAGGAAGGCACCTTGAAATCCTGATCTTGTCTACCCCTGCAAAACCAGAGAGAAACTGGTTTTAAACCGGGAATTGAGGTTTCATTCCTGTCTTTAATGATTAGACTTAATTTACAGATTATTGTTTTTCTGAATTAATGCCACATCACCAGCCACCAGGCTAAATCAGTTCGCATCTGGTGAATAAATACCACTGCATAAATTTGAAAAGCTTAGTATTACGATAAGGTGCTTTGGGAAGTGTTGGAAGATGTTAGGCTCCATCGCTTCCCACACTGAATGCCAGGAAGATGAAGACTGGCTCTGTCAGGCTGCACGCTTTGGGGTTCAGAGGAGTGTCACCCACTCACTCCAAGACCTGGGGGCTGCTTCCAATGTGAAAGCAGGTTTGACTGCAGATCTTCTCTTTGCAAGTGGCACAGTTAAAGGAGTGATAGAAAATGTCGTCTGCCATATGTATGTCACTGCAGACTCCAGGATTTACTCTGCCCTTTCAGGCTTTCCTCCAGTGGCTGCCAATGCTGATGGCTGTGTCACCATGCATCAGGACTTCTCCCCCTGTTTAGGTAGCATTTCATCTCTCATATGTGTATTCACACTTTCTTCTCAAGTTTTGTATGAAAATGATTAAGACTTAAAAAGCTTATGTGTTTATAGCAGCTTTCACCGTGGCAGTTTATTCCCCTTAGCATGTGTATATTCACATCACTAGGGATCATTTAACTGTGAGATTGCACAATTACCTTTTAGTACACATCCAGACTAGGGGCCTCTATCCCATTACATATGCCTTTTAGAACCACTGAGATCAGTGAAAGAGAACTCAAAAATGCTGCTCTTGTGGTTTGCAAGCATTTTACACTATTCTGTACTTCTGTCAGTGAAATGCTAGATACCACATGGCAGAGATTTGGTCTCTCATTTGCAGGTACATCTTTGTGTGTGATAGCTTCAAGTCCCTTTCTTCCAGAAAGTGATTTCTAATGCATGAGAAGGAAAGGCAAATGACTTCCTGCTTCTGTCTCCTGCAAAGTGAGTTTGATCCTTGTGATTCCATTCACCTGGTTGGTCTCATAGGAAATCTTCTCTAGACTTGAAAGAGGTTGCTCAAATTCATCATGCTCAAGTACCTGGAAAGATAACAGCAAGTACTTCACTAGCAGTAAAGATTTCCGTACGGGGCCAGGAAAGGGGCAAATACAGTGTAATTCGTTCTGTTTGAGTCTCTGTCTGTGCTTTAGATCCTATCGCAGCAAGTCTAGAGCCACAATATTTTGGTGCTACTACTTTAACAAAACACTCTCAGATATATTAAGAGCTAGCAATGCTTTTCTCTTTATATTTCAGATCTTATTTTCTAATATTGAAGACATTCTTGGTGTTCACAAGGAGTTCCTGGCTGCCCTGGAATTTTGTTTACAACCAGAACCTCAGTCTCAGCATGAACTGGGAAATGTTTTCTTAAAATTTGTAAGTACAATGACTTAACGCTATCTGAAAATGCAGTTTCCTGCCGTAAGCTCCCATGCCCCTTAGCTAGTGCTAATCTCTAAGGCTTGTGGCAATACTATGACAATGTGTGTCTTGTATGAAAGTTGTAGGTAGGGTGGGAAAAAACTTGTGAATGAGGTTAGAACAATGGAAACCACATCAAACTCAGCTAAACAACGAGGTATTTTTAGAAACTCTTTCTTTTCCCATTGAATATTTTTTTTTCCTTTTTTTCTCACCCAGCTGAGATATTTTATTGCTGAGAATTTTGTCTGCTTTGGTTCCAAATGTTTCAAAAAAGTAGCAATTGCAGCTTATGATCCTACCATTGCTTCTCTCATTGTAATTTGTTTCTTATAATGTGAAATTCTGCCTGTGGTAGATTTTTGTTTTGTTTTGTTTTTAACTTGACCCGATTTTCAATCATGTATGTGTGCCATCCTCTGACTAATATGTATGTAGAGCATACTGTATATGCAAGATCAGGTATTATATACACCTAGTTAGAAGCTGGACTCATTTAAATGCAGTTACCTAATTTACATGTATAATAGTTTGAAGTTGCACATTTTTTTCACTTGAAGCAGCCCTCCTGAGATGTTTGAAAATTAGAAAGCACGTACATAATAGCCATTTCTGCAAATTCTTATTAACTGCATTAAGCCACAGGCCAATTTTCTGTCAAAATATGTTCTATTATGCTTTCATAATCAAAATTCGTGCTTTCACAGTTCATCAGGTTTGAGAGGACATCAATTATACGGCCGTTCATTACTCACAGAGCTTTACCAACTAGCCCTCCTTGTTTAATTTTTATTTATGCTGTGAGAATTATTAAAAAAGTGTGTTGGAAAGTGTTATATTGAGAACATGCCCAAAAATTGTATCAGATGTGAGGACTGACTGTCAGCTGCTGCAAAACATACTGGTGAACTTAGTTAAAGCCTTGAATACACACTAGAATCACCAACCAACAATATGTGCTGTACTAATATATTAGCATTCATTAGCGAAGGTATCAAAATTAGAGGGCTTTTGCCTTCTTTTTTTGCCCTCTAATGCTGTCAAATTGTCTACTGTGTTTCAGAGTGTCACGGAATAACCAGAAACGTTAACATCCTGTCATTTGACTGAATTTAAGCCTTGTATGGGTAGTCATTGGTAGTGTTTTCTTGTATATCAACATATAATTTTGTAACTTCAGTACTGTTAAATTTAATAGTTATATAATGTTCCTTATTTATCAAACATACAACAATACAGGAATTATGAAACTATAATGCTTAGGGATGAGTGCTGATGAGAATTTGTCTTCTGATAGAGGCAGTTTGACTGAGATCAGCTTACATTGCTGTCTGTGGAGTGTATTGCAAATAATGTGTACATCAACTGTTTCATAATCCCCTAGAGAAGAAGCACCTTTTCCTGGTTTACCTTGGCCTAGAAGAGCCTCACTCAACAACAGTCCACTGATCTTCAGAAACAGGACACCACTTCTAGTTGTTATGAGTCTCTAGGATCAGAGTTGATCCATTTCTAATAATGCTAGGACATTCTCCCCTGGATCCCCATCTCATAAGGATTCAGATCTTGAGTAACACCTGAAGCAAGCAGGCAGATTTTGCAAGGGTTCCAAAAGAGCAATCGTTGCACATTGACTTTTTGAAGTATTTTAACAGATGATGAAATGCACTTGCTCTGACATTCAGGTGTGAAAAATTGTTTTGCTTCAGAAGACAGGCATTGTTTGCCCTAGTGTACTCCATTTGATCGGATGATCATAAGTTCATTGTATGATGCTAGCTGCTAGAATTTCTTCTGGAAATAGAAGAAGAAAGAATTTCTTCTTCTTCTGCTAGTTCAATATGACCATAACAGACACTGAAGAATGTACGTAAACATTCATTCAAAATTGAATCTGTAGCCTTAAACAAAATGGCATGTAGAACAAGTCTTTAACATCAAAGAGAGCATATACATTAGGCTTGGAATAATCATACCTCATCAGCATAGGCTCTTTTGTGCAGGTCATGAAAACATATGACTGTCTGCAGAGCAAAAGGGGCAGAGAATTCATTTCTGATATTGCCATATTGCTAGAGGTTTGGCGACATAATAGCTAGAAACTCGTTCGAGGGAAACATATTTTCTTTTCATTTTTAGGAGCAAAGTTGCATGAGTGATCAATTTTACTGTCTAAGTCATCAGGGATCTTGTTTTGTTGAGAATTATATCTTCTGTTTTGTTTAGGTTTTTCATGTTGACGAAATTGGTTTCAGCCTGCTTTGAAACAAGAAAATGCAGTGCTTTGTTAAAAATATGTCCAAATAAAATTGTTACAATTTTCCAAATGTCTTATTGGCTTTTCCTAGTCAAAACTATTTTCAAATTTGCACTAATTTGTGGGCAGTTCTAATGGACCCAAAATAACATATTTGGAGAATAAACTATTGGTTGAAGATTTATTTTAACCAAACTAAGAACAGTATAGACTTATTTCTGTCACCAAAATCAGAAGGTCTAGCTGTGTATCCAGCAGATTTGCTGAGTAAGAAGGTGCCATTTTTATGTGGTTACATCTTTAACCATAATTGCACTTTAATATAGAGTAACTGCAGGTTCAGAATTCCTGGGCTAACATCTGTAATTATGTAACTGATAATCTCCTCACCAGGAGATGGGAGAGTCCAGGACTGATTGTCACCCAGAAAGGAAATTAAACACTTCAGACACTGAGTAATTTAAAACATAGTTCTCATATTTGTGGGTCTCATGCATAAAGGACAGCTGGAAAAGACTTGATGAAAGCACTCTGGTGTGTGTATAATTACTGTATTGACTTGAGCTTTAGCAAAGGGATTTTGTCATGATCTAAATATAACCTCCCAAAACTCCAGGCACTCAAAGCTGCAGTCAGAAACCTGAGCAATGACATTTTGTGTGCATTGATGTAACGGATGCTGTTGTGTTAATAGTTACTATTTTTAGTTTCAAGAATGCTGCTTGTATGCATCCAGGGACTTGAGGAGAGGTGAGAGGAGGAAATGTAGGAAAAACTCAGATATCTGTCCCTTCATTCTGTAACTCTCCAGTTTTTATGGTTGAAAACAATCCCATGCCTCTCAATTGCCTCTTTTCTATTGTGCAATGGACCCAGCCCTGCCTTTTCCTGCATCTGGTGGTCAGAAGCTAGGAGTCCAATCAAAACTCAAAAAAAAAAATTAACTTCCTAGTTCTGGGGAGATGAAAAGGTTCAGATAGAATGTTTTCAGGCCAGGATCCTAAATAGAAAATGAATGATGTGAATGCCACAGCAAACTCTGGAGGGCATTGTCTACATGGCATGGTGCCCTGAGATGCCAGCTATGGAAGGCCTTGCATATTACCCCTGGCAGAGTGCCACACTAATGCATCTAAATTACTTCTGATATGCAAAGTATCTTGTCTGAGTACCACTGCATGGGGCTGCATTGTGGCATAGAAGCCAACCTGAACCAGGAAAGAAACTACTGTTGTGAGAAGCACCCAAAAAATGATGGGTCTTTTTGGCTTCTGAATCATTTAACCTGACTAAAGCTTACTACAGTCTCTTGACCCTGCTTTTATTCCAGTGAATGCAATACTGGAATCTTGTAACATAGCTGCTGAAAGTTCAGCCCTTCCCAACAGTCTTGAAAGGATCAGATAGCTCCTTGCCTGATCTGATCAGGCATGGAAATAGTTGTTACTGCTTCTTTTGTGAATCATTTCAGTGTTTCCAGATATCTGATGTTTGCATTGAGTTTAGCATCTCTGATCATTTTAGTTAGAAGAAGTTGCACTGTCTTTGATTCTGGAGATCAGTAAAGCAGAACTCGGTGCTGCCAGCTGACCCTTGTTTCTTAACAGGGGAATTTCATTCCACTGCGTGTGCTGGTGGGTGTGAAATGTTCCTGTGCAAGCACCTCAATGTAGTTGTGAAGCTACCTTTCCCTTCCTTTAATTTCTGTAATATGTTGGTTGTTTTGTGTGTATTTGATGAAATTCTTCCATTTAGGGAAACTGTTGTGGACAGCTGACCCACTGTTTAGTGTTGCATTGAAATAGTGAAGTCTGCTGCTTGTTTCAGAACACAAAGTGAACCAACCAACTCACTGAGGGTTCCATCTCAGCCCTGAAAGGCAGGGAGTTTCCAGATGGTTGCTTTGTATTATAGTTCCCCTCCGTATCTCTGAGCTTCTTCCAGGCCTTGGTTCTTCCCAGCCACCTCTGTTTCTTCCTCCTGCAGGAGTGGTCAGCACAGCTCAGAAATGTCCTGGCTACTCTGCTGGAATATCCTGACACACATGCAAGTATCCCGGAGATGGCACAATCCATTCTTTCAGCAAATAATATATTATTTCAGTGGTGCATTAAGAGGAAAAGTGCTGGAAGTCTCTGTGCTCAGAAAGCTGATGTTAACTTACAACAGAGTCAGTTAGGAATTAGTGGAACGCCTCTATACCTTATTCGCATTAGAGGAGTATTGCACATTTCATGTAGACTGCCACCCTAATGCCACTCTGAGTGTACACCCCTTTGTAAAGAATGTGGTATCAGACTGACAAAATAGTCACTCCAGTTTTGTCTGAGTCAATAAGTTACTACGTTTTTCCTTGCAGAAGGACAAATTCTTTGTGTATGAGGAGTACTGTAGCAACCACGAGAAAGCACTCAGACTACTGATGGAATTGAACAAGATCCCAACAGTGAGAACATTCCTCCTGGTAAGCACCTTTTCTAGCGCTCTTGAGTTAATGATCTGACTTTGCACTGTACTCATAATAACCCTTTGGTATCCCAGGAACGCTGGGCATTTTGCAAGATATTACCCATTCCAGGTATGCAGCACTCAGGATGGATAGGTATTGAAGTCACTGATGAGTTCAGGCACAGAACTAAGCACAGCTCTGGTATGAGTGTTTTAGTGGAAACAAGGAAGATTTTTTTTTTTTTTTTTTTTTTTTTAAAGCAGCAACAGAAAATTTGAGCAAAGGTTGTGAAAGGAGTAATGCAATAAGGCAACAGCAGGGCTGTGACTAGTTCCCAGTGGATCTGATTTCCTGCTCAGTTCTCTGACCAATTGACCATCTGTAGACCCACCAGAAAAATGTGGCCTGCTTCTGACACCCTTTTCGCAATGAGTCCAGTTGTGGGCAACAAATGTATGAATGATGAATTGTTTTGACTGCGTCATTGGTGCTTGTATCAAAAATGACCCAACTCCTCATCCAACCCATGACATATTAGTATCTATGTTGGGAGGAACTGTGGCATACAGCCTTCAAATGCCTCCTACAGATACTGGGCTGGGAGGAGAAACAACCAGTAGACAGTGCCTTCTGCCCAACATTCCTTGTTTTTCTTCTCCTTAGATGTGTCTTCTCCTAGCCTTCACTACAATTCTGCTTGATTTTTGGCTGTCTTGTTTTCCTGGACATGGATGCATGGCATTTGGAATGGGGTTGGCATGTGGGTGAGGGACTAATTCAGCACATTAGCTTTTTTTCTTAGTAAATGCTATGAGATAAAAAGAAAGGCTGTCTTTTTGCAAAGGATCTGCTCTTCTTTCTGCTCTTCTTTCTGCTCTTCTTTCTGCTCTTCTTTCTGCTCTTCTTTCTGCTCTTCTTTCTGCTCTTCTTTCTGCTCTTCTTTCTGCTCTTCTTTCTGCTCTTCTTTCTGCTCTTCTTTCTGCTCTTCTTTCTGCTCTTCTTTCTGCTCTTCTTTTTTCCTTTCTACCAAAGGTCTGCTCTTTCCCAATATAGTACAGCAAAAGAAAACTTCTGCATAAATGTCTGTCACAAGCAGGGCCAGAGCATTCTTTTAGCCACAAAATATAGGCCTCGGAGGGAGCAGCAGGGACAAGCAGTCATGGTATTGGGTAGTTAGAATCTCTTTGTCATGTCTGAGTTTTAATGAACCTCGTTAAACCATTAGTTTGAGTCACCAAATGACCCTTTCCTTGTTTGTGAGTTCTTCTGGGTGCTTCTGTTGAGGGAAACTAATGAGAAAGAGAAGAGACAAAAGTACATGTAAACACCATCCTTCCCAATGTTCAGAGTGTTCTCTACTTCCACTGGACTGGCAAAAGCCTCCTGTCTGTGTTACCAGCAGCAGCTGGCAAACTGATTGTGAGGCACATAAAAGATGTCACACTGTCTGCTGTGGCTTGCTGCAGCACCTGAATCCAAGAGACTTAAAATAGCAGTAAGTATGGGAGGAGAGGCTACACTGAAGTGTCTACTTTGCTGTGGCTGCTGTAATTTCTTCCAGGCTTCCCTTTTCTTCTCCACTGCCTCCTAAAGCCAATGCTATAATGCCACCGTGCAGAGAAAGCTGCATTAAAATACAAAGCTTTGCTTGTGAGGAAAGATTTGGCCCAATTGCCCCCTCACAGCTGCTGAAATATAGAATGTGGGAATGTGTTTGAAAAATCAGTAAGTGTTAAAGGGCAGTTTTGAGCCCAGAGCTAGAGAGAGGGCTGAAAGAAGAGACGGGAAGGACTGAATCACTCGAGACTTGGAAAATTGGACCGGGAGCATTGTGAGCTGGTAACCAAGGCCACAGATCTAGAATAGCCTGGGGAAGGGTTATTTTACAGATGATTGTCTGTAAAAATACCAGTTAGGACTAATGAGATTTATGTATGATGTCTGTGAACATTCTTTGAAGAGGATTGTTGAACTACAGCCAAAAGCCCACTAAATTTCACAGTGTGTCTGAGCCACAGCACAAATTTCACAGGGGAAAATGTTATCAGTGATATCTCAAAGCAAGCACATCTTAGCTGAACTGAATTTAAACTTCAGCTTCTGTTGACAGGACAGGTTTGCAACTGGGGTGATTTTTGGAGCAAAGTTGTCCAGATTCAAGGTCGAACATAGGAATGCAGACTAGTTTATCTGAAATAGATTTGAAGTCCATCTGAGTCCACTGCCTGTCTCAGGCAGCAGCCAATAACAGAATCTTCAGGGAAATGTATAAAAAGCTTACAGTAGGTTACTATTTGTTTATCACACGGAGATTACAGATTATTGTGACAAAATAAGAACAGGTCAAGGACTGTAGATTTTTTTTTTTTCAATGCCTTATGCAATTCTTATACTCCCCTTTCACGTCAATCCTGAGAAATGGATTTCCGTAATCTACTGAGAAGTTGAGCATCACTTGTTTTGAGGTAGTGTGCGCAAATTTGTCTGTGAAATGATTCTTCTGGGCTGCAGGGACCCTCCAAATTTGTGCGAATTCATTGTGTGTGTATTGCAAGGGTTGATCAGTTGCTTCTTTTCCTCAACCTAAAATCTATTTGGACTTGGATTTCTTTTGTGTATTGGCCTAATACTTGTCACCTTCCTTACTGTGTTTAAAAAACACTGGGAGAGTAGTAATTTTTCTAGGTAGAGAAATGCCCTTCACCTTCTTTCCGTTTGGAAGTCACAGAGCTTCACAAAATTAATGAGCATCAGAATTAATGAAACCTCATTTCCTTAAATTTCACTGTCTCTTGCACCTCCTACCTATAAGGTAGCCTTGCCTGCATGTCCCATAGCTTTTTTTAGCTGGGCAAACAGCAACATGTTCTGTGTCTGGTTGAGAGCTACGTGTGTGCTGGTTAGCCAGGCAGCGTGCCCGTGCTGTTTGTCCAGCTGTGCTTAGACGTAATGTTTTGCCAGAGAATTGGTGGATGTGATGCAGATGACTCATTTATTTCAATTCCACTTTGATTTTCTTCAGATATAAGGA
This sequence comes from Nyctibius grandis, assembly GCF_013368605.1. Lineage (NCBI taxonomy): Eukaryota > Metazoa > Chordata > Aves > Nyctibiiformes > Nyctibiidae > Nyctibius > Nyctibius grandis. The sequence continues at coordinate 9,268,201 of NC_090676.1, forward strand.
TTGGACTAGTTAATTACATGATTAATAGTGAGCAGGCTTTATTTTATCTTTCAAGAGTTTCTGGACCAACAGTGCAAACTTGGCATAGTGAACGAAGACTAATGGTTGTATCGATTGTGAGGGTGGGCTGGATTCTTTCAGGTAATGGTGCATCTGGGTTTGCTGATGGTCATTGTATTGTTATGACATTTTTTGAGTCACCAGCTGTATAATATTTCTCTGGGAAGGTACCTTTCTACACAGCCCATGTTATCCACAGCAAATTTTCTTTTGGTGATGCACGAAGAACTTTGCAGTCTTGATGGCTGTATTTCAGTGGTGAATGAAGTCCCATTTCCTCTACCTTAGGTGTGGCAAAGTGCTTTCTGACCATAATATGTGTTACAGGAATACAAAATCATGTCAAGGAGCATTTGAAAGCTTTGTGTCTGAGGTAATATTTGTTTCCTTTTCTGATCATAGGGTTGCATGCTGTTGGGAGGCAGAAAGACGACAGACATTCCACTAGAGGGTTATCTGCTGACTCCAATTCAGAGAATTTGCAAATATCCACTTCTGCTTAAGGTAAACTAAAGAAAGTATTTCTCCACATGGTTGTTTTATTCTTGGAGTGATTCTGCAATTTTTTAGCCCTGAGTTTTGTTGTCACTGCTGCCTTCCTAGTTTGCACTTCTAAAAGTTGGATCCTCTCTGAAGAAAATGGCTTTTTATGGGTACAGTCAAAAAAAGCTGGCTGATGCTGACAGGCTGCTAAACCTTGTAATGATGTGGGTAGACCAGACAGGGTAACTTACTGACCAATGCCTTTTGACTTCAGTTCTCTTCTAGTAAACATCTCTAGATGTTTACTAAGGCTTGTGAGTGCTATTTTAGCCACTTCCTGAAAAGCTGTGTTCTGATAGAATTGTGTCAGTGTTCTGAGGGACTGGATGGCTCTGGGGACTGGAAATGGGATACATCCTTCATCACGAGGTCCCTAGTTTGAGTGTGTTCAGGTCAAAATCCTGTATCATCTGACAGCTGTTTGGCAGCTTGTTTGAAAACTGATTATCTCAGATGAGTTCCCAATGGATGGGTGTCATTGCAGAAATGACTGCTGCAATTGGCACTAATTGGCCCCCTTGCTAGTGTTCTTACCTTGGGGCTAAAGAATAAAAGATCTAAAAAGATCTAACTTGCCTCTCATCCCTCCAGGTCAGGGCTGGGTCACACGCCTGGTGGGGACAAGGAGAGGGGAAAAGGAAGAAGCAGTTTCTGAGAGAGCTTGCATCACTGGTGGCCTTGTAGCTACTCTGTGGCTAACAGCCATCAGTCTTCAGTGATGTCAGTCTCTTTCTCAATCAGAGTAACATTACATTTACTAAAAGAAAATTAATTAATTAAAAATATAAGAAGAAAATGCCTCATATTTTGAAAGAAAGGTCCCTTGAGTTGTTACCCTTGTATGAAGGGAGTCATTAATTGGTAGAAAGCCTGAAGACAAGGTTCCTTCATCTATTTATTCCATGCTGGAAACATCTTAATCCAGCCAGAATGGTCAATATCTGGTGTACCCTTGCTATGCTTATCTAAAAGTGATCTTTAACCAGTTTTATCCCAGTATTTTCCAAACTTTTTGGACCAGAAGATCAGTGTGTTATCACTCTGTATTTCTTGTATTTTGCTCTGTGGCCTTGATAAGCTTGAAGTAGCTCTGAAGTCAGTGTGGTTTCATCAGACCTGACCACTCAATATGTGGACCACCAGTCATCTCTGGAGCACAGTTTGGGGATCTCAGCTCTAAGCCATGCCCATGGCTGTCGTAGGGAACTCCCTAATTTTCTTCTGCACCTCAGTGCCTCTTCTTTTTCTGTTTTTAGCCTGACTTGGTTGCTGGATCACCCATCGCTAATCAGACCTACTTAATTTATAAGCTTTTTGGAAAACATGATTATGAGTGGTAGATTTCTATCAGTTTGGATAATCTGTAGACTTTTTATTTACTGACAGAAGCTTGACTTGCAAATTAAAATCTCTGTTCTGTTTTAAAAGCTCTTCAAAATACTAGAATGGCAGAACCTGCCAATACTATAAAATTTTCTGAAATCTCAGGGCTTTTACTCAAATGCCATGAGGATGCTGGCTACAGAAACACACCTAAAGGAAACACACACGTTTGATTACAAGGTAGTAGCATCATCAGTGCAATGGTATTTTGGTGTTCTTCAGCTTAAATTTTTCCATTCCTCTGTACCATTCTAGGGCAGGTCTTGCGAAAAGTGTGGGGTTCTGTATTGGAGATTGGAAGAGCTGTGAAAGGACCAGTTTATCTTGCTTTTCTTTAAGAATTTGTTTTGCAAGGGGTAGTAAACAAAAGACTAGAACAAAATAAATATTTCTAAACCATAATTCAAATCTTTTCAAGTTCAATGGCAACTGAAGCCATCGTGCTCTGGGGATCAGAAATTGGCCTGTGGAAATAAACTGGCCATTTCCACTTTCTCACACGTGCACAGTTGTCTATGTCAAAAGGCCTGCTGGAACAAAACTCTCGTCTTTGAAAGCCAAGACCAGCAAGGCTAAGGCTGAAATAGTATTTTTTGCCTTCAAGCCACAGTGGGGTAGAATAAAGATAATTTTGTCCTCTGACGCCAACACTGTGCCTGCCTTCTGGGATGGGGACTCTGGTGTTTGTCTCCGGTGGTTCACCCAGCCCCGTGTGTACTTGTCGAACAAACAGCCGTGAAGGGAGCGAACGGGAGGAGCTGTGACGAGGTGTCTCGTGATGTTGCATTCCATTTTTCTATGGATTTCTTTTTGTTTACAGGCTGATACAAATCACACACTGTTCACTATGTGAAATTTCCTGGACAGGAAATACAGGTTTTAAGAAAAAGCTGAGGGGAATTTCATTTTGGTTAGGCAACAAATCTGCCTCAGCCAGCGAGATTATGCTGTTACCAGGGGTTGTTCAGCTCAGAAAATGTCTGCGATCATTAGCAAGTGTAGTTGATACTGATTCTCAAAGGTAGTGAATTCATAGTGAATAAACTGTATCCCGTTGGAGACTTGTTTGATACTTGCTAGCACAAAATTACCAGAGTGGACACAAATGTTTCAGACATGAGAACAGCTAAGGGAAAGTACGGGCTGATTCTGTTAGTGATGGCCAGGAAAGTGCAACTCTCCAAGCAAGCGGAAAAAAAAGGTAGATTTAAAAATAACATAACCCTCAAATTAAGTGTTTGCTCTCCCTTTGCTACTGAACTACAGTTATTGCTCCTGAAATAGCTGTTTTGTATTCATGGGAATTGGATCTTATTTTATTTAATTCCCAGGGCAAACAGATACTATTGTATTCCAACTGATTAGAAAAGTCATAGACCAGAACTATCCTACTTTCCTCTTTTACTTTGTTTTTAGCAAGAGTTTGTGAACATCCAGGTTTTCTGGTAACTTTGGTATGACCTTGTTATAGCATAAGAATTTAGTCTAGCTAAGTAGTTAGGTTTGATATAGTATGAACACAGTAATTCAGACTTGTCTGTGTTTGAAGGTCAACCTCAATAGTAGGGTAAGGCACATATTTAAAATACTATAACTATTTTTTTTTGTGTAATAACATATGTGAGTGTTCTTCAGAATAATAGTATCTAGCATGGAGTTAATTTCGAATAATAGTTAGGAATAATATACTGGAATATCTCCAAGTGCAGATACACCTTAAGCATATATTACCAATCATTTCCAATATAAAGTATGGCATCCTGCAATTAGTGATCTTATGTTTTCTCATCCTCTGATTAAACTTCTTTTTTTTTGATCTAACAAATGATGAAAATAGAACAATGATTCGAATGATGGTGATTGATATATTTCAATTTTATTTGTAGTTTCCATTTTTTTGTGAACCAAATATTGTAGCTTTGGAGTGTCTGTAAACAGGTTTTCTTGGTTGTTTTTTTGTTTGTTTTTAAATTTTGGTTGCTTTCTTTGGAATTTTGTCTAATTTGCAAGCCTTAAGTATGTTTTGAAGGGTGAGACTCAGACCTAGCCATGGTGTTTCATAATCTGTGTGCAAACAGAGCAGTAATGATATTAATATTTTTGTCCCTAATACAGTTTTTGTGTGCTTCTGACAGCCTGAAAAAAATTAGCACAGAATTTGTTGGTCAGTAAATTAGTTTTATTCCCAGTCCAAAACCTTCCTAATGTGGCTTCCACTTCTTTTTCTTGCTGTCAAAGTTCGGCAAATTGTTTGAAGTCTATTTGGGGATGTAGGAGCTCTGAATATTTGTTAGCAATGAGCTTCATTATAAAATTTCCTTAAAACTGAGAAAGGGGCTTGGTCTAGGCTTGAACAAAACAAAACTGTTCTTGCTGCGATGGGCATTATGATTTGGTAAGAAGAAAAGAAGCAAAGGCAAACAGATGCACAGACCTTGAGAGCATGCACTGTGTGAGTGACTTAAAACTCCAGTGCGTGTATGTACACCGGAAAGCGTGCCGAGTCAACATTTCTAACAGAACGTTTTGGATTAAGGCAGCTCTGTCTCACCGATAATAATTGTATGACTATGTATTAATTAATGTGAACTGTACTGCTTAAGAGTAGAAGCAGCTGTTGTGTAAACCAATCTCTGCACAAAAATAGCCTTTTTCCCTTAATAAAGAGCATTTATGTCAGCAAGAAGAAAACCCTGAAGGAGTGGTGATCATGAGTTAATCACACCACTGGGGGTGGGGATTAGGAGCAGTCCTTTCTGCCTCCCTCCTCCCAACACACGAGGAATGCACAGCACATGATAGCTGCGCCCCTACGGGCTCCTGATAGCCCAGAGCATGTCGCAGAGGTTGGTTCTTGTTTGATGTCTATTCTCTTAAGGAATTGCTCAGGCTCCAGCCAGAAATGCACATTCCATCTCTGATCCTTTAAAAATATCTCATAATGTACACAACTCCATGGATGTAATTGTGTATTGCTTCAAGTGATGGAATACTCATTGGTCCTAGGAGGGAAAGAAAAACCTGGATGCAAAAGGAGAAAGCCCAACAGTGAGGCACACGCAGGTCTTAATAAATGCAGTGCCTGGGCTTTGAAAGGGAAAGATGGGAAGCCAGTGGTGAGGGTACAGAACAGGATGAAGAAAGGTTAACTCACCATCTCCCCTTTTCTCCCTCTCCATTTTTCTCAGAGCTTTTTAAGGAACAGAGGTTTCTAATTGGCCATAATTGAATATATTTAATCTTTGGGCTTTTTTTCTTTTTATTCCTTTTTTTCCCCCAGGAAAAGTGGTGTTGTTCTTAGATTCATGAAATTGTGTGGTTGAAATCCAACTCTATGTAGCACAACATTAAGAATTATATATACACTACAGAGTTGTAAGGAACACTGCCAATTTATAAATCATACTTCTGTCTTCCACACTTTTTATATATAATCGCAAATATCTGGTAATATTTATAGAACTGGAAACGTGTTTTTATTACATTTTAATTTAGCATATGTCATAGATTCGATGGCACATTGAATATAGTCAGTTTTACTGATTTATCATTGTTTGTCTAGTCTTTACCCTGCAGAAACACTGACATAAATTACAAATTTTAAAAATACACACAAAAAAACCCTGCTTGGCTGGTACACAGTAACATTTATTTTCTGGTTAGTGTAAGTGGAAAATAAATTTTATTACAAGCAAATATTAAAAACTGTAAAATACAAAACTCCAGGAAACGTCTGTATTCACAGAAAGGGTTTGTTTGTTTTTTTTTTTTAAAAAGGAGCATATTTTGGAGCTGAACTGTTTATTAACACAACATTTTCAACTGATAAAGAAATATGTTGTGTTTCTTATCTCTATAATCCTGACATGTTCAGTAAGTAACCAACGGATGTATCTCAGAAACCCTATTTTATGCATGTGCTGGTTTGTAGTGCAAAGCGAGACAGCCTGGCAGGCAATGATTTGCACCACTCAGTGCACAGTGTTAACATTCATTGCGCAAAATCCATGTTAAGCCACGTCTGAGTGTCCTCAAGAGTGTAAAGATAGGAGGAAGGAATTTTTAAAATAGGGACTTGTAAATTTCAGCTGCAAAACATGTGTTCAATTGTCAGCTTTAGGTACACAAACAATCATTTTTGTGTGGCAAGGGAGGACATGGGGAAGATGACGGAGACTTCTTTTTTTAAAAAAGATCAGTTAAGCAGAGTAACATCCTTTTTTCTAGGAAATATTAGAACTGTTTTTACATTTAAACACCCTCTAGTTTCCTCTGCCTGCCTGCATTGTTCACTCATCATCCCTCCTGCCACCTCTTTGCATCTTCCTGTGTAATGTTCTTTTTGCTGAGTGCTCTCCTCATAGGTTTTTTTTGGTTTGTTGGTTGGTTTTGTTGGGGGTTGAGCACAGTTAGCAAATAGACAAATGTATGAGCAGCTGATATATCTTTTTAAATTTAGATTCTGTCATGTTTATAACTCTTTTAGTCTTAAGCTATTTAAAGCTGCATCTGAGATTGAAATACTTAAGTTGGAAATCCTTTTACTCCATTGCATAATCAAAACCTGGCATTTCTGAGTAGATCAGATGTAAATGTCCAGTCTTTCCTTTCTGTATGCTGTTCAGGAGGACGCTACAGCTGGATGTAGATGTCTTGGAGTGCTCTGTTACTCCCTTTGAAAATTAGTTGTGTTCGGTGTGTAGGTGTTATGAGTGGCACAACCTCAATCTTTGCAGCTATGAAAGAGGAATGAAATAAAAGGAAAATTCTGTGCCCAGATGATGCAGTTCTTAGTTCTTTAAAGGCTGTGAAAAATACCAGCTTTTCTGTTTTCCAATGCTGGTTACTCTGAAGGATTAAGAAGTCTGCAGCTAGAAAGTAGATGTGTTTTATGAATTAGTTTAAGAAACTCTTTGCAAGGAATAGTTTTCTTCAAGTGGCAGCAACCTCCTTTCCTGGTCCTGTTAGCACACAAGTTGCAATACATAACATAGTAATTCCAGACAACAATATATATGAGCTTTATGGAGGACACGACAGTCATACCCAAGGTTTGCCATCTGGTCTGTCTCAGCTGCCTTTCAAAATGTTGTCAAATGCTCTTAGAGTTTACACATCATAAATCTGTCACTAAAATAAATTAGCACCCAGAGCTCCCTGACTGTATTTCAGAAGTGCTAGGCTCTTTCGGGCAACGGCAGTCTCAGAGCAGCGTGGCTCTTCCTCAGATGGCTTAAGACTAGGCAGTGGTGGGACAAGTTCTCTGACTGTCTGTGCTGCTTATGGTTGTTGAGGCAATGTGACTGCCCCAACCAGCACCCTCCCTCCCTTTTCCAGCCTCCTCTCCTGCTCCTTGGGCAGAACTGCAGGCAGCTAGCAGGAGTGGGGAGATGCTGTGTTTATTGCAGCAGAGGCCTGCTGTGAATGAAGAGTTCTTTCTCTGTGGCTTTGTGATATTTCAGAAAGGGATGTTTAGCCAGTGCTAGTGTATACATACCTGTTTCCAAAGCAGTGTGGGTGACACTTGAGCTGCAGAACTGCACTGATCTTTAATGAGAGTCATGTAGCAAAAATTCTGTACTCTGTTTTGGAAGCATGGAGCAGAGGCCAGTGTCACCAAGGTGCAACACCTCTCTCCTGCCTTTTCTTTTTGAACACTTACTTTCCTTGGCCTTACTTTCAGGAAAAGTGGGGTAAAAACTTCCACAGGGAATTTCATTTGTTGATATCAACTGACATTTGTAGCAGCCAGCCTCTTTTTCCTGTGCATGTGTTACTTGCTCTGTAAATCATCCAAGAGTTTAAGATCATTAACTCCTCTCTCTTAATGGGATTCCCAGCTGTCAGTGTATTACCCATCTCCTCTGTCGTCTGTCTGACAAGAGCCATTGTCAATTTTCATTTACAATTTTCTGAAAAGAGAAATTGTAGCTATGAGTAAATTCTCAAAATACCAAATCTGTGCAAAGAACTGAATAGTTATATTTCATTGGACAAACATCCGACGTTCCCGTCCATTCATTTGGGGCTTTCTGTCTCCAGGACCTGTGTGGGAATGAGAGCGCCTCCCATTGCCATATTTTGATTCTCATGAGACCTGCCTCTTGTATTACTTAAAGGAGTCGCAGTGGCCAAGCAGTTTAATCTCAAGATTCAGATTTCACTTTAAAACATTCTGCAAACCAAGATTTTAATAAATAAATAATTAAAAGACTTTGCACTTCTGTAACACTGGGTCTCAAGATAGTTTGCTAGTGAATTAAGTCTTGTTCCAACCAGTGTGAGTAAGCAGAGAGGAAGCACTGAGAGGGTCTGTGCAAAGGTGGAAGCAAACCTGTGCTACTTTTAATTCTAGCTTCCTCCTTTCACATATGCTTTCCAATTTTGCTGATATCGGGGCACCTCACAGTCTAATTATTTATTCTGCAGTTACTTCTGCTGGTAGAAAAGTACAGCTAGGTATGCAGAAACCTTTCACATGCTAAAGGTGAATTCTGTCTGAAGAACTTTGTAGAGCAGATCAATGAATCAACACTAGGACAGAGAAAGTTCCTTGATTTAGCAAGTCAGAGTGTCTGGATTAGCAAAATGATTGGATTAGCAGCTATTATAGTTACTGTAAATCAGTACAAGCTTCAGCAGAACTTGGACTTCAGCCCACATCCCTCCACTCTCTGACAGGCAATGTAACTTGAGCCTAAAAGTACCAGTTAATTTGATCTAGAGGTTGTGTGTGGGCATAAGTCAGTTTAGGAGCAGTGGTCGTATTACAGGTTGTGCGACCAACTCGGGCAAAACAAACCCCAGTAATACTCAGGATCATACCTGAAATCAGAGTATGTCAGTGCCAAGCAAGACAGCATGGCACAAAGATCTTTAAATTAATGCCAATATGGCAAAATTTTGTGTGGTGAAGAGACACTTGCTGATGTGGAGAAGCAAAAGACAAATCAAACCACAGATTAAGCCTAGTTGGAGCCCATGACAGGCATTGGGGGATTGCAATCACTTATTTTGGATGAACTACAACTGTAACAGGCTGTCTTTGCCCTTAGCTGTGGGAACTATGGATTGAAGCAATTTAGCTGTGTTCAGACCACAGTGCTGTGCAGGCTCTCTGGCTATATTCAAACCCATTCTTGTGTCTCATGCAAAATGATGCAATTCAGCACCAGTTTGCCGTTTAGACATGGGACTTTAAAACAACTAAATACCATGTTGAGGCAAAACAGAACATAGTGAGAAAGTTAAATATTCCAGGCAATCTAAAAATGTGGGTCTTAAACACCATATTATGTATCAAGATGAAATTACCAGCCTTAGTTAAGGTTTCTTTAATGTATTTTTATCCAATTGTGGCTGACTATAAAATACTATTGGTCTAAAACATTATTAATTGTGAGTTGACAGTGGTTACCCCTTTTGCCAAACTGGTTAATATTGTCAGGTCCCAAGTTTTCCCACTGCTGTTTTTCAGTGGGCAGTGTTTAACTGGGCTGTTATGCATTGAATCAAGTGAAGCAGTCTCTTAGGAACTCCTTCAGAGCAGACACGTTGTTCATCTCTGTGTTAATCTCTCCAGTCAAAACATGTACCGTAACCTCCTAAATGTAATGTGGGGAAGAGTCCCTGCTAAACTCCTGCTGCTCTTTTGGCCTCTCTATTTCCCACTCCAGCAATTTTTCCCACTTTGCCTTTTGAGGAACCCTCTCCACTTGCCATGGGCCTGTCTTGGAGGTTAAAACACTGAACTGAATGCCAGAAAGTCTTGGTTGTACAAGTGACTTGCTGTTGGACAACTTACTTACTCTTCATTTCTCCTATACTACTTCATTTACTACTATATTACTCCCTACAATAAAATGATTATTATACTTCCTAACACATAAAAACGTGAGACAGCTGTGGCTAGTGCATTTCCCTGCAATTTCTGGATGTACAGACTCATCATGCACGTATGTGTAGGCACTTATCTGCATGTGGTGGGTTGACCTTGGCTGGCTGCTGGTTGCCCACTCAGCTACTCTCTCACTATTTGACAGGGTGGGGGAGAAAATGAGATGAAAAAATGCTTGTGGATTGAGATAAAAACAGGGACATCACTTACTGATTACCATCACAGGCAAAACAGACTTGACTTGATTTATTGCCAATTAAAATATATTTGGATGGTGAGAAACACAAACACTTTTATCCCAGCTCCCCCTGTTTTCCCCAGGCTGAACTTCACTCTCACATTCCCAACTCCTCTACTTTCCCCCCAGCCCTGAGCGGTGCAGGGGTTATGGGGAATGGGGGATTGCAGTCCATGTGTAACACTTCCTCTCTGCTGCTCCTTCATCCTCATGCTTTTCTCTGCTCCAGCGTGAGCTCTCCTGGGGCTGCTGTTCTTCAGGGTAAACCTGGTCCTGCGTGGGTCCCTTATGGGCTGTGGTTCCTGTCAGGAGAACTTGTTCTGCATGGGCTCTCCACCTGCCCCATATCCTTCAGAATATCCACCTGCTGTGGCACGGGGTCCTCCCCAGGCCGCAGTGTGGATATCTGCTCCGTCATGGTCCTCTCCAAGGGCTGCAGGGAGATACCTGCTCCAGCCTGGTCTCTCCAGGCGCTGCAGGGGAGTCTGCTCTGGCGCCTGGAGCGCCTCCTGCCCGCCTTTCTCTCAGGCCTTGGCACAGGCCTCACAGGGCCGTTTCTCTCATGTTTTTCCTTTCTGCTGTGCCGAGTTTTGCCCTTTCTTAAATGCATTTTCACAGAGGTGCCACCAGCTTCTCTGAGGGGCTCAGTGGGTCCTGCTGTGGGTCTGTTGTGGAACCAGCTGGAGCCGGCACAGGGCAGCCCCTCACCTCTCCTCACAGAGGCCCCTGCGGCCCCCTGCCAGTGCCTGGGTACGGACACCCAGTACACTGAGGTGTCTGGGTTAGGAGAGGTATCACTGGAATCCCTCCTTGGTCAGTGGAAAGAGACAGGCTTCTCACGAGGGCAGTTCCATTCCTAGGTACATCTGATTTGCACTTTGGTTGCATTTTTCTGCTGGTTAAAGATCTAAACAACCTAGATCCTAAAGCTTCATGTGGGTTGGGATTAATCTGTACCTGATAATTTCTGTAAGTACTGTGGGTGGGTATACAGCCGAGTATTATTCCTGTAAAGCAAAAGTTCACAGAACATTCCACTTCCGTAGCTCTAGTCATTCCTGATAAGACCTGCTATGGGCAGAATTTTACCTGATCGGAGGGGCCTGATCCAGCGTCACTGAAATACTGGATGCACATCACTGGGGCTGGTACAGCATCTAGACCGTGGCTAGGTTGACAGTCCATCACGTCTTTGAAGTGAACAGTGTGTTTTTTATATAATCTTTTCATTTATTTGGCCTTGGTTCACACTAGAAGCAAACATATGTGAACACAGCAAAATGTATTTGGCTTGAGCTCTCTTAATTTGGCCTATTTAACATGAGCGTTTGCTTCATTTATTTAGCAGCATTCATATAAAACGGCAGCCCTGCACAGATGAAGAACAGAGAACAACATCTATAGTAACATGCCCGCAACTTCTCTTTAATTTTGCAGTGGTTCTGGCATTTTCCTGTGGGATTGCACACTAAAGCTTGTGCCTTTCCATGAGCTGCTTCTGAGTTTACATTGTATGTTTTCTTTCCTTTTTTTTATTTTAAAGGAATTAGCTAAGAGGACTCCCTCTAAGCATCCTGATCACCCAGCTGTCCAGAATGCATTGCAGGCAATGAAGACAGTCTGCACAAATATCAACGAGACCAAGAGACAGATGGAGAAACTGGAAGCCCTTGAACAGTTGCAGTCCCACATTGAAGGATGGGAGGTATGATGTAGGACTAGCAAGCTCCCTGGAGGCAGTTCACTACACAGTTTAATGGGCTGAAGTTTAGTGACTCATACTGTGTACAGGGATTTCTGTTTCTTATGTGATGTGTAAATGCCCTTGAAGGTGTGGGCGGCATCGCTCTGATGAATTTAGAATTTAGTGTGTATTTTGGGTGTGCAGGCTGCTACTAAATTGTAGCAGAACAAATGGATTATGAAAGAAAGAAAGGTGTTAGAGCTAGAATGGACTGAAATTTCAAATGGACAGATCTCATTTGAAAGACAAGTAGGTCTAGAAGATTAAATCACGACTAGTTTAAATAACAGAAGTTTCTCTTCCCATTCCTACAAGCCTTTAGATTTTCCAGGAGCTTTGAAAGCTTCATATAGATTTCCTGAATAAAAGATAAAGATTAGATTAGCAAACATTAGATTAGAAAGCAACTGGTATATTTGTGTTTGCTTCAGTTAAGTTACTCATGGATGTGTTTCTAGTGATGTGTTTATCAGTAGGTGGATCTGCATAAGTAGAAGCATTTACTGTGGAAGGGAGAAAAATAAGAGAGGGAGAAAACTAGAATGTGAAGCTTGGGGGAAGATGAAATCTGGAAAAAGAGCCACTCAGCAGAAATACTGGGAAGTCAGGCTGGTGTGCAAAGGATTGGCAGCTTATCTTGTGATGACTTTAGTTGAGGTCTTTGAATCAGTGGAGTTGGAAGCCTCTGGGAGGTGCACCATAGGGAGTCAGTGGTGTTAAATGGTCTCATGGAGAGAATGGCGTCGGCGTTTAGTGAGACTGACATTTAAAATGTCGAGGCTGATCATTGCCAGCTGAGGATTTCGTAGCTGAGGACATTTTGTTAGAGGTCATGTAAACTTCCTCATGTTCGAACTCTTGGGTGCTCTCCATGACTCTCTTTTGGGTTGTTTTTTATCTTTCGTGTGTGTTTCAAACCTTGCTCATTTTTCCCTGAAGGATGTTCTTGGCATCCATGTAAAGACGTGAGAACAGCCCAGATATCCAGCTGTGTATTTTTTGGATAGCAAGCTCAGCAAACAAAGTCATACCATGTTCTGTATAGCAAGACTTCTAGAAACAGTTAAAACCATTTTGGGTTCAATGCAACTCATGGGTCATCTAGGCAAGAGACATAGTTTGAACTCTGGACCCTGAAGCATGACTGTTAAAAGTGTCTATGATGCCATAAATGAAGTGGTATCCAAACTTATTGCTTTTTTTTTGAGGATTTAACTTACCTACAGCAACATTCTGGGGCTGAAAACCCTTTCAGATTTGTTTATATATACTGTTTTGTAACGAAGTCATCTAGGTCACTCAGCTCACAATTTCAAAAAGGAAGAAGTGTTTTTCCCTCCCAGTAAGCTCTGGAACGTTTCTAAATTATTCTAGTGGCATATTAAAAGGAGGAAAACTAGCTCTATAAATCAGAGATACATGCCCATGCTCAACATGATGGCTTTTTTTTTCTTCTGTACATGTAAAGAAGTTTGAAACTGATTGACAGTTTCCTATCTTGGGTTTCCACAGTGCTTGGGGTCTTGTAAATTATATCTCTAGAGCAAAGTGCTATGTTCGTAAATACTGGTTTTAGTTCTTTCAGATGTATTTCACAGTTTATTCCTAATGAGAAGGGCTCCTAACTTCTATCTGTGGAACGCTGCAATTGCTGAATTAAATAAATTTTTAGCTTAACAATGCAGGAAGAGTCTATACGGCAAATTTATGCCTATTTTTAGTTTATCTGATGGCAATCTCTCCTATGAAGTAGAAAATTTCCCTTTTCCGTTAGCATGGATATGGGTTCTGAAGCACTGGTGCCCTGTATATATATGGTTATATACCATATATGCTAATTTGACAAGGCCTACGGCTTCCAGCTGTTTTAATCCAAGGCATCTAAATTGTCAAAAAGAAGTGAAGATCAGCTTACTTATGACCAAGTATTTTACAATTATAAGGAACGTAGCCTGAACCTGGGGAGTGTGCGGGCAGCCCAACATGAAGTTTGGCGTTAATTTGTTCACATAATTTGGAATAGGCTCCACCTTGTCTAATGTTTCCATTTAACCAAGCCCGCAAATCTGCGTCTCCCTGTCTAATACAACTTTCACACGCCAAACATATACTGGCATCATCCTGCCAGTCTCTTTCTGAGACAGATGATAATGAAGAGACATGTTAAAGGCCAAATCTGGGAAGCTGCTGAAGGCCTGCAGCTGAACCGGAGGTCTGTTCATCAAAATGAACTCTGCTCAGATTCATTCTTTTGGAATGTACAGAATCCTTGTAGATGTATGTTATGGATTAGTCTCGGGCAGGTCAATTTGATTCTGCTTAATCCTTCTGGGAAACAAAGTTTAGTTTAAAAAAACGGGAAGGAAAAGTAGAGGATGCATGAGAAGACCAACTTTTGTATACAATGTTTTTGTCTGCTTAGTGAAGAACAAGTTAATATGCTGTTTCTGTAAATTTTATACTGATTTTTCTGTGGAGAGAGCTCTTCCTCATGAGTCCTTGTGAATTATTTTTATGAACAATTGCTATATATCCCCCAATTCTCCCAGTCTGAAATGCATAGGGAAGCAAAACCCTCACCTCATCACAGAACAGCATGAGTTGTAAGATATGTGTTAGTCCTTTTTCAGATCAGTCATTTTATAATTGGCTGTAATTTGCAGTTCCACCAGCCATGATGTTTTCTTTTTCTCCTTCCCACCCCTGCAGCTTAAATCCACTTAGAAAGGTGAGAAATCCTGTGTTGTCTCTGAAAACATCAAATAAATCTTTTTACTCTTTCTTACTATTGAAAAACCCCTCAAATCGGTATAAATAGGAAGTAGCTAGGTCAACAGCAAACAGGAAACGCATCGACAGTGCTTAGATACCATCATGATGGGCCTGATGGAAAAATAAAGATTCTTAGATTTTAGGGCGAGAAGCGGCTGTTGCAATAATTTGCTTTCACTTCCTGCTCAAAATAGGCCAGATAATTTTACCCAGTAATTCCTGTGTCAGTAAAAGATTGACTCCAGTTACTGATGTCACTGTGCTCATTGCTTTTTCTGTCTTTGGGTATCTTTTGGAAAATTAAGTGCTTGATATTGAGGTGTTCTGAAGCCTTGATTTCTCCATGGGCAAACCACATGAGGAGCGTGCTTTTATGTTGTACAGTCAGTTGGTTTCTATTCCTATTTGTGTATGTGCTGGTAGGCCTTTGGGGTCAGAATTCTGAGATATGGTGATTGCTTCTGGAGATAGTAACAGGTCACTTTCAAAATAATAAGGGCTCTTTTCTGGACATGTATTAACTCTTTCTGGAGAATGATTAAGAAAATAAAAACTTATCAGGACAGCAGATGGAACTATTGCATCTAGCTAGTTCCTGCATCATTCTGTCCAGAATGTATAGAAACACATATGTGGAACACACAAATTGGTGCTGCATACTTGGCAGCCTTTAAAGAATAACTGCTTCCTTGTTAATTAAAAGCAAGACATGGACAGCACAGCTGGCAAGGTTTGATTTAGAAAACGGTGTAATCAGAGCTTCATTCACACCTTTAGGGTGACTGCATTGCATTTAGAAAGGCTGATTTCTATTCAGTGATTTCCCCTGAATAGCTTGATGGCAGCAAATTGTACCTTGGGGGAGGGGGGGTTGAGAAAAAAAAGCCAATCACTCCTGCAATGTCTAAAATAGTTCAAACAAATCCTTCTGGGGTGACTTTCTAGATGGAGCTGGATTTCATGCCTGCGCACAGAGATATCTTCAGTTTCTTTAAGTGCAATGAATTGCATTTTACAAAACTTTTCTATTATTTGTGAATATAGGGTTAATGGACCCTTGGAAATCAAGCAGTTTTGTTGATAATGAATGCCTTGCAATCCAAAGTCAGTTCTCTTTTCCAGTTAAGACTCCAGGCAGTGGGTCATATAATCTAGTTTACTTCCTTATCTGCATGCTGACCACGGAAGGAAGTTACTGTTACCCTAAGTTGTTCTTCCTTCCAACTCAAAGAGAAATGCAAAAGCTAATAAGTGATCCAGAACAGGATGGTAGATGTTTCCGATGCTTCAGGGTGTTTTTTTGAAAAGGGACCTTTATTGATAGGATGCTCTTGGACCTTTGAAGTAACACTAGATCAAGGAATTTAAGGCTAGTGCCTAAGATTTAGCCAAACCATCTTGTTTGGTCAATGGAACAGTTGAGTAGCAGATTCCCAACTGTGTGCATTCAGAATATGGGGACACTTGGAGTTTGCCTGTCCTGAGAGCAACCTGGGACAGTCCTGTAGTTGTTTTTCATTTGGACCCAACTGCTGTGGTCCTAAAGGGCCCCATTTAAGGGACTGTATGATTGCTTTTTCTAGGAATAATCTGAGTAACAGTCTGGGGAGTGAATGGTTTAGAGTGATCTACTGTGATTTTCAGCTTCTGGGCATCCTCATAGGCTAAAGTGTCTTTAGCAGCAAGCTCAGTTATCTCTATGGCTGTCTAGTGCATATAATGGCTTGCACATAGGTAGCACAGTGTCCAGGACCCAACCTCTGATTTTCATGGCTATGTTTCTAACTTGCATGTGTTTATTAGAACTCCAGAAAGGAGAGCACCTGTGTATATTTTGAACAAATGAGTTGGAGAAACATCACCACTGAGATGATTTTGCAGAGAGATGGTTAGTAGTGATGTATGTTGGTATCAGAGCTACAATGTTAGGGAAAAACCATTATTCTTTTATAAAGCATTCCTAAAGCCATCACTTTTGATTTTTGCAATGATAGCTCAGGGTATGAAGGGAAGACTAATGGTCTTGAGAGACTCACAATACAGCTGCTTTGAGAGTGAAAGATTTCTTCAGGAAAAAGTCTCCTGGAGTTTAATAGGGAAGATTTATTGCAGTGTATGAGGACTCTCAAAAAATATTTGTAATCCAGAGAAAACATGATGTGTTTAGCCACATTAAGAAATTGAGGACTTCCTCCTTATGAGTGCATCAGTTATCTCCAGTTTAGTGACATGCAGGTAAAATAACAGCATTTTAGTAAAAATTCTTCATTGTGCGCACACACAAAGTTAAAAATAAAGAATATCTCTTTTCTATTTCAGGGGTCAAATCTGACAGATATCTGCACACAGCTCTTGCTCCAAGGGACTTTGTTAAAAATCTCAGCAGGCAATATCCAGGAGAGAATGTTCTTTCTATTCGATAATCTACTGGTCTATTGCAAGAGGAAATCCAGGTGAGTCCCTCTGTCTTTACGGTTTTATAATGGGACCATTCAGAAGTTTTGTTAGTAGAAGCTATGATCAATTACTCATCACTCACTGTATTCCCTGTTGCTCTGTGGGGCTGAACCGCAGGTGTGACTTTCCTCTGTTCTTGACTATTGCTATTACTTAGAGTATATGAGAAAGAAGTCACTGTATGGTAGGATAAATATGCCAGACAGTAATGGGGTCCCGGCCCTGAGAAGTGCACAATCCAAAGACAGAAGTTGATACAATGCAGAAAAAGCACAGAGTGAGTTCTTACAACTGGAAAGCTTCCCAGAGCAGATGGGTCTCCAGGAGTGATGTGAAGAGGGAGGCCTTGCCAACTTTCATTGTGAGGTTATTCCAAGCAGAAGAAAGAGGGTGATGTGAAAACTTATACAAAGCCAATAAAGGGGAAAGTGGAAGACTAAGAAAGCATTAAATAGATGCAGGGCACAGAGGAGTGAGGAAGAGATTAACATCAGCAAGTTTTTGTTCAGCATTTGCAGCCCATGTGTTCTGTGCGTTGTCTTCCTTTCTTATCCTAGTAACAATTTTTTCATCATTCCACCTTACAAAACTTAAACATTATTAACACCTACTGCTTATTATTAAAACACCATTGGCAGTGTGGAGGGCAATTTGCTTCTGCAGCAATTGTACTGTATTTCAGTTCTTAAGCTTGTCACCTTCACAGCTCCAGTCCCATGCTCATGTCTTGGTCCTTTCTGAATTCACAATACATTCCCTACACTCTGGATTCTCCTACTCCGTTTCCTGTAATATCCTCCCCCTTCTTCAAGTTATACTTCTTTACTGGTGATGGCCAAGTAGAATGGCCAACCCAATTAGAATTTCTCAAAAACCAGAGTGTTCTCTCCAAAGGAAATTCTCATATCTCAAATTTGCGTTTATTTCCCAGTTTTTTCTTCAATGGAAATTTTGGAACCGTTACGCTGGGAAAAAAATAATTTTAGTAATGTTCAGACTTTTTGTGTGGATAATGCTGAAACTATACAATATAAATACAAATTATTAGGTGAAATCTACATTAGCAATTATTAGAATGTGGTGTAAACATTTAAATGAAATTTAAAAAAATTACAGAATTCAATGTTATATGGCTTTTAATATTATCTAACTGAAGCATTCTGACTCTGCCGAAATGAAGCAAGAAAGATGAAACATTTCATTTTGACACTTCACCAGATTTGTCAAAATCCAAACTTCCATATGAAACAGAGTTCAGAAATGTGTGTCTTCTAACAGAAAACTATTCCTTACAAAAAGAAAAAAAAAAAACCCAATTTGATACCTAGTCTTTTACTTCGTCAGAGCTCTTAGAAACTGGTTTTCTAGTACCGTTTGTAGTTCAAGTTAGCCTAGCCCCTCCCATGCTGTCCAGGCATTTTTCCCAGAATTCTAAGATTTAGAAAACAAAATGTTCTACTGCCTTTTAAGCAACTTTCTGTTTTTGTACAGAAGATATTACTGGGCTACTCTGTAGTTTGGCTTGATTTTGGAGGAGGCTGCTGTAACACTTTGATTTTCCCAAAGGATCAATATTGTTTATCTTTGTCTAATAATGTAGCTTGAACGGATGAAATAGCCAGAATCTGATTTTCATTAAAAAGTAGAATATTTTATTAAGTCTGCTGGGAATTGCCTAATGTAAAAGATATATTTAGGGATTGCTGAGCGACTTTTAATTTTGGATATTTCTCCTGTCTAGCTGCTATTTATAATTAGTCCAGGATGGAAATGAATGTCTATCCAGTTGTGCTGGTGTGATCATTTGGCCGGCTGCTTGACAAACAACTTACATGTTAGTGGGACACAGATTTTGAAAAAAAAAAAAACCCCAAACCTGCCTGTGTCTGTTCCTAATTTGAAATTGAGTGACGGTTCTCATCTCACTTATATTATGCTTGTCTTGTAGAAGCCACTGGAGTTTTTCTTGATTGAAAAGTGCAGTCAGAATTCAGGCCTCAATCTTTGATAAGCAGTCAACAATGCAGCCATTTGAATTTGGGCATCATATATTTTCACAATAGCATAAATTAGGAGTAGTGTTGTTGAAACCAATTTAAGATGTGTTTAGAATCAGAATTAGATCTGTGATTTTAGATCTAAGACTGCAATCTCACCTTTTGCAGAAGCTTAGGGAAGTCTGACAAACTGATGACATAGATTTTCAGGGCTGAGTATTGTTTTGTGTTTTTAGCAGGATCATAGACTGCTGTTTAAATTGAATCCTGATGTCAGGAACAATATGTTTCATGTGGGGAAATGGGCTGAGTGTCTAAAGTGTTTCACTGTGGCTGCCAGGACAGCTTTTCTTTTGACTCCAACAGTCGTCTTTAGGAAATGATCTAATAGCTCCAAGATCTCAGTCCCTGTCAGTCTGATGGGATGTAAATATATGGTCATCACTAAAGGTATACTTGTCACTAAAGCTAGTTGTAAAAGGAAAAATTGTTCAGAAAAACTTGGTGATTCTCCTCTCACCTCAGTTTATCATAGATATTTCACTTTGACAGAAATTTTCTCCCCAGCTGTTTTTTATTGCAATATTCCTTGAATCTTATGAGCTCCTGGCAAGTTGCCACAGCAATCCCGTCACTATACAGAGTTTGGACACCTGCCAGCTCAAATGATGATCATTTGACCAGTTGTGTTTTGGTTCACATAGCAGAGTTGTTCTTGGATATTAAAGCTCAGCAGGTGTCAGTTGGATAGTTTTAAACCTATTCTAGACATAAAAATCGGAATATAACTAGGAAAGAAAAGTACTTTCCTGAAATTTTTAATGAGACACTTCAACAGAGGCACTATAAAGCTTATGGATAAGGATGTAAACTTTGGTGCAAAATCGTCACAGCAGCACCTTCACAAATGCTGCGTACAATGGCATTTAACACCAAGAGACCACGTGACACTAGCCTCTTTACATGTTTCATTTTGTATTTGAAACTTGGTACACATACCACAAATTTATCAAGGCTTTAGGCAAACAAAGGAGGCAAATGTAACATTGTGTCAGGTGATACTGCAGTTTTTGTCCCAAAGCCATGTGCAGTTCAGTTGTACTGGCATTTCAGTCAGTTAATCGTCAAGAATGTAAATCTTGAAGGCATCCCAGTCTTCACATAATCTTGCAAAATAAGCTCTTTATCGCTGTACTGACATTGTTGTACGCTTATCTTTGTGAGCTGATTGAGTATTCCAATTATTTAAAATCAGAGACATGGTCAAATGCCACAAAACACTCTATTGGAATCCTTTTTTTTTAGTCGTATCTCATGTTGATTTATGCATATATATGTTACACTATTTGCTTATGTGTGGCTAACAGTCTAAATGCTAATTGCAGAGTTACTGGAAAAAAAACATCTAAACGGACAAAGTCAATCAACGGGTCGCTGTATATCTTCAGGGGCCGAATAAATACAGAAGTCATGGAGGTGGAGAATGTGGAAGATGGAACAGGTAAGAGACCAAATTCTGTCTTTTAACAACAATGAAGTCCAGATCTTGCATTGGAAGTTGGTACAGAAGTACTCGTCCATCTCCTTTAATGAAATCTTAAGTACACTTTGTAACTTCTGATGCCTTCATTATTAGACCAACTTATATAGTTGAAAGACTGGATGTGCTTTCAGGCACTAGTCTTCATTCTGAAATGACCTTATGAAGAGTTTGTGTACCCCAAAGCTTGTCTATTTTTTCTCCTAATCCAAGTTAATTTAGTAAAAGATACTCTTATCTTCTTTCCATCCTTTCTTTTCTTACATCTTAAGCCATTACAGCTATAATAACAGGACTTTTGGATGTTCTTCTCATTTAGAATACTACCAAATATTAGTCTTAGCATCATGGAATGTGGCTATGAACAAAACACAGGAATGCAGTTGTGTTAGATTCTTGTGTTCTGACACAGGCAGGAAGACTGGATGGGTTTCTGATTACATCCACAAAGGTCACATCAGCCCCTGCTCCTATTGTAACAAGTCAAGAATTAATATTATGTTCTTTAAACAGTTAACATTTGATGAGTTCCCATGTCTCATGGACAAAAATCTTTCCAGTGCAAGAAGTTAGCATCTCCCCAGAAAGTTCAGAACAAATAACCTGAACAAACATCATAGACTTTTTCACTGATGTCATTGTATTTGCAATATTTTAGTTCTTCTTTTGAGGTGAAATTACGAAGTGTCACTTGTAGGACTGAAACATTCAGTCAGGTGAACAGCCTAGCCATGGATACTTCTATTAGTATTTGTACTTCCAGAGTGGTAACTAGCCACCAGTCACATGGACAGTCAGTAAGACTGATTCATGAGGAACACCTCCAGAAATCAAGCTCCTCAAAGAAGAAAATTTTAATTGCAGTGTCCCACACTGATTTGATTAAAGTAGCAGGCCTTCAGTTCACTCTGTGTGTTGTGCTTTGGGTTTTTACAGCAGATTACCACAGCAACGGCTACACTGTGACAAATGGCTGGAAGATACACAACACAGCCAAAAACAAATGGTTTGTCTGTATGGCCAAGACTGCAGAGGACAAACAGAAATGGCTGGATGCTATAATCAAGGAAAGGGAGCAGAGAGAGAGTAAGTGGATAATGTATTTTCTAGTGCACTGAATGAGCTTGTGTACAAAGTGGAAATGTATATGCATGTATAAGTATCTGAGAGAAAAAGAAAAGGTGGCAGTTCCTCCGTGGGCAGAATTAAAACCTGTCCTTAATGACAAAGAAAATGAAGTGTTTGAAAACAAATATTTCAGAAAGTGTACCTTGGGGTGTTTATGGATTTGTGTCAGTATATTTATCAAATATTTTTATTTGCCAGAGTCAGTTTCTTTGATGCAGTGAATTACTGTGAAAAAATTACATTTAATCCATTTCATTTTTTGGTCTTTTATTTGTAAAGAAGATAAAATTGTATTTATCAGTAAAAGGAAAGAAGAAAATCCAGCGTGCAGCCTTTTTCCAGAGGCAGCGGCACAAACTCGTTCTCACAAACTCAGCCTCCATGATCTTGAAATAAACAGAACTTTCCATGGAGAAGAACTCTAGAAATATTACACTTAGACTGAGAACAGTGACAAATGTACGCAGATGCTTGTCACTTTTATCTTTTCTTGTGGAATGAAACAAAAGCTAAGCTTATCTTGAAACGGTTTTGTACAATAGAAGCAAGCACACAAAGCCATGAATCAGGGTGTGTCATGGAAGTTCTGAGTTCCCTTAAAAAGTCAGAACTATCTTTCACAAGTGAACCTGCTTCCCTGTTTGCTCAATGGGAAAAATAATAGCTCATTGCCAGAGGAACAACACTTATTTTATCTGTGCTTGACTTCTTGAAGTGGTTCCCCTCTCTGCACACACAACTCCAGTAAAAATGTAATAGTTCATCTATGCTAATATTGAAAGAGGTCAGTCTGAAAGCCTTTTTTAGTAGTATGTTTTCAGAACTGTACTTGCTAAGCAATAATGCTTTAGATTTTTGAAGTATTTTAAGAAAGTTACAGATTTGTCACTGAAGTTTAACAAAAGCAGAGAATCTAAATCCTTTAATGTCCTTTGAAATTCAAACCTTAGTTTTTGTGTTACAATGTTTTGTATCTAATCTGCTAAACACAACGCATGTTGCAGTGTTATTTGTTACCATAGAATATAAACCATTTCTAACATACCTTATCATATATGAACCCCAAAGCACCTTTTGATAATAGCAAGGATACTACCTTCAAAATGTAGGTCGAGCATGGTGTAAGTTCAAAAGAACTACCTGAAGGCAATGGAGAAGAATTAGTTTTGTTTTTTTTTTTTTTATTAAAAGGAAGTGTTTTACCATTCTGAGCTGGTGATTTGTGCTCATTGGTCAGTTCTGCATCCCACTGTACTGTAAGGATCCTGATCTTCCACATGATATATTTTTTTAATAAAATACATTTCTTGGATCTTACTTTTACCCTTAGAGTGCTAAATCATATCTCTAAAAGATCCAGTGAGTCTCCATTTCATAGTGAGTTTTTGCTTTGTGAGGTCACTTGCTCTGCAGAATTTCCTGTGCATCAGGTAAAATGTGTGAGGAGAGAGAAGGTTCAGTAAGAGGTAAAAAGACAGGACTAGAAAAACAGACCATATATAAACAGGGAGCTTGAGAATATGGGGAGGTGACTGAAATAAATACTAAGAAGGGAAAAGAACTATTCCTTAATAGAAAGTTTTTCAAAATTTTCCATGCAGCATTGGCCTGTAAGAGTGTTTTTTTTCTGATGCTTTTTGTCATATAGTTTTATGATGTGGCAGCTGATGACAGGCACTCGGGATAAGCATAGATGTTCTGGCAGACATTCCAGGCCTTATTGGAAAATCTCCTTTGGATCAGAGTACTTGCAAAGTCACAGAGATACGAGTGTTTGGATTAGAAAGCTTGGTGAGATTCCCAATTCTGTAGGATGAGTTGGGTAGAATGTGCATTCCAGTCTGCCATTTACATCAGAGCCTGGGGAATTCAGTGATGTAAGACCAGCAGGAAAAATGTATACTATTACACAGGCTGTTTTCTATCACAAGTTCACGTTGCAAATTAGCCTCGGCTACACGTGTCAGCATTCGCATTGAATTGGATCGCAGTATTGGGGGAAGAGAAGGATGGAAGAGTAACGGCAATAAGCCAGAGGATTTGTGGAGCCAAAACCTTTAGCCAGATATTGGACACATGAAAGAAATACTTTATTTGAAAGACAAAATATTGTGCAAGTCTAATTTCTGGATCGTGCATTTCAAGCCTCTAAAACAAATGCATTAAGCGTTTTCAGAAAGCTAGAAAGCAGCTCTGATGACACAGAAGACTGTTAATTCATTTCAGTATCTTACCATAAAGCAACAGGATTTATGTCCAGTTAGGGTGAACTGCTCTTCCCAAAGAAAGTCCAGTTTTCATTTCCAGCCTTACACTGGGCACTTAAATTCTGCTAATGTCGATCTCTGTAAAAATTAGGCACATAAGTACAGGCCCAATTCAGGCTGCCTGTTTTCAAGCTAATCTTAAAGATGTCTAAAATCTGTGCCTCTGTTTTAGATTCTGGAGTTGCCTAGATTTGCAAGTTCTAGAATAACATAGCCAGAAAACAATATGATTTTTCAGGCTAGAGGAGACAAAACATCTACAACAGCAAAACAGCTTTTCTCATGTGCTGTCCTCCTAGAGTAATTTGCAAGCCTAAAGGGAAGAGTGCCAGAAAATGCCAGTTATGACGATAGTTGTAACGTAGACACCTGTTGTTTTCAGAGATCATCTTTCTGACTGTAGCAATTTTCAAGTTAACATGAGCTATGTGGAAACTCATACAAAGTAGATGTGAAATTTCCTCTATATCCGATTGTCTATCATTCCTTAAATCATTCAGTATTTCTTTCATTGACTGGATAATATGATTGTCAAACTGTATTTTTAGCCGAGGGGTATTAGTAAATAGGCTAATTAAGAAACGGTGAGAAAATAATGTTCCTGTCTAGTTTTGATTTATTTAAGGATGTGAATTTGATTTCAGCAGTTTTGTATTTTTGGCTTCAAGTAATAGAACACTCAAAAAGTCATCTGCTCTGTCAAGCATTTAGCTGCCTTGAACAAGTCTTATGCTGGCAGTTATTTCAGGGTCAAAAGTGAAACTGCAATAGGAAATCAGTTTCAGAAGGTATATGTTTTATCTTGCTTTGTTTGGAACTTCTCCATGTTCTGTAAACCATTCTACTTTGTGTGATGTGATGTAACCATAAGTTTAAAGCTACTTTTTAAAATGGAGAAGAAAAGCTACAAGCATCTCGTTGGTGCTAAACTCACCAATGACAGTTTTGTACTCAGATAAATAAATGACCCAATTTCCCCCTTATTTGGAAAATAAGTCAGTTAATTTTTGTGTTTCTACCACTTTGTCTCTTTGGCCTCAGCTTTTGACTTTGAGCAAACACCTTATCTGCTGCTAAGGATCTGAAGGAATTTCTGCTTTGTATTCTAGGTTTGAAACTGGGAATGGAGAGAGATGCATACGTCATGATTGCAGAGAAAGGAGAGAAGCTGTACCAAATGATGATGAGCAAGAAAGTGAACCTTATCAAAGACAGGAGGAGAAAATTAAGTACTGTTCCCAAGTGCTTTCTTGGCAAGTAAGTGGCATTTGAATTAAAAAAGCCCTTTCATGCCAATTAAAAGAATAGATTCTGGATGTGCTGGGTGTGGCGCTGTGAGGTCAGATCAGACGTGCTTTGATGCAGCTTAATTGGAAAGGGCAGAAGCCCCATTATATTTGTGATTTATTAAAATTAATCATCGATTTCTATTTTATGCCATACATAGGCTGTATAGTGACAGCTCATTCTATTGTACAGTAACTCATAACATCTGTTTCAAATCAGCAAAAGGAATAAGAAAAAATACCCTAACTCCCACAGGCTCAGGGCTGTTGGTGGCCTAACCTGTGTCCTCTTTTGTATACAAGCAAATGCTTACCAGGTGATGTTTGAATCCAGCAGAACTTTCCAAGTCTCAGGATTGAATTTAGATGTTTCCTGTTTGTCAATGTAACAGACACAAATGAAATTTTGTGCATCAGGAGACCTGGTGCATTTGTTAGAAGTATAGGGCTTTATTGTCTGGAAAAAACCTATTTCACTCAGGCTAGATATTACAAAATAATTCTTAAGAATGACATGTATGAGACAGTAGAAGAAAAACCCCGTGGACGAATCAGATCAGAGATTAGATATGATAGCAGTGGGGCTGTTGTAGGGAAATGTCCTGCATGGCACAGAGAGACACATCAGTTAACCTGAGGAGACTTTTCCACCTCAGCTGTTTAGGATTGAAATGATCAGCTGTGGGAGGAAAAAAAAGTTCTGAGAGGCAGATTATCCATTCATTTCCCTTCCCTCCCCCTGGTCTCCGTAACTGCAGTTTGCAGGCAGCATTCCTTGTGTACAGGGTGTGGAAATGATGCATTGTCTTTCTGCCTGACAGAAGGCAATCTGGTAGCATAGGCTGGCGATATTTCAGCTACAAAAAAAAATTCTTGGTTTTTGGAGATTTGGTTGCTTTTTTCTTTCCCCTCCACGCTCCCCAATTGATCTTACTGGATTCAAATTGAAACCTTTAAGCTCTGATTTTGGAGGCATTTCCTATTTTCCATGCAACAAGAAGTACCAGCTCAGAAACTTATGTTCTTCCAGTGCTGATATATATGAGTCTGTGGTGGATTCCCCGATGTTTTGCTTAGTCTCAAATCCTACCTGAGGTTTCCTGCTACCTTTTTCTTCTAAAATGTCTATTTTCTTACATGCTCCACAATCTGTCCTGCTCATTGCCCTCAGTTTGCTTGACAGCCACCTGACGCTCCAGTAGTGAGGATTTGACCTAACCTTGCCAATGGGTAATTGAGCCCAGACTGAGATACCTACAAGTATCCTGATCTCTGACAAAAACATTGTCTGCTAATGTGCCAGCCTTCCCCATAGAAAATAACTCTGCTGATATCTTTTCAACAGTCACTTTTTGTTACAGTCCTGGGCAACTAGATGATCTTTAAGGTCCCTTCCAACCCAAACCATTCTATGATTCTATGAACTCAGTTGAGTGCAACTCAATCAGTGCAATCCAGTCATGACTCACAGACTTTTCGTATCATTTCTGGGGCTTCCCCTGAACAATGCACATTGGCTGTGACCTGTTCATTTTTTCAGATATTGCTGCCTAAGGGAGTCACTAATAACTGTGTAGAGATGTACTTAGTGGTTTTCTGCTATGTGCAGCCGAGAGCAACACTAAGGCTGCAAAAAATAATTTTTCTCTTGGCCTTTGGATATCAGATGGCATCTAATAATTCAAGAGATAAAATGTGTTTCCAGAAAAAAAAAAACCAGGAACTAATCCTAATAGCTTCAGAAATATCACATGCATTTATTTATAAGGCTGTTTATTGAACTTCACTTCAGCAACTGACTGGCTTGAGTGCACATCCGTTTTGCTAACCACTCCCAGGTATACTGGCATTTAGGCATGTGACTAGTGATATAATGGGAAAGATGTGTGTTGGTGCCAAAATATGTGAATAATATGCTTGCCATGCTTCTTTTCAGCAATGCACTAAATTGATTGCAAAACCTTGAGAGGATCTATTAACCTCAGCAGATTCCAAACATAACTGATCAGATTGCACAAACCTGGGTGGGTTGGATTTTCCTGTGTATTTCTTGAGCAGAAACCTAACTATTCCAAGTCCCTTAATTTCAGAGGTATAGTTGGGAGATGCTGTCCTGACTTGCATGCCAGATGAGACCTGAGCATGGCAGCACTGGGAAGTGAGAATACTCTCAGTTATACTGGAGAACTGCTATAGGACAAGATGAGGAAACAAATCAAGCTTTGCCATCCAGTTTTTGAGTTGATGCTTTTTTAGCAACAGTCCAGCATGTGCCTAAAAAACATCTTGGAATATTTCTGGATCATGCACTTTTCCATGCCTATAAAGCCTTCAGAGCAAATGATTACTGATTTTGCTTATGAATTAAATGCCACAGAAGTCTTAAAGTATCTCTTAAGAAAACGATCCCATGGTTCTGAAGCTTCAGGGCTGTGAGAGTAGTGCTCAGTCATTTTTCTTTTTCAGCTCGCAATTTCAAACTTTAAGATGGCTGCCTTACATTTACAATCCAAATGAACTCCAGGGACACAATTCCAACTAAAAGAAGCAGGAAAGCTGACAGGGTAACGGTGTTCCACTAAAGTTTTGGGCAACTGTTTAAGTGCTGTAAACAGCCCTAGACCCATTGCACCTGGTGGAAAAATGTATAGCAACTGGGCATCTACCCTGGGTACTTAACATGATTACAGTCATTGGCCAGCATGTCCATGATGGGGCACTCCACAGAGTGTGTGTCTTGTATTCTCAGTAATGAGTGGGGAGGATCATTCTTACTTCTCCTCCCTCTGCAGTTTATATTCTGTTTCAGCTTTTAAATACTTATAGAAAGAGTTCAGAATCACTGGGAAATTGAGAATGAGCTTTCCTTTAGGAGACAGAGAATCTGACTCATCACTACAGTACTCTGGCTTTAGGAGTTTTACAAAACTCTGCTGGTTTCCATGGGATTCCCCTGGCATAGTTGAATAGATTCTGCTGCTTTTTCTACACTGTGACAGTTACAGAGTAGCCCTTCAGCAAACCAAAGTTTTCAGTATTGAAGTTGTTGTTGTTGTTATTCTAAAGGCAAAATGAAAATACTACCTACAGCTTAGATGAGTCAGCTCTGATAAACATGAAGAGACTAAAAATACTTCATTTAGAGCCCACGGGCAGAGGCATGGATACTGGTTTTGATAAGCAGCAACCCTCTGCACGTTGGCAAGCACCCAAGTGGTTTACTGAACTCAGATTTCCCATATGTCGCTCTACTTTCATATATTCCTTTTGTTCTTCTCTATGAATTCAACATATTTCTGGTATAATCGCTAATTAACCTGGCAAACAAGTCAGCCCCCTAGGGCCTTGACAGTGCTGTATTCATCAGGCTTGCAATGTCTGTTTTTCTGTACTTACTGTTTCTAATTGAATAACATCCTACATATCTATCCATTTTTTGGCTTTTATTCTGCCCATATGTGCAGCTCTGTCCCTCACCAGAGAGAGGTTTTGTTTTGTGCTGCATGAGCACACAGACTTAGCACCTCTTGTCTATAAATTAGAAGCGTCATTTATGTATCTGCCAGGCACCACCTCCAGTAAATGACCTTAAATTAACCTGTCAGTAGGACTTGTGCTCTCTCTTACTGCTCTGTGCTTGAATTCAGTAGGTTGAATCTTCTGTCGTAAGTCCTACTGTGATTCCATTAAAGCCAATGCAATTACACCACTGGGCTGGGGGCAGGTGGGCAGAAATCAGACCCAGTGAAGAAAGGTGAGCATATGTAACTAAGACCACAAACACTGCTTGGAGGGATAGCTTGGATAGAAGTAGCTGTTTTCTCTACTGTCCAACTTGTTGTTTTTAAGGTCATCAGTTAATCTCGCTTTCCTTTCCCCCCTTGGATGTCTGGATTGCTCAATAAAGTAAGGATTTGCAGCATCTTTATAGATTCAGCCAGGTTGTCTTTCCTTTTGAGTGTATGCTAATCATGATGAGCTAAGGGGAATGGTGGGACAAGTCACGGATAGGAAATCTGGGTCTTCTGCAGAGCATTTCTTCCAGAAATGTAGGAAATGAGCCACCTAGTATAGGTATCATCACTTACAACAGTTTTCACACTTCCTTCAAGGAGAGAGTCTCCTGTGGTTGGCTGATGACTTGCAGAAGCATGTGTCTGCTTATATTCAGAGCAAAAGAGATAATTGTTTCTGTTCTGCTTCCTTTTGCAGTGAGTTTGTATCATGGCTCACAGAGATTGGAGAGATAAGCAAACCAGAGGAAGGGGTCAACCTGGGACAGGCACTATTGGAAAACGGAATTATTCATCATGGTGAGTGGTCCATGCCATAAAGACATGTCAGATTTGAGTGATGCCCTGGAAATGAGGGTGGAAAACTGACTGCAGCTGTTCACATGATGTTCAAATATTTTCCTGTACCATACCTATCAAATCCTCAAAACATTTAATGGCTTTTGGGATTAATGAGTGGGCAAATTTATGTCATGAAAACATGACTTGTCGGGTATCCTGAAAGCATTTATGCCTGCAGTTGCTTGATTTCTCTGCAACATCTTTGTTGCAGTGTATATTCCTTTGTACTTTGTGTGTTTGAAAAATCTCTTGTGATCAATAAATACAGCTTTCCATATGAGACATCAGCAATACAGAGGATAGTAGAGCAGCGCTCCTTTAAAGTGGGGCACAGGTATGAACAGAGTGAGGGGCTCCAGACAATGTGTCATTCTTTCTAATGAGACTGCTTGTCATGAGGAGAAGAGTTGGTGGAGGGTTTGTTGTGGGATTTGTTCTTTCCAGCTCATTTGGCAAGAATGTGTCTCTTTAAAATAGTGACGCATCCTATTTCTTCATCACACCCAGCAGATGATCTTGAAGCGTTGTGATGAGGGGTATTTTAGAAGAGTAGGATAGTGCATACAAAAGTGCTGCATGACCAAAGTAGCACAAGATGCTTGTTTAAAAATTTTCTGTTCTATCCATGTTTCTACTAAAATAGGGTCTTTCTTCAGCTTATGTCCTTTAAATCCAGATTTGTCCTGCTGTTTCCTATTATTTTCATGTTATGTTATGCAGACAGAGGAACATAGTCATATTCTAGTTAAACAGCAAATGCCCTCATTTCAACTTCCAGGTGAGTTTAGCTGCAAAATGCACATCAAAGGAATAAGGTATTTAGGTCTTAAGTCACCAGTGGTCTACATTTCCATACAGTCTCTTGGAAATCAATTTAAATAGGGGAGCCATTTAATTAGGCTAGTCTTGCTTTAATCTCTTGGTAGCTCAGCTCCACAAACTTGTCTTTCGGGTGACAATAGCCCTGTTAAGAAATGCTGTCTGTTATCTTCTTTTAATTAACATATAGAGAAATCTATTATGAGCAGTCCCCTAATCATTCATGCACATGTACTTCCAGCCCCAGGTATCAAGAGCACATTCAGACTTTGAAGGGCTTTGAGCAGGAGCTCAAAAGCACTGAATGCTTTTGAGTATTTGGCCCTAACTGTGGCTTTGGTGAACTGAATCACTCTGGCTCCAATGTGTAGGGATCCTCCTTTGGATTAAGAATGCTTGTTTGCGCTCACACCCTTACTTGCCTACGTTCTGAATGTGTACGCTTGCACTGTTGGTGCAAAAAGCTCTCCTGAGACTTGTTATTTCATGACTGTTTTACCTTGCCATAACTTCATACTTTGACACTTTCAGCAGTGGCCTTTTTCTCTAAACACAAATTTACAGCTCAAAGTTGTGCTGTTATATCTACTGCTCCCCGTATTCAAATGCCCTGTGTAAGATGCATCTGGTTTTGTTTTAATGTTGCCTTTGGTTAGAGTTCCTGATGTTAGTGTCTCCAATGACAGTTATTGCTAGACATTGGAAGGTGTTTGCAACACTGCATTTACTTAAGGAAATATCCCTTGAGATTTTGATAAATCATTAGATATGAAAGTATCCCTTTATGTGTCTCCTAATGTAGCAAGAACTTAAGCACCATAATGAAGCCCTTACCCTTATTCTACATTAGGCAATATCTTTTATCTTTTGTTTCCACTTGGCATAACACTACTGTCAGGTGAAAACTGCTGATCTCTCAGCCTGCCTGAGAAGCAGGGCCATAGAAGATTGCTAAATGCTGCGCTTTGTGCTAAGTGCTGAGCTCTGTGTGTTTTATCACTCAGTTTCCTCTATCTCCTTTAATTCTGGCTATTTTATCTGGGACTGCTGATGTGGAAGTTCTGGTACCTGTCACAGAGAGCAGAAGTGATCAGAACCTGATCTGCCGTGTGCCAGACACAAAAGACGCTTTCTGCAAACTCAATTCTTGATTGGATTTAGGAATACAAAATCCAGAGCATGCAGACACCCAAAGTCAACAGCTTACACAGCTTAGAGATGCCACTGTATACAAAAGGATATACATCAGATCCTGCAAATTTTGTTTTACTCTGTGAAATTAAGTCAAAATATCACCAAAAGCAGGAATCTTAATTAAATATTCCTAGACCAGGATGTCCTATGTAATGAGGGAAGGTCTTAAAAATTTCTGGTCTCTGCCTTCTAAACAATTATCCTGCCCACTCTGCAAGGGGCAGACTAAATCTCAAACTGTGTCCTGGTACTTCTGAGTCTGCCTAACCCAGTTTGTCTTTAGTCATCCAGTGCAATCAGTTTTCTCAGGTTAATCAAACTCAGGCTAAGATGCATGTTAAGTAGTGTAAATCGATATTTTCTCTCAGTTCATCAAATGCTGTGCCTGCACTGTGAAATACTGCATCCAAAATATTCAAGGGTGCTCCAGCACAAAGATCTAGCCATGCTTTTGTTACATTGGCAAAGGCAGGAAAGTTTACAGTGACTAAGCTGCCCCACCTTATCTGCTGTCTGCTTTGCTTGCTCTTCTCTATGTAGTTGTAACTGATCTCCATTAAATTAAGCTGTGAACAAGGGCATTTCTATACCCCTGTCCTGGCTTCATGGGGATGAAATTATAGAAATAGATTTTCTGTTACATTTTCAGTTTGTGGCCAGCTGTGGGATGGTGATCAAGGCCATTAGCAGTGAAAGCCAGGGCAGCTGCCCCAGGCTGGCCCACAGGTGTGTTCTATAACATTAATGTCATGTTCACTATAAATGGGAAAGCTGGGGAGGGGGGGGCTCTTTGCTCTGCTCTCCTCTTTCTCCTTCTTCTCTTTCTTCTCTCTTCTCTTTTTAATGGTTATGATCCCTGGAAGGACTTGCCACCACTCTATGGGCTAAGTACAGTTTTGTGTCTTTTGTATTAGTATTGATATTGGTTTTCTTATTTTATTAAATCTGTTTAAATTTCAACCCACGAGTCTCCCTCCTTTTCCCAATTCGCTTTCTTGGTCGGGGAGGGGAGATTGAGTGATAGAACAACTGGTTATTGTTTAGACCTGGGTGTGGGCTAAATGGAGACAACCACGTAGTGTAAAATCTGGAGGATACTTTATTACTTATTTTGAATTTGAACAATCGTTGGTGCTTTCTTCTTACAATTGCCACTTATTTAGTAATCAGTGAAACAAATAATTTCTAGTAGTTACTAAATTACTGTCTTCAGTATGAGGATTTCCCACCTCCATGTTCTATTTAAATAGTTCAACTTAGAATAGAGACAGGATAAACCTACATATAATTGGATATAGACTTCAACCCTCTTCCAGTCTGGTGCATTGGATAAATCTGTTTGAACCTGGGTATGGTTTTTAACTCTTTTCTGATTTTGGCCAATGCTTCTTTCGAAACGGTTCCTTATCACACTGAAACACCTTTTGTATCCTTGCCTTTAAAGTCTATCAGTATGTATACCTCCCACCAGTATGCTTCTGCTTTTGGAGTTGCAGAACTTTGGACAACTGCAAAAAGTACTTTAGTGCTGTGATAACTGTTGTGGGAATTTGCAGGCACTTTGTTCAAAACTTATCGAAAAAAGTCAGATGGTCCCGATTACCTTCCCAAGGACAGTTTCCAAAGCCTTACATAAACTGAATCTGGCGTACAAGGAAGAAATTTCAATTTTATTTGAGCTGCAGGATTCTAGAAAACTGCTTTTGTTGGTGGAGCTATTCGGAAGTGCACATGAGCATATATAAGGGGAAATTTGAGGACCTGTGTCCTCTCTTCAGAAAATGAGACATACCAGCAAATACTTAGGTGTAGATGTACCAGCTGGCCTTTGAAGAACATGGCAGGGGATAAAAGACTAATTTTAATTTTCATACTGGTGTTTTAGTTTCAGATAAGCACCAGTTTAAGAATGAGCAGGTGATGTACAGATTTCGCTATGATGATGGAACGTACAAGCCAAGAAGTGAATTGGAAGACATCATGTCCAAGGTTTGTATTATCATTCTTAGTTGGAACCTTGTGATTTGCACCAAAAGAGTTTACCTCTGAATGTCGTTGACCTGTTGTACAGGAGATCCCTAATGCTGTTTATCTTTGTTGCATTAAGCTATCCATCCTAATGCCATAGGAGATATTCACTCTAGGGAGAGGAAGCAGAGCTTAGCACTAAATAACAACACAGTTGTGACTGCACCCAAGACTGCTGGTTGCAATCCTAATATAGTAACAGAAGGTCTTAAAAGAAAAGAGTAGGCCATAATACAGCATGTCTGCTGAAAATCTGGGCATTATGGTTCAGGGAGATAGGAGAGATCAATATTAACTGCCATTCCTGATAATTGTATGTCAGATGATTTCTCTTGATCCCATATCTGCCCATATACCTTTTAATAAATTGGATTTCTTCTTATGGACATCAGTTCATGGGTTAATTGTGAAGAAGGATTAATGGAGAAAATGTTGGAATGGAGGTGATTAGAGATAAAAGAACAGATTTTTCGGTTTCTGAAGGCAGGGAAAGAAGAAAGAATGTTTGACAGAGAGGATAAGGGAACTGTTTTGAAAAACAGTTAATAGATAATTCCAGCTGAGTAGAGACATCAGTGTCCAGGTTTTGCTAGCTTTAGCTAGTCAGTGTTTCTTTGAAAAGGAAAAAACTGATAATACCATGCACCTTTCCTTCTTCAGGGTGTGAGGCTCTACTGCCGACTGCACTGCCTATATACTCCAGTGGTAAAGTAAGTTCATCTTCATGATCCCCTTATATATATTATCTGGTTTTGTTAAAAGGATCACATGTTACTGTTGAAATCTTTCTTCTTTCTTATTATAAACAGTAATTTTCTGCATTTTCTTGGCTCTTTCACTATTCCTCTATTTCCACAGTTTAGATCTAGTTGTACTTGTGCTGGAGGATGTTGGAACTGGGTTCTGGGAGAGTTAAAGGCTAGTGTTATAGTCTTCCTGCCATTTGCTTCCTCAATCAGCTCATGAGAGCTGTTAGCATGACACAAGTTTGTTTGTTTACTCTGGCATTTTCGGTGAGTTAAAGTGGGTGTGATTAATAAGTGACTACTGATTCAGGGCAGGTTGTGCAGTGTGATTGCAGCTGCTGTATTATTTCGGTTGTAGAAAATGTAAACAGATGCTAAAGTGATGTAAACAGATTCCAGTGTGATGCTAGGATTCTTTCACTCAAAGCACCCTAAACAAACAAAACCCAAATGGAATAAAACCTGAAGCTGTAATTTGAAAAACAACTCTGAAAATTTTGGGTGGATAGTTACAGTTCATCAGTCATAAATTTGCCTAATTAGATATCTGTTTTTTTCCCAGAATAGCCGTTCTACAATAGTACAGATTTTAGTTAGCCTAAAGGGTATGGAGGGAGCAGGAAAGCGTGATGCAGCCCATGGTAGGCAAAATGGTTATGTATATGCATGTGTGTATTTGCACATACACATTTCACCCCTTAAAATGGCAATTCATATGCAGAACAGGAATAATGGTAAGTGAAGCTGAAAAAATTTCACTGACCTCAGGGTACCCACAAACTGAAAGGGAGGTAGTCTTATGCTTTAGGGAATCAACAAGGACAAAATAACTACCATAGGCCTGTCTTGTGGTGTTTTATTAATGTGCTATTTTTGTAATAGAATCCCAGCTGGAGAATCTTGTAATATCACGATTAATCTGTGTTAGTGACAGCATGAATCTAAACTGTGTATGACCAGTGAAAAATAGCAGACTCTCAGAAGTTTTAGGATCCTTCTGGATAAATGTAACATTCTCAATATGCTCAGGCTCTTCTTCCTGCCATTCTCTTTCCTACTCACTCTTCCTTTTATCTCCCTGTTAGAAAATGGAATCGCCTAGATTGTCATCCTTTCTTGTCTTCGTGTCGTGTCTTTTTGCCTCCAATAAGCCTAATGTTAGCCTAAAGGAGCTAGCTTTTAGCCAAGTTAGTTGTGCAAAGCTATTACTTTCTGCTGTGCCTTTGGACCACTGCTTTATCTGGCATCTTCAGACTGCTGATCCCTGCAGTCATGCTAGCAATGTTGATGAGGCCTACTTTTCTGGTGCAACGTTCCTTCTAGAAAATCAGCAAAACTGCTTGGAGTAGCAGGTGCATATGCCAAGAGGATCTGGAAGAATCATAAAGTTCAAAATTCAATTATTTTGTTGACAACCTTGGAACATAAGTTTGCTTAGTTGTCTTCCCTGGAAACCTGGGAGTGTCCGTGTAGCCTTTGCCTTTATAATTTTCTTTAAGTAAACTCTGACACTGATGTACTTTGAGGATAAGATGATATACCCCACTGGAAACAAAGCATTCTACTTTGGCAGATGATACATAAAAAGTAAAACATTATGAAAAATCTTAGATGCAGAGAAGATTCTGAATATGTCTCTGATCTACTTTGAGGAAGTTGTGAGGGTGGGAGAGAGGTGTGGGTGCTCACGCTTACAGGTGATGGACAATACTTCAGTGCATAGATGGGCTATACCCTGTGAAGAACACTATATTCCTCTAGTTTCTGTGAGGCAGCAAGGTTCTGTCAAAATTCCAGTGGTTCCCACATCTGTATTTGACTATTCACCTGCAGCTCATGGTTCTGGATAACATTCTATGATTCATGCTATACTCTTGTTCAGGCTAGATCAAAATGGGGGGAAAAGTCAGTGAACTAATGTTGAAATATTCATCCTGACAAGCATTTATCTACAAGCAGTGAAAGACTGGGCCTTGGACCAAGATCCTGATGCCAGCTTATTCAAAACTAGCTCTATGTCAGCATTTGTATTAAAATGTTGGGAGTTGCTTCTCACAATGTGGAAACCCCTGCTCATTAGTACTCAATATTTTAATGCTTTGCTTTATTGTTTTGACATTTCAAAAGCACATTTTCTCAAGATAAGAGTGTGAGAGGGAAAAACTGCCCAGAAAACTCCCACAGTTTTGTGCTGGGTTTAGCACATTACTGGAAGACAAGTCGAAAAATGTGTGTAAGCACTATGAGGAAAGCTTTTGTTCTGAGGACACATATTTCTGGAAATGCTGTCATGTTTGGCTGTTTGTGTGGTGTTTTTTTTTTTTCCTGA
The DNA here is from genome assembly GCF_013368605.1 of Nyctibius grandis. Lineage (NCBI taxonomy): Eukaryota > Metazoa > Chordata > Aves > Nyctibiiformes > Nyctibiidae > Nyctibius > Nyctibius grandis. The sequence continues at coordinate 9,304,984 of NC_090676.1, forward strand.
GTTCTGAAAGTCCTGCTTCCCTTTCTAATTTCTCACACCCTGCATACTGCAAACACACAGGCGTTTCTGCTGCATTTATTTACAAAAGCCAGTCACAACATATTTGTATCTGTAGATGATTAGTAAAAGGAAAACATAAGTAGGATGAATTTTAGATGGTGGTTTGATTGTAGATTTTTTGGAAAAAAGGAAATGTCAAACAGTGTGGTGCTAATGAGACTGATTTGACAGAACTGAAGAATAAAGTCTTCTCTTGAGCTGCTGTACAGATACATCCAGACTGTAAAACAGTCACAGTGGCTGTGAGAGTTTCCTTCCACGGTCATGCCAGTGGATCTCAAGCTTGAAATAGGAGGACCACCTCCAAGAGCGAGAGAGGAATTACTTCTTCATAGGCATTCAGCATTTGGCCTCTCTACTGAGACTCTCAACAAGAGGGAGCCAATTAATGCAAATTAATTGCGGTAATGGCTTTTGTGATGTGAAACTAGGAACTGGATCAAGACCACCAAACTTATTTCACAGGAGCCAGTAAATAGCCTTAAAATGGAAAGAGCTTTTCATTCTCTCATGAGCTGGATTAAATCCAGTGACCTGAAGGTGAAAGGTGTTAGAGCCTAATGTCCTGAGCCACATAGTCCTCTTATATTTGTATCAAAATTCTTTAGAAGTATTTCATGAAAGACTAAAAAAGTCAATTACCTCCGTGGCTCTGAGAAGAGGAGTGGAAGAAAACTGCTAAATGCAGTTCCTTTTCCTTATTTCAGGAACAGTGCTGCTCTCTACAAAGGTTGTGTGTGATATGGTGCAAGTTGTGTTACAAGACCTAAATACAACACTTCTTTTTTTATTTACAATGGCTGAAATTAACTAATGCCATAAAGAACACTGTGTACTCATTGTATCTGGCTACTCTGTGATATTTTGCTAAAGGAAATAAAATCTGAACAGGTGTAGAGAATCGGGAAAATCTCTCTTGACAGAGTAGACTAAAAGGTGCTTAATTCGGTGAGCCTAAGAAAAACGGGAACAGAGGGAATATGTAGGGTCACTGTCTATGAATACATTGATGGGTAAAGACTAGAGAAGAACTATTTAAGCTTATAGATGGGGCTGGCACTGAGCCAATAAATGTAAACTGGACACGAATGGATTTCGGATGGAAACTAGAAGAACTTCTGACTTCCAGCCAGAAGGATGTGATTTTGAACAGGACCGATGGTGGTGGTGATCTAACCTGAGTTAAAGCAGCAGCTCAGCGCATCTGTGACAAGAATGTCCTGGTTGCCTCTGGCAGGAATATGAGCTCTCTGAAGATGGCTTGAAACAACTTCTAGAGGAATTTGAAGTAACACTGCTCTGTATTGATCTGAAATATCTTCCTAATTCAAGTTGTTAGAAAAGTTTAAAAAATAGTCCTTTCTTCTAGAGAAAAAGGATATCTGCTTCCTATTGTTTGTCTTATTTGTGACTTGGAGTCTCATTTTTTTTCCCATCTATAATTCTTCTTCTTTCCTCAACTTCATAATAGTAGGTCACAATAGTATATGTAGGTTTAAAGTGTAAAATAAATGTTTACCTTTTTGTCCTGATTTTCTCTGAATTCTCTTTCTTAATTAGAGACCGTGACTACCACCTAAAGACCTACAAATCAGTAATCCCTGCAAGTAAACTAGTGGATTGGCTTATTGCACAGGTAAGAAAATTCTAAGATACTGCTGTCTTTGACAAGTAGCTTAATTTTTCAGTTCCGTTTAAAAGCAAATAAAACACATTTATCTAGAGAATATAATTAAACATATTTTGATTCTTTGAACTTAAAATCTTATGCTTTCTGTTATTGTTCATTTGGTGAAAACTTATTATTTGGCAGCATAAAGAGCAAGAAAGTTCTTTGTTAGCCCTAGGAGTGGTGAACTGGCTGGTCTCAGGTATCTTTTCTATTTCTTGTGATTTTCTGAAGACATTTAAAGCAATGTTGATCTCATTTAATATCTCATAGAGGTGTGGTACAATTTTATTGAAAAATTAATCTAGAGTTTTACACCAACAACTACACCATCGTCTTTAGAAATTGCGGTTGCCCCACATTTACCTTGTAATTACAGAGAAGAGCCTGTAGCTTAGGAAATTAAAAATTTAGCTTTGATAGTCTAAAGCAACCTAAAGGGAGAGTGTGCCATGTTGCTCACCATCATAGAGTCAAATGCACATTCTGGTTTTGTCTTAAATGGTCGTCTGATTCACAATCACATTAAGTCCTATACTGCCAAAATGACATAAAGGGAGCCTAGTTTGAATGAGAATCAGGCCTCTGACAACCAGGGATATTGTCCTTCAGAAATGTTTCCTGCAATTGCATTTGACATCCTTCTACATTAATAAGATTGATATGATTTAAGGTTGTTTTGTGCCAAATAATTGAATGAGAATGGAATAGTCAATTGTTTTCCTGCTAAGAGCATAGAGGAGAGCAAGGATAGTAGTACTGAGGCTGTCATATCAGCTACATGTGATTTAATGGGGTCTTATTCATGGAAAGCTGAGGGAAAAAAAAAGTCTGCTTTAGCCAAAGAAGAGAGATGTAATCAGGCTAATCCGGCCAATAGAGTAGTTAATCATAGAGCTGTAGGCAGTAGAAAGACCCAGATAGCAAGGTAAAACCATCAGCTCTTGGTCTGGAAAAGGTAGCTCGTTTCCTTCCCCATTTTTCTTCATTTTGGTAGGTTAATCTGGCTGTTAGTTCTCCTGTTTACTGAACTTTACATTAAGATTGAACAAGAATGTACTAAAGCCAGATATGAAGATATAGAAGACTCTGTAGTTTATATTGTATATATGTGTGTGTACGTGCATATGTACAGATGCAAAGCTGAGGGAAATTTCTTCTGTGCTGAGTTAAAGGGGGATATTGTTAAACATTTAAATCACTGTTTGGTCAATCTAATTTTCGGGGGGGTTCGCTTGGAGTTTTCATACTAGATTGAGCTATTTTCTAGCAACCATTCATACTTTGTCTGTATTAGCTAACAACAAATTTTAGTGGGAGCTAATGAATACTGAACTTTTTACAGAGTAGTGCATTTATTTAACTGCTCAAATATCTACCTTTCAGTTTAAGTTTAGGCATCTGTTCTTGAAAATCTTAGGGATGGTGTCTGGTCTGATAACTGCCTGTTTCACACAAATGCCAGGATATATTTATTTCTGGTTTTGACAATCAATCTGCATCATGATTTTAGTTTAGAAGCGGTGCACAAAAAAGTGAGGACTATTGTTTCTGTTAGATTTAGTGGCATAGGGATGACTGTCTTGAAGGGTAGTCTCTCTCATTTCTGTTTGCAATTTAGACTATAAATGCCAGCAGGAGCCCTCCCTAATGAGAGCTGTTTTTCATTTCCTTGACCTTTACAAATATTCATAAGACCGAACAGAGCAAAAGAGTAAGAACTTTTTTTATAATCAAAGAAACAGCATCAGCTGTATTTGGTACCCTGATCCTCCTACCTTGAAATTGTTGGCTATTGTACTTCTGACAAGAGATAAGTTGTGTCCTCAACGAGGCTTAACCTTGTACATTTGAACAGTTGTATTCAAATGTGATATATGTTGTTATCCCCTATGTATTGTATGCACCCAGAGTCTGGGACTGGATAGGCATTAAGAGCTCTGTTATTAGATGTGCAGTGCATTTGTGGCGCTGTAGACATCAGGGGTCTGCAGGAGCTGAGCATCTCTGACTATCAGTTTTATTAATATGCCCTGTGATAAGCTAGCACAGATTATTCACTACAAGGGAGTTTTTGCATGTAATAGGGGATGGTCAAGGGATTTCCTAATGACTTGGAGATTTAATGCTGAATTTGTTTGATGTCTTTTTATGTTTATAGCTCTTCACAATAGCTGGATTGCAGTTATCCCCATAGTATGTCTTAGGCAAATTGTGCATGAGACACTAAAATAAAGCATTAAGTATGATGGTGGAGAGAAGCACGTATGAGCATAAGTGCTGATTGGAGATGGAAGTGATTATGCCTCTTCTAGAGGCACAAAGTCATATCCTGCAAAACATATTGCTGTATTAGAGTTCTCCATAGGCATTACTTTAGTGAGCCTTTGAATGTAACAGAGAAATGGTTTCAGCAGTCAGAGCCTGAAAGGAGAAATTTCTGATCTATATCCATGGATTTAGACTAAAAGTGTCTGTGAATCGTATTATGGTCTTTATGTATATTTAGAGGTAATCCTTGAAGGGAAGGGCTTCATTCTTCCATTGATTCTGGGCCCTCTCAACTTTGCAACTTAATCTTTCTCCTGCCAGTAGGCTGAGAACAAAGAGGAACACAGACCTCACTTATAAATGTCAGAGCCCTTGTACTTCACAGAATCTTAGGTGCTACTGAGGGTGTACTAAAAGACTGCACTGTTACAAAACCAGTACTTTTGTCATCTGGCTGAAGATTTATATCCAGACCTCCAGAAATGATCTGTGATAAAACACTACCAGTTGAATGCCCAGTCCGAAGTCTAAGAAATTTAAGATGGCAATTTTATGAAAGGTAGAATGAAAGTAAAGGGACAAATGCAAAGTAGAAACCTGCTGGTAAGATTCTTTAGGTCTTTTGCTCCAGTGGGTCTCTTATCTCTTTCCATTCATCCATCCTTCCATCCAGCCATCTGTTCCTTCTTTCTATTGCAGTATATATTGCATCTCTGCATTGCATTACCTTGGGCTTCCTTCCCACTTGGAAGGAGCACTTCATAATCTTAAAACTCTTTTCCATGATGTCAGCAAAATATTTAAAAGTGGTTTGGTTGCTCTTCTTAACTTAACCTGTGTTCATCTGCCGCCTTTTCTCCTACATGTGGGTTGTAAACAATCTAGGTCAAAGACCATCTTAATTGCTGGGCTTATGCATTTCAAAACAATCAGCCATGGACCATGATTAGGTCTTTAAACATCATATCATTACTAGAACTAGACAACAATAATGGTAAATAGTAATGGTGGCAGTAGTAAAAGTAATAATAATAGTGTGCTCTGGACATAATTCTTCACTGTGATACTGACTGTAAACTGTTTCTGTAATTCTGTTGACTCAAATTTAGTGATTGTATTTGAATAAACCTAAATTATCTTGTCAAAACTAGTGTATCTAGTTTCACATCCAATTTCTGTATGAAAAAGTTACAAGACGCGTTCTGTCAAGATTGTCGATTGTAAGTGGTTCTTTTTTCTTAAGATTTTTGTAACTGATTTCATTGTATTTGGACAAATTGCTACATGACATTTAGAAGTACTTACAGGTGAGCTGAAATGATATATTTAAGTTATATTTTATAATGAGAGAATGCTGTTTTGCTCGGGGAATGTTTTGAGGCCAAGTTAACATCATCAGAAGTAGCCAAGTCTGGTTTAGAGCCTTCCTACACAAAGATTTTGTTGCCTAAAACAAAAGTAGATTCCTAAAGGTTAAGAGAGTAACATTAGAAGGCGTTTCTCCTCCAGTTTATTTACAGTTGAAAGAATAAATTAGATTTTAAGTCGCAGCCTCTGTAAAATAAACTACCCATTTATCCCATAAAGTAAGGCAAAGTGAATGTTGAGAATTGTCACATGACAGGATGTTGAAAATGAGGAAAGACTTATGAAGACTTGAAATTAGTTTATAGTAACAGCTAAACTTTAGTTTTATTAAAGCCCTTTTCTTGGCTTTCCTTGTGTGATTACATAATCATGCAGTTCCCCCAGAACTGCCTTGGTCTTTTTCCTACCAAGACAACAGTATTTAGTTCTGAATTTGTACATGTCATGCTTTTATTTTTTTTTTCGCTCTCAGAAAGTCTCTTCAACAGGAGCCAGTAGCGCTGCTGATTGTCAAGAGCTGATCCTGTTTTATCCTGTATTTAAATAGTATCTTTACACCATAGTGATGTTCTTTGCCATTATTTGCCTGGCAAATGGCTACTGCTTTCCTTAGTAGGACTTGAAGTAGGACTGATGTTCTGCTGACAAGATCAGAGGGCTCTTGGTCTGCAAGCTGGTTTGCTTAAAACAAAGTCGGTATGCTACTCTACAGTTGATGCTAGAGCTTCAGGATATCTAGTTCTTCAGCTGGAGGGGAAAAAAGAAGGTATAATACTTGTGTAGGATACAGCTTCTAATTTAGTAGAACTGAAAGTAATATGTAGAAATTGGTCCTCTACCAAAGCAGCAAGTCCCCTGCCTGCTGCAATGAGCTGACCAATGGCTCTCAGTGAGATAGCAGATCTCGGATTCTCTTGTGCCTGTTTGGGATCTGGGAAGCAAGTAAACTTCCATCAAGTGACCAGTGTTAACAATATTTTTCATCTGGGTAAGACCAATAGTGCCTGCTGATTTTTACCAGCACTATTTAGAACTTATGTGTCTGCTTAAAAAGTACAACCAGCATGTTTGTAAAGTCTTCACTTGAGGCTGCAAATTAGCAGGTACATAGAGAATACCAGGCATTTCTTGTATTTAACTGAATTGTAGATGCAGAACTTAATGCTGCCATTTCAGGTAAATTTGCAAGTCACCTTTGGTAGCTGTTTTGAAGGTAGTGAGAAACTGAAGCCTTTGTTTGTAGGTCTGCTGTGTAAGAAAAGAATGCCACTGCAGTTTTAACCAGTCTGACCTTTGGAGTTCACATACACTGGGTTTACTCAGGTTTTTCTCCCTTTGGTCGAATATAGATAACATCTCTTAACTTCTCTAAGAATGAGTTTTATTGTCTGTGGCTAATGGATCCTGAAGTCCGACACTATGATTGCAAATAAAAAGTCTTTACCTTGAGATAATATTATGTCCCTTTGTGAGTTAAACAGCTACTTTCCAGAATCCTGGTCTTTGTCCTCCTGGTTCCTGTAGGAGGCAAGAGATGCTATATATAGGAATGAATGGGATCTGGGCAACAGGGTAGCTATTTTAATTTCTTGCTATTGTTCCCTACAAAGAGCATCCTGGTAATTTCAGAGCCACAAGCTATGTGGTGGGGAAGGGGAATAATTTAGCTTAGGAAGTTGTCTGAGATGTAATATTTATCGTCTTGTTTCTAGGGAGACTGTCAGACTCGGGAGGAAGCTGTCGCACTGGGTGTTGGACTCTGCAATAATGGCTTCATGCATCACGGTAATGAATCAATATTACTTCCCACGGCCAATTAAAGGAGCTCTTACTTCAGTCAGATTAGCTGACTGTCTGAAAATCCCTCTTCTATAGGCTGTGCCACACATGCTGACATGTGTACAATTGCAGGCATCCCAGCGGGTCCTAAAATACAGTCTTCAAGCTTACACAAAATGTCTAAGCCTAGTACCGTCCCAAGTGAATCCCCTTGCTAATATGATGAGCCCTGAAGTGAATAGACAAGCTAGAAGGGGAATGTTTGTTTTCACTGCATCTCTTCCAGAGCCATCAGACCAATGCACAAGCCAAGTACTGTCCTGAAATATTACCTAGAAATGTTGGGTATGACGTAAAATTGCCTAGTTCTTGCTACTTGGACAACAAGCACAATCCTCAGTGTTGAATCTCTGAAGTTTCCAAATCTGAACAGCCAAATGTTAGACATCATCCATCCTCAGTGATGCTGCTGCTACTAAACTGGGAAAGTGGACAAACCCCATCTGTATCAGTATCAAATAGCACATAGAAAGTCCTAAGAGTAAAACATAAGTTTGTTCAATGAAGCATTCAGTTTTAGTCATGAATAACATTTGCTCTCCATGTTTTGAATAGTGTTTTTGAGAGCAGATTATTGTAAATAACTAATAGAGAATTTGCATAGTACTTGATAAGAATGTAAGAATAGTTGTTTTTCTTTAAAGGATTTGATCTATTTTGAGCCCATGTAAACTTCTGGCATTCATAGCATCCTCTGGCAAGGAGTGCCTTTGCATTAGTGTTGCATGAAGAAGTTGTTCCTCAGGTTTTAAAATTGTCACTTGCTGCTTTTATTTGAAGCCCCCAGGTCTTGTATTTGAAAACATAGTAAAGAACTCTGTCATGCCTTCCAGAATTTTATAGATCTCATTTCCCTCTCAATTCCTTTTTAAGTTGAAAAGCCTTAGTCCGTTTAGCCATCTCACTTGCCTTTAAACAGCCATTTTACCCTTCTTTGCTCCTGTTATAGTTTTACCATATTAATTTTAACATGGGAAAGGGGCATAAGGTATTGAGTAACATCTTTCTTCCACGAGGATCTTCTGCATTTTGTATGCGTTCTACATGCCAGGGAGGTCAAAGATCATATCATGAGCTACTATGCACTGTGAAGGAAAGTATATCCCTAAAATACAGTAACAGCTTAAAAATAGAGAGCTGAATAGCTGACTGGTAGGCATCTGACCTTTGTTCTGTAAAGACTGGGGAAATGTTTAGGATTTCCTTTAACTTTAACTTTCTTTTTTGTTTCTCTCTTTCTTTCTCTGTGTCAATCCATGTACGTATTTCATATATATTGTTTTCAGTCCTGGAGAAAAGTGAATTTAAGGATGAATCCTTATATTTCCGCTTTTATGCTGATGAGGAGATGGAAGGTACCAGTTCCAAGAGCAAACAATTACGTAATGACTTCAAGCTTGTGGAAAACATCCTGGGAAAGAGTCTTCTGGTAAGAAATATGTTAATGTAAACGTTGATGTTTCTGTGAAACTGGTATTGTTTTATACTAGAGGAGGATGAGATGGAAGGGGGAATTGCACCTGTAGCTAAACTTTTCTTCACTGCATCAATACTAATTCTTGAGCTACTTGGCTGTAGAGCTCCAGCTTCTGTAGCTCTGACTTTTCTAGCTGGGCAGACCACACAGCTTATTCTAGTAGCAAGGGAAATCTGTAAGTTGCAGGGTCCCTCCTCTAGCATGTGACCATCCTGCACTACCTGGGAGCTTCGGATTCACAGCTCACACACACATACACAAATGCAAGTAAGTTTCTGCCTATTTCTGATAGGCCTCAAGAAAAGAGGAGACGCAGAGATATGACCGTTTCATCCAGTTTACAGCCCAACCCCTTTCGATTCCCATGGAGCCCTTGAGAGAGTCTGGACGGGAGCTGGAGATATTGTCTTAGCAGGCACCATATGTTTCTTGAGTTCGCTGAGCAGGCACCACAGTGTTGGTGTGGTGAAGGAGAAAGTAATGGGCACTGCTGTCTTGGGAGAGGTCTGCCATCAAGTTTAAACACAGTTTAAGTTTAAACACCCTTATATGTGAGGTAGATTCAGATGCAAGTTAAAGGACTGATAAGAACACAGATATTTCATGACACATTGTCTAAGTGATACGAATATGCCCTGCATTACTGGATCAAGTATCAGCTTTACTTTCTTTATGGAAACCATTTTCCAAAAAATACTGTTCTTTGTGTTCATGCTTTTGCAACATTACTGTTATCTCCAGATTCCCACCTCACTAAATGCCATCGCAGTCCTTACTGCACTGGGATTATTCTAACGCTGTTTGGACTTGGTAGTCGGATTGGTGCAAACTCTTTGTTCTGAGATCCTTGTTTACTGCCAGTGGCTCCAGGCCCATCTTTTTCTGCCTTTGAATGCTGACAAATGCAGGAGCAGGATAAAAACTTGGGTCAGAAACTACAAAAGCAGAATTGGTGGAAGAGATCCAGAGATCCATTATATGGGAAAATTGTTCCTGTGGTTCACACAAACTTCTCTGTCTCACTGTTGTCTTGTCTCCCAGGAGACCAGACAGTGTTTGTCTGAATGGCCAGAAGTAATATTTAAAGCACCATGGTCCCTCAAAATTATTCCTGTATGCATCCAGTGCCAGAGACTGGAGCGTCAGTTTAATATGATTATCTTCATGGAGAATTGTTGGATAAAGGTACTTAAAAGGTGGTAAACTTTGTGGGTTTTTTCAATTGTGATTTGTAAAGCACTCGGAGATCAGTTTCATGTAAGTTGGTGGGAACTGCCATTGTTCAAATATTTTTAATTTTCCTCCTTATCAAGACCAGAAAGTTTGAGGAAACAATAACTAGTATGTCTCTTCCGCTTTTTTCTGTCAGTTGAAGGCAATTCTGTTAAAATGACAAAACTCACAACGGTAGTATGTTAGCTGTGAAATGAGCGATTTAAAGTTCTTTGATTCTGTTTTCTGTTAATAATCATTTATTAGTATTCACTGAAGAGACAGAACAAACAAGCAAGTTGCACATGGACTATTTACTACTGATGAATCATAATCCCTAATTGGTCCTTCCAGTCACTCCATAATTTGGTAACTGAAATATTTGCAACAGGAATAATTTTAATATTACTATTATTGTAGTTCTGAAGTGCATCGGTCAGCCTCTGTCAAAATACAGTCTCATCTCAAAAAGTAAAAAATCGGAAATGAACAGCACGTGCTGAATAAGAGGTCTCCCACTTAGAGGGGACAGATTTTTGTCAAATGAGTAGAAGTCATGCTAAAGTTTTGAGTTGCCCTCATTTTCACAAATAAGTCAGCAGCTCCCTGAACATTTGTAAAGAAGATCCCACAAATAGCACTACAGTAAATGCATTACAGTTACCCACAAAATAATTTATGCCTGACTTCTGTGTTATTCTGTGTTTAGCAATTACGAGCAGCTGGAATCCTGAGGGTTTGCTGTCTGTGGAACATCACTACTTGCCTCTTTACGCTCATGATAGGACATCGATCCTTCCCATCCCCTGATCCCACCATAGGAAGTTTAATGGAATTTCCTCAGCACTGGCTTTTGAAACATGCTTTTATACTGCCATGAAATCCGAGCTGTTTAATGCACAGCTTCCCCCACCCCCTTCATCTAAGTTTGCTCTATCACAGGAGAGCTTGCCCTTGAAAACAGAAAACAACAGAAGCTTTGGCAAATATATCATTAGGAATGCCAAGGAAAAAAGGGCTTTCAGTCTCAAAAAATGCACTTCAAACAAAACTTAATGCTCATTTATTTGTGCAATTGTTTCTCATTGAAGGACATAAATCTTGACAAACTGGGAAAATATACAACATTCTTTGCATAGTTGAAGAGAATTTGGATTTTGGATTGACTCCAAGCATTGTGACTTGGTTACTGTGGTGTGCTGTTGACCTGTGATCAGCACCTCTACTGTTAGCCCAAGCCAACCACAATGCAAATTAAAGCCGGTAGCTTGGAGCTGACCCTCAGACAAGGATAGTTGCCTGTAGAGATGGGCCTCCGTCAAAGTTGCCTAAGAGGTTTAACGCACACACAACGCTAGAGTCCCCAGAAGACTCTAGTGTATCACTTACCTGATCTCAAAAGAAAAGCATTTCCCGTGATTTCTGAAGATGACGCCTGTGTACATTCTATGTAGCGTTCTCAAAACTGTTGTGCTGGATTGGAGATCTGGACTGTAAGTCTAAACCTCATCAACTTTCCAGACCTGTGATATCTCCTACATTCCTTCAGGGTACCCCATATTTCTTATACTCAGTAGTATGTTGCAGTAGTTGCAGGAGAGAGTAGTGGCCATGTCCCACTGCAATTCACAGCCAGGGCTGTGGCATGTCCTGGAATGCAGCTCATGCAGGGGCCTGAGTACTGCAGCATATTTGATGAAAGCCAATGGTTTGAGCACAAGAGTCAGGGCTACCTGGGTTTTAATTTAACTTCTCACATTAACTCAGTGTGGCCTGAGTCACTCCGTGCTTCAGTTTACCATCTGAAAATTAAGATGCTAAATCTCCTCTATCCATAGGGCTCTGCTACTGCTGTTACATCTAGAATCAGCTTTGAAAACGAGAGTGTCCTTATAATTCAGCATTTCAGATACCAAGTTTTTAGTTAATAGGTAGTATTATGATTTGAGTTCACGTCTTCTCCATTTTAAACCAGCTAATCCAATAAACGTAGCATTCACCTTAAAATTCTTATAAAACTATAGAACACATTTCTCCTAACTATGAATAAATAATAGTAATTTGTATTACTCAATAAAGCCATACTTGGTCTTTAATAAAAATCTCTTTCATCTTTAATCATTCCAGGGGAATTATTTTTGTGTGTTGTGCTAATATAAAATGACCTAATTCTGCAAAATTTCAGCAGAGAGTGAGCAAAAAAGAAATTTCCCTTTGTTCTTTACCATACTAGTGTACCACAGTCTATTGTAGCTTGAGAATTAAGATCATGGATTTAAACACCCCTGGGAAGAGAGCCACTAATAAGAGCCCATCCTCTAGGGATTTCTGATCTCCCAAGGAGAAAGGCTGGCAAGTCAGTAACAAGAGGCATCCATCATCCAGGCATAGGTGGCCAGATAAGGGCTTTGAGTGGATTTGGATACTAAAAATTACAGTGAACTCTGAAGTGAAAAACACCCTTTGGGTTGTAAATCTTTCACTGTTCAGAATGAACAGTTTGATTTCAGTGCTCGATTTCAAAGCTCACAAACCAGAAGCAACTTTGAGTAATTTTGTATATATTAAGCCTATTTTGCTAATGTGGCAAAACATACCTTTAAGAATAATAAGAGTAGGGCTGGCTAAGGTTCTGGAGCTTCTCTTTGGGAAGAAATTTTGTCTTTTCAAATTTTGTTTTAGTGCCTCAGAGCTGTGGACTTTTGAAAGGCTTGGGAGACTGGAACAACCTGGGACGTGAGGCGGCAGGAAACTAGCTGTCTTCAAATGAATGCTGCTGAGGGCCACAGAAACCTCATCGGTTTTGTGAAGCATTCAGACTTGCATTATCTGATAAGTCACTGCTCCTTAAGAAATTCTTAACCAAGTCAGACTGTTCAAGTGTGTCCAACAGAGAAGAGTTTATGCTGGAGAGCTGTAGGGAAGGCTGTGGGAGAAGGATGTGGATCCTGGACCCTAGTTTAGGAAATGGCGGTTGATCTGCCTATGCTGCATCTTCTGCTGCTGATATCCCCAGGAGTTGAGGCTGACAGTTCCTGCTTCTGCATTATATACGTGTAACAGACCATTCTTTGCACAGCTTTTCTTCTTCCCACTACCCCCCACCCCCAATTCTCTTTGAATATGTTCTGATTATGTTTTGATTAAACATGTTTATTTCTCATATGGTCTCATTTTTTAACGTGGTTGTCTTTCAAGTTAAACAGCTGCTGCCTTATGTTCAAAAACTGATTGGATTTCAGGGACACAGAAATAATTCTTGTAGATGGCAAGTTAGTTAATTGCTTTGGAGTCCTTAGGGATGAATGGTGTTCAGCTGTGGAATTGCAAGGTATTACTACTTCATAATAAAGAACGAATCATAGCCTTTTTCAAGTATTGCATATTAAATATTATCCATAGTCTACATTTTCATAAGAGAGTGTCCCCCGTACAGGAGCGTCGGTATACAGAATGTGAGATTTCTGTCTTTACAACATGGTGATAAAGTTCCTAATTTGATGCACTTGGGGTTTCTTAAAAATATTTTGGTTCTTTGCTTTCAAACAATACATGTTTGCAGAACTAATGAACAGAGAAAGGTATGTTATTAAAAATGATAGCATATAAAAGATCTTCATGCATAGTAATGGTAGATGCACCCAAGAGATCATGTCAGTGTGTCTAGCTGCTGGCTTCTTAAGCTTGGCAAATCAATGCCTCCAAATTTTTAAATATCTTTTTCACATATGCTTTCAAAATCCAACAAAAGAAACTGAACAGTCTCTTCAAGTGTAAAATGAGAATTGGATGGAGAGCTATCCTGGAAATTTTCTATTTAATCCCAAATGCAAAGTGATAAAAGTACATATTTTGTTGGGCTGAAACTCATTACACTTGCAACACTAAAAATCTAACCAGTGATATACCCAGTTTTCTAAAGTGTCCTTTTATTAAACATGCATAAATAGCGTTGCTTCTGAAAATACTTTGTTAGGAATGTCCAAGAATGGCAAACCTACCTTTCAGTCTTTTTACTTTCCTGTCCATCGTTTAATCTGAACATCATCTGATGAGGACTTTTTCCCTGCAGATATATTATGTCTTACGTTATTTTAACATGGTTGTGTTGCTCCTGCAGGAAAGGATTATTCTATTTCTTTAATTTTTATTTAAGGTGAATTCCTGTAAATGATAAAGCTTATAACCTGATGGCATTGACTTCAATAGAAAAGGGACACTATTGTACAATAGTGCAGAAATCATCAGAATCAAGGAAATAATTCTCAGTAATTTTTTTCCCAGTGGCATGCTAGATTATAGATAGCTTCATTTTTCCTTTTAACTCAATTGTAATTTATCAGATGGTTCTTAAATGTGTAGTGTTTGCTCAAATACAAGATGCTTATCTGGTAAAATTTCCACTTGTCCATTTACTAGTGGCCAGGCTTGCTTTATTTTTTTTAAATGGGAAGTGAGTTGTTAAGCTTTTTTTTCATTGTTAATAAACCCCTAGAAAAGGATGAGTGAAACATATATTTGCTATGATTGATGTGATTTTAAAAAATATTTATAAGGCAAGTCTGTGTGACCTCAGTGCAAATAAGAGGAAGCAGTGTGTGGTATTATAGATAAGAGATAGGCCTGAGATCCCCAATTTATCTGAAACTGAATGCTAAGAGGAACTCATAGATTGTTCGTTATTGGGTGTGTGGGATGTATTTTAAAAAATAAATAAATGACTACACTTTGATCTGTAAATACATTTGTCAATGAAAAATACTGAATATTGATGAATTCTGTAATCTAAAAGTGAAAGATCTATTGAAGAATGAAGAGCTAGAAGTTAAACCAAGTACAGTTTCTAATAGAAGAGTTCATTAACCATTGGAACAAACTCTCAAGGGTAGGAGTAGATTCATCACTTCTTAAAGACTGCAGATCATAACTGGATAACTCTCTGGAAAGTCTGCTTTAGTATAGTAAGGGCTTAATGCAGAAATAACTTGATTAAATTTTATGGCTTATGTTATGTAGGAGATCAGACCAAATGACCTAATAGTCCCTTTCAGCCTTAAGATCTACAGGTCTGTCAATCACGGCTTGCAATGACAAGTCCAGTTGCTCATCTCCATCCTTCAGGTTTTCAGCTAACTCCATATTTATGAAGCATTACCTTGTGCTCTTTTTAAGATTTTACCAGAAGAGGATGACTATGGATTTGACATAGAAGAAAAGAACAAAGCAATCGTGGTGAAGTCAGTTCGACGAGGGTCTTCTGCAGAGGTAGGATTTGGGTTTGGTACCTAAGAATATTTCAATGCTTTGAAAAGGTACAAACCCATCCTCTTAAATTCTGTTTAATTTTAAAGGCAGCTAGTAGAAAATTCGGTATCTTCCACAATTCCTGTGGTAATAAACTGTCTCTGTAAATTGCTAAGTGTTTTGGCATCTTTGGGTGACTTGCTGAATGTTTTTGATAAGTGATAGGACAACAGCAGTATCTCTGGTGACGATAGCGTACCTCAGGTTCGTTAGCAACTTAAATTTGAGGAGGGAGGGAAAGTAACATGTTTTGGGATAGCAAAGATGTTCAATGAGAAACAGGTTTATTGGAGTGAAAGCATGCATTTTTTTCTTAAAAAGCATGCACTCATTTCTCTCATGAGCCCTGGTATTTTTTAAGAGCTCTACAGAATATATTTGCTTTGTTTCTTTGAGGCACATAGGTGGCCCAAATGTTATAGGATCTGAGTATTTTATAATCATTTGTTTATCCATACAAAACCCTTGAGTGGATAACACAATGTGATCCTCCGTTTACAAGTAAGGCACAGACAGACTGAAAGTCTATTTTTTTAAAAGCTATTTAGGTGCCTTTTAGCACTTAATAGAAGATAAGAGAGGACTAAATGACTTGTCCAGGGTTTCACAGTAAATTGCGGCAGCACACAGACAGTACTTGTAATTAAAAGTCCAGGACAGCCATTACAGAATTTGTTAATGTCAACGTTCATTTGTTGGTCACTGCTTTAGGCTACAGATAACTCCTGGATGACTCGTCCAATGCAAACAGCTGAAGTGGACAGACTGACCTTAGCAAGTTGAGAATGTCAAACGGGAAGGAATTTTGAACTGAAATTTAATATTAGAATAAAATTATTTCAGTATTCCTCATTCTCGTTTGTTTTATGGTCACCAAAGAAACCAATCCTATGCTCTACCTCATGCTCAAAATCAACATAGGTTGGCCAAAAATCTTATTAATCTAAACCTCTGCTGTAAACCATTGCCTGACAGATAATCCTGCTGCACTTTCTTTGGCTGGATGCCTGTGGAATATCCTGCAAATCTGTTGTGTTTTAAGACAACAGAAGCACACAATTTTCTAAGGAATCTTTTTCTTGATCTTCCAAGACAAACTATCTGTGACCATGAGCCCATCTTTTCAACTTGATCTTAAAACATTGCTCCAGAAGAGAACTAGATCTGCATCTCTCTGCACGAGAGGGCTGTCAGCTCATTCTGCAAAGACCTGAGGTCCAACAGTAATGCATTTCATTACATTCTTGGGCTTTTTTAATTGCTTTGTGATACTGGAAAGATATCCAGCGTGTAGTTCTGTGTGGCTCAGCAGCTGTAGGCCATTTAGAGACCCTGTGCCTGCTGTCACACTCTTTAGGGACAAAAATTAAGACATGCAGCTTTGCTTCACAGTGCGTTGCATTCATTAGGACTGTCAGAATTTAGGCCAGAATAAGATTCCAGGTTCATCATTTAAGTGGGAACAAATCTATTACTTGCATGGATTTATTCAAGATTAACACATTCTGTTTGAGTTTGGGATTGCAATCTTTTTTTCCTAGTATACGTAGAAAAAACCTGTCATGCACAGGTTGTGGCAGCACACAGCATTGAACTCCATGCATGTGCAACAGGAGTTTTGGGGTTTTTTATTCAAAATCAGAGTTGCCAAGCATTGTTCTTTCTATTATTAGTGTCTTTTTTCTTCTCCAGCTATTTTAGAAACTGTTTTGTGAGCTGTTAGATTTGCCTATGCCAGAAGCAGTTCCCAAAATGTTTACAAGTTGTTAAGAAAAGAATTGCTGGAACATCAAATTCCTGTACTGATAAGGTACTTGAACTGCAGTTTGGGAACTCGTCACCTGACATGTCTTCAGCTTCTCAGTTTTGGCCCTTAGATAGAATAGTGCCCTAGTGGGCACTGCTCATGCACTTGCTCTTGTGATCCTGAATGATGAGCAGCTCTCAGCCTGGGACTCTTGCCTGTGGGAATTGTCCCCCCATGCTCCTGGCAGCAGCTGCCTGTGACTATTCACACTTGCTCAGCTCACCTAGATGGAGGGTTATAAAAAATCCTATAGCAGTGGTTGCTTGCTGTGGACTGTGGCACATCCCATGCCTATCCCAGGTTCTTGTGTCTTCAGAGGACATTCAGAAAGTCACTGTCTCCTCAGTTTGTACCTTATCTTCCTTTCTAAGCCAGCTCATTTGCAGGTTAATTGTAGCTGGGCTTACTCCCACAGGTTTTAATCCTGGAGCTGGATTATGAATGATACTCTATCAGAAGAAAGCAACAGTGAAAAAAATTATCCTTTTGGGAGGTGTGGGCGCTGTCTTACTCTGAACAGCCAACTGACAAGCAGATGTCGAGTGTTTGAACGGAGTGTGTTCGACAAGCAGCCAGCTGGCCAATGGCCATGCAGATGAACAGCAGATAGCAAGCTGCTGGCGTTTGGGAAAAACAATGGCCCAGATCCAGACAACTGCATTGAGTTGTCATAAGGAGCATCCGTTATTCAGCAGCTCTCTGACACTATAGGTCTTTACTCTTAAAGATACATGCTCTCTAATCTCCCTTAGCCTCATTAGTTATATCTCAGTAGAGTAGCAGATTTTTATTGGAAAGTTGCAAGTTTGTAGGGTTTAATATGCGACTTTGTACCTCATACATTCATGGATTTGCTATGATTATGTGTGCAGGTAGGTGTCCTGTATGCACAAGCAATAAGTTAGGAATATAAAGAGGTCATCCACAGGTAGAATGATTGCAGGTATGTAAAGAGTTTAGCTAATTGCACATACATTAAGTGCATGAGCTACTTTGAGAAGGGAATTTTGTATTTCCTTGATATCCTAACACCTAGTCTAAGTGCTATTATGTTACTTTCTAACTGATATAGATCATCAAGAGGTATGTTTAGTGTTATCGTCCAGTTGGCAGAATAGGAGATCTTGATTCTGTCATCGGATCTGTCTCTGACTTCCTGTATGACCATGACCAAATAACTGTTAGGTGCAACATCTAGGAATTAAAATGAAAATCTTGTGGCTTTTTAGGCTAATGAAGAGCCAGTACTTCACTTAAAGCAGAGACAGGTTTTTACCACCACTGAAAAACAGGTTACATTTACTTACGTGACTAGGTATAGACTGGTTTTGCATGGCTAGTGGTTGACTGTGTTCTTGGCTCCCTGCGCCTGAGCTGTAAGTTGTGGGAAGTCAGACTTCTGTATCTCACTGGATATCGCAGACAGCCTATTATAGTCGCCTATTTTTTAGTCCCTTTTTTTATATAGTCTCCTGTTTTAGTAGTCCCGTATTAAAAAAAATGTGGCAGAAAAGTACAAAGATACATCTGTTGCAAAGAAAGATGTATCTGTGGAGTGGCATATTTATACAGATACTGGTGAAATCTCTCTGTTTTCTGTAAATGCAGACAACTAAGGGTGACTGACAAATTATTTGATGAACCAGCATGGTATATACAGTATTCCATATGACAATAATCCTAGGAATTTCCATAAGTAGAGAACAGTTGGACCTCAGAGCCTGAACTTTCAGAGATGCTGCTAATGATCCAAAGTTTTCTGTGGTGTTTGTTTCATTTGCAGATGGCTGGCCTGCAGACAGGAAGAAAAATATATTCCATCAATGAGGACTTAATATTCCTACGCCCGTTTTCAGAAGTGGAAGCCATCTTAAACCAGTCCTTCTGCTCACGAAGGCCGCTCAGGCTTCTGGTAGCCACCAAATCAAAAGAGTAAGTGCCAACATGGGCCGACAGAGAAGATTATCTAGAAATGTCAATTACTAAATATTTCTTCTACACTTTGTAGTGAAAACTCTGTAAACACTTTGCTATGCAGAAGCTGTTCAATAGGAAAACAAATGACATAAATGAAAGAGATACAAGAGTCACAGGTTGTTTTCAGTGATGAACCTTGTGCTTCTAGAACAAGTTAAGATGTATTGTCTTTATACTGCAGTTAACTTTTGGCTTCCTTCTGCACAAACAGAACTGAATCACAAGGATTGTCATTCTGTCTCAGGTGTGAAGCTTCTCAGACTAATATATGTCCAAGGGAAAGCAACTTCCACCCCATTAAATCTTGGCTAATTTTTGGATGACTCTAATGATATCAGCCCTTAGAGTTTTTCAGTCCATCATTGTATCTTAGAATGAGGCTTGGCCCTGTTATGCGTTGTGCATTTTTAGATTCTGTAATCCCAGAATTTGCCATAGAATTGAACATCTCAATGAGCACTGGATGCTAAATTCTGGTCCAGGATATCTTGTCCAGTCTATTTTTTTTTTTTAATGGAAGAGATCCTCAGCTGGTGTAAGTCATCAGAGCTGCACTGAAGTTTGTCTAGAAATGAAAGGGAATATAAATACCAGAGAAAGTTTCTGTCCTGTGTTATTCACTTAAAGATGTAATAAATCTGGAAGTGCCAAATTTTAATTAACAAAGAGAATCTCTCATCTGCCTTGGAGAATGAAGATGGAGTGGATGATTTCTTCAGGTCTATTTATTTGTTAGTTATTTGTAAACTATGTGGGTGCTTTCTTTAATCCAAAACACGGTTGTGAATGCTGGGGAAAGATGGTGTTAGAACTGCCCAGAGCTCTGGCAGCCTAACTTAAAATGCTGCTTTCTCTTCTCCTTGATTTACCTGCAGGATTATTAAAATCCCAGATTGTCCTGAAGCACTTTGCTTTCAGATACGGGGAGCAGCACCACCATACGTTCACGCAGTAGGAAGAGGTAAGTAGAAAGGCTGTGGTATAGTTAAGCTTGGGAGTACAGCTAAATGTATATACATGTGTATATAAAGTGTGTGTGTGTATACATATCTCTCAATCAAGCAAGATCCCGATTTCATTGTCAAACTTGTTCTAAACAAGTTCTGACAACTTATTTTAATAACCATAATGATGACTAGGAACCCCGTCACAGAGAAGGATCACACTCATACATAAAACCATGGAACAACGAGACAGTTCCTGCCTCAAAGTGCTTCTAATCTAAATACAGTCTAAGAAAATGGTATCATTATTATGAACTGAGTGTTGGGTCACTAATCCCATCAACACAAAATAGGGAATAACTTAATTCTACAGTAGAAGAAACTTGGTGCTACTGCAATCCACAGTACTGTGGAAAGACTCTTGAGAAAGCGTTGTCACTTGAGCTCTTGCGTAGTGATCCTAACCTTGTTTCTTCTAAGACTACTAAGATACAGCTTTACAGCCACAGGGAATAAAAATTTAAAACTGAGGTGGCTGAGAAAAAGCTGAGGTGTGATGCTGTCTGTTGCGTCCTCAGTATTTTTGCCTGTGGTCAGCCGCAGTTTGGATCACTGCAGCTGTGAATGTGCTGTGGGATCAGCGGGTTGGTAGACAGATCATGTTTCTTAGTGGGCATCACAAAGTATGGTATAAGACTTGAAGACTACTTCTCCCTTTACATTGGCTTTTACTGCTATAAATTACCAATATAAGATAGCAGTGAACTGCTTTCCTTGGCCTTTTTAAAAGGAGAAAACGCAGTTTGACAGAGAAATTTACTACTTCCGTAACTGAAATGTGAAATGAGCTGCAAATAAAGCACAGATCTAACCTTTATTTTCAGCAGATGCAGAAAATAATGACCCTTCAGACATGTACCACTTCCTTCCTTCCTTCAGAACAAATACATATATCCAAATATGTGCAGTTAGTATACAGACAGCAGACAGCATCCAAATGCAACAAACAGTGTTCTCAGGGAGACACATTTATTATGCTCTTTCATAACAGCACCTGTAACCACTTTTTAACAGTCTGAAGAGTGCAAACGGGACGTGCCAGCTAGAAAGATTCTCCTTTTTCAGGACTTTGCTAGCAAAAGACAAATTGCATTTGGAATAAAACCCTATGAATTTTAAATGATGGTGCCTTAAAAAAGTTAATCACCTTAACTGTAGATTTCTAGGAGCTGGATTTGGGTCTGAGTCTTGTTCACATGAATCTGGAATACATCCATTGAAGTTGGTTATTGCACTCTAGACTTACTCTAGTTTTAAATACATCATGGTCTTTATTTCTTAGTCCATGGCAAATTGCATAGCATGCAAGTGTTCTCTGTCTTTCAAGTGCAACAAGCTGAAACAAATATAACTGTGTACATTTAAGCAAGGCCTCAGCTAATGTAACCATGAGGCTAGAAGAGCCATATAAGAATCCCAAATGATGTCCCACAGGAATTTCAATCTCTAGCATGAATGCGTTTAGGTCTAGGAGGTCTCTCTTTTTCCCAGCACTACTGAAAATCTGAAGGATAGATGCATGAGTTTTTCTGTATACAGCAAAGCTCTCAGAATACTTAGTAGCAAAAGCATGACAACATTCAACTAGCTTTTTTTTTCTTACTCTTCTTAACCAGAATCCCTTTACAAACTTTCCAGTTTTCCTTTCCACAGTCAGATGGCTTTACTGTCTAACTCCTCTCCTGTTGATTTTTCAGGATCCGAGGCTGCAGCTGCAGGCCTTCATCCAGGGCAGTGTATTTTGAAAGTTAATGGGAATAATGCAACACATGGAAATTATATGGAGGTTCTGGAGCACTTTACAGCCTACAGGACCAGACAACAGGAAGCACTGGTATGAATACAAACCTCAAAGGAAGTACATTAAGTCTGTCCTCCCCTTCTTTTGTGCTTTTAAGCTCACCAAATATTTAGAAAAACAACTTATACGTGTCTCTCTTGACTTATTTACTTCCTTGCCAAGGTCCTAATGTAACCGAGGGAGCTGATTACAGTTGCCTATAGTTGCAAAACATCTACAAATAATATGTATGCTAATTCATACACTGCATACAGTGCTAAATATTATTAACTATTGCTAAAACTAGAAGTTCACCCAGATATTGATCTAGATTGATCTAGATCCTCTGAAGTTTAGGGGGAAGCTGGGGGAATGTTGATATTTCAGCCAACTCAGAAGATGTAAAATTGATAGCTAGATTCACCTTTGTGGTCCAAACATATAGAGATAGGGCATTTTGACTGAGGTCACAGCTGAAGCTTTTTATCTCTTGAAAGGGATTGTACCAGTGGGTGTACAGAACACATGAAGATGCTGAGGAGGACAGAGTTCAGCAAGCAGTCTCCACTGCATATCTGAATGGCAGTCCTCCTGGCTCCAGCAAAGAAGACTCTTCACTGGAAGGAGGTGCAGAACTGGGTTCCCTTCAGAACAGCCAACAGGAATCAGGTAAAGATTCTCATGGAGGAAGAAAATGTAGGGAAAATTCAAGGGCTTCAGGAAGGAAAACTGCAGTAGAAATATAAAGTGTAATTATTATTGTAGAATATCTCTTGTCTTAGTAAAGCTTTGTAATAGGATGAGGTCTGCCAGAGGAAGTACATTTATGCTGCACTTCATTCAGGAGAAGAAAAAATTGAGATACAAACAGAAATCATACCCCTGTGACTCTCTGATCTTTACAAGAGAACCAGTTTCTGGAATGAAAAGGCTCAGCATTTTTGGAATCATTTGGTAGCCCCTGCAAACCAGGAATTTATGGGCAGTAGGCAGCTGGAGAGGGAAGGTCTGCAAGTAACTCCACCTAGAAAAATCTATATTTGCTGTGATTTAAGATTAAAGATTAAGATTTTAAATTACTTTGATCTGGAGCAAGTTTTCAGAGCATGTTACCACTGTGTCAGCAAAAAGTGTGGTTGTATTTCTTCCAATTTAGAAAAGTGTAACTCATAAAAACCACTGCTTTAGCTTCATTTTAAGAGCTTATCTGGAAAAGTAGATATAAGGGGAGAATACTGAAGCCAGATTCAATCCAAAGGACTGAGCCTGGACTCTCTGAATGCCATTGGCAACTTCTCCAGGAACACATGCACATCTGTGTGGATCCCATCTAAGGTCTGGTGAGCCTGGTAATCTAATGGTCAAACAGTGCAGCTCCATGGTGGAACAGCTGGAGCAGTGCCCTGGTAGAGGCATGCGAGCAATTCTCTGGCAAATCTCAATGTAATTTAAATCTGTTCTCTGGTGACAATAGCATTGCTGTGTGTAAAAGATGTTATCTCCTCACCCCAGCCCTGCCCTGCCATCTCAGTCTTATAGCTGCACAGGAAATGCATCTGGAGCATTTCCCAACATTGGACAGAAAAGTGGCAGTCGTCCAGAGGGTCATTACAAACAACAAGGCTCTGAGATTAACATACTTCACTTCCCTTTGAACGCTTCTGCTGGGGTCTGTGTGTCTAAATGCTGAACAGAACTAGAAGTAGTGTCCTGTGCATGGATGTGTGCATGCACACATGGAAGAACATCAGAATGTGGGCTGGAGCATGTGGATTGTCTAAACGTCTATCACTGTCTCCAGTAGTGGCCAACAGCAAATGTCTTCCTCAGAATATTCTCCCAGCCTCTAGCAGTATGTGGTTCAGAGACTCCTTGAGCCAAATGTTGTGTCTTTGCATTTAAAAATACCTCTCAACAGGTTTCTCTTCCCCATGCATTCACTATGTATTCATGTGTGCTGCCAAACACCTCTAATCACTTATTTTGGTTCCAGCCCAGACACCACAGACCATCAGCTCTCCACTGATCATTGGTGAAGAAACACCTCTCATTAGCCTGACTGTGGATAACATCCACCTGGAGCATGGGGTGGTGTACGAATATGTCAGCAGTGCAGGAATCAAATCCTTTGTCTTGGAGAAAATTGTGGAACCGAAAGGTTGCTTCAATCTCACTGCAAAGGTACCAGAAAACATACATGGCCAACTTCATTCCCAAAGAGAACAGGCAAGCCAATAATACAGGCATTTCTCTGGTGGCTTGGCTCTTCAGATGAGGTAGCACATGGTCTTCTCAACCCTGCCTGGAGTTTTCTTTATTAGGATGCACCAAGTTATAATAGCTTGTTTGGTTATGAGCAAGTCAGCAAATGCTTCCAGGATTTCAGATGTTGAGGTAGAGGGAGGGGAGCCCTCAGCCGTGGAATTCTTGCTTTTATCTGTCTGGTAACATACTCTTTGCTGATACTCAAGATTAATCTTTTCAGGCAAGAATTTCCTTTACCTTGGAAGAAAATCAAGCACCTTTTTGCCATCTGATAGGCTGGCTGGGTCACTAAAGGAAGCAAGTAGAACTGCTGCTATTGGAAAGCAGCAGTGCACTTAGTATTTTGGTCATCTATGACAATAATGAGCTAAAGGTAAATGTTTCTGTCACATCCCAGTAACATTGTTATGTCCCATGAAAGTACGCCAGAGCAGGTAACTTTGACAGTGCACAGTGGATATTTTGATCCATTTCAGTTATTCTAAAAATTTTTTAGGAATGTTTTATGACCCTGGGGATTAGACCTGATTGTGGTTCTCAGGCGATAATAAAGGCAACTTGTTCTGAAGGCAGCTTTATTCAACCATGACAACATGGGGCTTTGCCACTTATTCAGTGGAAGAAAACTGTATTTTCCCTCACTGTCAAGTCTGATATCATTGACATCCTGTCTTTTTGTTTAGATTTTAGAGGCCTTTGCTGCAGAGGACAATCACTTTGTAAGGAATTGCAAAAGACTTATATCCCTAAGCAGTGCTGTGGCCACCATGCCCCAGTATGAATTCCGGCAAATCTGTGACACTAAGCTGGAAAGCATTAGCAGAAGGCTCACAAACTACCAAGAGGTACAACACTACTAGTTCTTGGTGAAGTCTCAAGACTTTGTTGTGGTAACTGGGTCTTAGTATTCTTTATTAATGAATCCGAACTGCTTTAGAGGTAGGTGTCCTAGAGGCATGAAAACAGCTCTGCAGGTTATTGGAACTGCAAGTTTTGAGGAAAAAGGACCTTATCTGCAAATCACTCCTGTCAGCTTGTCAGAGCTGTGGGTTATAACATATTCATGCAGGTTCATTTCCACCATATGAGTGAATAAATATGACAACAGAAAGATCAGTGTCTGATTTAACATGAGCATAAGTGTAGTGTGTCATACCATAAACAAACTATGTGTGCTTTTTTGCGCAGTTACCTGAGCTGTTTGAAAAGAGAGTCCTAGAAGGTATAGCTAATGGCTTTCATTTGTTGTTTTATGAGCTTTTTTTTTCATGTGTTATTCCAGCAGCAGCAGAAATTATATGACTCTGGAATAGGAGGCAGGAAGAGAAAAGGATTGTCTGTATTGCATCATAATTTTTTGCAAATGAAGTAGCACATGCTTGCTTTATTTCTCCCAGTTTGCAGATGAACTGAAAACAAAGGTGAGCCCAGCCTTCAAACAAGCTGTCATGGAACCACATTCCCTCAACAGCATGGATTTCTGCCCCACCAACTGCCATGTTAACCACATGGAGGTATCATACCCCAAAAACACTACCTCAGCAGGGAGGTCGTTCAGCATTCGCATTGGACGGAAGCCCTCTATTATTGGTCTTGATCCAGAGCAAGGTGATAATTAACTTTCAAATCATACTGATTTTATCTGTATAAAAAGTCATGTCTTTCCACTGCTCAGCAAGGCCAAAATAAGTTCCAAAGAAACATGGTCTTGCCGGTACCCTTTTTCATCCTTAAAATTTTATAGTAAAATGACAGCCTCCTTGTGTTGTAAAATAGTAATGCCTTTAAGCATAGAGAGCCCTCAGGTCAAATGTTTTTACTAGCAAAGCAGTGTGGTCATCTCGCGATAATTAAGGATCCTGGAGTATTGTTTGCACTTAGTAGAGGTGACTTACTGACTAAAAGTGAATGGGGGCTAATGGTAGTGCTGGTGCTGTGAAGAGAGGCTACATTCAGGGGGAAAACATGAGTCAATCTGACTGTAGTGCTGTTTTCTTTTGTCATTACTAAATAAATTCTCTGCATTGGAGCAGAAAGTCTCTACTCCGTCAAGGGGGTCTATTTTCTGATAAATAGCTGCTACATAGCATTTGTCCTACAACCTGATTATTTGAGTTCCAACATTTCTTCATCATGATCTCACCTAATATGCTTCTGATTTATTGTCATGTGAAGGTCAGAGTGCAGAAATGTTTGGAAGAGAGACAGGGAAGTGTAGACTAACCAATCTTCTGAAGAATGGCATTGACTATTCAAAATGAGGTCGATAAAGAAGCCCTGCTTGCTTGAAGATATTAAAATTCTATAGTATTTGTAATGCAAGCTAAGGTGGTTAGCAAAGGTTAGCACACCAAAACTGTCAGCATTTTTAAATGAAAAGGAATTTTATTTATTTTCTGTAAGGACATAATCCTACTTCTTTTTATATATGTATATGTGTGCGTGTGTGTGTAACTGTTTGTAAAGGTGGAATAATAACACAGACAAACTCCTGAGAACCTGAATTCATGAACATTTCAACAAATGCTTTTAGATACTATCAATTGTCTATATGAGTATATGTGGGGACACTTGCTGTCTTCTCTAATTTAACCTGTTCCTGGACTGCAGTAAATTCAAAACATCTAGTTGGCATGCCAGGAAAAAAAATTATCTTTTTTTTTTTAAAGAATGTTTTTGTCATAGAATGTAATTATATAAAATAATTCTGTGAGATTTTATTTTTTTCTGTTAAAATTCTACCTATCCTAAACTACCGTTATTGGGATGGAGTGGGGAAAGTCATGAAAGCCGTACTAACTAGACCCTTCGATGTTTAGTAGGTACTTTAAATCCAGTCTCATATACTCAACATTGTATCACCACTATGGCTGCACCATCCTGGAGATGTCTGACCCCAGAAGATGGAGATCTTGATGGTAGCTTTGGCCAGCAGAATGGAGGAACAATTCAGGAAGAAAGGGGACTCAGTTTTCTGCTGAAACAGGAAGATCGGGAGATACAGGACTCATACTTGCACCTTTTTAACAAACTTGACGTTGCAGTGAAGGAAATGAAGCAATATGTCATTCAGATAAATAAGTGAGTAAAGAATCCCATACGCACTGCAGAGAGCAGTTCTGATAAAATGGAGGCATTAACCTGAGAAAATACGCTGTGCATATCGTCCCCAACAATACTCTTATACTCACCTATTCACACATGCACTTGCGTTACAGCTCCTTGCTGGTTGCATCAAACCTACTCCTGTGCAGATCCACCAATGTATATATTATCGTCCTTTCCTCCTGAAAGTCTACCTGAATTCAACAGCCACTGTTTTGCTTACTGTGTATTCCAATATAAGAATCTATTTGGTGCCAACAGCAGTTTTGGAATTCCATATAGACAGAGGCCCTACCCGTGAGATTTTGTCTGTCATAAGGCAGACTAAGCAAAACTTGTGATTTCAGGCACCTTTCTCTATGGCATCTGTGTTTTCCTTTCTTCTTTTTGTCTTTTTCTCATCACGGGTCTCTTAGTAGTAGTAATGAAGGATTTGAGTAGTGTGTTTGTGTATTGTGCGTAACTGGCAGGGTTTTGGTAGCAGGAGCTGCAGGGGTGATCTGTGTGGGAGAAGGCCATAAGCTGCCCTAAGCCACTCCCAGACACTTCCAGTAACAAAAAAGAACAGCCCATCGTACACCAGAACTTCAACTGACCATAAAGCATGTGGAGCCTTGGCTCAAACGTGTTTAAGAAAGGGCGGTAGCTGCTGGGTAGAGCCAGCGAGATGAGGCACTGCCCCAGAGGTGAAACCTGGCGCCTTGGATGGAGAAAGTGAGGACTTTGGCAAATTAAAAACAGAGCCCTTTCAGGCCACCATGGTTACAGTGATTACGCTGTACCTTATGGAGGTAGGGTACCTATGGAAACAGGACCTTTTGTGAACTGAGATTCATGGATTTCGATGAACCCCTTTCAGAGCTCACAATTTTACATAGCTGTAGTCTATGTAGAATACTGGCAAGGTTGCTTTTGATTTCACATAGCTGAATTCCAACCTTACTCATTATACTTCATTTGTGAGACTACCCACCAGGCCCTGAGAGCTGCACGTTTTACTTTTGCAGACTTTTGTCCACCATAACAGAACCTACAGATGGTGGTGCCTGTGAGCCACCATCTGCTGAGGAGACATCTCCACCTTCCCTGGGAACAGAAGAGAGTGATCCTGACAAAGCTGAGCATGGTGGAATCAAGAAGGTCTGTTTCAAAGTTTCTGAGGAGGACCAGGAAGACTCTGGACATGACACAATGAGTTTCAGAGACTCCTACAGGTTAGTCTGAAGATTGTGCCACTTTTACCTTACTAATATAATGTTTTAAAGCTCTAATCCAAGTATGGATTCAACAAGCAGGAGAACCTTGTGTGATTTTTTTTTTTTTTTTTTTTTTTACCCAAAACTACACAGTTGTCACATGAACTCTTGCTAAAAATATGCTGTAGTACCTGCAGCTCTTTTCCTCTGTCTCATTTTCTCCTAATATTATAGTAGTAGATGACAAATTGGTATCAGGATTCTTTTCTAGAGCAGACTATCCACTATTTACATACACCAGCAGGTACATCTTGTGTGACTAAAATGGCCAGGTATCAATCTGAATTTTCCAAAGTGTGGTACACGTGCATGAACATGGTGCATTTCTCCATGGTTCACCAGAAGGACTTCATGTGATCTTAATCTGAACAGTGTCCATGGAGTAACATCTATGAAAAGGAAGCAATCAAAGAGATTGCAAGCCTTGATGCAAGTGTGCGTCTGTTGCTGTGCCATGAGGATAACCCCTCTTTGTGTGGCTCTGTGATGAGGAGTGATGAATTGCCATGTGAGTCCTCCTAGCAGAGCGGAGGTCTAGATTTCCCCAAGCTGTATCTTCATTCCTGTAATGAGTGTTTTCTCGGAGGTTTTCTGTTCCCAAGAATTCTTCTGTTCTTGGGGTTATGTGAACAGAGTTACACATCAAGTAAGAGGCTGCTGCACTTGCTTTATTTAACTAAGACCTCTAGAATTCACTATCAGGGCTGACATCTGCCTGGTTCTGAACTGTGCTGCTCACATCACAATGAGCAGTATAGTAGTAGAAAGCGCCAAAACCCAGCAGACCTGACAGACCTTCTGTGGACACTGGATTTCTGCTGATCTGATGACCCTCAGAACAACCTTAAGATCTCGTGATTGGCTTTTTCACAGTTGAGGTTTTCTAGTCATGGTGTTAGCTGTGCATCCCCTAGTGAACACCATAGGTTTTTGTCCAAAGAAACATTCAGGAATTAAACTAACTTCCTTAGTCCCTTGAAAATACCACTCCAGCCCTCAACCTCTTCAAGGTTAGAACTAGTTTTTCTGAGTTTGAGTATTTGAAATAATGTTATTTTCCAGTCAGTCAATTGTTCTGTATTCACTTAGTAAAGCATTCACGAGCTATAGTTATTTCATTACATTTATTACCGTGGAGACACACAGCAAAAAACCTTTTCTCCTAACAATGCCAAAATACCATCACTTCTAGAAAATTGAATAAAATGAAATAGGTCTAGTGTGACTGTCCCTGTCTATATCGTATAGCTGGAAACTGCAGAAGCTCAGCAGAGTTTGCAAACTGCTCGGTC
The DNA here is from genome assembly GCF_013368605.1 of Nyctibius grandis. Taxonomy (NCBI): domain Eukaryota; kingdom Metazoa; phylum Chordata; class Aves; order Nyctibiiformes; family Nyctibiidae; genus Nyctibius; species Nyctibius grandis. Next base: position 9,334,670 of record NC_090676.1, read on the forward strand.
TTACAATAGCCGCTATTGTAAGGGAATGTTTCCATTCAATTCTGCAAACAATTTTCCCAAAAGTCTAAGACACTGAGAAACAGAAATGGACATTGAGGTTTTTTTATTTTTAATGGGTCTTTGAAACCGCAAATGCAAATGATTATTCCGGTGTCTCAAAATCTTGTTTTTGGGACACAATTGACTGCTGCTTCTCCAGGAATATTTGCTACCAAAGGAAATCTCTACACACTCTAAATCTGTCTTTCTTGGGAGGAAACATTTGGAAAATCAGCTTCAGATGAAATGGAACAACAAGTTGCAGTCATGTCTGACCATTGCAATTTTACATCCTTAATAGGCCATTTTTACATTTGTAGTAAGGCCATAGGACTTTGCCTACACAAAGGAGTAAACACACTTTACAGTGAGTTGGGAGGATTAGAATAACCTGAATAAATGATGTGTCTTTGAAACTTCCACACTACAGGCCTGATTCTTTACTTGCTCTTGGTTTTACAAGTAGCAATATGTTACATTTACGCAGCGCTGCAGAAATGACAGAATCGGAACAGTTCACATTGGATGGGGCCAGTTGAATACTGAGCGTCTCCAAGGACAGCAAATATGAAGTCAGTAAAGAAAGAGAACCCGCACTCACAATGTTGAGATCTGTGGCATCTGTTTATTGTGCTGGATTTAAATCTGCACATGTGCTCTGAAGCTTTTTTTATTGAAATGTGCTGTATTTCTTTCATTGTTAATAGGAATCCCATTTATGATCACTGTTTAGTTTAAATGGTTTCTGTAATTGAGGCTAATCTATTCCGGGTAACAAAGTGACATCACAAGCAGTCTCTGTGGGTCTGTCACTTGTTCCAAAATCCTACACATAACTGTGAGATGAGAAAGATTATTCTGTCTTATCTTTATTAGACAGAGGCAGAGAATTAAGCATATATTACAGATAGTAGTTACTCAAGGGGGAATAAAATGTATTTTTATGGTTTTTGATCTGAAAAACTACTGAGGAGGTACAAAAGTTAGCAAATTACAGCTAAGAAAATATTTTGTTTGCATTAGCCTTGCTTCTCTCTGCAGTATCATTTGGAGGTGTAATTCAAATTTCGTAAGAGTTTGTACTGCAGAGTAGTTGCAGTAAGTATTGGTCGTCTTCAGAAAAAAACAGATTTCTTTGATAACAGGTTTAACAAAGGACAGGCAAGAACGCTGATTAGGGTTCTTGCAATTGCTTTTATATTTTTGTCTCATCTCAGTCGAAAATAAAAACAGAGGAAGAGACAATATGGAGAATTTTGTAGACTTTGTTTTGGGCTTGTACCATTAAAAACACTGTGTCACTTAATTGGAGGGGGACAGACTGAGATCCACAGCCTTTTTGATTACTTTCATTAAGTTATGGTTAGTGGAAAGTGAACTTTCAACAGAGGAGATTCATACTAGAAATTTCCAGGTGTGCATGAGCCAACATTGGTGTGAAGCCAACTGTAGTGACTGCTCTGCTTCCTGAGATAATTTTAGGATCTGCAGTGCCTGATTCTCCGATGGGATAGATTCCTTAAATCTCCTCTCCCATCTCCGACATCTGTGCTACTGCAGCTTCAGTTTATGCTGGAGTTGGATGCTGTAATATCCTGAGAATTGGTAACAAATGTTGAGTTTAGTGGAGATTCAATCTCATAGATTTTAATTATTTCTCCCCTACTCGATGCTCATAGAGTAGGGGAGATGATGCGACCCAGATGATGTCTGTGGTGGGAAGTCCGTTTTCATTATTTATAGTATCCAGGCGATATATTAAGCATTGAGTGGTCCCTACAAATGGAAAAAGACATCTTACAGTGCCAGCCCCAGAGGCCTTGCTTAATGGTTGTTCTGCATGCAATTAGTTTTTCTTTTGTATATGCCCAACAGAATTAGTTTGGGGGATTTCGGTGTTAATAAAACCAGAATGATAGTATAGCAGAGACTGGGTGTAAGAACAGCTTTTTTTCAATCACCTTCTTTGCTTTTCTTTCTAGTGAATGTAACAGTAACCGGGACTCAGTGTTGTCATACACCAGTGTCCGGAGTAACAGCTCTTACTTGGGCAGTGATGAGATGGGATCAGGTGAGTACATGCATAGGTTACGTGCATGTTTCTCATACCAGACCTCTTAGCAGAGCTGATAAGTCTTTGCTGATTATAAGCCACTTGCATATTTAAGTTGCAAATGTGGTTTCTTCAAATCTAATCACAAGAACGCAAAGACAGAGATTTGTTCTTTTTCTAATGAAGCACAGTACATTTGGAATGTGGAAGAGAGATTAGGCAGGGATAAGCTGCTTTAGTTACTGGACATTTGCATTATATGAAAAATCGTGAGTATTTTGATCTATGATTAGAGATAAAGCAGCGATCATTTTTCACCCACTCCAGTGAGAAGGTGTGCTTGTGTCACCTGTGGCCTCATCACACATTACATTGGTGAGACAGTTAAAAGCTTTTCATCTTTCATTTATTAGGAGATGAGCTTCCCAGTGATATGAGGATTCCTTTAGACAAGCAAGACAAACTTCATGGCTGTCTGGAACATCTTTTCAACCAGGTATGTAAAGCAGTACTCTTGCACAGAATTGCTTTCTCTTTATCAATGTCAATACAAGAAATTGGAAGTATCACATTGTTTAATGAGACCATATTTTGAGAGAAGGCAAATTATCAAGATTCTGGGGTACACTGTAAGCAAGTTTATTATAGGACAGTTTGAGGAATCAATTTTGTCAACATTCAGGTTGCCTTGTGTGATTTAAGCAAGGTTGACCTGCCTTATCTCAGGCGTTAGACTAAGGGGAAAAAAGCTTTCATGAAAAAAAGGAAAAGGCGAGCAGAATTCTAATACCTTGTATGATGTAAATGGATCACATTTACGGATCTCGGGAGAGTCCTCCCAAGTTTAGCCAACAGATGTCTTTATAGATGGATAGCACCAGAGAATTGTTTTGCATCATCTTTGTGCAAAATGCTGTATTCAATGTGAGCGGCTCTCGAGGCCAGTTCATAGTTAGAAAGTCTCAGTGCTATTTGTCAACAAGAAATCATTCCAGAATACAAAGAGTGTAATGGCTTTTGCATTTTCCCACAAGAGTTCTGTTCAAATTTTTTTCTGCAAGTCTTACTAACACTGATTGAAAACATTCCAATTGTAGGTTGATGCAATTAATGCACTTCTAAAAGGACCAGTAATAACTAAAGCCTTTGAAGAAACCAAGCACTTTCCAATGGACCACAGTTTGCAAGGTAAAGAAAAAGATTGATTGTATTTAATAATGTCATTTTCTAGGACCAGCGCTTAACACAAATGCATATATGCTATACGGCCACGCAGGGTTACTTAACCATGCAGTTTACCCAGTCATATGTTAATGGCAGGTACCGTGTCTGACTATCGAAATTTTGCATCCTTAAAAGGTCATTTTCACATGAACTCCTTCTGAAACGCACAGAACGCTTTTCTGTTTTATGCGCTGAATCCTCAGAGCTTTTTCACCAGTCTCCAAATCTATCCTTTGATGTGAATGTGGATATGTATCTCAAAAGGTACAAGGTAGAGATAGGTGAGATACAAGGTAAATGAGCACTCTGATAAGCGGATGAGGGGCTGACCACTGTAGATCTGAGGCACCAAAAGGTTCTGCCTGAGTTTGCTTAATGACTTATTCTGCTTTCCTTCAGATGGGTAATTGCCAGAGTAAACTCATCCTCACATGACACTTATTTTGAAAACTGATTCCCATAGAGAGCAAACAAATGATACCGTGTTTTCTTTTTCCTCAGGGAGCATGATGAGAATTTGGTCTTAATGGTTTTGAGGCCCAGGATGTGGTTTCTTCTCTCATTGAAATACACAGGACTTTATTTTCTGAACATTTGCTGCATTTCCTTTCCCACTTGAAATCTGAAATGTTTCTTACTATTCCTACAGCAGCACCTACTTCAGGTGCTGTTGCCATACTCCAGCCTTTGACAAGCTCGATGTTTAAGTTACAGTGAGCTCTAGAAGAGACCTTTTTCTGCTTTTTTTCCTGACTCCAGAAATAATTCCTATGAAGTTCTGTTCCATGAACTCATCTCTACAAACACATTCACGTTTATGTGAATATCTGTTAGCTTTTCCATGCACTGTTTGAATGAAGTGAAGAAATAACAGACACCCTGTGTCCACTTCCTTTATTTTATTTTGCTTAAACGGAGTCTTATTTATTAAAACTAGATCAATTACGTTGAGAGTCTTTTAGTTAACTGAAGTGAACTGATGATCCCACATTCATCACACTAAGGAACAGGCAAGCCCTGCTTACATTCAGCTGGAATCCCGGACCAAAGTGTCTGTTTAATAGCTACCATGGACACCTTTCAGTGATGGATGTAAATCTGAATGCTGTCCCGGTTCTGTTCGGGAGCAGTTATTTGGCACAGGTTTTCTGTGTTTCTCTGTCTGCTTATGCATTTTATCACCAGCAATGGGGTATTTGGCTTAGCTCCATTTGGCATGGAGAATAAATCTTCTACTCTGTAATTAAATAATTAGCTTCCATCAGGTGAAAGAAAGCAGAATATTTCATAACTTCTCATCAGTATTATGGGATGTGACAGCTGCAGCCAAAAAGTTGATCTGATTCTGCACAGCCAGAGAGACTAGATCTACCCAAAACAGCTGCCTGCATGTTGTTAAAGGCAGAGAAAACAGAAGGGAACTCTGTGCTTTGTCAGTAGTGCAGAGCTCCCTTCACTGTGCATGTCACCCATGGACATAACGTCTAGTCCATAATCCTGAAAACTATGCTCGGAGACTGCTGATCATGAGATTATAGGAATAGCCTTTTTTTCCTTCTGTATTAGATCTATTTAAGAACTTTTTTCATTCACAGTTGTTGCTATTGATACTGTATCTCTGCTTTCGTCTATATACACATGATAACTCATAAGCCACTCTCGGCTATGCAGCATTTCCTAATGGCTAACAACCTCCGTTTTTTCTAGAATTTAAACAGAAGGAAGAAACCACAGTTAGGTGCCGAAATAATATTCAAGCCAGCATTCAAGAAGATCCATGGAATCTTCCATTGCGGATCAAGAACCTTGTTGAAATCATACAAAAATATGTGGAAGGTCTGTAAATAAGGAAAAGTTGTTATCGGCTTCAGGGAGAAAAGATCTTGATCTATTCAAGTCTGGCAGTTCATTTTATCATTTTATCTCAGTTTGTAATAAGGCTCTAGAGAACAACAGGTAAAACAGGTTATTGTTTGCAGAGTCCCAGTGCTGTATGGTAACATCTCACCTGTGCAGCCATTCCAAAGGACTTTCTCTCCCTTAGTTTATTCTGTCAGCCCATTCAGACAGAATGATATCAGACCGATCGATTTCTCTGTGCTTTTTTTAACCCTTTTAGAAGATGAGGAGAGAGATGTTTGGTATATTTCAAAATGAAATGAATGCTAATCAGATACTACAACATCCTAAACCATTGCAGTCTGGTTGAACTGGAACAGGAGTCGAATCTGATGTTTACAGTCCAGTGCAAAGCACTGGACAGAAATCACCTCCTTAGAGATTCACTACATGTGCAATTTGCTTCCAATAATTCATGGTAGTTAATAGAGCATTTAGCCTGTAAAATTCTTTGATTTACACCTTGTTTCTTTTTCAATCATTGACATGTCTGTGTGAATAAGGACTACTAGAGTAAATAGAAATGGCCACATGGGCACCAGGGATTGTGGGGAATGAGGAGACAACCAAAATCAATCAAACCTAACTTGGTATCATGTTGACTAGAGCATTCCTTTTCTTCGCTGTTTTAGATGGGAAGAATCAGCTGCTTTTGGCCTTGTTAAAATGCACAGGTAAGGGGTTTTATTTGTTGCAAAACAACATCATATACACAGAAGTCCCTAACACTTAAGTTTTATGTGCATGCACATACATACGTCAGAATGTTATGTTTTTCCTTAGCATTTAGGTTTTTTCCCTGGCATTTTTATACTAACATTTCTCATGCTCTGCATCTAGGGCAACCTTTCCATACATCTGACATCTGTTCTTCAGTTTACATTATTTCAATTCACTGTAGGTTGCTTGTGTTACCTGGCTGGTCGCTCATGTTTCACAAGCACTGTTTTTCTTCTTACTGTCTTCATTTTTTTCCTTTGTACAATCCTCCTTCCCAGATGGCCTTTACTGTTTCCTGCTGTGGTGAGAACATGCAGCAAAAATGAGACCTATTGCACAACTTTCTGTGAGACCATGGACTCTGTCATCTTTCCAAACAGAGCAGGCGTGTTAGGAGTTGGGATTGTGTGTACTGAAATTACAGCCAGGAGCAGACTTAAGAACCTAAATGGGCAGGCGGCACCTAAATACACCATGGACATCATTAATCTGTTACCATGCACAAAACATTGTGCTCGCAGATCAAGGGACGGACCTTTTCCAGGAGTGAATGTGCAGTCTTTCTGTAATTGACACACCTACTTGGTGTACTTTTGTTTGAAAATGAGGTAATAAATAACTGGAATAGGGTGTCGTTATTTCCCTGTGCCAGACTTGACTCTCAAGTCTTCATAGAATGAAGATGAGAGATGTGTATGGCTCTAAGTCACTTCTCAGCTCCTGCCAGGGCTGGTCCACGTGTCTGTCCAAACCAGCCTGTGGCATCAGTCTAGCGTCCATAAAGGATGTTTTTACTGATAGCAGCTACGACTTTCTAAGTCCCTACCTGCGTTCCATCTCCTACAGCATTTCCATGAACACCCTCTGGAAAGAATGGAGGAGCAGATGGCACTGACCTGGCTATGGCAGGTTTATGGTGCCAGGGATTCCCTTGCCTTGAGAGCAGTCCTAAACTCTCTTTGCCTTGTTTCCAGCAGTACAGAGGTGTACTGCTAGAAGGATTGGTTGCCCTTAAGTTGAGAATATGGCCCAGGGCCTGGAGTGTATTAGTTGGTCTATTGTGTTCAGTGCTTTATAAAAATAATCCAGACCTTCAAAGCCTCTGGGTGATGTCTTCAGCTTCTTTCTCTGGGGAACACTGCCTTGACAATGAGAGACTGCTGTACTGCAGTGCCTGCTGGAGGAGCCCAGGGTGCCTGGGAAGTAGCTCTTCACTTATTCATGTGCCCCTTTGGCCTGCAATTCCCTTAAGTAAGTGTGACGAGGCTGATTTGACCAGTATGTGGCTGCCTGGCAGGCAGACTGGAAGCAAACTTAACACAGGGTAAATTCTCCCAGGAAACATAAACCAATTGGTACCGTATGGGCAGGCCCAGTTAATGCGTTAAGCATATGGGAAGCCCACAAAATACAGATGGATGGGGGAAGATGAATCTCTAATAGCCCAGGAGAGAAGTAATGGCAGAGACCTTCTTTCAAGAATTCTCTTGCTTCTGTAAACATAAAAAGAAGGGAATCAGTCCAGATATGGCACTAAGGAGTTACAGCTCTTCCCAGGCAGAAGAATGAGCGTGCAGATGGCAGAGGTAGTAACAAACAGTCAAGTGGACTAGAAAATTCTCAAACATGCATGTACTCCAGCTGTGCTGTCTTTATCTGTACACCCAGGTCACACAGCAAGAAGAGGTTATCTGTTAAGTCTGCAAAGCTACAGCAGAAGCCAAATGTCATGCACATACACACACGCAAACTGCTGCTTAGGCAGTGAGATTAAAGACAAGTACACTCATGAATTCTTTGTGCTTCTCTCCCCTTCTCCGGCAGATACTGAGCTACAGCTGAGACGTGATTCCATCTTCTGTCAGTCTCTTGTGGCTGCCATTTGCACCTTTTCAGAGCAGTTGTTGGCAGCTCTCAACTATCGATACAACAACAATGGAGAATACGAAGAGAGCAGCAGAGACGCCAGCAGAAAATGGCTGGAACAGATCGCAGCCACTGGTGTTTTACTAAACTACCAGTCTCTTCTCTCCCCCGCTGTGGTAAGATGAAGAATTGTGGCACCCTTGGGTCTGCTCACACTTGCCTGTATGCTTCTGGGCCACTCGGCACAGCCAGAGCCCTTCCTTCTAGCAGCATGTTTAGACTCTCACTACAGCAAATCTGGAGATTCCCACTGCTGACAATCATGTGCCAATATTCCATATCTCATCATTCTCATCTGGACCCACTGTCACACTAGAGGAGTCTGTCTACCTTTGTATTTGGAGGAAGGCTGCTGCATTTAGGGAGGTTTTACTGCTTAGCTGTGGGTGACGCGGGTGTGACCTGCCATCTGCTGGGGGAAACACGTGTTTCAACAGCTAGGTGACAAGGTTCTGAGTATTTCAAGCCTTTGGACAACATGAAAATCTCGGCTTTTGTGCACACGCTGGGCACT